>NC_079196.1:124131140-124810383 GCF_029499605.1 Hyla sarda | reverse complement strand
TTGGCTGTCTGGGCATGCTGGGAGTTGTAGTTTTTCAACATCTGGAGGGCCCCAGTTTGGAGACCATTGTATTGGAGACCACTGTGCTCTTCCAGCTGTTGAAAAACTACAACTCCCAGCATGCACTGACTGTCCAGGCATGCTGGGAGTTTTAGTTCAGCAACATCTGGCCCTTCAGATGTTGCCGAACTACAACTCCCAGCATGCCCTTCAGCTGTCTGGGCATGCTGGGAGTTGTAGTTTTGCAACAACTGGAGACACACTGGTTGGGAAACATTGTCTGTTTCCTAACCTGTGTGCCTCCAGCTGTTGCAAAACTATAACTCCCAGCATGCACTAACAGACCATGCATGCTGGGAGTTGTGGTTTTGCAACAGCTGGTGCACCCCCCCCCCCCTGTGAATGTACAGGGTACATTCACATGGGCGACGGTTTTACAGTGGGTTTCTCGCTGCAAGTTTGAGATGCAGCAAATTTTGCGCTGGGAAACTCGCTGTAATCCCCCGCCCGTGTGACTGTACCCTAAAAAACACTACATTACCACAAAATAAAATAAAAAGTTAAAAACACTACATATACACATACCCCTACACAGCCCCCCTCCCCTCCCCCAATAAGAACGTCCGGTACGCCACTGTTTCCAAAGCAGAGCCTTCAGCTGTTGAAAAACAGAAACTCCCAGTATTGCCGGACAGCCATTGTCTGTCCACGCATGCTGGGAGTTTTGCAACAGCTGGAGGCACCCTGTTTGGGAATCACTGGTGTAGAATACCCCTATGTCCACCCCTATGCAAATCCCTAAATTAGGCCTCACATGCACATGGCGCTCTCTCACTTCGGAGCCCTGTCGTATTTCAGGGCAACAGTTTAGGGCAACATATGGGGTATCGCCGTACTCGGGAGAAATTGCGTTACAAGGTTTGGGGGGCTTTTTCTCCTTTAACCCTTCATGAAAAGTAAATGTTGGGGTCTACACCAGAATGTTAGTGTAAAAAAATAAAAAAATTTACACTAACATACTGATGTTGCCCTATACTTTACATTTTCACAAAAGGTAAAAGGGAAAAAAGCCCCCCAAAATTTGAAACGCAATTTCTCCCGAGTACAGAGATACCCCATATGTGGGCGCAAAGTGCTCTGGGGGCGCACAACAAGGCCTAGAATGGAGAGTGCACCATGTACATTTGAGGTGATTTGCACAGGGGTTGCTGATTGTTACAGTGGTTTTGACAAACGCAAAAAAAAAAAAAATAAACCACATGTGACCCCATTTCGGAAACTACACCCCTCACGGAATGTAATAAGGGGTGCAGTGAGAATTTACACCCCACAGGTGTCTGACGGATCTTTGGAACAGTGGTCCGTGAAAATGAAAACTTTTGTACAGCCCACTGTTCCAAAGTTCTGTCAGACACCAGTGAGGGGCAAATGCTCACTGTTCCCCTTGTTACGTTCCTCAAGGGGTCTAGTTTCCAAAATGATATGCCATGTGTTTTTTTTTTTGTTTTTTTTTTTTTGCTGTTCTGGCACCATAGGGGCTTCCTAAATGCAACATGCCCCCCGAGCAAAATTTGCTCTCAAAAAGCCAAATATGACTCCTTCTCTTCTGAGCATTGTAGTTCGCCCATAGTGCACTTCAGGTCAACTCATGGGGAACCTCCATACTCAGAAGAGATGGGGTTATAAATTTTGGGGGGTATTTTCTGCTATTAACCCTTGCAAAAATGTGAAATTTAGGGGGGGAAACACATTTTAGTGAAAAAAAATTTTTTTTACATATGCAAAAGTCGTGAAATACCTGTGGGGTATTAAGGCTCACTTTATTCCTTATTACGTTCCTCAAGGGGTCTAGTTTCCAAAATGGTATGCCATGTGGTTTTTTTTTTTGCTGTCCTGGCACCATAGGGGCTTCCTAAATGCGACATGCCCACCAAGCAAAATTTGCGCTCAAAAAGCCAAATATGACTCCTTCTCTTCTGAGCATTGTAGTTCGCCCATAGTGCACTTCAGGTCAACTCATTGGGAACCTCCATACTCAGAAGAGATGGGTTTATAAATTTTGGGGGGTATTTCCTGCTATTAACCCTTGGAAAAATTTGAAATTTGGGGGGAAACACACATTTTAGTGAAAAATTTTTTTTTTACATATGCAAAAGTCGTGAAATACCTGTGGGGTATTAAGGCTCACTTTATTCCTTGTTACGTTCCTCAAGGGGTCTAGTTTCCAAAATGGTATGCCATGTGAGGGTTTTTTGCTGTTCTGGCACCATAGGGGCTTCTTAAATGCAACATGCCCCCCAAAAACCATTTCAGAAAAACGTACTCTCCAAAATCCCCTTGTCGCTCCTTCCCTTCTGAGCCCTCTACTGCGCCCGCAGAACACTTTACATAGACATATGAGGTATGTGCTTACTCGAGAGAAATTGGGCTACAATTGAGCTATAAGTATACATTTTGTCCTTTTACCCCTTGTAAAAATAAAAAAAATTGGGTCTACAAGAACATGCGAGTGTAAAAAATGAAGATTGTGAATTTTCTCCTTCACTTTGCTTCTATTCCTGTGAAACACCTAAAGGGTTAAAACTCTGACTGAATGTCATTTTGAATACTTTGGGGGGTGCAGTTTTTATAATGGGATAATTTGTGGGGCATTTCTAATATTAAGGCCCTTCAAATCCACTTCAAACCTGAACTGGTCCCTGAAAAATAGTGAGTTTGAAAATTTTGTGAAAAATTGGAAAATTGCAGCTGAACTTTGAAACGCTCTGGTGTCTTCCAAAAGTAAAAACTCGTCAATTTTATGATGCAAACAGAAAGTAGACATATTATATATGTGAATAAAATTTTTTTTTTTGTAATATACATTTTCCTTACAAGCAGAGAGCTTCAAAGTTAGAAAAATGCTAAATTTTCAAATTTTTCATCAAATTTTAGGATTTTTCACAAGGAATGGATGCAAGTTACCACAAAAATTTACCACCATGTTAAAGTAGAATGTGTCACGAAAAAACAGTCTCGGAATCAGAATGATAACTAAAAGCATTCCAGAGTTATTAATGTTTAAAGTGACAGTGGTCAGATGTGCAATAAACGCTCTGGTCCTTAAGGCCAAAGCCCAAATGGGCTTTGTCCTTAAGGGGTTAATATCTTCATTAGCGATATTACCGAAGGTCTCGATGGTAAGGTATGTCTTTTTGCTGATGACACAAAGATATGTCACAGGGTCGATGTTCCTGGAGGGATCCGCCAAATGGAAAAGGATTTAGGCAAACTAGAAGAATGGTCAGAACTTTGGCAACTGAAATTTAATGTGGATAAGTGCAAGATAATGCACCTGGGGCGTAAAAACCCTCAGGCAGAATATAGATTATTTGACACAGCCCTGACCTCAGTATCTGAGGAGAGGGATTTAGGAGTGATTATTTCAAAAGACTTAAAGGTAGGAAGAATAAGAATGTAATATAGCAGCAGGAAACGCTAGCAGAATGCTTGGATGTATAGGAAGAGGTATAAGCAGTAGAAAGAGAGAAGTGCTCATGCCGCTGTACAGAACACTGGTGAGACCTCAATTGGAGTATTGTGCACAGTACTGGAGGTCGTATCTCCAGAAGGATATAGATACTCTGGAGAGAGTTCAAAGAAGAGCTACTAAACTAGTACATGGATTGCAGGATAAAACATACCAGGAAAGGTTAAAGGACCTTAACATGTATAGCTTGGAAGAAAGAAGAGACAGAGGGGATATGATTGAGACTTTTAAATACATAAAGGGAATCAACATGGTAAAGGAGGAGAGCATATTTAAAAGAAGAAAAACTACCACAAGAGGACATAGTTTTAAATTAGAGGGGCAAAGGTTTAACCCCTTAAGGACCAAGGACGTACCAGTACGTCCTTGGTCCTGCTCTCCTGATATAACGCGGGGTTACACAGTAAACCCGCGTCATATCAAGACGGGCCCGGCGTCATAGTGAAGCCGGGACCCGCCTCTAATAGCGCGCAGCGCCGATCGCGGCGCCGTGCGCTATTAACCCTTTAGCCGCGTGCTCAGAGCTGAGCCGCGCAGCTAAAAGCGAAAGTGAAAGTTGCCGGCTAGCTCAGTCGGGCTGTTCAGGATAGCCGCGGCTAATCGCAGCATCCCGAACAGCTTACAGGACAGCGGGAGGGCCCCTACCTGCCTCCTCGCTGTCCGATCACCGAATGACTGCTCAGTGCCTGAGATCCAGGCATGAGCAGTCATGCGGCAGAATCGTTGATCACTGGTTTCTTATGAGAAACCAGTGATCAATGATGAAGATCAGTGTGTGCAGTGTTATAGGTCCCTATGGGACCTATAACACTGCAAAAAAAAGTGAAAAAAAAAGTGAATAAAGATCATTTAACTCCTCCCCTATTAAAAGTTTGAATCACCCCCTTTTCCAATAAAAAAAAAAAAACACAGTGTAAATAAAAATAAACATATATGGTATCACCGCGTGCGGAAATGTCCGAATTATAAAAATATATCATTAATTAAACCGCTCGGTCAATGGCGTGCGCGCAAAAAAAAATTCCAAAGTCCAAAATAGTGCATTTTTGGTAACTTTTTATATAATTTAAAAATTAATAAAAAGCGAACAATAAGTCTTATCAATGCAAAAATGGTACCGTTAAAAACTTCAGATCACGGCGCAAAAAATTAGCCCTCATATCGCCCCATACACGGAATAATAAAAAAGTTATAGGGGTCAGAAGATGACAATTTTAAACGTATTAATTTTCCTTCATGTAGTTATGATTTTTTCCAGAAGTCCGACAAAATCAAACCTATATAAGTAGGGTATCATTTTAATGGTATGGACCTACAGAATAAAGATAAGGTGTCATTTTTACCGAAATATTTACTACGTAGAAACGGAAGCCCCCAAAAGTTACAAAACGGCGGTGTTTTTTTCAATTTTGTCGCACAATTATTATTTTTTCCGTTTCACCGTAGATTTTTGGGCAAAATACAAAGTAGAATTGGTGGCGGAAAAAATAAGCCATCATATGGATTTTTAGGTGCAAAATTGAAAGAGTTATGATTTTTTAAAGGCAAGGAGCAAAAAACGAATATGCAAAAACGGAAAACCCCCGGTCCTTAAGGGGTTAAAAGTAACCCAGAAGAGATGGAGTTGCAAATTTTGGGAGCATTTTCTCCTATTACCATTTGTAAAAATGTAAAATTTGGGGAATAAACTGCATGTTAGTGAAAAAAATAATTTCATTTACACATCCGAATTTAACGAAAAGTCTTCAAGCATCTGTGGGGTGTTAAGGCTTACTGTGCACCTTATTACGTTCCTTGATGGGTGTAGTTTCCAAAATAGTATGCCATGTGTTTTTTTTTTTTTTTTGCTGTTCTGGCACCATGGGGGCTTCCTAAGTGCGACATGCCCCCCAAAAAAAAACATTTCAGCAAAATTCACTCTCCAAAATCCCATTGTCGCTCCTTCCCTTCTGAGCCCTCTACTGAGCCCGCAGAACACTTTACATCCATATATGAGGTATTTTCTTACGAGAGAGAAATTGAGTTACAAATTTCATGGGGATTTCTCTCCTTTAACCCTTGTAAACATTCCAAAAATGGCTCTACAAGAACATGCGTGTTTAAAAAATAAAGATTTTGAATTTTCTCCTTCACCTTTGCTACTATTCCTGTGATACACCTAAAGGGTTAACAAACTTTCTGAATGTCATTTTGAATACTTTGAGGGGTGCAGTTTCTATAATGGGGTAATTTATGGGGAATTTCTCACAGAAAGACCCCTTAAATCAACTTCAAACTTAACTCGTCCCTGAAGAATTCAGATTTTGAATTTTTCATGAATATTTAGAAAATTTCTGTTATATTTTGAAGCCCTCTAATGTCTTCAAAAAGTTAAAACATGTCAACTTTATGATGCCAACATAAAGTAGATATATTGAATTTTTAAATCAATATATAATTTATTTGGAACGTAAATTTCCTTACAAGTAGAAAGTTTCAAAGTTGGAAAAATGCTACATTTTCTAAATTTTCATGAAATTTGTGGATTTTGCACCAAGAAAGGATGCAAATAATGACTAAAATGTACCACTATGTTAATGAAGAATATCTCACAAAAAAAATCTCGAATTCAGAATAAAAGGTAAAAGAATCTCAGAGTTATTAATGCAAGTGACAGTGGTCAGAATTGCAAAAAAAGGCTCTGTCGATTTTAGGAACTGTCCAGAGCAGAATATGTTTGCTATGTGGATTTTTTCCTACTCTGGACAGTTCTTAAAATGGACAGAGATGTCAGCAGAGAGCTCTGTGTTGCAAAAAGAAAACAATTTCCTCTGTAGTATTCAGCAGCTAATAAGTACTGGAAGGATTAAGATCCTTTAATAAAGGTAATTTACAAATCTGTTTAACTTTCTGGCACCAGTTGATAAAAAAAAAAAAAGGTCCTTAAGGGGTGAAAATCAGTGGGGTCCATCAGACACCATAGGTCTATTTTCTGCACAGCCACTGCCATTTTTTTTGTTACTCTGCTCCTGCGATGGATCAAAACCATGGAAAAATATAATGAAATTGTTTAACCTAGATTTAAAGTATGTAAAACAGCGGTACATTGTGTTAAACAGTAATATGTATATTTTATATTATTTGAACATGGAATTTTAGCACCACCTACTGGTGTACTTGTGATATAAATGTTTAAGCAATATCATTATGTGTGCAGTTAAATGTTAATTAATGAATCAAATGAACAAACAAGCATTTCTACTAATATACATATTTATGTTTAATGTATGCAGATAAGTCAAAATCTGTGCTGTGAATAAATATTTACATTGTAAAGATGTAATACTATAAACATGAGTTAAAACCACACAATACTGTAGTTCAGTATCCAGTTTTTTTTTGTTTGTTTTTTTTCTGTGCATTTTAGTGCAATCAATGGTATGTTTTAGAGAGGAGTTAAGTCCGACGAACATGAACTTGCTCAGAACTTTGGGCTGACAGCGGCTTGCAGAACTTTCTATCATTGCCAGGCTTGGCTTGCACGAGGCTGGCAATGGAGGTAATAATAAAGAAGGGATGAGCAACACATGGCATTTTTGCACCTGAAAAGAAGGAGGTATTAGGAACACTACAAGTAGTGATGTAAGGAAGTATTAGAGGTGATGTCAGGGTAGCCCAGCATACCTTGCAGCTATCAGTAATATCACATGACCCCAGGTTATCCCATCACTGCTTGCCTTTATGTACAGCTTCTAGGTCAATGAGAAGACAGCATAGAAGTGGGTTTAAGAGGCTGATAAACCCCTATTCACTGCATTTTGGACACTATTTAGGAGAGAGAAAGCTTAGAGAAGAACAATACACAGGAACTACTGATCCCAGCCTTCACAAATCAAATAGAATTTTAAAAGAAGCTGAGCAAAATATTTCAGTAATCTTCTGTCACCTTCAGTGCTGTGCCCAGTTGGTGCACTACAAATCCCAGCCAGCAGTGAAAGAACCCATGAATGCTATCACATTACAAGCAGAGAAAAACAGTAATCAGTGGGCTGACCTCAGACAGTGACCTCCTGTCACCTGCAGTACTGTGTTCAATTGGTGCACTACAAATCCCAGCCAGCAGTGAATGAGATCACAAAATCTATTCAATTACAATACCGAGCAAGCTGAGCAAAGCAGCGGGCTGACCTGTATTTTAATAGTGTTGCTCGCGTATATTCACAATGCGAATTTTATTCGCGAATATCACATATTCGCAAATTTGCGAATATTCACAAATATAACACTATATATTCGTAATTACGAATATTCATTTTTTTTTTCACAGTACACATCACAGTGATCATCCCTCTCTGCTTCCAGCTTGTGTGGTGTAAAGAAGGCTCTAATACTGCTGTGTGAGACTGGCGTGCAAATTTTCGTATATGCCAAAATTTGCATATGCAAACTTTCTTATATGCTAATTTTTTTATATGCTAATTAGCGCATATGCTAATTTGCGCATATAAGAAAATTCGCATATGCTAATTTTCGCTTATACAAAAATTTGCACGCCAGTCTCACACAGCAGTATTAGAGCCTTCTTTACACCACACAAGCTGGAAGCATATGCAAAAATTAAACGCGAATATTAAGAATATGCGAATTTAGCGAATATATGATGAATATTCGTCCATATATTCCCGAAATATCGCAAATTAGAATATGGCCTATGCCGCTCAACACTATATTTTAACATAAATACAAATTAAAAGTGTTGGGAAGGTAGAATATGCATTTTAGGTTACTTGTATTTTACAGGTTAAGTTACGTGTATTTTTTGAGTTCAATAAAACATACAGTATTTCTACCTGTATTTAACCTAACTACACACAAAGGAGGTTACATAGATACATAATTCATAAGGTAAAAAAAAAATACAGAGTCCATTAAGTTCAACCTACAGTGGGGAAAAAAGTATTTAGCCAGCCACCAATTGTTCTTAAATGGGCACTGTCATGAAAACAAAAAATTGATATGTTGTAGTACTTAAAGGAGTACTCTAGTGCAGAGTATTCCTGCTCCGTTCTGCTCGGGCTGCAAAATAAATGAAAATGAACCATCACTCACCTCCCTGGGTTCCCGCGGAGCGCCACTACAGCTGATCGGTCCGCCGGTCCATCCTCTTCATACTTCCGGGTGTAACGAAGCGTCACATGGCGCTCAGCCTATCGCCGGCCGAGGCAGAAGATCATGGCGGCCAGCAATAGGCTGAGAGCCATGTGACGCTTCGTTACACCCGGAAGTATGAAGGAGATGGACCGGAGGACCGAGCAGCTGTAGTGGCGCTCCGCGGGAACCCAGGGAGGTGAGTGATGGTTCATTTTCATTTATTTTGCAGCCCGGGCAGAACGGAGCAGGAATACTCTGCACTAGAGTACTCCTTTAAGTACTACAACATATCTCTAATATTGTTTAATTAAAAAAGTGATTTTAAAACAGTTTAAAATCACTTTTAAATTCGGCCACTAGGGGTCGCCCTCCCAGTGGCCGAATGAATTCAGCAGTGACGTCACTAATGAATTCCGACTCGTTGAAGCCTGGCAACGAGTCGAAATTCAATCACTGCTGTGCTCGCTCCCGCCCGTCAATCAGACAGGCGGGAGCGAGCGCTTTGAAGGAAGAGGACGCGCGCAGGCTCGGGGACAAGGTAAATTATTATGTTCACTGTATTATGTATACATGTATTATGTATATGTTCAAGTATTATGTATACTGTTCACCTATACAGTATCCCTCCAGTTTCCCCACTACAACTCCCAGCATGCCCTGGGAGTTGTAGTGGGGAAACAGCTGGAGGGACACTGAATAGGTGAACTGAGGGGGAGTGGGTTGAGCGGAACAGCGGGGCCGGGGGGGTTGCGGGTTGTGCGGCGGGGAGGGGGTACTCTGGGTGATCTAAGGGGGAGGGGGAGTGAGTTGAGCGGCACAACGGGGCCGGGGGGGGGGTTTGCGGGCTGCGCGGTGGGGAGCAGTATGTGCTCCGGTGTTCACCTAAATAGGGTGCCTCCAGTTGTTTCCCCACTACAACTCCCAGCATGCCCTGATAGCCAATAGATGTCAGGGCAAGCTAGGAGTTGCAGTGGGGAAACAGCTGGAGGCACCCTGTATAGGTGAACTACGGGCGGAAGTTTCGGCCCCAGCAGGCATCAGTGATGTGGTGCCTGCTGGGGAAGTCTGCCTGGTAGCGAGCACACTACCAGGCAGACAAAAAAGCATTTTTAATATGTAAAAAAAAAAAAAAAGCAGGGAGGGGGTTAGGGATAGATGGGTAATAGGCAGGGACAGAAAAAAGTGATGGTGGGAGCTACCCTTTAAGTTCTCCCACTTAAAGAGATGAGAGAGGCCTGTATGAAAGACATAATGAGAGAAAAATCCATAAAATCACATTGTCTGATTTTTAAAGAATTTATTTGAAAATTATGGTGGGAAATAAGTATTTGGTCACCTACAAACAAGCGAGATTTCTGTGTCTCACAGAACTGTAACTTCTTAACCTCTTCAGGACATAGGGCGTATGGATACGCCCTGCATTCCGAGTCCTTAAGGACCGAGGGCGTATCCATACGCCCGTGGGAAATCCGGCCCCCACCGCTAGCCGGAGGGGCGCCGGAGCCGGATGCCTGCTGAAATCGTTCAGCAGGCATCCCGGCATATCGCCCAGGGGGGTCATTATGTCCCCCCATGTCGGCGATCGCAGCACATCGCTCATCAATTCAGATGAGCGATGCGCTGCGATTCCGTTCCCCGCCGCTCACCGGGCGGGGATCGGAGCCGGATGTCTGCTGATTTCTATCAGCAGACATCCCGGCAGTGTGCCGGAGGAGGTCCGGAGGACCTCCTATATCGGCGATCGCTGCAGGACGCCGGTAACTACTAACCGGCGTTCTGCAGCGGTTCCGGGTCCTCAGGGTCACGTGTGACCCTGTTACCCGGATATAGATGGTGACTGGTGGTGTAGTATACACCACCAATCACCATCCGTACTGTACTGGGGGCTGGCATTGTGGCCACCCCCTCAGTACAGTTGTGATTGGGTGGCCAAAGTGGCCACACCAATCACAATGTAATAGGAGGGGATGGTGGGGGCTAGGAGCACGTTGCTCCGTTCTGCCCACCATTCCACAGAGATCTGGTGTGCAGGACGGAGCCCCGTGCTGCCCACCATCCCCTCAGTAAAAAAAAAGTGCCCCTTGCCCCCTTTCTGTGGCCCCTTGGCACAGAAATCCCCAGGGATAGCTTTAGATTTAGGTAGGGACAGGTTAGGGTTAAAAAAAAAAAAAGTTTTCTTTTTTTTTCTTTTTTCGGCGTACCTCAGTGGGTGTCCGTGGGTCCGTAGCACCTTTAGCTGCGTGACCCCGGCCCTGCTGGGTCGCTGCGGTCTGCCGCCAGCCTTTTTTTTTTTGGCGCAGATCTTTTTTTTTTTCTTTTTTCCCTAAGCGTGTGTGCGGACCCTCTTAGTTATAAAAGAGCGGTCCGCCACCGTTTGTTAAAGCCCACCCGCCGCTGATCAGTCCCGTAGTACTGATCAGCGTTTTTTTTTGTGGTGCCGGCGCTTTTTTTTTTTTTTTTTGCACCCATAGGCGGTCCGTGCCACCAGTAGCAGGCGTGTACTGTGTGGCCGGACCTTACCTGTGTGTGCGGCGTGCCTCACCGCTGTCAGTGATTTATCACTGATCAGCGTTTTTTTTTGTGGTAAAGGCACTTTTTTCGGTTAACGCGTATTTTTTTTGCACCCATAGGCGGTCCGTGCCACCAGTAGCAGGCGTGTACTGTGTGGACGGACCGTACCTGTGTGTGCAGCCTGTCCCACCGCTGTCGGTGATTTATCACTGATCAGCGTTTTTTTTTTTGTTCAGACGGGTGCATTTTTTCCGGGGTTAAGCGTTTTTTTATTTTATTTTTCGGGTTTTTTGTGTGGGGGTCTGAGTACAAGCCACCAGCCACTGTTCTGGGCTGAGTGGCCGGACCCCCCTCTGACTTCTGCGCCCCTTGCCGCCACAAGCGCTAATCAGTGCGCACACCACTGATTAGATAAACGCTTATTTTTTTGGCGCAGGGTTTTTTTTGCGCTAGAAGTCCCCCTTTTTTTTTTAAAAGTCCCCTTTTTATTTTATATTTTTTTCTGTTAGGGCGGGTTAGTTTAGTTAGGTTAGGTTAGGGCGGGTTAGGGCGGGTTAGGGAGGTAGTATCGCACCACACCACACGCAGCACACACACCAATAAAGTTTCCCCCCCCACACACACACATACCCGTATCCCCATTAGAGTAGGGAAATGGCCCGCAGAGCGTTTTCGGCGGAGGAGGCATATGCCATAATTGCCTCCGACACCGAGAGCGGCTCAGAGGACGATGAAGACCCCACCTTCCTTATTTCATCGTCCTCTTTATCATCTAGTTCTGATGATGAGCCACCAAGGCGGCGGAGACGCCGCCGTGCGGTGCCGCAAACCTCCTCTGCCCTTGACCCTGTGCCCCATGCTAGTATGAGTCCCCCTGGCGCTCATACTAGTGAAGCCCCCCTGCCAAGGTCACTGGTACCTCGTACCGGAGAACTTGTCTGGGCTGAGCCAGCGGACCACGAGCCCGTGATTCCTGAGTTTGTTGGCGACTCAGGAATCAAGATTAACATCGCCGGGTTCACTGAAAAGGACTTTTTCGGTCATTTTTTCAGTGACGACTTTGTTAATCTAATGGTTACACAGACGAATCTGTATGCCCAACAGTTCGTCGCCGCTAACCCGGGCTCACTTTTAGCTAGACCCGGTGGCTGGACTCCAGTCGATGCAGCCGAAATGAGGACCTTTTGGGGCCTTGCGCTGCATATGGGTCTAGTTAAAAAACCCAGTGTCAGGCAATATTGGAGTGGGGACGTCTTTTACCAGACACCCCTCTACAGTATGGCCATGGCACGTTCCCGGTTCGAGGCCATTCGGAGATGTTTGCATTATGCTGATAATGCGGCATGTCCCCCCCGAACTGATCCCGCATATGACCGCCTGTATAAAATCAGGCCGGTCATCAATCACTTCGGGGCCAGATTTTGGGAGGCCTATGTCCCTGGAAGGGAGGTCGCTATTGATGAGTCGCTCATCAGCTTTAAGGGGAGACTCAGCTTCCGGCAATACATCCCTACCAAGCGAGCGCGGTATGGCGTGAAGATGTATAAACTTTGCGAGAGTACCTCCGGGTACACTTGCAAGTTTATGGTGTATGAGGGACGAGATTCCTGCATTGAACCCCCAGATTGTTCCCCCACTCTGGGTGTTAGCGGGAAAATCGTTTGGGGCCTTTTGCACCCATTGCTAGATAAAGGTTACCACCTTTACGTGGATAACTTTTATACTAGTATCCCTCTCTTCACATCCCTCGCCGCCAGATCCACGCTCGCTTGTGGGACAGTCCGGAAGAATCAAAGAGGCCTTCCTTCCTATCCCCTGCAGACTCCTATCCCCCGGGGTGAGTCCCGTGCCCTCACCCATGATAACCTGTTGTTGGTCCGGTATAAGGACAAGAGGGATGTCCTTATGCTCACCACAATTCATGGGAATGGCAGCACCCCTGTCCCTGTGCGAGGTACCGTGGGACCGGTCCTCAAGCCCGATTGTATTCTGGACTACAATCGGTATATGGGGGGAGTTGATCTTTCTGATCAAGTCCTCAAGCCATATAATGCCATGCGGAAAACAAAGATATGGTACAATAAAGTTGCGGTCTACATGGTACAGGTTGCCATGTACAACTCTTTTGTACTGTACAAGAACGCTGGCAACACAGGGACATACCTGGAGTTCCAAGAGGAAGTTCTAAAGGCCCTCATCTATGGTGACCGCCAAAGAGCGGGTCAGAGCACCTCTGTAACTTCAGGTCCCCGGATCGTCCCCGGCCAACACTTTCCAGGTGTGATCCCCCACACTGGAAAGAAGGGACGATCTCAGAAGAAATGCAGAGTGTGTCGCAAGAGGGGGATTCGGAAGGACACCACCACTCAATGCGACACTTGCCCCGATCATCCGGGCCTCTGCATAGGCTGCTTCAGGGAGTATCACACTTCCATGGAGTACTAAATTTTCCGTCATTTGCCCTAATTTTCATTACCCACAATTCGACTCCAATGTACCAGTCCAGGGTACATTGTCTTCCAAATTTTATACCAAACCCCCCCCCCCCCCCCCCCAAAAAAAACAAACCTTTTTCTCAATACCCCCAATATCTTTTTTTTTTCTTCCCCGTAAAAAATGGGTCATGGGACACAGAGTCAACAGCATTGGAGGTTTGCCGTTGCCTCAAATGCGCAACGCTCTCTCTCCCCACCTGAGCGGGTTGTGCATTTGAGGTAACAGAATAGGGACGGCCCCACACATCCCCTTCCCAGAATGATGATTCAGAGTATAGGGTTTGGGGCGAGCATCGTTTTTACTTTTGGCTGTACTCTGGGTCATCATTCTGGGAAAATAATTGGCATATCAGTTCTAAAATTGCAATTTTCTTCCCCCCATAGTACACTTCATCCATTCCTGGAAAATAAATGAAGGGAACACCCATCTGTTCCAAATCTCCACTTCACCCTATACACCTTCCCTAGGGGGTGTACTGTTTGTAATAATCTCACATATGGGTGTTCCTTTCTTGTATTTTCCTCTGAATGTATGTAACTGTTAGGTCCGTAACAAACATCCGCCTCAAATGCGAAGAGTTCTCGCTGAGCTCTGTCGTATTTCCAGGCGACAATTCAGAGTCACATGTTAGTTGTTCCCAAAAAGATGAAGCAGAGCATAGGTTGAAAATTGCAATTTTCAAAAGCTACCCTTCATCCATTCCTGGAAAATAAATTTAGGAAACCCCTGTGCGTTAGAAATGTCCTCTTTACCCCTATACCCATTCCTCAGGGTGGGTACTTTCTGTAATGGTGTCACATGTGGGTGTTTCATTTTTGTATTTTCCTCGGAATGTATGTAACCGTCAGCTACTGATATGCCATAGGCCACAAATACAAAGTGACCTCTATGACTTCTGAGCCTTGTTGTGCGCCCGCCCAGCACGTTACCCCATATGTGGATGGATTTTTATAGTCAGGGGAAAAAGCCCTCCAAAATTTGTAACCCAATTCCTCATATTACCCCTTGTGAAAATGTTAAAAATTGGGTAACCCCAGCATTTTAGTGTAAAAAAATCTAATTTTTCAATTTAGGCCCACTTTTCAAAAAACCTGTGAGGTGTAAGAACTCACTGTAACACTGTTACGTTCCCCGAGGGGTCTAGTTTCCAAAATGTAATGCCATGTGGTTTTTTTTCTGCTGTCCTGGCACCAAAGGGGCTTCCTAAATGAGGCATGCCCCCAGAGCAAAATTTGCTTCCAAAAAGCCAAAATGTGACTCCTTCTCTTCTGAGACATGTAGTGCGCCAACAGAGCACTTTTTACCCCCATATGGGGTGTTTTCTGAATCGGGAGAAATTGGGCTTCAAATTTTGGGGGGTATTTTCTGCTATTACCCTTTTAAAAAATGTTAAATTTTTGGGAAAACAAGCATTTTAGGTAAAAATTTTAATTTTTTTTTTTACATTTGCAAAAGTCATGAAACCCCTGTGGGGTATTAAGGTTCACTTTACCCCTTGTTGTGTTCCCCAAGGGGTCTAGTTTCCAAAATGGTATGCCATATGTTTTTTTTTTTTTGCTGTCCTGGCACCATAGGGGCTTCCTAAATGCGGCATGCCCCCAGAGCAAAATTTGCTTCCAAAAAGCCAAATGTGACTCCTTCTCTTCTGATACCTGTAGTGCGCCAGCAGAGCACTTTTTACCCCCATATGGGGTGTTTAATGAATCGGGAGAAATTGGGCTTCAAATTTTGGGGGGTATTTTCTGCTATTACCCTTTTAAAAAATGTAAAATTTTTGGGAAAACAAGCATTTTAGGTAAAAAATTTTACTTTTTTTTTACATTTGCAAAAGTCATGAAACCCCTGTGGGGTATTAAGGTTCACTTTACCCCTTGTTATGTTCCCCAAGGGGTCTAGTTTCCAAAATGGTATGCCATGTGTTTATTTTTTGCTGTCCTGGCACCATAGGGGCTTCCTAAATGCGGCATGCCCCCAGAGCAAAATTTGCTTCCAAAAAGCCAAATGTGACTCCTTCTCTTCTGAGACCTGTAGTGCGCCAGCAGAGCACTTTTTACCCACATATGGGGTGTTTTCTGAATCGGGAGAAATTGGACTTCAAATTTTGGGGGGCATTTTCTGCTATTACCCTTTTCAAAAATGTAAAATTTTTGGGAAAACAAGCATTTTAGGTAAAAAATTTTACTTTTTTTTTACATTTGCAAAAGTCATGAAACCCCTGTGGGGTATTAAGGTTCACTTTACCCCTTGTTATGTTCCCCAAGGGGTCTAGTTTCCAAAATGGTATGCCATGTGTTTTTTTTTTTGCTGTCCTGGCACCATAGGGGCTTCCTAAATGCGGCATGCCCCCAGAGCAAAATTTGCTTCCAAAAAGCCAAATGTGACTCCTTCTCTTCTGATACCTGTAGTGCGCCAGCAGAGCACTTTTTACCCCCATATGGGGTGTTTTCGGAATCGGGAGAAATTGGGCTTCAAATTTTGGGGGGTATTTTCTGCTATTACCCTTTTCAAAAATGTAAAATTTTTGGGAAAACAAGCATTTTAGGTAAAAAATTTTACTTTTTTTTTACATTTGCAAAAGTCATGAAACCCCTGTGGGGTATTAAGGTTCACTTTACCCCTTGTTATGTTCCCCAAGGGGTCTAGTTTCCAAAATGGTATGCCATGTGTTTTTTTTTTTGCTGTCCTGGCACCATAGGGGCTTCCTAAATGCGGCATGCCCCCAGAGCAAAATTTGCTTCCAAAAAGCCAAATGTGACTCCTTCTCTTCTGATACCTGTAGTGCGCCAGCAGAGCACTTTTTACCCCCATATGGGGTGTTTTCGGAATCGGGAGAAATTGGGCTTCAAATTTTGGGGGGCATTTTCTGCTATTACCCTTTTCAAAAATGTAAAATTTTTGGGCAAACAAGCATTTTAGGTAAAAAATTTTACTTTTTTTTTACATTTGCAAAAGTCATGAAACCCCTGTGGGGTATTAAGGTTCACTTTACCCCTTGTTATGTTCCCCAAGGGGTCTAGTTTCCAAAATGGTATGCCATATGTTTTTTTTTTGCTGTCCTGGCACCATAGGGGCTTCCTAAATGCGGCATGCCCCCAAAGCAAAATTTGCTTCCAAAAAGCCAAATGTGACTCCTTCTCTTCTGAGACCTGTAGTGCGCCAGCAGAGCACTTTTTACCCCCATATGGGGTGTTTTCTGAATCGGGAGAAATTGGGCTTCAAATTTTGGGGGGCATTTTCTGCTATTACCCTTTTCAAAAATGTAAAATTTTTGGGAAAACAAGCATTTTAGGTAAAAAATTTTACTTTTTTTTTACATTTGCAAAAGTCATGAAACCCCTGTGGGGTATTAAGGTTCACTTTACCCCTTGTTATGTTCCCCAAGGGGTCTAGTTTCCAAAATGGTATGCCATATGTTTTTTTTTTTGCTGTCCTGGCACCATAGGGGCTTCCTAAATGCGGCATGCCCCCAAAGCAAAATTTGCTTCCAAAAAGCCAAATGTGACTCCTTCTATTCTGAGACCTGTAGTGCGCCAGCAGAGCACTTTTTACCCCCATATGGGGTGTTTTCTGAATCGGGAGAAATTGGGCTTCAAATTTTGGGGGGCATTTTCTGCTTTTACCCTTTTCAAAAATGTAAAATTTTTGGGAAAACAAGCATTTTAGGTAAAAAATTTGACTTTTTTTTTACATTTGCAAAAGTCATGAAACCCCTGTGGGGTATTAAGGTTCACTTTACCCCTTGTTATGTTCCCCAAGGGGTCTAGTTTCCAAAATGGTATGCCATGTGTTATTTTTTTGCTGGTTTGACACCCTAGGGGCTTCCTAAAGGTGACATGCCCCCCAAAAACCATTTCAGAAAAATGTTCTCTCCAAAATCCCCTTGTCGCTCCTTCGCTTCTGAGCCCTCTACTGCGCCCGCCGAACAATTAACATAGACATATGAGGTATGTGCTTACTCAAGAGAAATTGGGCTACAAATACAAGTAAAAATTTTTTCCTTTTACCTCTTGCAAAAATTCAAAAATTGGGTCTACAAGAACATGCGAGTGTAAAAAATGAAGATTTTGAATTTTCTCCTTCAGATTGCTGCTATTCCTGTGAAACACCTAAAGGGTTAAAACACTGACTGAATGTCATTTTGAATACTTTGGGGGTGTAGTTTTTATAATGGGGTCTTTCATGGGGTATTTCTAATATGAAGACCCTTCAAATCCACTTCAAACCTGAACTGGTGTCTGAAAAATAGCGAGTTTGAAAATTTTGTGAAAAATTGGAAAATTGCTGCTGAACTTTGAAGCTCTCTGGTGTCTTCCAAAAGTAAAAACTCATAAATTTTATGATGCAGACATAAAGTAGACATATTGTATATGTGAATAATAAAAAAAATGGAATATCCATTTTCCTTACAAGCAGAGAGCTTCAAAGTTTGAAAAATGCAAAATTTTCAATTTTTTCATGAAATTTTGGGATTTTTCACCAAGAAAGGATGCAAGTTACCACAAAATTTTACCACTATGTTAAAGTAGAATATGTCACGAAAAAACAATCTCAGAATCAGAATGATAACTAAAAGCATTCCAGAGTTATTAATGTTTAAAGTGACAGTGTTCAGATGTGCAAAAAACGCTCCGGTCCTTAAGGCCAAAATGGGCTTGGTCCTGAAGGGGTTAAAGAGTGTCCTCCACTCGTTACCTGTTTACACTTTTTATCAGTATAAAAGACACCTGTCCACAACCTCAAACAGTCACACTCCAAACATCACTATGGCTAAGACCAAAGAGCTGTCGAAGGACACCAGAAACAAAATTGTAGACCTGCACAAGGCTGGGAAGACTGAATCTGCAATAGGCAAGCAGCTTGGTGTGAAGATATAAACAATGGGAGCAATTATTAAAAGACATACAAGACCACGTCACTTACCTAAATCCTATTTCCAAAAGATCAGACGTCTGTTCTCCGATTTTCTCTGGAAAGGAGAAAAAACCACGTCTAGCCCACTCTGTATTGATCCACAAAAAACATATGGGAGGGCTTGGCTTGCCAGATATAGATTGCTGTTATAGAATGACACATTTGAAACACTGGGTGGAACTAGCTACAGGCAAAGGCGTCCTTCAGGATCAGGACTTGGAAACCAGACAGCTAGGTGACAATTATCTCCGATTTCTCTGGCTTCCCCCAAAAAATGAAGTCTCTTCCATTATGAACCCTTTGTTGCAAGGTACCTTGTTGGTGAAATGCAATATGTCTACCCCTGACGTTAACCCACAGACAGTACCCCCTATTGCCCCAGCTTTACTTATACCTCAAGCACTAAACACACTAGGATTGCAAACAAATCCGCTGTGGCCCCTAATTTCCTCTAACTAATTTCCCTAACTTCCTTCCAGATCATTCTTCTCCTTCTGTAACAGTACTCCAGTCTCTGATGCGATCTCACCCCTCTGCCCCTCTCCACGCTCATGCCACAAGACAGCTGTGCCTTACTTTTCTGAAACAGTTCTCTATTGCAATGTCCCTTACTTGGTTAGATGAGCTCTACATACATGGAACGGGTAGAAAGTTAAAATTATCTTTATTTTATAGCCACCTAGTTCCGCAGAACAACAACATGCACCCCTTATATCTGCATTCTTGAGAACAGGAGCTAGGAATAACCTTAACGGAGGAACAGCGCCGTTCTGTGCTCAAGTGCTCTCATGGCTTCTCTCGTTGCATTAAGTTACAGGAAAATAATTTTAAATTGCTCACTAGGTGGTATAAAACCCCTGATGCCTTGTTTAGATTTGGATTGTCACACCACAGGATGTGCTGGAGATGCAACACAGTGGTGGGTACATTTGAACACATATCGTGGTCATGATTCAGACTTTTTGGAAAGAAGTAGAACACACGATAAATTTAGTCTGTAGCTGCTCTCTCACTCTCTCCATGGCCATAGTAGCACAGGCGCTTCCCACCTCCTCATACAGGCCGTCAACGGGTTCCTTACCCACACATATGCTGGTGGTGGCTAAGACACTGGTGCCCTTGCTATGGAGACAGACAATCCCACCATCTAAAAACCAGTGAATAGACAAAATTAGCTGCATAGATATGCTGCATAGAGGAATTGACAAATTGGCATTCGCACACACACATACGACAAATTTGAACGCATATGGAGACCATGGTTATCCTGCAAACTTCAAACCTCTACCCAAACTAACAGCGCCACATAGATGCAGTCTATAACTACTTACCTAGTGACTAACTGTAATAGCACATATCTCTAACCTTGCCCCCCCTTCTTTATCCCCCCCCTCCTCAGACCTCACTTAGGTTCTTCTAAGACAATAACTAAGTATAGCCTGGCCGAGCTCCACACATATATTGTTTTTCTTTTTTTTACACATAATAGTTTTACTTATTCAATGTACTGTTCTATGGGTTGTTGGGTACCTATTCGCAACACCTACATCTTGACCTCTCCACTACGTGAAGCAGATAGGTACTGATTTATCACACTGTTCATGTTTTATAATTATGTCCATTTTGATGGTTTCTTCTGATGGCTTTTCCCTCATGTACCTGATCTGATATGCTCTCTCTGGATGCAATATCATTTAGTAATAATTTGCTTATATGAGAGATTGCAACACCGATTATTCATGTGAAATGTCACCCTGTTATTTTGTTACCTCATTGTTTTCTCAATAAAAAGAGATTTGTGAAAAAAGAAGACATACAAGACTACTGATAATTTCCCTCGATCTGGGGCTCCACGCAAGATCTCACCAGTGGTGTCAAAATGATTACAAGAACAGTGAGCAAAAATCCTAGAACCACACGAGGGGACCTAGTGAATGACCTGCAGAGAGCTGAGACCAAAGTAACAAAGGCTACCATCAGTAACACACTATGCCGCCAGGGACTCAAATAATGCAGTTCCAGACATGTCCCCCTGCTTAATTCAGTACATGTCCTGACCCGTCTGAAGATTGCTAGAGTGCATTTGGATGATCCGGAAGAGGATTGGGAGAATGTCATATGGTCAGATGAAACCAAAGTAGAACTTTTTGGTAAAAACTCAACTCATCGTGTTTGGAGGAGAAAGAATACTGAGTTGCCTCCAAAGAACAACATACCTGGATGGGGTGGAAAAATCATGCTTTGGGGCTGTTTTTCAGCAAAGGGACCAGGGCAACTGATCCGTGTAAAGAAAAGGATGAATGGGGCCATGTATCATGAGATTTTGAATGAAAACCTCTTTCCATCAGCAAGGGCATTGAAGATGAAATGTGGTTGGGTCTTTAAGCATGACAATGATCCCAAACACACTGCCCGGGAAATGAAGAGTGGCTTGTAAGAAGCATTTCAAGGTCCTGGAGTTGCCTATCCAGTCTCCAGATCTCAACCCCATAGAAAATCTTTGGAGGGAGTTGAAAGTCCATGTTGCCCAGCGACAGCCCCAAAACATCACTGCTCTAGAGGAGATCTGCATGGAGGAATTGGCCAAAATACCAGCAACAGTGTGTGAAAACCTTGTGAAGACTTACAGAAAAAGTTTGACCTCTGTCATTGCCAACAAAGGGTATATAACAAAGTTTTCAGATTAACTTTTGTTATTGACCAAATACTTATTTTCCACCAAAATTTGCAAATAAATTCTTTAAAAATCAGACTGTGATTTTATGGATCTTTTTCTTCTCATAATGTCTCTCATAGTACAGGTATACCTATGATGAAAATTACAGGCCTCTCTCATCTTTTTAAGTGTGAGAACAATTGGTGGCTGACTATTTTTCCCCACTGTATATCCTTATTGTGTCCCTACTGTGTTGATCCAGAGGAATGCAAAAAATCTATGAGGCTGATGCCAATTGCCCCATATTGGGGGAGGGGATTCTTTCCCGACTCCAAATAATCTTTCTGGGTACTGAAGTACTCCCATTAACCTCATTACTCAGTTTGCCATTTTGAACCCTCTCCAGTTCCACTATATCTTTGTTGTACAATGGTACCCAGTACTTTACACAACATTCCATGTGTGGTTTAACTAGTGATTTGTACAGTGGTAAAATTATTTTATTGTCATGTGCATCTATGCCCCTTTTAATGCACCCCATGATTTTATGTTCCTTGGCAGCAGCTGCCTGACACTAATTTCTGCAGTTAAATTTACCATGTCAGTAGTCCCCAGCCTTTTTCCATTTAATACACATTCCCATTCAGTTTTGTTTCTTTCCTTAGTGTATAAGCTTACATTTATGTGTTGAGCCACATCTGCTAGGTAGGGTTTGACATCTCTCAAATTTTGCTGACATAGACCTGCTGGCATGATCAACTTAAAATAGTTTTCAAATTTTTCAAGCACCTCTCAGCTGATGCTCACCTTCTGAGTCACCTCATAAATGAGACTCTCCCTGGTGTGCACAGTGTGCACTATAACTGATGCGTCATACTTTTTTTTTTTTTTTTTTTACTTGATTGTCAAAAATACATTCCAAATTTTGTCTATCTCTTAGTCTATACTCACCTTCTGAGCCATTTCATAAATCATATTTCCCCTAGTGTGCACAGTATTCACTAGAACTGATTTATTATTTAGGAAGTAGGAGGAGGAGGAGGTGGAGGAGAAAACAAAACCTTTTTTTCTCCTACTACTACTTCCTTGATTGCTAACAGGAAAAATTGCCATTGCACCTGGGACCTATTGGCTAAGCATATTTTTTCAATCAATTTGAGGTGAGCGACCACCTGATGGTGGGCCTCTCCCCCACACATGTGAGCCACTATTACCAAGGGTAATACATGAGGCACTGTTCTCGGTTTCTTTTTTCCTTCTCCTCCTAATCTATGTTAACATTTTTTTTTTTTTTCACAATTGATTGTCAAAAACTTTTTCAAAATTTTCATGATGCAGTGCTCGAGCATACCACCTGTGGGATTGGCGATGGTAGGTGTAGTGGTGATACTGTAAGGCATCATGGTGGATATGCTGAGGGGGAGCAAGTAGCCCATGATTAGACATCAGAAGTTCATGCTGAGAAAAGCTCGCTCCATACAACAGATGACAGGGGTGCTGCAGGAGATATCGTGGGGTTCCCATTGGCGGGACCCCCGCAATCAGACAACTTATCCCCTATCCTTTGCATGGAGGATACAATGTCTTGGGGCGGAGAACCCCTTTGAGTGCTGCCTTGATGTATTACATCTGAAAAGCCTGGGTGAGAAAAATTGAACAACAGAGAACTTGCTGCCCTTACTGCAAGGGGGAGTTTCACACTGACTCTTTGGTCGTAATCTGAGATTCAAAAACGTGGTCGCAGATAATGTCACATATATCATGGCTGCCCTGAATGTATGTGGTATGACACAATCTCCCAGTATGGCACATTTGCTAAAACATTAAGAAGGAGATTTATTATTCTTTTCAAATGTATGGCTTATATATGACAATTTTTTTTAACTCACTTTTGCTTACTAGTGTTGCTCGCGAATATTCGCAATGCAAATTTTATTCACGAATATCGCATATTCTCGAATTCGCGAATATCCGCGAATATAGCACTATATATTCGTAATTACGAATATTCTTTTTTTTTTTTCACAGTACACATCACAGTGATCATCCCTCTCTGCTTCCAGCTTGTGTGGTGTAAAGAAGGCTCTAATCCTACTGTGTGAGACTGGTGTGCGAATTTTCGCATATGCGAAAATTTGCATATGCTAATTTTCGCATATGCGAATTATTGCTTATGTTAATTTTTGTATATGCAAATTTTTGCATATGTTAATTTCGCATACGCGAATTTTCTCATATGCGAAAATAAAATGAAAATATTACGAATATGCGAATATTCGCGAATATATGATGAATATTTGTCCATATATTCGCGAATATTTGCGAATTCGAATATGGCCTATGCCGCTCAACACTATTGCTTACATGCGACCTATTTATAAAATAGTCGCACAACCTTGATAAATACATTGCACATAAGGAAAACCCAGGAAACCCGCTTACAAAAGAATTTTTTTAAGCAGAAAAGTTTTCCCTTATGCTAATAGCCAAAGTTCTTTATCTACCCTTTGTTACCAATAGCATTGCTAGAGAGTGACAGGGAGGGGGGGGGGGCATACCGCATCGGGTGACACCCTGACTGACTTAATGGCTGCACTCCAACTATCCTGCAACAACCCCTCCACCCTCCTCAGAAATTAAAAAAATATTAAAAGCATACTATGCCGTACTATGAATATCCATACTCTGGAGGCTTTTTTGTTTAATTTTGAGCCTGTATTTTGTGACATTGGTGGGCGGAGTCTTGCCTCTTCCCTGAGGCTGGAGTTTACGTCAGGAAGGACGACAGCGCAGCACCAACAGACACATAAACAATAGTGAAGCCACAAAAAGAAAAACGTCTCGGTACGTTACCCACCCCAAAATGTGCATGAAGCTGTATTACCATGGATGTTTGTTTTTTTAAAGGAAAAATTTTTGTGCCACATATGGGTTATTTATGTAGTCTGTAAAAATTCTTACACAATTATTTTGTGTCTTATTCTATTTTTTTTTTTTTCCATAATAGAAATGTTATTACATTTTTGACATACAAAGAAATATAACCGTAAGAAAATATACTTCTCCTTCCACAACTTGTAACAGTAATATGGGAATGGCGTGTTAGGCCTGGAAAAACCCTGGCTGGGGCGGTAGCACGTAATTACACTAACAACTTGCTACGTCACACATGAGAGCCCCTCAAAATCCCGCCATTCGGGCTGAAGACAAAGTATCGTAGATCACAAGAAAGTCAGCCTTGTGGGGGCGCAGTGGTGAGCAGAGAAGGGGGCACGAGTAAGGCTACACTAATCCACATATACATTCCCTAGGACTACGTTCATGAAAATACCTTCTAATCGGCTAGTCAGAAAAATGTTGAGGAAGGAGAGCAAGTGAAGTAGACAGGCGAAAAGAGTGACCGCAAGGAGGAAAGGGAAAGTAAGAAAGCAGGAGTGAAAGTGAGGGTGGGGAAGGAAATGGATGATGCCTAGAGAAGAGAGAAGGGCTTACCTCGCGAACTGAGCTGGTCCCAGCCCCCCACGACAATCAGACGGTCCACGGCAGGGGTAGTATGCAGGGACTTACAAGTAAGCATGTAAAGCTATGCGTGAGTCTAATAGATAAGGACGAAGAGGTATGTGCATCCATGGAGGTGATTTATCCTGATAGGTGAAGTGTGGAGAACTCCTGAAAGGACAAAAACTCTGACCACGGATGCCAAGTGGCCATATATTTCGATAATTGGTTATGTGAGTCAGCAGTGAGCTCTTCCATTCTATGAATGTGGGAGACTTCCTGGAGCCACATCGAAATCGTGGGGGCAGTTGTGGATTTCCACAGCCTTGGTATGACTGTCCTAGCGGCCAACAGTAAAAAGGCGATTAATTTGGAGGAGCATTTCGGGGTGTCGGAGGGAAGTATCAACAACAGCACAATTTCTGGGGTAAGGGTTAGACGAGTCGAGGTGATATGAGCTATGGTGTCGGCCACTCCCGTCCAAAAACCGGTGAGCGAGGGACATGTTAACCAGATGTGTATCATGTCCCCTTTTCCCGAGGCACAGCGCCAGCACACATCCGGAGTTCCCGGGTAAAAGGAGGCCAGAAGGGTGGGGACCCTGTACCAACGGGTGAGAATTTTAAAATTAGTCTCTTGCGCCTTACAAGATATTGACATTTTGTGGCAGTTGACAATGGCTCTACTCCACTCCCCCTCCGGAATAACATGACCCAGATCCCTCTCCCAACCCAGTTTATATGGGAGAGGCGAGGTAGATGAGGCCTCTAGCAAGTATGTGTAAAGCAGGCTGACCGCATGTTCCACAGGTCTGGGTGACACACATAGCAATTCAAATTTGGTAAAAGGGCGGTGCAGGTGTAATTTGTCCTTCATGTGACGGTAGTAATGTGTCAGCTGAGTGTATTGAAATACATAGGTGGTCGTGGGAGTCGTGTCCGGGAGCAAGTCCGTGAGATGTTTAAGGTTGGAATTGGACATGATATCGTAAAACGTGATTCCTTGATCATGTCGAAAATTTAGGAATTTACATTTATTGTCCACAGGGGCAAAAGTGGGGTTATGGAATAGGGGGGTCAGGGGGCCCTCAAATGGGAAAAGGCCAAGTTTGGCTAGATTTAATTTCCTGGACCGGGCTATTGACCGGAGTACTGGGGGGAGGGAGGCGACGGGCGATTGAGGCTGCCCCATTTTCGGCTGCCATAGAAATGCCTTCAGCTCGCAGGCAATGAGCGAGCTCTCCATTCTCACCCACAGTTTGTCCCTCCCGTGATGACAACAGTCCAGTACTCTGGTCAAAATGGAAGAGAGATAGTAGGACTAGTAATCTGGAAGAGCCAGGCCCCCAGCACATTTTCTACGGATCAGTACCTGTCTTGCTAATCTAGGGTGTTTGTTGGCCCAGACAAAAGAAGATTGTAACAATGAGATTTCCCTGAAGAAGGTTCGCGGGAGATGAATAGGTATACATGCGAACAGATACAGAAGCCTGGGAAGGATGTTCATTTTCATGACATTCACCCTGCCCAGCCAGGAAATGTCCTTCTTTTCCCATCTCGTCAGGTCCCTCCTCAGGGAGCTCAAAAGTGGAGTGAAGTTGAGTTTGTATGTGTTTGACAGGTCAGACTGAACTTGAATGTCCAAGTAGGTGAGAGAGTATGGTTGCCATTTAAAGGGGTAGGTTGAGCGCAGGTGTTGAACCAGCGACCCGGGAAGAGTGAGGTTTAGCGCTTCGCACTTGGAGGGGTTTAATTTGTAATTGCTAAAGGATGAGAAGAGTTTTATGGTAGCCAAAAGCGAAGGGAGGGAGATCTGTGGGGATGAGAGGTATACCAACAGGTCGTCCGCATATGCCGAGCATTTGTAGTGATCATGGGCCAATTTAAGTCCGTTAATATCAGGGTTTTGTCTAATGTCTTTTAGGAGGTGTTCCATACACAACACATATAAGAGGGGACAGGGGGCATCCCTGGCGTGTACCATTGTGTATGTCGAAGGGATGAGACAGCCGACCGTTTATCCTAATTTGGGCCTGGGGGTGAGAATAGAGGGCCATTATACGAGATAACATATGTTCGCCAATACCGATTTGTGACAATGTGGCAGACATGAAGTCCCAGTCCACCCGGTCAAACACTTTCTCTGCGTCAAGGGACAAGAGGAAAAGGCAGAGATTGGAGCGCCTTGCGTAGTGGATCACAGGAAACGCCCTCAGGGTGTTGTCCCTCGCCTCTCGTCCCCTGATAAAACCAACCTGATCCGGGTGGACCAGGGAGCCCATGTGCGCAGACAATCAATTGGCTATCAGTCTGGCGAACAATTTAGTGTCAGTATTGATGAGTGATATCGGACAGTAGCTTGGACATAGCGTGGGGTCTTTGCCCTCCTTGGGCAATACTGTGATAAACGCCCGCAGAAAAGAGGGAGGGGGAGGGGAATTCACGGATATGTCATTGAAAGCCGCCAGCATGGTAGTGGACAGAGAAGGATGTAGCAATTTGTAAAATTGTGCCGTATAGCCATCTGGCCAAGCACTCTTTCCTGACGGTAGAGAGGATATGGCAGCTTCCAATTCCATAGGCGTGAAGGGCAGTTCCAATTCCTTTATATCTAACGGATTAAGGGTAGGGAGTGCCGTTTTAGTAATGTATTGGGATAAGGAGAGGGGATCGGGAGCTGTTGCACTAGAGTGGGAAGGCGGTGGTAGATTGTATAGGGAGGTGTAGTACTGGCAAAATGCCTCAAGGATGTCTGGGGTCAGTGAGTATTTCGAACCCGAGGCATTCTTGATCGCCGAAACAAATAGGGAAGATTTTTTCTCCTTCAGGGCATTGACTAATGTTCTGCCGGCTTTATTACCCCATTCGTAATATAGGCGGCCTGTCAGTTGCTTGTAGTGAGCATGTTTGGACGTGAGAGCTTTAAGCAGTGCACTTCTAACTTGGATGAGTTCTCTCAGGACATTATCCTGCTGAGATTGCTTGTGCTGTGTTTCTAAAGAATGTAGGGTGGAGTGCAGGTTAGATAAGTTCGCTGCCACCTCCCTCTTCAGCCGGGAGCCGTGCTTCATCAATATGCCCCTAAGGACGCATTTTAGAGTTTCCCACTTGATCATGGGTGAAGAGTCGTCCGCCACATGGTCGGAGAGAAAATTTGTAACTGAGTCTTTCAGGTCACTTAGGCATACCGAATCACGCAGCAACGACTCATTCAGTCTCCATGAGGATTGTGGTTTTGACAGAGAAGGAAGCGTCAGCGAGCAGTGTACAGGGGCATGGTCAGATAGCAACCGTAGGCCGATATGGGTCCTAGTTACAGAAGAGAGTAAAAAATGTGGACCAAAAATATAGTCAATGCGGCTGTACGAGTTTCTGGGTGAGGAATAATGGGTGTAATCTTTGTCCTGTGGATGAAATGTCCTCCACGTGTCACTTAATTGCATCGAGTGCAATCGTTTTCTAAGGGCTCTTAATTTGCTGTGAGAGATACTTGAGGTGCCATGGGACGTGTCGGCATGTGGGAACAAGGGCAAGTTAAAGTCTCCACCTAGGAGAACGGGACCAGTGGCAAAGTCCCTTAACGTTGTGAGGGCCTTCAACATGAATCTCACCTGGTCTCTATTTGGGGCATAGATTGAGGCTATAGTGAACGGTTGATTGGCAATTGACAAATAAATATCTGGCCTGAGAGTCCGGGAGGGAGGACAGAATTTTAAGTGGAAGTGATTTATGGAAGGCGATTGACACACCCTTAGATCTAGACTCCGGGTTGGTACTATGGAGCCAGGTCGAATAGTATTTTGTGGACAGTGCCGGTATATGATTGGACTTAAAGTGTGTTTCCTGCAGTGTTAGTATATGCGTCCTCTGTTTGTGAAATGTGTATAGCAACTGAGCATGCTTTTCAGGTGTATTAAACCCCTGAACATTCAGGGAGGTGAGTGTGATGTCAGCTGCCATGATAGGGGTTATGCCATGGAGTCCCCTTACCAGTTATGCCGTGGGGGGTCAGGCCGATCAGTCCGCGAGGTGTAAAGATGTTGCAGTATGCGATCCTAAGGCAAAAAGAGAAAAGAGAGGAGAAAGTTAGTGAGAAGGCAAAAGGAAAGAACAGAAAGAGGAGCAACCCTAGAGAGCGGGGTAAACGGGTCCTAAAGAGACTAGCCATAAGGGCTAATGCTGGGATAGGTACCAGCCTCATCATGCCACTAGTGGGGGTGCCCGTGGAAGGCGCACTCCAAGTAAGGCGCAACACTATACAGGTAAATATCAGTAGAACAAAGTAAACCGTGGCAATACAGGGCAGTAAACGGTAGAAAAAACAGATGTGGCTCCCTTTGCACAATCATGACAATAGAGACAAGGCAGAAAGGGAGCACCATATATATGAGGCATATAATGAAATCTGAGCTGCAGGGTGTCGAGCACCCTGCAGAATAGAGACAAGAGAGAGGCATTATGAAATCATAACAGTAAGAGAAAACTACTGGACGGGGGAATCAACTCCAGTCACATCACCAGGTATATAAAAAGTCTGACAAGTTCCAATTCACAGTAAACATATGAAGATAGACTTGAGGTATCACTCCGGAACCCTGCAGGAAACAAAGGGCAGGGAATCAGGTGTTCTGCTGCAGGAAACGCTGAGCCTTCTTTAGGTAATCCGATCTATCTTGTTGTTGCTGGAGATGATCCGGAGGTTTAGCTCTCGGCCACATCATGGGCTGAAACATTCCTTCCCAGTCAGGCAAAGCAATTGGAGGCAGTTTAAAGGTATCCATAAAGGCGGGTAAGTCCTCTGGTTTGCGCAGCGTCGCAGAAACACGTCCATGTCTTGCTGTCATGGAGAAGGGGAAACCCCATTTATAAGTGATTTGGGCATTAGTTAAAACTTGGAGTAGTGGCTTTAGGGTAGCCCTCAACTTGAGAGTGCGCAATGTCCGGGTACAGGGAGATTCTGGTTCCGTTATATGAGATTTGTTTCAGATCCCTTGCCTTGCGCATTATATCTTCTTTCAGCACATAGTGATGAACCCTGCAAATAACATCTCGAGGTCTTGAGGGATCTGTGCTTTTCGCGATGGACTCTATCCAATTCCAGTGGCGTTTCCAAAGGTCTTTTTAGTATTTCATTAAAGATTTTCTGCACCGTTTTATCAAGATCCTGTGGGAGTACAGCTTCAGTGAGTCCCTTAATACGGATATTGTTCCGTCTGTTCCTGTTGTCCATATCATCTATTTGATCTGTCATCATGGACTGCCTCATGGTAACGGATTTCACTGTATCACTCAGGGAGTGGACTTGTGAGGAAATAGACGAACGGAATTCTTCCAGTTCTTTAACTTTAGTGGTAAGTTTTGACACATCATCTTTCACTGGTTTCAAGTCTCTGCGCCAGGCCGTTTTTAGGTCATTAGCAAGAGTATGCATATCATTTTTGGTAGGTAGTAACGCTAGGAGAGCTTTGAGTTCAGGGAAGTGTTTAAGAGTGTCTTATTCTATTTTAACACAACATTAATTAAAAAATGTTGTGGGTATGCCAGCATGTACGTGTCCTAAAATAACAAGGTGTGCAGTGTGTATTTTCAACCTTAGAATTAATAGAGTTATTATTAACATTAATGTAGTAGCTTTGTTTCATGATGCAGAACAAGAACAGTTGTTAAAGTGGGTGTCAATGTCCTTTTCTGCGGATGTATGCACTTTCTGTAAGCCAGGTTGGACCTGGAATACATATGCAACTTTTAAATGGAGATCCAACTTTTTTTCTTCATAAATAGCGACTATCGCATTTGATAAATACATGATCACTGCAAAGTAAAAAAAATAATAATACTACATGAGCAGATTTCAGAAATGTACTTTGGAATAAGCAAATATCAAAAATTCGCAGCATAAGAGGCATAAGTCTTATTTTTCAGTGCAATGACACCTTTCATACTACCATAAAATGTACTGCAAAACCAAAAAATTATTTGTGGTGTGATGACTCGCTCTTGCAGATAGGTGCAGTTGCAGTATAGAGGCAAGGAAACACACTCAGCACACGGCAAACAGTCTGTCTTTAAACGCAGAACAAAGGAAAACGTAACAAAAGTCCACCTGTATTTCCTAGGTGTTTGTTCACACCTGAGTTCTTGCCATGCGGCATTAAGCAAGTCTTTTCCAGGCCTTCAGCTAGGCTGTTCAGCAGCTTCCACTCTTGGAGCAACCACAGGGAATAACTCAACACACAGCTTTCTCTGGCACTGTGAGCTGCAACTATCAAATCCCCCTCAGCTGGTGAGGCAGCCTAGCTTTAACCCAAGTTAGTATGATTTAGGCCACAGAGGACAGGTTTACACTGCAAACAGTTGACAATTCCTAAATTTATTGCAGGATAATTTTATGGGTCAGTTTGTAGAGGAACCAACAAAAAGTGATGCTCTGTTCGATCTGGTCATTTCTAACAATCCAGAGCTGGTTGAGAATGTAACTGTGTGAAAACATCAGTAGTATCAATTAAAATATAGTCTCTTTTTGCTTAAAGTGTAAAAAACAAAGACATGCAATTTGAAAAAGACTAATATCCCTAGGCTAAGAACTGCACTTCAGGACATAGACTGGGAGAAACTGTTATCAAATACTAATTGATACTGAATAACCATACTTCTAAATATATCTCTATGGGGAATTAGTATAAATGATTAAAACTGAATCCTACAAGGCTGACAACTGGTGTTAAAATAGCAATAAACAACAAAAAAATAGCATTTAGGCAAGGTTTCCACACACGTTTTTTCTTGGGTTTTTGAAAAACTGCCACTGCAATATTTGAGCCAAAGCCAGAAGTGTATTCAAAAGGAAAGGTAAATATAAAGAAAGGATTTATACTTCTCCTTCCTACTGGATCCACTTCTGGCTTTGGCTCAAAAACTGCAGTAGCAGGTATCCAAAAAATGCCAGAAAAAAACCTGTGTGGAAAAACTAGCCTTAAAATACTAATCTAAGGGGTCAGTTTTAGCCTTAAAAAACTACAAGGAGCTTAATAAAATCTGTAAAAGTGTAATAAAAAAAAAGCTGCAAAATTCAGAATATAAGACAGGTAGCCAAAGAAAGTAAAGTAAATCCAATTCTTTATATATATATATATATATATATATATATATATGCAAAAAAACTGAATACTGATAATAGGGACATGGTCACTAGGAAGAGGGAGCCTGAACAGTGCCAGTAACACATCATGTAATTTACTGAACTGACTCTAGATATGGTCCAAGTTAAATGAAACAAAATGAATGTAAGCGAAGCTGTAGGACCAGATGCATTACACTCAACAGTTCTTAGAGAACTCAGTTCAGTTATCTATGTACCCTTGTCTATGATATTTAGAAATCTCTGGTGTTTGTGCCAAGGGACTGGTGCAAGGCAAATGAAAGAAGGATCTGAGTTTATTTGCAGATCATAGACTGCAGAACAGCGGGCAATGTTAAGCAGCTGCTTTTAAGGCCAGCAGGATATTGTCATGTATCAAAAGATACAGGCATGGACCTGTGGGACAGGGACCTAATACTACCACTTTATAAAACACTGAAATGGCCTCACTTAACCCTTTAAGGACCCGGGGTTTTTCCATTTTTGCATTTTCGTTTTTTCCTCCTTACCTTTAAAAAATCATAACTCTTTCAATTTTGCACCTAAAAATCCATATGATGGCTTATTTTTTGCACCACTAATTCTACTTTGTAATTACATCAGTCATTTTACCCAAAAATCTAAGGCGCAACGGAAAAAAATCATTGTGAGACAAAACATTTTTTTAAAACGCCATTTTGTAAATTTTGGGGGCTTCCGTTTCTACACAGTACATTTTTCAGTAAAAATGACACCTTCTCTTTATTCTGTAGGTCCATACGATTAAAATGATACCATACTCATATAGGTTATGATTTTTTCCAGAAGCATGACAAAATCAAACTACATGCAGGAAAATGTATACGTTTAAAATTGTCATTTTCTGACCCCTATAACTTTTTAATTTTTCTGCATATGGGGCAGTATGAGGGCTAATTTTTTGCACCGTGATCTGAAGTTTTTAGCGGTACCATTTTTGCATTGATATGACTCATTGTTTTCCACACGCGGCGATACCACATATGTTTATTTTTATTTACACTGGGTTTTTTTTATGGTAAAAGGGGGGTGATTCAAACTTTTATTAGGGAAGGTGTTAAATGATCTTTATTCACTTTTTTTCACTTTTTTTTTTTTTTGCAATGTTATAGCTCCCATAGGGAGCTATAACACTGCACACACTGATCTTTTACATTGATCAGTGGTTTCTCATAAGAAACCATTGATCTATGATTCTGACGCTTGACTGCTCATGCCTGGATCTCAGACACTGAGCAGTCATTCGGCGATCGGACACCAGGAGGCAAGGTAGGAGACCCTCCTCGTGTCTTACAGCTATATATATATGAAAAAAAAAAAAATAAAATATATATATATATATATATATATATATATATATATATGCTGCAGAAAAACATTATTTTCCTTATGAAACATATCAGCTTGCTATTTGCTTGTAACTAAGATGAAGACCTTGGGACGAGGCCAAAAGATGCAAGATAAAAAAAAAGTTGGAAGTTAGAGACAAAACATCTGAAGAAATATAGACTGTGCAGAAGGACAGATACATCCGGAATTTTCAGGTAGAATAGGGAAATGGCAACATAAGTGACATATGGTTAAGAAACAAATGAATTCTTAAAATGCTAATATATACAGACGCAATACTCAAATAACCAATCAAAATATAACATGATGATTTTGACATGATAACGAACCTCCCCTTTTTGTCAACTGTAAAAAAACAATGTACTTCCGTATAATAAACAGAACTCCTTGGGGCAGCTCCTTAGCCCGTGTGAGCTAAACTTCTGCTGAGAAGGAGATTATACCAACTTTTTGTCTGGTGTTTATTTCTTTGTGTCGACACTCAGCAGTATACAGCGGCAGTCACTCACATTTTAAAGCCTTACCAGCAGCCAACCCTAACATTTGGTGTCAGAAGTGGGATCTGATCCCTGGACCACACTTGAGGGAAGAGACAGGTCTGGTGGACTGACACCCCTGGCCGCCCGGGACGACCCAGAACTGTCCAAAACTAGGTACCTGATCAGCTCCACTAGAACATGGTAAGTCTGCTAATTTCTTTATGAATCTGTAGCTTATCTATGTCCGTTGGGCAGTTTTGTGGAAGCCTGAGAGATGGCTTTTGTCGATCCTCTAGGACTAGCCCTTAGCGACAGGGAATCTCCCCGCTGTGTGGCCTCAATTTGACAGAGGAGTTTTAGTCGCAGGTGACTGACTGCCTGCTGCTTAAATCTAAGTCCACAGTTTAGCAAATCGGGAGGACTTGTGAGAGAACCTGTAAAATGTTCTTTTTGCCTTGATTTTTTATTTAGATTTTAGATTTTTTTGATCTACTCAGTGGACACGGTCAAGGGAGTTAAAAGTGCAGTAGATTTTGTGTTTTGTATCTCTGGTATCTTTTGTGTGTTTTTTATCCCTGATGTATTTTGTATTTCTGTACTTCTGATATCTTTTGTGCTGTATCAGAGTTAAACCTAACTCTGATATCTTTTGTATTGTATCAGTAAAGTATCTGTTGTGTTATCGTGCTGCTTGTATCTTTTGTGCTGTATCAGAGTTATCTGATATCTTTGTATTGTACCAGTCCAGTATCTTTTTGTACAAGAAGATATCTTTGAGTAGTATCAGGAGACAAATTTTGGTTGTACCTATACACACCCTTTTTGTTTGTGCTGAGTACCAATTTTTGTAGGGCCCAACCTCTGAGAGATCTTGTTAATAGGGTAATTACACGGTCCTCACTACTCCCCAAAAATGTTTTTACTTTGAAATTGTTAAACTTTGATAGATGTGAACAGTCGGCAATCATTATTTAAAAGCCAGACTTAAATGAAAAGGTAGAACTGTATTTAAATGTGTAGTTAATTGAGCCCTAATGTTTTATCTCCAAAGAAAAGGATGGGCGACTGAGCTGTGCCAAGTGAGGATGTATGCGTGTGCAAAGATGGGAAGTGTATAGAAATTTCAAAACTGTATCTGTGTTGTAAACTAAGTTGTTGAGTAGGATTGATTGTCTCATTGTCTCCTAGACAATATTCCTTGGTGGTTTTGGATATGCTAGTTTGAGTGGACAAATGGCTGTGTGCATTGTGTTGAGGAAGTTGGTGGGTTTGGTCCGGGAGTTGATAGTGTGTGCAAGTGGTGAGAAAGGTGAAGTAGGAGCGGATTGTTGTAAGTAGCTTGATAGGATTAGAAAGGAAAACAAAATAGACTCAATGTTTTGATGGAAAAGCATGTGGTAAGTGAAGGAAAAGCATGTGGATATTAAGGCAGTTGAAAGTTTGGAATATACTGATGGTTGATGGACAGAAGTATACATATACAACAGTGTGATTCTTGAGGGCAAATTGTGATTTTATTTGGTTATATTGTAGTTATCTGGACTGTTATAATTAAAATCTAAATAATTAGGTAATGAAATAAGCACTGATGTATATATATATATATATATATATATATATATATATATATATATATAAATCAAATAAAGAGAGCCTTTGCAAGTGAAGATGATGAGTATTGTTTAGTGCTATGGAGTGCAGAGGGTATGGTAGGTCACTAGGAAAGCTGTGTGTATGTAGTTATGCGATGACGTTCATAAGATGGTTCTTATGATATAAAGTATGTTGCATATGTGTGATGTGTATTAATGAATAAGGAATATTACCAGTAAATGTTTTCCCTGTGAAGCTGTTTGTGTTGTAATGGATTTTTTTTTTTAGATTGGTGTAGAACAAAAGAAAATCCACATAGTATTAATTAAAACTATTTGATGATATTTCAGTTATTTCCTAATAAGTTTTGTTTTCACAGTTGCACAGGATGAATTCCAAAAAATGAAGTGTATCAGGGAATGCGATTAATTGTCTGATTATATTACAGGAGTACAAAGAAAAGAAGTTTGGCCAAGAAAAATAAAATAAGATATATAAAAAAGTGATGCTAAAATTCAGCTAATGGTTTATTGGATTATAAACAATGCACATTGAAGGTGATTTTTTTTTCCAATTATTACAATTTTTTTTTTTTTAAAGAGCTCTTTATATTTTTTATTCTTTTACATTTTTGGTGAGAATGTGGGCCCTGTGCGTTGTACATTGGGGCAGTGATCAGTGACATAGAGGAGTGGGAGGAGAAAGGTGGGGCCTATAGGGAGAATGACAGCTTCCTCTCCTGAAACACAAAATCACATTAGACTTGAAGGAAATGTATATATAGTTACAGTTTCAAATTGAATATGTTTATAGTACATGCATACACAATGTGATATACCTATACATTCTACATTGCATTTATTTGAATATAATTTTTGAGTGGATAACTTTATAATGATAATTTTGTGTAATCTAAATATGCAGAAAAAGAAGACTGTTTCTCTCTCTCTCTCTCTCTCTCTCTCTCTCTCTCTCTCTCTCTCTCTCTTTGGTAGCTTTGCTACTCTCAGATTATGATTAAATTTTTTGAATTTACGAGGTTAAGAATTCATGAGCCATGATAAAATATCAGAGAATCCATGCTTAATGCTGAGTTATAAATGTAAGCTTGTTCCAAGTGATGCAAATATGTAATACATAAGACAGGATATATGGTGACCACACACAGAATGAAGTTCTACTGCAATAAACCGCTCGATCTGAGCTGGTAGTTCAGAAAGAAGAGTTGAAAATATTCGCTGAGATGTGTAAGATATCTGAAGGTAAGACACATTGAGTATGAGTACACTTTTATTACCGCCCACAAGTAGGGGCCTATTGGAGCAAAAGTTTTCTTGAATCCTTGGGCAAACCAATCTGTAGTTTGTAATTCAAGTGTTCAAAGTCCTAGAGCTGCCAGAGAAGGTGGCCATCATAAAGATCAGACCCACATGAAGGAAACAACCTCAGAAGCCAAGAGGACTGAATGGTGAAGGAGACTGCCAAGGCTGCAGTGCTCTTGTCCTCCCACAGTTATGGTACAGAGTGTACAGGTGGATGGAGAGGTGTGGATTTGTCTGGTTAGGTCTCTTACAGGGACCGGCAATGCATGCTAAGTGAGACCAATGGAAGAAGAAAGAGGTGGTACAGGGCAAAGACAGCATCTGGAGAGTTGGTAAGAAACTGTGTGTGCCAGCAGTCTTGTACCCCATGGTAACATACATGGCATCATACGCTAAACAGAAGGAAGCTATGTGTGTAGTAATGTCCGTATATTGGGTGGCCTCAGGATTCAACAATGCAAAAAGATGGTTTGTACAGACTTCATTATTTGCATCTGTTATGACCTAGGTAAAACAATAAAAGTACCTGACAAACACACTAGAATCATCTTACCTGTTTCAGAGACTATGAGTAGACTTCATCTAACTGCCTAAGGTGGACCAATATAAGTATGTCCTTTTCTGACTGTACTGATTCCATGTCCATAGATACAGTGAATATGAGAGTGTGAGGCAGGATAATAGAGGAACATTTTAAAATATATATATTCTTTCTAAATAATTCCTGATAAAGTAAAAAATATCCAATAGCAAGATAATATTCAAGTTAGTTACTAATTTGTTATCCAATGCTAGCATAATCACATGTTCTTGCAAAGTTTCTAATTTTTGTGCATGATTCAAAGTTGTGTGTAGAAGATATGCTTACCCCTAGAAGGGGGAGGTGTTTCTAGTTTTGTCTATGTTTCAGAACCAAGTCCAAAGTAGGTTCACTCCTTTAACTCCTTAAGGACTGAGGGCGTACCTGTACGCCCTGAATCCGCTCCCGTTCTATAACACAGGCCACAACGTGACCCTGCATCATAGTGGGTCGGGCTCGGCCTCTAACAATAGCCGGGACCCATGGCTAATAACGAGCGGCACTGATTGCGGTGCCGTGCGCTAATAACCCTTTTGAAGCGGCATTCAAAGTTGAACAACGCGTCTAAAGTGAAAGTAAAACGTTGCCGGTTAGCTCAGGGGGCTGTTCGGGATTGCCGTGGAAAAATTGCTGCATCCCGAACAGCTGTAGGACAGCAGGAGGGTCCCCTTACCTGCCATCTGGTGTCCAATCGCCGAATGACTGCTCAGTGCCTGAGATCCAGGCATGAGCAATCAAGCGGCAGAATCATTGATCAATGGTTTCCTATGAGAAACCATTGATCAATGTAAAAGATCAGTGTGTGCAGTGTTATAGCCCCCTATTGGAGCTGTAACATTTCTATGCAAAAAAAAGTGAAAAAAAAGTGAATAAAGATCATTTAACACCTTCCCTAATGAAAGTTTGAATCACCCCCCTTTTCCCATAAAAAAACAGTGTACATAAAAATAAACATATGTGGTTCCGCTGCATTTGGAAATGTCCAAATTATAAAAAATATATCATTAATTAAACCGCACGGCCAATGGCGTATGCGCAAAAAAATGCTAAAGGCCAAAAAAGCGTATTTTTGGTAACTTTTTTTTATCATGAAAAAATGAATAAAAAGCTATAAAAAAAAAGTCCGATCAATACAAAAATGGTACCGCTAAAAACTTCAGATCACGGTGCAAAAAATGAGCCCTCATACCGGCCCGTACGCGGAAAAAAATAAGTTATAGGGGTCAGAAAATGACAATTTTAAATGTATAAATTTTCCTGCATGTAGTTATGATTTTTTCCAGAAGTACGACAAAATCAAACCTATATAAATAGGGTATCATTTTAATCGTATGGACCTACAGAATAAAGATAAGGTGTCATTTTTTACTGAAAAATGTACTGCGAAGAAACGTAAGCCGTAGATTTTTGGGTAAAATGACTGATGTCATTACATAGTGGAATTGGTGGCGCAAAAAATAAGCCATCATATGGATTTTTAGGTTGAAAATTGAAAGGGTTATGATTTTTTTAAAGGTAAGGAGGAAAAAGCAGAAGTGCAAAAACGGAAAAACGCTCAGTCATTAAAGGGGTACTGCCGTGGATATATATATTTTTTTAAATCAACTGGTGCCAGATTTGTAAATTACAGATTTGTTAAACAGATTTGTAAATTACTTCTATTAAAAATCTTAAACCTTCCAGTACTTTTTAGGGGCTATATACTACAGAGGAAATAGTTTACTTTTTAGATTTCTCTGATGTCATGACCACAGGGCTCTCGGCTGGGCTCTGCTATCCATTTTAGGAACTGTCCAGAGCAGCATATGTTTGCTATGGCGATTTTCTCCTGCTCTGCACAGTTCCTAAAATGGACAGCAGAGGTCAGCCGATAGCCCTGTGGACATGACATCAGAGAAATCTAAATAGTAAACCATTTCCTCTATAGTATATAGTCCCTAAAAAGTACTGGAAGGATTAAGATTTTTTAATAGAAGTAAATAAAAAATCTGTTTATCTTTCTGGCACCAGTTTATTTAAAAAAAAAGTTTTCCACGGGAGTACCCCTCTAAGGGGTTAAGGGTCTATTCACACAGTGCAGTATTCTGTGCAGATTTCATGCGCAGGATTTCAAGCTGTGTTCAGTCATTCAGTTTACATTGAAATCTGCAGCAAAAAATCCTGTGCATTAAACTTGCGCAGAATACTGTACGTGTGAATAGACCCTAAGTACTCTCAAGCAGGTACCTGAGACCAGCCCAATAGTGTAAACAAGCGACAGAGCTGTATACTTTAACACCTAAGAGCCCTCTATAATCTAGGAAGAAAAAGAGGGGGAGCGTAGACCCAGTGCAAGGGAGAACTTGCCTGTCGCATCTTTGCAGCTTCATTTAAACATTTTCTTTTTCAGCTCACTGTGAATGTCTTACCTGCATTACAGAGCAGAGTGTACCAAATCAAGATCAAATGTACTTCTTAATAATAATTAGAGATGAGCGAACTTTTCAAAAATTTGATTCGGCCAATTCGCCGAATTCTCCGAAAAAGTTTGTTTCGATCCAAATTTTTTTGCGGCAAATCTATATTAAAAAAGGCTATTTCTAGCCTACAGACAGCCTCAATAGGGGTAAAGAACACTTTGCTGTGTTCTAAAATGCATATGGAGTGTGCTGGGGTAGTGAAATAATACTGTTTTTCAGAATAACATGCAGATTACCAGCATCGCTTTTAGAATCACTGCCGCACAGCCGCACAATGACAGAGCCTGGTGGTGGCATCAGTGTCAAGAGACCATATAGTGACTTAATGACACAGCGTGGAGGTGTTGGCAGCATGAGGATACCATATAGTGGCTGAATGGCACAGCATGGAGGTGTTGGCAGCATGAAGACACCATATAGTGGCTGAATGACACAGCTTGGATGAGGCTGAAGCATGAGGACACCATATAGTGACTGAATGACACAGAGTGGAGGTGCTGGCAGCATGAGGAGACCATATAGTGGATGAATGGCACAGCCCGGAGTTGCCAGCAGCATGAGTAGGCCCTAAACCTTCACAATCCCTAAGATTAAAAGATGAATTTAGAAATTTAAATCGAAGATTTTGGATAGCGGGTGCTACCTATGATAAAATTTGAAATTCCCAGACCCAGGCCAAGCAGCGGCATCAGTAAACCTTATATTGCCTGAATGACACAGCCTGGAGTTGGCTGATCCATGAGTACACACCAGGGCTTCACAATCCCCCCCAAAAAACACAACAATGGTAGAAATTTATTAAGAAGACTTTTGGATAGCAGGTGCTACCTATGAGAAAATTTTAAAATCCCAGACCCATGCCCAGCAGCGGCATCAGTAAACCATATATTGCCTGAATGACATAGCCTGGAGTTGGCTGATTCATAAGTACACAGCAGGGCTTCACAATCCCCCCAAAAAAACACAACATTTTTAGAATTTTTTTTTAAAGATTTTGGATGGCGGGTGCTACCTATGAGAAAATTTGAAATTCCCAGACCCGGGCCCAGCAGCGCCACCAGTAAACCACATATTGCCCGAATGACACAGCCTGGAGTTGGCTGATGCATGAGTACGCACCAAAGCTTCACAATCCTTAAGAAAAAAGACAAACATTTTTACGACATTTTTTGACGAAAATTTAGGACAGCGGGTGCTTGGGGAGGTTGTCACGGGCGATCAAGAGAAGGCGGAGCTACTTAATGGGTTCTTTAGTTCTGTATATACTAGGGAAGAAGGAGGAGCTGACATTGGACAGGTCAGTGCTGGTAGCACATCATGTAATGTACTGAACTGGCTTAATGTAGAGATGGTACAAGGTAAGTTAAGTAATTTAAATGTAAGCAAATCTCCAGGGCCAGATGGATTACACCCAAGAGTTCTTAGAGAACTAAGTTCAGTAATATCTGTAACCCTGTTCATGATATTTAGAGATTCACTGGTGTCTGGTATTGTGCCAAGGGACTAGTGCAAGGCGAATGTGGTGCCAATCTTCAAAAAGGGCTCTAGGTCTTCCCCAGGAAACTATACACCGGTAAGTTTAACATGAATTGTGGGTAAATTGTTTGAAGGACTTATAAGGGATTACATACAGGAATACATAGGGGATAATTGTATTATAAGTGATAACCAGCATGGGTTTACTAAGGATAGAAGTTGTCAAACCAATCTAATTTGCTTTTATGAAGAGGTGAGTAGAAGCCTTGACAGAGGAATGGCTGTGGATATAGTGTTTCTGGATTTAGCTAAAGCGTTTGATACTGTCCCTCATAGACGTCTGAGAGGTAAGTTAGGGTGTTTGGGTTTGGAAATTTTAGTTTGTAACTGGATTGAACACTGGCTCATGGATCGTACCCAGAGAGTAGTGGTCAATGATTCGTACTCTGATTGGTCCCCAGGTATTAGTGGTGTACCCCAAGGTTCAGTACTGGGACCGCTGTTGTTTAAGTTATTTATCAATGATATAGAGGATGGCATTAACAGCTCTGTTTCTATCTTTGCAGATGACACCAAGCTTTGTAGTACGGTACAGTCTATAGAGGATGTGTATAGGTTACAAGATGACTTGGATAGACTAAGTGTGTGGGCATCCACTTGGCAAATGAGGTTCAATGTGGATAAATGTAAAGTTATGCATCTGGGTACTAATAACATGCATGCGTCGTATGTCTTAGGGGGGATTAAACTGGCAGAGTCACTGGTAGAGAAGGATCTGGGTGTACTTGTAGATCACAGACTACAGAATAGCATGCAATGTCAGGCTGCTGCTTCCAAGGCCGGTAGGATATTGTCATGTATAAAAAGAGGCATGGACTCGAGGGACAGGGACATAATACTCCCCCTTTATAAAGCATTGGTACGGCCTCACCTGGAATATGCTGTTCAGTTTTGGGCACCAGTCCATAAAAGGGACACTGTGGAGCTGGAAAGGGTGCAGAGACACACGAGTAAACTAATATGGGGCATGGAACATCTTAGCTATGAGGAGCGATTAAAGGTGTTACAATTGTTTAGTCTTGAGAAGAGACGTTTAACGGGGGATATGATAAATGTATATAAGTATATTAATGGCCCATACAAAAAATATGGAGGAAAACTGTTCCAGGTTAAACCCCCCCAAAGGACGAGGGGGAACTCCCTCCGTCTGGAGAAGAAAAAGTTTAGTCTCAAGGGGCGACACGCCTTCTTTACCATGAGAACGGTGAACTTATGGAACAGTCTACCTCAGGAACTGGTCACAGTAGGAAAAATTAACAGCTTTAAAACAGGGTTAGATACATTCCTGGAACAAAATAACATTAATGCTTATGAAGAAATATAAAATCCCATCCCTTCCCCAATATTGCGCCACACCCCTACCCTTCAATTCCCTGGTTGAACTTGATGGACATATGTCTTTTTTCAACCGTACTAACTATGTAACTATGAATACACCGCCTCCCAAAATTACTTAAAGTTCCCTCCTCTGCCCCTAGAGACACTATACTGAGAATGCACTTTTTCAACATTAAAGAACAGATCACTCAGACAATCAGAAATCCACCACCTCTGCCAGATCATTTTTCTCGCCTACTCATATTTACAGACCTATCAGGAGCTACTTTAGCCCATAGACGAGAATTATCTTTGGGCACTAAAATTCTGAGGGAAAACTCAATCCCATACAAATGGGGATTTCCTGTGAAAGTTATAACTAAATACAATGGAACAAAATATGTCATAGAATCCCCTCAGGATTTGATATGCCTATGTCAAGCGTGGCAATTGAAAGGGGCATTGGCTTTAAGTACACCAAGTAAAACTAATGGAGAGTAACATAGAAGAAAAGATAATTAGGCAATAAATCTAGAGAGCAATATTTAAATGGCTATATAAGGGAAAAGACGCTAGTTTAGTCATGTAATCATGTATTGGTTAGGATGTTTGGAATGTTTGTATTACCAATACCCCCCAAAAGAATTTGCCCCAAACAACATCTTGGAGGCCTTAGAAAAGAATCTCGAGGGGTACGCCAGATATGCGATATTGGCGCACCCACTCGTATGTGGGATTGAGTTTGATTTATGGGATATGCTTTGTGTTTTATTTTTATGTGTTGTTTGTTTTTTCATTTTTCTCTTCTTTTCTTAGGGTGATAAGGTGGTGTCCCCCTTCTAGAATGAGCAGATTTAAGATGTGTTTAGATAATACAGGTAAAGACCCTTTCCTTTTAAAATGGTGTTGATAATAGCATCTATAAATATTAAGGGTCTTAATAGACCCCACAAGAGAACACACATGTGGACTGAGGCAAAAAAGCTAAAATGCGATGTGCTTTTTGCACAAGAGACCCATATTATGGCAGCAGATGCACACCGCATTTCACACCCGCAGTTTACTTATATAACCCAAGCCCACTTTAATAAAAAATCTAGGGGTGTAATGATAGCGATACGAAACTCAATCACGTTTAAGTTGACTTTACAAGTATTTGTTCCAGAAGGTTGCTATGTTATTCTGGTAGGGTCCTTTAATAATGTTATGTATACAATGGTCTGCATGTATGCTCCAAATAAAGGTCAGGAGTTTTTTAATTAATATAGAAAGTAAATAGCTATAAACAAGGGTGTTTAATAATTGGCGGGGACTTTAACATGGTAATGGACACTAAATGGGATACATCTCCAGGGAAAGACCACAGGGACTTAACAAAATTACACATACACAAGATTTATTCGATGTTTGGAGAGCACATCATAGCACAGAGAGGGATTACTTGTTTTATTCAACTGTGCATAATAGCTACTCTCGTATTGATTTTTTTTTTGGGTTGACAGAGCTACACTGCTGTCAACACAGGAATCATCAATTGAGCAAATTACTTGGTTGGATCGCACCCCGGTGACAATGATAATTTCTGAAACTAGCAATGAAACACCAGTATATACGTGGCGGATTAATTCATTACTTATCCACCATCCTGAACATTCCCAAACTATTGAAAAATATTTACTAAAATACTTTGAAATTAACGATACAGATCAAATAAAAATTTCAACATTGTGGAATGCTCATAAAGCTATTTTTAGGGGGATATGTATGAAGCTAGGACATATATTAAAAAGGAAAAGGATGGCAGAAATTGATGAGTTGTTGCTTAACCCCTTAACCCCTTAAGGACACATGACGTTCTCATACGTCTCCATTTCCGAGTCCTTAACGACACATGACGTATGAGAACGTCATGTGTTTTACCGCCCCCCCCCCCCCCCGCAGCCAGTGCCCGATGCCTGCTGAAATCGTTCAGCAGACATCGGGGCATATCGCCCAGGGGGGTCATGATGACCCCCCATGTCGGCGATGGCCACAGATCGCTGGACAATTCAGTCCAGCGATCTGCGGCGGATTCCAGGTCAATCGGGTCTCCAGTGACCCGGAATTATTGGCTGATCGGGGCCGACAGAGACGGCCCCGAACAGCCATAGCCAGCAGGGGTGAGGTGGCACTGGTGCCACCTCACGATCGCCCTGATTCATCGACCAATCAGGGCGCCTGCTGCGGGTGTCACTCCCGCAACCCGCTCCGCCCCTCTTCCGGAGGACGTGAGCGGGTGCGGGAAGAAGACCCCGGGTGCTGGGGACCCCGATCCCCGGCGTCCCTGTTGGGATCGGGGCCCCAGGAGTGACGGCGGCGAGGGACTGACCTGCGCGGAGTGGAGCAGCAGCAGCACTAGGAGGGCATGCTGGGAGCTGTAGTTATGCAACAGCAGGAGGCAGACCACCACAACTCCCAGCATTCCCTTATGGGCATGCTGGGACTTATAGTTTTGCAACAGCTGGAGGCACATTTTTTCTATGAAAAGTGTACCTTCAGCTGTTGTATAACTACAACTCCCAGCTTGCACAATCAGCTAAAGTGCATGCTGGGAGTTGTAGTGGTGCATCTGCTGGTTGCATAACTACAACTCCCAGCATGCCCGTTGGCTGTCGGTGACTGCTGAGAGTTGTAGTTTTGCAACAGCTGAAGGCACACTGAGTTAAGTAGCAACTCCCCCCCCCCCCAATGTGAATGTACAGGGTACACTCACATGGGCGGAGGTTTACAGTAAGTATCCGGCTGCAAGTTTGAGCTGCGGCAAATTTTCTGTCGCAGCTCAAACTGCCAGTGAGAAACTACTTTGAACCCCCGCCGGTGCGACTGTACCCTAAAAACACTACACTACACTAACATAAAATAAAATAAAAAAGTAAAAAACACTACATATACACATACCCCTACACAGCCCCCCTCCCCTCCCCAATAAAAATAAAAAACGTCTGGTACGCCACTGTTTCCAAAACGGAGCCTCCAGCGGTTGCAAAACTACAACTCCCAGCATGCACCGATAGACCGTACATGCTGGGAGTTGTAGTTTTGCAACAGCTGGATGTTTCTCTCCCCCAATGTGAACGTACAGAGTACACTCACATGAGCGGAGGATTACAGTAAGTATCCGGCTGCAAGTTTGAGCTGCAGCAAATTTTCTGCCCCAGCTCAAACTGCCAGCGAGAAACTACTGTGAATCCCCACCCGTGTGACTGTACCCTAAAAACACTACACTAACACAAAATAAAATAAAAAGTAAAAAACCCTACATATACACATACGCCTACACAGCCCCCCTCCCCTCCCCAATAAAAATGTCTGGTACGCCACTGTTTCCAAAACGGAGCCTCCAGCTGTTGCAAAACAACTACTCCCAGTATTGCCAGATACCCACTGACTGTCTAGGCATGCTGGGAGTTTTACAACAGCTGGAGGCACCCTGTTTGGGAATCACTGGCGTAGAATACCCCTATGTCCACCCCTATGCAAGTCCCTAATTTAGGCCTCAAATGCGCATGGCGCTCTCACTTTGGAGCCCTGACGTATTTCAAGGCAACAGTTTAGGGTCACATATGGGGTATCGCCGTACTCGGGAGAAATTGTGTTACAAATTTTGGGGGGTATTTTCTGCTATTACCCTTTTTAAAAATGTAAATTTTTGGGAAAACAAGCATTTTAGGTAAAAAAAATATATATTTTTTTACATATACAAAAGTCGTGAAACACCTGTAGGGTATTTAGGTTCACATTACCCCTTGTTACGTTCCCCGAGGGGTCTAATTTCCAAAATGGTATGCCATGTGGTTTTTTTTTTTTGCTGTTCTGGCACCATAGGGGCTTCCTAAATGCGGCATGCCCCCAGAGCAAAATTTGCTTTCAAAAAGCCAAATGTGACTCCTTCTCTTCTGAGACCTGTAGTGCGCCAGCAGAGCACTTTTCACCCCCATATGGGGTGTTTTCTGAATCGGGAGAAATTGGGCTTCAAATTTTAGGGGGTATTTTCTGCTATTACCCTTTTTAAAAATGTAAAATTTTTGGGAAACCAAGCATTTTAGTTAAAAATAAAAAGTTTTTACATATGCAAAAGTCGTGTATCACCTGTGGGGTATTAAGGTTCACTTTACCCCTTGTTACGTTCCCTGAGGGGTCTAGTTTCCAAAATGGTATGCCATGTGTTTTGTTTTTGCTGTCCTGGCAACATAGGGGCTTCCTAAAGGGGACATGCCCCCTAAAAATCATTTGTCGCTCCTTCCCTTTTGAGCCCTCTACTGCGCCCGCCGAACACTTTACATAGACATATGTGGTATGTGCTTACTCGAGAGAAATTGGGTTTGAAATACAAGTAAAAATTTTCTCCTTTTTACCCCTTGCAAAAATTCAAAAATTGGGTCTACAAGAACATGCGAGTGTAAAAAATTAAGATTTTGAATTTTCTCCTTCACTTTGCTGCTATTCCTGTGAAACACCTAGAGGGTTAATACACTTACTGAATGTCATTTTGAATACTTTAAGGGGTGTAGTTTTTATAATGGGGTCTTTTATGGGGTATTTCTAATATGAAGACCCTTCAAATCCACTTCAAAACTGAACTGGTCCCTGAAAAATAGTGAGTTTGAAAATTTTGTGAAAAATTGCTGCTGAACTTTGAAGCCCTCTGGTGTCTTCCATAAGTAAAAACTCATACATTTTATGATGCAAACATAAAGAAGACATATTGTATATGTGAACCCCCAAAAAATATATTTTGAATATCCATTTTCCTTACAAGCAGAGAGCTTCAAAGTTAGAAAAATGCAAAATTTACATTTTTTTCATAAATTTTGGGGATTTTTCACCAAGAAAGGATGCAAGTTACCATAAAATTTTACCACTAAGTTAAAGTAGAATATGTCACAAAAAAACTATCTCGGAATCCGAATGATAACTAAAAGCATTCCAGAGTTATTAATGTTTAAAGTGACAGTGGTCAGATTTGCAAAAAACGCTCTGGTCCTTAAGGTGTAAAATGGCCTGGTCCTTAAGGGGTTAAGGACCCAGGGCTTTTCCGTTTTTACATTTTCATTTTTTTTCCTCCTTACCTTTAAAAAATCATAACTCTTTCAATTTTTCACCTAAAAATCCATATGATGGCTTATTTTTTGCGCCACCAATTCTACTTTGTAATGACTTCAGTCATTTAACCCAAAAATCTATGGCGGAACTGAAAAAAAAAAATCAATGGGAGACAAAATAAATAAAAAAAAAAAAAACAGAAACCAGTGATCGATGATTCTGCCGCTTGACTGCTCATGCCTGGATCTCAGGCACTGAGCAGTCATTCGGCGATCGGACAGCGAGTAGGAAGGTAGGGATCCTCAGCTGTCATGTAAGCTGTTCGGGATGCCACGATTTCGCCGCGGTTATCCCGAACAGCTCCCTGAGCTAACCGGCATGGTTTCACTTTCATTTTAGACGCGGCGTTCAACTTTGAAAGCCGCGTCTAAAGGGTTAAGAGCGCGCGGAACCACGATCAATGCCGCATGCTATTAGCCACGGGTCCCGGCCGTTGTTAGAGCCCGGGCCCGACCAGCTATGTGACACGCCGCTATGTGACACGCTATGTGACACGCCGTGGCCCCGCGTTATAGATAGGGAGTGGACTCAGGACGTACAGGTACGCCCTGGGTCCTTAACAGGTTAAAATCAAGGAAGCAGAGGAGAAAAATAAGAGTTTACGAGAAAAAGATAAAGGTAATGAATTAATAGCATTAAGGCAACAACTCAGAGAACATTTGTTCATAGAGTATGAACATCATATGCGGAAAACAAGAGCCACATAGTTACATAGTTAGTACGGTTGAAAAAAGACATACGTCCATCAAGTTCAACCAGGGAATTGAAGGGTAGGGGTGTGGCGCGATATTGGGGAAGGGATATTATACATATGGTAATAAAACAGGTAAATTATTGGCAGCCAACATTTTAAATAGACAAACTAAAGCCAAAATCCAATTTCTATGAACGGCAGATAAAAAGGGGAAATTAATTTCCCCTAAGGACATAGCAAACATATTTAGAGACTATTACTCCTCATTATACAATCTCAATACCGAATGCAATACCCCACAACCATCACCAGAAATGACATCTGCTTTTTTGGAAGAGATTAAATTACCATCTCTTTCATTAATACAACAGAAAAAATCTCAGCTCCTATTACACAAGAAGAAATTAAATCAATAATAACTACTTTACATACAGGCAAATCTCCAGGGCCGGACGGGCTAGCAAATGAGTATTTTAAAAGATTTTCCTCTATTCTGTCACAGGTGATGTCCCGTTTTTTTTTAGTTCTGTGGCTGCGTCGGGGTCGTTCCCAACGGAGAATCAAAAAGCATTGATTGTAACACTCCCTAAACCGGGGAAGGACCCCGAAGTGCCACAGAACTTTCAACCAATCTCATTACTAAATGGGGACCTTAAAGTTTATGCCAAAGTTATATCTAACAGAATAGCGCCTTATTTGTCAGCTTTAATATCGATGGCTCAAACGGGATTTGTAAAGGGGAGACAGGGTTCAGATAATACTCGAAGAATTCTAAACATCTTGTCTCACATAGAGAGACATAGAATACCAGCCATTCTTCTGGCCCTGGATGCCGAGAAGGCATTTGACCGGATTAACTGGTCGTACGCCTTCTCAGTACTCCAGAAAATGGGCCTTGATGAGAAGGCTTTGAGGGTATTAAGAGCTTTATATTCTGGTCCCTCAGCTCAGGTATACACAAATGGAATAATCTCTGAAGTCTTTGAGATATGCAACGGAACCCGACAGGGTTGTCCCCTATCCCCATTAATCTTTATATTATCTATAGAACCCTTAGCCCAACTCATTAGGACTAACTCAGATAAATCTGGTATAAAAATTGGAACATCATCCCTTACCATATCCTTATATGCAGACGATATTATTTTAACTTTATCAAATCCGGCCACATCAATGAAAAGAGTTTTAGATTTATTAAACAATTTTGGATCAGTTTCATATTATTTACTAAACAAAACAAAATCACAAGCTCTCCCTATAAACCTCTCGACCGTAATTAAATCCTCACTTAAGTCTACATACAAATTTGATTGGCAGACAACTCAAATTAAATATCTGGGAATTTGGATTAAAACACCATCTGGCCTTTTATATGAAATGAACTATATACCATATATCAAACAATTACAACTAGATCTGGAACAATATAAAAAGATAGAAGCATCCTGGTTGGGGAGAATAGCAGCTTTTAAAATGATACTGCTACCAAAACTTCTTTATTTATATAGGGTTCTCCCAATTAGGATTCCAGCATCCTTTTTTTTAGATAAGTCAAAATAATGATATCTAGGTACATTTGGCTAAACCATAAACCCAGAGTAAAATACTTTATGATGACTAAGAATAGGGCAGCAGGAGGCCTTGGCCTACCCAACGTTTTCCACTATTACATAGCGACAGTAGTGAAACAAATTAAGGCCTGGTGGACGCGTTCATACGATATCCACTGGGTGCGGATTGAGCAAACTTATATTGAGAGCAGAGACACACGTTGCTTTTTTTTTTTTTCATTTTGGAGACAGGAAAAAAGGAAAGATTTGACCCCTTTTATGGTCAATGGCATACACTGTTGGGAGATAAGTCATAAGTTAGTAGGAAACATATCAATGGAGTACAGGGACTATACCCCTTGCAGTTTCTCTCTTGTAAAATTGCTGATTTGGACTTACGGGGGTGGATGAAGTCTGGTATAACACAAATTAAACAACTATATACAAAAGACAAGATAATATCATTTCCAGAAATACAGAGTAAATATGGTTTGCCATCAGGGGAGATTTTCGGGTATCTTAGAATTAAACATTTATTGGAAACAAACAAACCTACCCCTCGCTATTGCTCACCAATTTTGATCTCATTTTTAAATAACGTAACATCAAAAGGATTACTGCAAATTTACGATGTAATGGACAATCGCTCTAAGTTCCAACACGTAGGCCCATATCTAGCATGGGAAAGAGATCTTGTACAAACATATACAGAACAGGAATGGACCTATGCGTTTAAGTTAGCTCTTATCTCTGACAGCAGTCCCACATATAGAGGCTATAGTTAAAACTAACCTAAGATGGTATTTACTCCCCTGATAGGCTCCATAAGATATCATCGGTGAATTCTGAAAAATGTTGGCGAAACTGCGGGGGGACGGGATCCCTTATACACATTTTATGGCTATGCCCGATGACACAAGTCTACTGGCATAAAGTAGAACAATTACTAGTAAACATCACCCGCATCCCAAGTAAATTGACACCACAAAAAGCATTGTTACTATTACAAATGCAAATACCGTATTTATCGGCGTATAACATTATAAAATTTTTAGCCTAAAGTCTGTGTGCGTGTTATACGCCGATACACCCCAAGGAAAGGCAGGGGGAGAGGCCGTCGCTGCCCGCTTCTCTCCCCCTGCCTTTCCTGGGGTCTAGAGCGCTGCTGTCGGCCCTTCTCACCGCTGCCCCGTTGCCTCCCCCCATCCCCGGTGGCATAATTACCTGAGTCGGGTCCGCGCTGCTGCAGGCCTCCGTCGTGCGTCCCCGGCGTCGTTGCTATGCGCTGAACGGCGCGGCGCATGACGTCAGTGCGCCGCGCCGTGCATAGCAACGATGCTGGGGACGCACGACGGAGGCCTGCAGCAGCGTGGACCCGACTCAGGTAATTATGCCACCGCGGATGGGGGGAGGCAACGGGGCAGCGGCGCCGGCAATGGGTGCCGCTGCCCCTTCTCTCCCCCTGGCTGTCGGCGCCGCTTCTCTCCCCCTGGCTATCGGCGCCGGCACCGATAGTCAGGGGGACAGAACGGGCAGCGGCGCCGATAACCAGGGGGTGAAAAGGGCCGACAGCAGCGCTCTAGACCCCAGGAAAGGCAGGGGGAGAGAAGCGGGCAGCGACGGCCTCTCTCCCCCTGCCTTTCCTGGGGGTATATCGGGGTATACACGCGCACACACGCACCCTCATTTTACCATGGATATTTGGGTAAAAAACTTTTTTTACCCAAATATCCTTGGTAAAATGAGGGTGCGTGTTATAGGCCGGTGCGTGGTATACCCCGATAAATACGGTATATCCGGTAAAAATGCGATTTTTGGTATGCAAGATTTTAGTGGTCGCAAAGCTAGTTCTCTGCAGATACTGGAGGCAAGCACAGATTCCTGAAGTGAATGAAATAATAAATATGATACAACACTGTTATAAATTAGAGGAAATTATAGCGATTGGAAACAATCAGAGTATATCCTTTTATAAAAAATGGGAATTATGGAAGACATTTAGGGGAGGAATAGGAAGTCAACAATAAAAAAGGAAAGATCAGAAGATATGAAAAGAGAAAGTTAATGTACTAAGAAACACATAAAGGAAACAGAAGAGAGAAGGATACAGAGGGGGGCACCACGGAGTGGGAGATTGATATAATTGATGGGTGGAAGGGTATAGTATAAGTGTATATAAGTATGTGATGAATTTATGTACATGGAATATGCATGCTTATTTGTATATGATGAAAAAAATCAATAAAAAGATAAATAAAAAAGACCAGAGTCCATCAAGTTCAACCTATAACCCTAATAAGTCCCTATTGAGTTGAGTTGATTCAGAGGAAGGCAAAAAACCCTCATACTAGAGGTAAAAATTCCAATATGGCAGTCAGAATAAATACCTGGATCAACCTTCTGTCCCTATAAATGTAGTATAAAAATCTATTATAAATCTAGTATAAAAAAAAGATGCAAAAAAACACTTGCGCATATTTTTGCGCAAAAAAATTGAAACAAAACAGCTCTATATACAATGATAAATTCCCCCCACAGTCCTTAAGCCAGTTTTCCACCCAGTTGCAAACCAAAATTTCTAAACCTAGAGACCATTGATGTAGATTTTTATCAGTGATCTAGTAACTATCTTACTCCCGACCAAATCATTATCAGAATGTATGCAACAAAGTAAATCAAACGGAGCCATGTCAGTTTCAGGTACTTTATACTTCTGCTTTATTTGGCAGTCCACTGGGTTATATAACCTTTGTAATTGGCATAAGTTCCCACCCTCACTAGGGAGGTAAGTATAGCTGTGGCATACCATATAAGGTGTGCTTTTTCTGAGGATGTTGGTGGGCTCCAAGGCCTTTGTTCAGGACAGGAAATCTTCTTTCACAATGGAAGGTGTGAGCAAGGAGCAGAGAGTAGCATGGGGGATGGAGCTTTGTCAAATGGACATTTTATGCTGCATATATATATATATATATATATATATATATACACACACACACACACACACACACATATATACATTCATTACAATCCCCCATTAAAATTATCATTTACCTTTCCCTAATTTCCATCATCCTAACTCATCTGCCCCAATGTGTTTTCCACCATAATTTACCTATCAGACTTCTTTGAGGGACAATTTCAAACACTTTAGCAAAATCCAAAAACACTATAGCTACGGCCATCCCTCTGTCAAAGCTTCTGCTCACATTTTTCATAAAAGCAAATTAGGTTGGTTTGAAAGCTTCTATCCTTGGTAAACCAACGCTGGCTATCACTTATAATACTATTTACTCCTATGTATTCCTGTATGTAGTCCCTTATGAGCCCCTCAAACAATTTTTCCACAATGGACATTAAGCTTACCGTTATATAATTACCTGGGGAAGACCTAGAGCCCTTTTTGAAAATTGGTACCACATTCACCATACTCCAGTCACTCGGCACAATACCAGACACTAGAGAATCTCTAAATATTATAAACAAGGGTAAAGAAAGTATTGAACTTTGTTCTCTAACAACTTGTGGGTGTAATCCATCTGGTCCTAACACTTTGCTTACATTCACTTTATTTAATTTACCTTGGACCATATCTACACCCTGTTCAAAATTATTATGCAAATTCTATTTGTGTCACAAACATTAAATATTTTATTTTTCAGTTTAACTCCTGGATGGCATTGTGTCTCAGGGCTCTTTTGATCACTGAAAACAATCTCGGACACCTGTGATAATTAGATTGCCAGGTAAGCCCGATTTAAGGAAAAACTACTAAAGGTTCCACATTATTAAGCAGAGCACCATTTTCAAGCAATAGGGGAAGAAAAAGGATCTCTCTGCTGCCGTGAAATAGTTCAATGTCTTGGATAAGGTATGAAAACATTATATATTTCATGAAAACTTAGCGTGATCATTGCACTTTTCAGAGATTTGATTCAGAGCTAGAGATGTCGCGAATTGTTTGTCGGCGAACAATTCTCGGCGAATTTCGTATGTTCGCGTTCGCATCGCCGGGCGAACATATGTGAAGTTCGATCCGCCCCCTATACTTTAACATTGCAGTAAACTTTTACCTGTGAGTCAGAGTCAGCAGACACATTACAGCCAATCAGCATCAGTCCCTCCCTTCCAGACCCTCCTACCTTTGGCACGGACGCCATTTTAGCCTCATTCAGCATGCTGCAGGCTTAGGAAGTGGAGGGTTAGAGAAGCTGCTCCTGCTGTATAGGGAAAGCGCTAGCTAGGTTGCTGCTAGGTGGTGTATTCAGGGTCCAGTTTACTCCTAAAGCACTAGTGTAACATCTGCTTTAAGGACAGCACACAAAAAAGCCCTTTTTTAGGGCTGAAAGATATCAGTCCTGGTTGGGAGGGAACCGCTGGTTAAAAGGGGTACTCCAGCATCAAACTTAAGTTCCTTCAAGCAACTATCTACTACAGTATTCAAAGGGCTGAAAGATATCAGTCCGTGTGTTTTGCAACAGCTGTAGGTACCCTGGTTGGGGACCACTGCTTAAAAGGGGAACTCCGCTGGCAAGCTTTTTTTCTTTAAAGCAACTAACTACTACAGTATTCAAAGGGCTGAAATATATCAGTCCGTGTGTTTTGCAACAGCTGGAGGCACCCTGGTTGGGGACCACTGCATAAAAGGGGAACTCCGCTGGCAAGCTTTTTTTCTTTAAAGCAACTAACTACTACAGTATTCAAAGGGCTGAAATATATCAGTCCGTGTGTTTTGCAACAGCTGGAGGCACCCTGGTTGGGGACCACTGCATAAAAGGGGAACTCCGCTGGCAAGTTTTTTTGCTCATTGTCACACTAGTGCAAATCACATTAGGTGTGACAGTTGTGCAAATAAAAAAAAAAAAAACCTTTTTGGCTGTTAAATAAAATCAGCCGTCACTGTTAGTTCACGTCACAGTTGCCATTTTTCCTGCCTGCAGGGCAAATTGTGTCACCCTAGTGCAAATCACATTAGGTGCGTCAGTTTCGCAAATTAAAAAAAATACCTTTTTTGGCTGTTAAATAAAATCAGCCATCACTGTTAGTTCACGTCACAGTTGCCATTTTTCCTGCCTGCAGGGCAAATTGTGTCACCCTAGTGCAAATCACATTAGGTGCAACAGTTGTGCAAATGAAAAAAAAAAACCTTTTTTGGCTGTTAAATAAAATCAGCCGACACTGTTAGTTCACGTCACAGTTGCCATTTGTCACCCTAGTGCAAATCACATTAGGTGCGACAGTTGCCCAAATTAAAAAATATATATATTTTTTGGCTGTTAAATAAAATCAGTCGTCACTGTTAGTTCACGTCACAGTTGCCATTTTTCTTGCCTGCAGGGCAAATTGTGTCACCCTAGTGCAAATCACATTTGGTGAGACACTTGTGTAAATTTAACCAAAAAAATTACAGGCAGAGGAAGGCCACCCCGCAGGGGCCGTCGTGGTGCTGGGATTCCCTTTGGCCCTAGAATGGCCAGTGTTCAGAGGCCACGTACCCTGAACCCCCAAAGTTCTGAGGATTTAGTTGACTGGCTATCACAAGACACCCAATCTACTACTAAAGCTTCCGCTCGGAACCTTGACGCACCATCCTTCTCCTCCTCTAGCTTAGCTTCGGGCACCTCTCATGCTACCACTTGCCCGCCTGCCGCCACCACCAACATTAGCACCACAGCAGCTTTACTTGATCCGTCAGAGGAGTTATTTACACATCAGTTTGAAGACATGAGTGATGCACAACCATTATTGCCAGAGGATGTAGTTAACAGGGATATGTCTCAGTCAGGCAGCATTACACACATGGACGTACGGTGGGATGATGATGTTGTACCGCTGCTGCTTCCTTTCTTGAGGTGTCAGATAGCGGTGAAGGTGTTGATGATGACGATGTGTTCGTGGATGCCACGTGGGTGCCCGCTAGAAGAGAAGAAGAGGGGGAAACTTCAGATGAGGAGACAGAGAGGAGGAGGAGATGAGTTGGAAGCAGGGGGAGGTCGTCGCAAGGAGCTAGTGGCACAGTCAGACAGCATGCATCGGCACTCGGGGTCAGCCAGACGGGACGCCAATCAACGCATGCTGTTGCCACCACCAGAATGCCTTCATCGCAGAGCTTAGCAGTGTGGCATTTTTTTTGTGTGTCTGCCTCTGACAACAGCGAGGCCATTTGCAACCTGTGCCAGAAGAAACTGAGTCGTGGGAAGTCCAACACCCACCTAGGCACAACTCCTTTGCGAAGGCACATGATGTCACATCACAAACGCCTATGGGATCAACACGTCAGTGCAAGCAGCACACAAAGTCAAAGCCGCATCCTCCTCCTGGTCCAGCATCTTCAGTCAGGTCAACCACTGCTGCCCTCCTTGCCCCCTCTCAACCATCCGCCTCTCCGTCTCTCGCCTTGAGCAGTTCCTGCTCATCTGCCCACAGTCAGGTGTCTGTTCAAGGACTCGTAGATGTTTGAGCGCAAGAAGACAATGTCTCAAAGTCACCCCCTAGCCTGACAGCTGGCTTGTCGGAACTGCTAGCCCACCAGCTTTTACCATACAAGCTGGTGGAGTCTGAGGCCTTTAAAAAAATTTGTAGCCATTGGGACACCGCAGTGGAAGGTACCCAGCAGAAATTTTTTTTGCACAAAAGGCAATCCCCAACCTTTACTCCATTGTGCAAAAGGAAATTATGGCATGTCTGGCATGGTCCATCTCACCAGGGGAGCAAGGGTCCATCTGACCACTGATACCTGGTCTGCAAAGCATGGTCAGGGCAGGTGTATCACCTACACTGCGCATTGGGTAAACCTGGTGACAGCTACCACGCATCTCCAGGTTTACCAGGTTTCTCCAGTTGGTGACACCGCCACGACTTGCAGGCAGGCCTGCTGCTACATCCTATACTCCTCCTACTCTATCCTCTTCCATAACCTCCTCGGCCGAGTCCTCTTCCACTGCTGCGTCTTGCTCCACATCACCGGCACCACCCCCCCCCCCCCCCAGCTCCACAGGTGCTATTCCACATCCCGGATACGGCAGTGTCACGCCATCTTGGGGTTGACTTGCCTCAAAGCGGAGAGTCACACCGCACCACCTGGACTCTGGTGCTGCACTTTTTCTGCTGCTGCAATTATTCTGGCTGCTGCTTTCATCTTGATTTGATTAAAAATATTATTTTGAAAAGGATTTCTGTGTGATTTTCATCGTCCTGCATCATAGAGTCTTCTGGACTTTTGGATATGCGCTTGTTCTTATATTTCAGCCATGTGTACATGCCTAATTTTTCTGGCCTCTGGTGCTGCACTTTTTCTGCTGCTGCAAATTTTCTGGCCGATGCTTTCATCTTGACTTGATGAAAAATTTTATTTTGAAAAAGATTTCTCTGTGATTTTCATCGTCCTGCATCATAGAGTCTTCTGGACTTTTGGGTATGTGCTTGTTCTTATATTTCAGCCATGTGTACATGCCTAATTTTTCTGGTCTCTGGTGCTGCACTTGTTCTGCTGCTGCAATTTTTCTGGCCTCTGCTTTCATCTTGATTTGATGAAAAATGTTATTTTGAAAAGGATTTCTCTGTGATTTTCAGCGTCCTGCATCATAGAGTCTTCTGGACTTTCTGATAATTTAAACTTGAATTTTCCATAGTACTAACCATTACACCAAGGAACGCTTGTTGTGTGTGATTTTTAAACGTAAATTTTCAAAAATAAAATACAGAGAGGGATGAACTCTGTTTCTTTATTTGATTTAGAAAAGAATTTCTTTGTCTGTTTCTCCGTCCTGCATTCTAGAGTCTTCTGGACTCTTGGATATGCGCTTGTTCTTATTTTTCAGCCATGTGTACATGCCTAATTTTTCTGGCCTCTGGTGCTGCACTTTTTATGCTGCCACAATTTTTCTGGGTGCTGCTACAGCTGTGGCTGCAACAATACCAAATTTTTGAGCCATGTGTACATGCCTAATTTTTCTGGTACTCTTTGCTGACATCTCTGTCCATTTTAGCAACCGTGCATATTAGATGTATGGTAAGGGCAGCAAGGTGGCTCAGAGGTTAGCACTGCTGACTTGCAGCGCTGGGGCCTTGGGTTTAAATCCCACTATGTGCTGCCTAAAAGGGGGCTCTAACTATGTGCTGCCTAATATGGGGGAATCTATGTGCTGCCTAAAGGGGGGATCTAAATATGTGCTGCCTAAAGGGAGGCTCTAACTATGTGCTGCCTAATATGGGGGAATCTATGTGCTGTCTAAAGGGGGGAATCTAACTATGTGATGCCTAAAGGGGGCTAAAGCACTTTATTCCAAACCATTTAGGAATAATAGGTGATTTATGCCCTTTATGGATTAAAACCAGACCCTGCATCAACTATGTAATTTTCCATGGGAGTTTTGACATGGATCCCACTCCGGCACACCACAGTCCAGGTGTTAGTCCCCTTGAAACAACTTTTAAATCACTATTGTGGCCAGAAAGAGTCCCTGTGGGTTTTAAAATTCGCCTGCCCATTGAAGTCAATGGCGGTTAGCCCGGTTCGCCGGTTTGCGAACTCTTGTGGAAGTTCGCGGTTCGCGAACCGAAAATTTTATGTTCGCGACATCACTATTCAGAGCACAGATGGGTTTGTGCAGAAAAAGGCACATTGAGGAAGATTTCTGCCAGATCCATGCATCGGATCAAGAGAGAAGCTGCTAAAATACCATTACATAGCAGCAAACAGATATTTGAAGCTGCTGGTGCCTCTGGAGTCTCACGGACATCAAGGTGTAGAGTCCTCCAGAGTCTTGCATCTGTGCATAAACCTACTATTCGGCCACCACTAACCAATGCCCACAAGCAGAAATGGCAGCATCGGGCAGAAAAATACATGAAGACTAATTTTCAAACAGTCCTGTTCACTGATGAGTGCCGTGCAACCCTGGATGGTCCAGATGGAAGGAGTAGTGGATGGTTGGTGGACGGCCATCCTGTTCCAACAAGACTGTGCTGGAATCATGGGAAGAGAGCTGGTCGGCCCCTTTAGGGTCCCCGAAGGTGTTAAGATGACCTCTGCAAAGTATGTGGAGTTTCTAACTGACCACTTTCTTCCCTGGTACAGAAGGAAGAACTATTCTTTCTGTAATAAATTCATCTTCATGCATGAAAATGCACCATCTCATGCTGCAAAGAATACCTCTGCTTCAATGGCTGCTATGGGGATAAAAGGAGAGAAAGTCATGGTGAGGCCCCCATCCTCCCCTGACCTCAATCCTATTGAGAACCTTTGGAGCATCCTCAAGCAAAAGATCTACGAGGGTGGCTCAGTCTGTGAAAAAAGGGGATAAGACATTCTTCAGATATATAAATGAAAAAAGGAAATCGAAACAAGGAATAACTAAATTAAAAACAAAGGAAGGAAGGTATGTAGAAGAGAATAAGTGGCTAGCCGACTGCCTTAATGAAAACTTCTGTTCAGTTTTTACAGAAGAAAAAGAAGGAAAAGGACCTCCATTAGAGAGAAAAACCAAGGAATCGTTTGATGCATGTGTCTTTACAGAGGAAGAGGTTCTACGTTTGTTTTCTAAAGTGAAGACAAATAAATCACAGGGGCTTGATGGGATACACCCAAAATTATTAAAAGAGTTTAGTGGTGAGCTAGCAAAACCGTTAGCAGATTTATTTAACCAATCAAATGTAACAGGAGCCTTCCCGGAAGATTGGAAATTAGCAAATGTTGTGCCCATTTACAAGAAAGGTAGTAAGAAGGAATCAAGCAACTATAGGCCAGTAAGTCTGACATCAATAGTGGGGAAATTAATGGAAACCCTACTAAAGTATAGGATTGTGGAACATCTAAAATCCCATGGATTGCCAGATGAAAAACAACATGGGTTTACTTCAGGGAGATCATGTCAAACAAATCTTATAGATTTTTTTGACTGGGTGACTAAAATAATAGATGGCGGAGGGGCAGTAGACATTGCATATCTAGATTTTAGTAAGGCTTTTGACAATGTCCCACATAGAAGACTTATCAATAAACTACAGTCATTGAGCTTGGACTCCAATATTGTTGAGTGGATTAGGCAGTGGCTGAGTAACAGACAACAGAGGGTTGTAGTCAATGGAGAATATTCAGAGCAAGGTCTTGTCACCAGTGGGATACCTCAGGGATCTGTACTGGGACCAATATTGTTTAATATCTTCATTAGCAATATTACAGAAGGTCTCGATGGTAAGGTATGTATTTTCGCTCATGACACAAAGATATGTAACAGGGTTGATGTTCCTGGAGGGATCCGCCAAATGGAAAAGGATCTAGGCAAACTAGAAGAATGGTCAGAACTCTGGCAACTGAAATTTAATGTGGATAAGTGCAAGATAATGCACCTGGGGCGTTAAAACCCTCAGGCAGAATATAGATTATTTGACACAGCCCTGACCACAGTATCTGAGGAGAGGGATTTAGGAGTAATTATTTCAGAAGACTTAAAGGTAGGAAGACAATGTAATAGAGCAGCAGGAAACGCTAGCAGAATGCTTGGATGTATGGGGTGAGGTATAAGCAGTAGAAAGAGAGAAGTGCTCATGCCGCTGTACAGAACACTGGTGAGACCTCAATTGGAGTATTGTGCGCAGTACTGGAGGCCGTATCTCCAGAAGGATATAGATACTCTAGAGAGAGTTCAAAGAAGAGCTACTAAACTAGTACATGGGTTGCAGGATAAAACGTACCAGGAAAGGTTAAAGGACCTTAACATGTATAGCTTGGAAGAAAGAAGAGACAGAGGGGATATGATAGAGACTTTTAAATACATAAAGGGAATCAACATGGTAAAGGAGGAGAGCATATTTAAAAGAAGAAAACTACCACAAGAGGATAAAATTTAAAATTAGAGGGGCAAAGGTTTAAAAGTAATATCAGGAAGTATTACTTTACTGAGAGAGTAGTGGATGCAGGGAATAGCCTTCCTGCAGAAGTGGTCGCTGCAAATACAGTGAAGGAGTTTAAACATGAATGGGATAAGCATAAGGCTATCCTTCATATAAGATAGGGCCAGGGACTATTCATAGTATTCAGATTATCGGGCAGACTAGATGGGCCAATTGGTTCTTATCTGCCGACACATTCTATGTTTCTATGTTTCTATGTGGGAGGCAGTTTACATCCAAACAGAAGCTCTGGGGGGCTATTTTGCCGGACATCGTGGTTCAGGCAGATGTCCGGGATTAACACTTTAGATCGCCATTGCAGTAAAATTGCGATGTCCCGATCAGCTAGGATGCAGCAGAAGGGTGATTTACCTGCCTCCTGCGTGTCGGATCGTCAATTGATTGCTCCAAACCTGAAATCCAGGCTTGAGCAATTAACTGCCGATAACACTGATCAATGCAATGGCATTGATCAGTGTATTCAATCAATGTACTGCATGTTATAGTCCCCTATGGGGGCTATAACATTGCAAAGAAAAAGTTAATAAAGATGATTTAACCCCTTCCCTAATAAAAGTTTTAACCCCTTAAGGACTGAGGGTTTTTCGGTTTTTGCACTTTCGTTTTTTCCTCCTCACCTTTTAAAAATCATAACCCTTTCAATTTTGCACCTAAAAATCCATATGATGGCTTATTTTTTGCGCCACCAATTCTACTAATTTTACCCAAAAATCTACAGCAAAACGGAAAAAATAAATCATTGTTCGACGAAATTGAAGAAAAAAAATGCCATTTTGTAACTTTTGGGGGATTCCGTTTCTACGCAGTACATTTTTTCAATAAAAATGACACCAGATCTTTATTCTGTAGGTCCATATGATTAAAATGATCCCCTACCTATATAGGTTTGATTTTGTTGTACTTCTGGAAAAAATAACTACATGCACAGAAATGGATATGTTTAAAATTGTCATCTTCTGACCCCTATAACTTTTTTCTTTTTGCGCATATGTGGCAATATAATGGCTCATTTTTTGCGCCGTGATCTGACGTTTTTAGCTGTACCATTTTTGTATTGATCGGACTTTTTGATCACTTTTTATAAATTTTTTCATGATATAAAAAGCGACCAAAATTCTGGACTTTGGAATTTTTTTGCGCGTACGCCATTGACCATGCAGTTTAATTAATGATATATTTTTATAGTTCGGACATTTAGGCAAGCGGCGATACCACATATGTTTATATTTATTTTTATTTACATGGTGTTTTTTTTATGGGAAAAGGGGGGTGATTTGAACTTTTATTAAGGAAAGGGTTAAATCACATTTATTAACTTTTTTTACACTTTTTTTTGCAGTGTTATAGCTCCCATAGGGACCTATAGCACTGCACACACTGATTGCCAGCACTGTTCATTGCAAAGCCATAGCTTTGCAGTGACCAGTGTTATCGGTGGTCGATTGCTCAAACCTGCATCTCAGGCTTGGAGCAATCAATCGCCGAAGGGACACGCCGGAGGCAGGTAAGAGGACCTCCGCTCGTGTCCCAGATGATCGGGACACCGCATTTTCACTGCGGTGGTCCCGATCAGTCCCACTGAGCAGCCAGGCAGCTTTCACTTTCGTTTTAGACGCGGCGTTCAACTTTGAACGCCACGTCTAAAGGATTAATAGCGTGTGGCACCGTGATTAGCCCCGGGTCCCGGCTTCAGATACATGCCGGGACCGACCCGATATATCGTGGGAGCCGGCCAAGTACGTAAATATACGTCATTGGTCATTAAGGGGTTAATCACCCCCTTTTCCCATTAAAAAAACAGCGTAAATAAAAATAAACATATGTGGTATCGCAGCGTTCGTACGTGTCCGAACTATAAAAATATATAATTAATTAAGCCACACGGTCAATGGTGTAAACGCAAAAAAAATCCAAAGTCCAAAATAGCATATTTTTGGTCACTTTTTATACCCTAAAGCGATAAAAAAGAAATTCTGATCAAAACAAAAATGGTACTGATAAAAACCAGATCACGGCGCAAAAAATTAGCCCTCATACCGCCCTGTACATAGTTACATAGTTAGTACGGTCGAAAAAAGACATATGTCCATCAAGTTCAACCAGGGAATTAAGGGGTAGGGGTGTGAAAAAATAAAAAAGTTATAGGAGTCAGAAGAGGACAATTTTAAACTAATAAATTTTCCCGCATGTAGTTATGATTTTTTTCAGAAGTAATACAAAATAAAAACTACATAAGAAGTGTATCATTTTAATCATATGGACCTACCGAAAAATGTACTGCGTAGAAACGTAAGCCTCAAAAATTTACAAAATGGTGATTTTTCTTCCATTTTGTCGCACAATATTCGCACAAGAATTATTTTTCTGTTTCGCCGTAATGTTTGGGTAAAATGACTGATGTCATTACAAAGTAGAATTGGTGGCGCAAAAAACAAGCCATCATATCGACGAAATTGAAGAAAAAAAATGCCATTTTGTAACTTTTGGGGGATTCCGTTTCTACGCAGTACATTTTTTCAATAAAAATGACACCAGATCTTTATTCTGTAGGTCCATATGATTAAAATGATCCCCTACCTATATAGGTTTGATTTTGTTGTACTTCTGGAAAAAATAACTACATGCACAGAAATGGATATGTTTAAAATTGTCATCTTCTGACCCCTATAACTTTTTTCTTTTTGCGCATATGTGGCAATATGATGGCTCATTTTTTGCGCCGTGATCTGACATTTTTAGCTGTACCATTTTTGTATTGATCGGACTTTTTGATCACTTTTTATAAATTTTTTCATGATATAAAAAGCGACCAAAATACGTTATTCTGGACTTTGGAATTTTTTTGCGCGTACGCCATTGACCATGCAGTTTAATTAATGATATATTTTTATAGTTCGGACATTTACGCAAGCGGCGATACCACATATGTTTATATTTATTTTTATTTACATGGTGTTTTTTTTATGGGAAAAGGGGGGTGATTTGAACTTTTATTAAGGAAAGGGTTAAATCACATTTATTAACTTTTTTTACACTTTTTTTTTTGCAGTGTTATAGCTCCTATAGGGACCTATAGCACTGCACACACTGATTGCCAGCACTGTTCATTGCAAAGCCATAGCTTTGCAGTGACCAGTGTTATCGGCGGTCGATTGCTCAAACCTGCATCTCAGGCTTGGAGCAATCAATCGCCGAAGGGACACGCCGGAGGCAGGTAAGAGGACCTCCGCTCGTGTCCCAGATGATCGGGACACCGCATTTTCACTGCGGTGGTCCCGATCAGTCCCACTGAGCAGCCAGGCAGCTTTCACTTTCGTTTTAGACGCGGCGTTCAACTTTGAACGCCACGTCTAAAGGATTAATAGCGTGTGGCACCGTGATTAGCCCCGGGTCCCGGCTTCAGATACATGCCTGGACCGACCCAATATATCGTGGGAGCCGGCCAAGTACGTAAATATACGTCCTTGGTCATTAAGGGGTTAATCACCCCCTTTTCCCATTAAAAAAACAGCGTAAATAAAAATAAACATATGTGGTATCGCAGCGTTCGTACGTGTCCAAACTATAAAAATATATAATTAATTAAGCCGCACGGTCAATGGTGTAAACGCAAAAAAAATCCAAAGTCCAAAATAGCATATTTTTGGTCACTTTTTATACCCTAAAGCGATAAAAAAGAAATTCTGATGAAAACAAAAATGGTACTGATAAAAACCAGATCACGGCGCAAAAAATTAGCCCTCATACCACCCTGTACATAGTTACATAGTGGTGGGGGACTCAATTATTAGGGGGACAGACAGGGCAATCTGTCACAAAGACCGGGATCGCCGAACAGTTGTTGTCTGCCTGGCGCACGAGTTCGGCACATCGCGGATCGGGTTGACAGGTTGTTGGGCGGGGCTGAAGAGGACCCAGCAGTCATGGTACATATTGGCACCAATGACAAAGTAAGAGGTAGGTGGAGTGTCCTTAAAAATGATTTCAGGGACTTAGGCCGCAAGCTTAAGGCAAGGACCTCCAAGGTAGTCTTTTCTGAAATACTACCAGTACCACGAGCCGCACCAGAGAGGCAGCGGGAGATCAGGGAGGTAAACAAGTGGCTCAGAAGCTGGTGTAGGAAGGAAGGGTTTGGGTTCATGGAGAACTGGGCTGACTTTGCTGTCGGTTACCGGCTCTACCGTAGGGACGGGCTGCACCTCAATGGGGAGGGTGCAGCTTTGCTTGGGGAGAAGATGGCTAGAAGGGTGGAGGAGTGTTTAAACTAGGGACTTGGGGGGAGGGAACCTACAGCAAAGAGGGGGAAGATAGTGTAGATAGAGAGGTGGGAATTATAAATGAACCTGGGGGTGGAGCGGAGGGAGGGGTTAGAATAGTTAATAGGAATAAGCTTCATAGGAAAATAAAACTTACACCCTTGAATCCCATTAACCACAATAACATAAAGGATGGAAATGTAAAGTGTATGTTCACAAATGCCAGAAGCCTAGCAAATAAAATGAGGGAGCTTGAGGCCTTGATACTGGAGGAACATATTGATATAGTTGGGGTCACTGAGACATGGCTGGACTCCTCGCATGACTGGGCTGTCAATCTGCAGGGGTTTACATTGTTTCGCAAGGATAGAATGAACAGAAAAGGTGGTGGAGTCTGTCTGTATGTAACAAGTGGTATGAAAGTCAGTGTGAACGATGCCATAGTGTGTGATGATTCTGAGGATGTGGAATCATTGTGGGTAGAATTACAAAAGGAGGGAAATACTGAAAAAATAGTATTTGGTGTAATCTACAGACCCCCTAATATCACTGAAGAGATAGAAGTTCGGCTTCATAAACAAATAGAGAGGGCCGCCCGGGCAGGTACAGTGGTAATAATGGGAGATGTTAACTATCCAGATATAGATTGGGGTCCGGGGTTGGCTAAAACTACAAAGGGGCGACAATTCCTAAATTTATTGCAGGATAATTTTATGGGCCAGTTTGTGGAGGACCCAACAAGAAGTGATGCCTTGTTGGATCTGATCATTTCCAACAACGCAGAGCTGGTTGGTAATGTAACTGTGCGGGAAAACCTTGGTAATAGCGACCACAATATAGTTACTTTTGACTTAAAATGTAGAAAACAAAGACAGGCGGGGAAGGCAAAAACATATAACTTTAAAAAGGCAAATTTCCCTGGGCTGAGGGCTGCACTACAGGACATAGACTGGGGGGAGGTGTTGTCAAATACTGATACAGAAGGTAAATGGGACATCTTTAAATCAACTCTAAATAACTATACATCTAAATATATACCAAAGGGGAACAAATATAAACGATTAAAACTAAATCCTACATGGCTGACACATGATGTTAAAAGAGCAATAAACAACAAAAAAATAGCCTTCAAAAAATACAAATCTCATGGGTCAGCTATAACATTTAAACAGTACAAGGAGCTTAATAAAATCTGTAAAAATGTAATAAAAACAGCAAAAATTCAAAATGAAAGACAGGTGGCCAAAGAAAGCAAAACTAATCCTAAATATTTTTTTAGATATATAAATGCAAAAAAAACAAGGACAGAGCATGTAGGACCCCTTAATAATGATAATGGGGAGGTTGTCGCAGGCGATCAAGAGAAGGCGGAGCTACTGAATGGGTTCTTTAGTTCTGTATACACTATGGAAGAAGGAGCTGACATTGGCCAGGTCAGTGCTGGTAACACATCATGTAATGTACTGAACTGGCTTAATGTAGAGATGGTACAAGGTAAGTTAAGTGATATAAATGTAAGCAAATCCCCAGGACCGGATGGACTACACCCAAGAGTTCTTAGAGAGGTAAGTTCAGTAATATCTGTACCCCTGTTCATGATATTTAGAGATTCTCTGGTGTCTGGTATTGTGCCAAGGGACTGGCGCAAGGCGAATGTGGTGCCAATCTTCAAAAAGGGCTCTAGGTCTTCCCCAGGAAACTATAGACCGGTAAGTTTAACGTGCATTGTGGGTAAATTGTTTGAAGGACTTATAAGGGATTACATACAGGAATACATAGGGGATAATTGTATTATAAGTGATAGCCAGCATGGGTTTACTAAGGATAGAAGTTGTCAAACCAATCTAATTTGCTTTTATGAAGAGGTGAGTAGAAGCCTTGACAGAGGAATGGCTGTGGATATAGTGTTTCTGGATTTTGCTAAAGCGTTTGATACTGTCCCTCATAGACGTCTGACAGGTAAGTTAAGGTCTTTGGGTTTGGAAATTTTAGTTTGTAACTGGATTGAACACTGGCTCATGGATCGTACCCAGAGAGTGGTGGTCAATGATTCGTACTCTGATTGGTCCCCGGTTATTAGTGGTGTACCCCAAGGTTCAGTACTGGGACCGCTGTTGTTTAATTTATTTATCAATGATATAGAGGATGGTATTAACAGCTCTGTTTCTATCTTTGAAGATGACACCAAGCTTTGTAGCACAGTACAGTCTATAGAGGATGTGCATAAGTTACAAGATGACTTGGATAGACTAAGTGTCTGGGCATCCACTTGGCAAATGAGGTTCAATGTGGATAAATGTAAAGTTATGCATCTGGGTACTAATAACCTGCATGCATCGTATGTCTTAGGGGGATTAAACTGGCAGAGTCACTGGTAGAGAAGGATCTGGGTGTACTTGTAGATCACAGACTACAGAATAGCATGCAATGTCAGGCTGCTGCTTCCAAAGCCGGCAGGATATTGTCATGTATCAAAAGAGGCATGGACTCAAGGGACAGGGACATAATACTCCCCCTTTATAAATCATTGGTACGGCCTTACCTGGAATATGCTGTTCAGTTTTGGGCACCTGTCCATAAAAGGGACACTGCGGAGTTGGAAAGGGTGCAGAGACGCGCGACTAAACTAATATGGGGCATGGAACATCTTAGCTATGAGGAGCGATTAAAGGAGTTACAATTGTTTAGTCTTGAGAAGAGACGTTTAAGGGGGGGATATGATAAACGTATATAAGTATATTAATGGCCCATACAAAAAATATGGAGAAAAACTGTTCCAGGTTAAACCCCCCCCAAAGGACGAGGGGGCACTCCCTCCGTCTGGAGAAGAAAAAATTTAGTCTCAAGGGGCGACACGCCTTCTTTACCGTGAGGACTGTGAATTTATGGAACGGTCTACCTCAGGAACTGGTCACAGCAGGAACAATTAACAGCTTTAAAACAGGATTAGATACATTCCTGGAACAAAATAAGATTAATGCTTAGGAAGAAATATAAAATCTCATCCCTTCCCCAATATCGCGCCACACCCCTACCCCTTAATTCCCTGGTTGAACTTGATGGACATATGTCTTTTTTCGACCGTACTAACTATGTAACTATGTAACTAATTATGTAACATAGTTAGTACGGTCGAAAAAAGACATATGTCCATCAAGTTCAACCAGGGAATTAAGGGGTAGGGGTGTGAAAAAAGAAAAAAGTTATAGGAGTCAGAAGAGGACAATTTTAAACTAATAAATTTTCCCGCATGTAGTTATGATTTTTTTCAGAAGTAATACAAAATAAAAACTACATAAGAAGTGTATCATTTTAATCATATGGACCTACCGAAAAATGTACTGCGTAGAAACGTAAGCCTCAAAAATTTACAAAATGGTGATTTTTCTTCCATTTTGTCGCACAATATTCGCACAATAATTTTTTTTCTGTTTCGCCGTAATGTTTGGGTAAAATGACTGATGTCATTACAAAGTAGAATTGGTGGCGCAAAAAACAAGCCATCATATCGATATTCTGGTGCAAAATTGTAAGGGTTATGATCTTTAAAATGCAAGGAAGAAAAAACTAAAGTGCAATAACGGAAAAATGCTATGTCCTTAAGGGGTTAAGAGTACCTGTCACCAAATAAAACTTTTAATATAATGTTCCTTGTGTAATTAGCAGACACTTTCCCATTCACTTGCTTTTAAAATTATCAACATACATTTTTTTTAATGTAATAGAAAAAATGGCCACTAGGTGGCTCTGTTCTTTTCCCTGCTACAATTAATACAGTGAGTTTGGTCTCCTCCCGGCCTGGCAGGAGACCAAACTCAAGAAGTGCTTTTCTGCACTGAGCTTGATTGACAGCTGCACAGAGCATCACTGAATGCTGCACAGAGCCTCATTGAAACATGCATAGAGCCTCACTGAAAGCTGCACAGAGCCTCATTGAAAGCTGCACAGAGCCTCACTGAAACATGCATAGAGCCTCATTGAAAGCTGCACAGAGCCTGAGGCTGGGTAAAAATTCCAAGTTTATTTCTTCATATAAAAATCCAATGCATGAACAAATATAAAAGCATAGAAAAACTTGGCCTCAGAGATTCATCCGAAGCTCCCGCTGGTTTAGGTGTATTGCGCTACGACTTCATGTACCTTGGACACGACTGGGTGAGCGGATATACTTTTTTCTCCACAGAGCCTGCAACATCACAGCAGTGCAACAATGTCAGGGCAGAAGTGGTCTCCCAGCAGGCTTCAGTGATGTCATGCCTGCTGGGAAATGCCCACTTTCTCCTGCTTGGAGATTGAACTTTGTGAGCAAGAAGAACTGTAAGATACAAAGCTTTTTAAAGCTCTGAATTTTTTTTTTTAAAGGGTTGGAGGAGTGTAAGGAGTATTTAGGGAACATAGCCTGAGTTAGTTTAGAAAAGTTTATTTGGTGACTGGTACTTTTTAATTTATTAAAGGGGTATTCCAGGGAAAAACTTTTTTTTCTTTATATATATCAACTGGCTCCAGAAAGTTAAACAGATTTATAAATTACTTCTATTAAAAAATGTTAATCCTTCCAATAATTATCAGTTGCTGAAGTTGAGTTGTTCTTTTCTGTATGGAACAGTGTTCTCTGCTGACATCTCTGCTTGTCTCGGGAACTGCACGGAGTAGAAGAGGTTTGCTATGGGGATTTGCTTCTACTCTGGATAGTTCCCGAGACAGGTGTCATCAGAGAGCACTTCCCGAGACAGAAAAGAAAAAATCAACTTCAGCAGTACTGAACGGATTAAGATTTTTTAATAGAAGTACTTACAAATCTGTTTAACTTTCTGGAGCCAGTTGATATATAAAAAAAAGTTTTTTCCTGGATAACCCCTTTAAATCCATTCCTGGAATGATTTATGTTTGGACCCTGCTGCTAGCTTTGATGTAAAGGCATCTTATTTTCCTGCATCTTCATTGTCTTTTCAACATCCCCATTGGAACACTGGACTACAATTGGATGTCAGCTGCTGCTGCTTTTCTCAGTCAAAGACACCCCAATAGGCTCTTCATGGTGTCGCGCCCACAGCACTACCCCTTAAGGTGAGCGTACTAATGTATATGCTTATGCACCCCATATTTACTATTATGGGAGCACAAAGGACACCTACAACTATGGGGGCACAGAGAGGGGGTCTACAACTATGGGGACACAGAGAGGGGGGCCTACAACTAAGTGGGCACAGAGAGGGGGCATACAACTATGGGGGCACAGAGAGGGGGCATACAACTATGGGGCACAGAGAGGGGGCCTACAATTATGGGGGCACAGAGAGGGGGCCTGCAACAATGGGGGCAAAGAGAGGGGGCTTACAACTATGGGGGCACAGAGAGGGGGCCTACAACTATGGGGGCACCAAGAATGGAGCCTACAACTATGTGGGCACAGAGAGGGGGCCTACAAATATGGGGGCACATAGAGGGGGCCTACAACTATGGGGGCACAGAGATTGGAGCCTACAACTATGAGGACTCAGAGATTGGAGCCTACAACTATGGGGGCACAGAGTGGAGCCTACAACTATGGGGGCACCGAGATTGCAGCCTACAACTATGGGGGGATCAGAGAGTGGAGTCTACAACTATGGGGGGATCAGAGAGTGGAGTCTACAACTATGGGGGCACAGAGAGTGGAGCCTACAACTATGGGGGCACAGAGAATGGAGTCTACAACTATGGGGCACAGAGAGTGGAGTCTACAACTATGGGGCCACAGAGATTGGAGCCTACAACTATGGGGGCACAGAGAGTGGAGTATACATCTATGGGGGCACATAGAGTGGAGTCTACATTTATGGGGACACAGAGATTGGAGCCTACAACTATGGGGGCACAGAGAGTGGAGTCTACAACTATGGGGGCACAGAGATTGGAGTCTACAACTATGGGGGCACAGAGATTGGAGCCTACAACTATGGGGGCACAAAGAGGGGAGTCTACATCTATGGGGGCACAGAGAGTGGAGTCTACATCTATGGGGACACAGAGATTGGAGCCTATATCTATGGGAGCACAGAGATTGGAGCCTATATCTATGGGAGCACAGAGATTGGAGCCTACAACTATGGGGGCAGAGAGAGTGGAGTCTACAACTATGGGGGCACAGAGATTGGAGCCTACAACTATGGGGGCACAGAGATTGGAGCCTACAACTATGGGGGTAGAGAGAGTGGAGCCTACAACTATGGGGGCACAGAGATTGGAGCCTACAACTATAGGGGCACAGAGATTAGAGCCTATAACTATGGGGGCAGAGAGTGTGGAGCCTACAACTATGGGAGCACAGAGAGTGGAGTCTACAACTATGGGGGCACAAAGTGGGCACTATTACTGTTAAATGCAATAGACACAGGGAGTTTGTAAAGAGGTGGGCATTGTGCTTGAGAAATGTTTGTCTGGCTACTCTGACAGGTTTTGTGGAGACAGAAGTCTTCATGATGCCCAATGGCGGATAATGTGTTAATGTGCGCCTTTTTATTCACATAGTGAAGACGTTAACTGTAAGTCACTTTATGTAATTGCAATCACCTTCAGTGTCTGCAGGGCACTGGCGTGCAGCTGGAATCTACCTCTTTTGCTAGTATGTGGGAATATTGGCAAATTTTTAGGGCACTTGCACAACGTTATTTCACTGGACTGCACTCTGCTATAATCTAATTAGAAAAAAATATTGGGGTCTGGCCGTGGGGCAGACTCGGGGGCGAGGCATGGGGGGGCCCAGGCCTTGAGCTACGTAGAGGGCCCCAAAATTTCTGATGGCAGCCCTGCTTGTGAGTAACATATCTAAGAATTTTCTTCTGTGAAATGACAGGTACGCTTTGTGCAATTTGAATAGTTCCCATTGACTTCAATGGGAGATACACAAATGGCGTAAGCTATGCTGTTAGTGTAACTGTGTCTGCTTTTGGCTTTTCCTACCACCTCCAGCTGCTGAAAGCAGGATGGAGAAGCTGGAAGTAAGGAGATGGGACAAGCCCTTTAAAAGGGGTACTCCGCTTAACAACATTTATTTTTTATTTTTTTATCAACTGGTGCCAGAAAGTTAAACAGATTTGTAAATTACTTGTATTTAAAAATCTTAATCCTTCCAGTACTTATCAGCTGCGGTATGCTCCACAACAAGTTATTTTCCCTCTGACAACAGTGCTCTTTGCTTACACCTTTGTCCATTTTAGGAACTGTCCAGAGTATGAGCACATCCCCATAACAAATCTATTTTGCTCCGGACAGTCCCTGACATGGACTGAGGTGTCAGCAGAGATCACTGTAATCAGACAGAGAGGAAATTCAAAAAGAAAAGAACTTCCTCTGTAGTATACAGTAGCTGATAAGTACTGGAATAATAAATTTTTTAAATAAAAGTTTTTAACTTTCTGGCATCTGTTGATTTAAAAAAAATAAAAATAATTATGTTTTCCAGTGGAGTACCCCTTTCAAAGTGGAACTATAGCACAAAATGCAAAAGTTCAGAACCATAATAAAACAGTTTTTTGTTTGTAATATTGTGGATTATTAAGTATAATATGAATGATGGTTAACAGTGTATGGTCTATATTTTAAATACCTTAAGTTTTCTTACTGCATCCCTTACAACTTCAGTACCTTTAGGTTGCTCTACTTCTGTGCCGCCAAGAAACTGAAAAACAAAGACAAGTAGAACTTGTTGAAAATGGACAATCAATAATCATTCATTTTTAATCATAAAATTTGGTTCAACAGCATCATTTTCTTCATAACAAAAAATCATTATTCATGAACTTTTGTGCACTGCTTACAATCACATCACTAAATGACAGGCAGTGTTCATAATGCTGGAATTTCACATAAAGTTTGGACTCAGTTTTGGAGATTTTGCTGCAAATTTTAAAGGGTATGTAAAATAAGTAGGAAGGAGTTATGCAAATACATCTTGCTAGATCCATTTTTAGCACTGGTTTATAAAACGGCATTAAAATTGATTTAACCCCTGAAGGACATACACCCTGATGCGCTGGTACTTAGCGCACCAGGTTGCACATTTTGGTCCTACACATGAAGCAAGCACAGGAGCTGTGCTTGCTTCATGCACCGCAGGCCCCAGCTGTACCCTCCAGTAATGGCAGACATCAGCGATCGCACTCATGTCCACCATTAACCTCTCAGATGGCGTGATGAATACTGTAAAAGTTTTTAAAAAAAAGCCACTTTTCCCATTTTACCCAAAAAAGCATACAAATAATATTTCATATCAGTTAATGATCCCATACAGTGAACGGCAGAAACGTAAAAGAAAAAAAATGTCCACATATACGCAAACGTAATTTTAAAAAAAACCTACTGATCACAGCAAGAAAAATAAAAATTGCCCTCATACAGCACCATATATGGAAAAATGAGAAAAGTTATAGGTGGTCAAAATGGGCAACATACTTATTTTGTAAAAAAAAAAAAAAAAAGTTAGAATTTTTTTTTAAAGCAGTGCAATATTAGAAAAGCATCTAAACATGGGCATCATTTTAATCGTATTGACCCACGAAATAAAGAAAACATGTCATTTTTACTGTAAAATGTACAGTATGAAAATGAAACCCTCCAGAATTGGCTGAACTGCAATTTTATTTTCAATTTCCTCACACAAATAATATTATTTTGGTTTCGCCATGCATTTTATGGTAAAATGATGTCAGTACAAAACATAATTGGTCGCGGCCGGCTATGAACCCTTTAGATCGCTGCTGTCAAAGCTGACAAAGCATCTAAAGGTGCCTGTATCCCATCCCTGGAGGTCCAGTGGGGTGGATGGCCCCCCCCCGCAGCGCCATCGCGGGAAGGCGATCCACTGTGAAGGTAGCCTGAGGGCTTACCTCTCCATCCACGGCAGTTCCTACGCTCTGAATGATAATGCCTGGCAGGACCAAGCTTTATCAATCCAGCGCAGAGCACACAGATCAATGTGGCTTTATCAAACCACATTCATCTGTTTGAGAAATAAAATGATTCCTCCTAAAAGTTCCCTAAGGGGTCTAAACGTGTAAAAAAAAAAAAAAAAAAAAGAAAACTTTTAAAAATACACACATTAACCCCTTCCTTATTAAAAGTTTAAATCGCGCCCCTTTTCCCAAATTCCATATAAAAAATATATAAACATAATAAAAATAAACATATGTGGTATCACCGCATGCGTAAATGTCCAAACTATAAAAATATATTGTATATTAAACCGCACAGTCAATAGCATATGCGCAAAAAAATTCCAAAGTCCAAAATAGCGTATTTTTGGTTACTTTTTATCCAATCAAAAAAGGAATAAAAAGCGATCAAAAAGTCTGATCAAAACAAAAATGGTACTGATTAAAACTTCAGATCACTACGCAAAAAATGAGCCCTCATACCACCCCGTACGCAGAAAAAAAAAAATTATAGGGGTCAGAATAAAGATAAAGTGTCATTTTGATTTTTGGGTAAAATGACCGATGTCATTACAAAGTAGAATTGATGGCGCAAAAAATAAACCGTCATATGGATTTTTAGGTGCAAAATTGAAAGGGTTATGATTTTTAAAAGGTAGAAGGAAAAAAACAAAAGTGCAAAAACAGAAAAATGCTTGGTCCTTAGAGGGTTGAATGTAAATTAAAAAAGTTATGATATTTTTGGAAACAAGGTGGAAAAAACAAATATGCAAAAATAAAATTAGCTGTGTCCTTAAAGCAGTGGTTCTCTTTGTACCCCAAAAGGCTGAAAGTATGTCCACGGGTACTCCTCGATATGGCAAAAAAGGAATCAGTGGGAGGGAGGAATAATGGCACAAGGGGATCAGAGGGAAGGGGGAATAATGGCACAAGGGGATAAAGATGGAGGGTGGGTGAGGGATAATGGCAAAAGGGGATCAAAATAGAGGGGGGGTAGTGATAATGGTAAAAGGGGATGAGAGGGAGGGGGGAATAATGGCATAAGGGGATAAAGATGGAGGGGGATAATCACTACACCCCCTCCATCTTAATCCCCCTGTGCCATACTCCCCCCCCCTCCCTCTGATCCCCTTTTGCCATAATCCCCCTCTCCCCCTCTATCTTAATGCCCTTGTGCCATTTTTTCTCTCCCCCCCATCCATCCCTCCTCCGATCCCCCTCAGCTAATATATAACCTCCCTCCCATACACTTAGTTTTTACATTACCCGGCTTGTTCGGGTACCACTCCCAGAGTCCCGTTTGGTGCCACACAGAAGGGTGACGTCCTACTGCACCTCCACACGACATCAGGGGATGTCACACGTCTCCCCAGCAACCACGCAGCTCCCGTAAAGTAGCCACGGCCGGAGCTGCGGCCGCAATACTTTACTGAGAGCTGCCGCGGCCATTCCCCGCAATGTGCTGAAAAAATACTGGCCAATGAATGGCCGGTATTTATCAGCGCATTGCGTACCCCCCACAACCAGTGGCTTACCCCTAGGGGTACGTATACCACAGGTTGAGAACCCCTGCCTTAATAGGGTACTCCGGTGGAAAAAAAATTTTTTAAATCAACTGGTGCCAGAAAATTAAACAGATTTGTATACTTTGTAAAAGTTATTTTCTTTTTTAATTTCTTTTTGTCTGACCACAGTGCTCTCTGATGACACATCTGTCCATGTCAGGAACTGTCCAGAGAAGGAGAGGTTTGCTATGGGGATTTGTTCCTGCTCTGTACAGTTCCTGACATGGACACAGATGTAAGCAGAGAACACCGTGGTCAGGCAGAAAAGAAATTTAAAAAGAAAAGAAATTCCTGTGCAGCATACAGCACCTGATAAGTACTGGAAAGATTAAGATTTTTTAACAGGGGTAATTTACAAATCTGTTTAACTTTCTGGAACCAGTTGATTAAAAACATTTTTTTTCCACTGGAGCTGTGTCCATAAGGTGATAAAACATGCTTGTGTGATTTCATCCTTAGCTTGTAATGATTTTCTGATGTTTTAAGGAGCTTTCTCAGACTTCATAAGAGTCTTCATAGGCATCTTTTACAATTTTTAGAGCTTTAAAAAAAAAAAAAAAAATGCCAAAGCCAAATGCTGACCAAAACCTCTTAGTGAAATATTCTTGAAAATGGATTTTAATGAACTCCTACTGGTAAAAAATGCACATCTGGCACTGTGGTCAAATACCTGACCTTAAATGTTTCCAGCTGAAAAGTTCTCTTGGCAATTTGTTAGCTTTATAAGACTGGTAATCTAGAATATTTAACTTTGTAAAAGGATGACTTTCAAGAAAGATATCCAGTCCTTAGCATTTAACAGTGTATGCAATCGGAAGATTGCATGTAATAGTCCCCTATGGGGACTAAAAAATGGTGTAAAAAAAAAAAGCTAATAAATTAATTAATAAATAAAGATTTAACCCCTTCCCTAATAAAAGTTTAAATCACCCCCCTTTTCTTATTTAAAAAGAGAAAAATATGCAAACAAAAATAAACATAAACATATGTGGTATCGCCACGTGCGTAAATGTCCGAACTATAAAAATATAACGTCAATGAAACCGCATGTCAACGGTGTATATGTAAAAAAAAATTCAAAAGTCCAAAATTGCATATTGTTGGTCATTTTGTATATCCTAAAAATACAAATAAAAAGTTATCAAAAAGTCTCATTAAAAAAATTATACAGAAAAAAAATTACCCCTCATACATCCCTGCATGCGGAAAAATAAAAAAGTTATAGGGGTCAGAAGATGACAATTTTAGACAAACTAATTTTGGTGCATGTAGTTATAATTTTTTAAAAGTAGTAAAATAAAATATGTGGAAAATAGGTGGAAAATCTAAAGTGCTATGATTTTTGGGCGAGGAGGAAAGTGCAAAAATTAGAAAATCCGTGGGTTAAATCTAATTTTTGGCATTGCACTCCTTATGGTAAATAAAAAAAATCTTTCTAATATACTTTGTTTAAAAAAATTATGTTTTCTATTCTTCATTTGTGTTTAAAAAAAAAATGCCACTGGGTGTCTCCCTAATTGTCCAGAGCACATTTTCCCCCACCTTTTGCACAGACTTTGGACTCCTTCTGGCCTGGCAGAAGTCCAAAATCAGGAAATGCTGAGGGGGGGGGGGGTGCAGCCATATCCAATCAGATCTTATGTCACACACTGAACTGCTCTAGGCTGTGTGTAGCAGAGTGAGGGAGGAAGTCCTTCTCTGTTTGGCTCCAGATGATGTCACAGACTGCTGGGTAACGCCCCTTCCCAGTCTGTGAATCTGATTGAGCAGAGAATACAGAGTAATATCAAGGTAGAAAACTAAGAAATAATAAAAATAAAGGCAGGCAGTGGTTTATCATGATGGGGGCAGTGAACTGGGAGGAATATAAAATTTAACAAGATCATGAGAGGTACTCTTTAACCCCTTCCCAACCTATGACATACCTGTACGTCATGAGTGGGAAGGTGTTCCCGACCCATGACATACAGGTACGTCATGAACATTTTTGCCGCTACACCCGGTAAGATGGCTAGCCATCTTACCATGCGACCACGGGGGGTTTCATCCCCCCCCCCCCCAAGCGATCGCTGCTATCAGCTAATCAAATCTGACAGCATTTCGCTATTAGTGTTGCTCGCGAATATTCGCAATGGAAATTTTATTCGCGAATATCGCATATTCGCGAATATAGCACTATATATTCGCAATTACGAATATATATTTTTTTTTTCCACTGTACACATCACAGTGATCATCCCTCTCTGCTTCCAGCTTGTGTGCTGTAAAGAAGGCTCTAATACTACTGTGTGAGACTGGAGTACGAATTTTCGCATATGCTAATCTAATTTTCACATATGCAAATTATGCATATGCGTATTATCGCATATGCTAATTTTCACATATGCAAAAATAAACGCGAATATTACACATATGCAAATTTAGCGAATATATGACGAATATTCATCCATATATTCGCAAAATATCGCAAATTCGAATATGGCCTATGCCGCTCAACACTATTCGCTATGGGAATACTTAGCAGCGCGGTGTGTGAGTCCCGATCACGGGGATCAGGACACACACCGCTCTGCTAAGTGTCCCTTACCCGTCCCCCGGCGTCACTTACCTGGCCATGCGGTGTCCCGAGCGGTCCCGGCGGTGGTGCTTCCCGAGTTTCCAGCAGCAGGACGGCATCTTCATTGGCAGCAGTGAGATCGCCATAAAGCGATCTCACCTCGGCCTCTGGGAGTTTCAAAACTGCAACTCCCAGCATGCCCAGACAGCCTTTGGCTTTCTGTGCATGCTGGGAGTTGTAGTTTTGCAACATCTGGAGGTCCACAGTTTGGAGACCCCTGTATAATGGTCTCCAATCTGTGCTCTTCCAGATGTTGCAAAACTACAAATCTCAGCATGCTCAGTCTGTCCAGGCATGCTGGGAGTTATAGTTCTGTAACATCTGGAAGAGCACAGATTGGAGCCCATCATACAGTGGTCTCCAAACTGTGGACCTCCAGATGTTGCAAAACTACAACTCCCAGCATACCAGACTGCCCAAGCATGCTGGAAGTTGTAGTTCGGCAACATCTGATCCTTTAGATATTGCCGAACTACAACTTCCAGCATGCCTGGGCAGTCTGGGCATGCTGGGAGATGTAGTTTTGCAACAACTGGAGGCACACTAGTTGGGAAACATTGTCCGTTTCCTAACTCAGTGTTTCCCAACACATGTGCCTCCAGCTGTTGCAAAACTATAACTCCCATAGACCATGCATGCTGGGAGTTGTAGTTTTGAAACAGCTGGAGGCACACTGGTTTGGAAACACTAAGTTAAGTAATAAACTTTCAAGTGTTTTGCAACCAGTGTGCCTTCAGCTATTGCATAACTACAACCCCCAGCATGCACGGACAGCCAAAGGGCATTCTGGGAGTTGTAGCAGTATGCCTCTAGCTGTTGCATAACTACAAGTCCCAGCATGCCCTTCTGCTGTCACTGCATGCTGAGAGTTGTAGTTTTTGCAACAGCTGAAGGCACACTGGTTGCAAAACACCAGTTTGCTATCTAACTCCGTGTATCGCAACCAGCGTGCCTCAAGCTGTTGCAAAACTACAACTCCCAGCATGCACGGACAGCCAAAGGGCATGCTCGGAGTTGTAGTTTTGCAACAGCTGGATGTTTGCCCCCCCTCCCCCCAATATGAATGTACAGGGTACACTCACATGGGCGGAGGTTTACAGTGAGTGCTGCAAGTTTGAGATGGCGCAAATTTTGCGCTGCAGCTCAAACTCCCAGCGGCAAACTTGCTGTGAACCTCTGCCCGTGTGACTGTACCCTAAAAACACTACACTACACTAACACTAATCTGAAATAAAAAGTAAAAAAAACTACATACACACATACCGCTACACAGCCCCCCTCCCCAATAAAAATGAAAAACGTCTGGTACGCTACCGTTTCCAAAACGAAGCCTCCAGCTGTTGCAAAACAACAACTCCCAGTATTGCCGGACAGCCATTGACTGTCCAGGAATGCTGGGAGTTTTGCAACAGCTGGAGGCACCCTGTTTGGGAATCACTGGCGTAGAATACCCCTATGTCCACCTCTATGCAAATCGTATTTCAGGGCAACAGTTTTGGGACACATATGGGGTATCTCCGTACTCGGGAGAAATTGCCTTACAAATTTTGGGGGGCTTTTTCTTCTTTAACCCCTATGAAAAGGTGAAGTTGGGGTCTACACCAGCATGTTAGTGTATAAAAATTTAATTTTTTACACTGACATGCTGGTGTTGCAGCATACTTTTCATTTTCACAAGAGATAAAAGGGAAAAAAGACCCTCAAAATTTGTAATGCAATTTCTCCCGAGTACGGAGATACCCCATATGTGGGCGCAAAGTGCTCTGGGGGTGCACAACAAAGCTCAGAAGGGAGATTGCACCATGTACATTTGAGGTGATTTGCACAGGGGTGGCTGATTGTTACAGCAGTTCTGACATAAACGCAAAACAATAAATATCCATATGTGACCCCATTTTGGAAACTACACCCCTCATGGAATTTAAAAAGGGGTGCAGTGAGCATTTACACCCCACTGGTGTATGACAGATTTTTGGAACAGTGGTCTGTGAAAATGAAAAATACAATTTTTCATTTGCACAGTCCACTGTTTCAAATATCTGTCAAACGCCAGTGGGGTGTAAATGCTCACTGCACCCCTTATTAAATTCCATGAGGGGTGTAGTTTCCAAAATGGGGTCACATGTGGGGGGGGGGGGTCCACTGTTCTGGCACCATAGGGGCTTCCTAAATGGGACATGCCCCCCAAAAACCCTTTCAGAAAAACTCACTCTCCAAAATCCCATTGTCGCTCCTTCCGTTCTGAGCCCTCTACTGTGCCTGCCGAACACTTTACATACATATATGAGGTGTTTCCTTACTTGAGAGAAATTGGGTTACAAATTTTAGGGTGATTTCTCTCCTTTTACCCCTTGTAAAAATTCAAAAATTGGGTCTACAAGAACATGTGAGTGTAAAAAATGAAGATTTTGAATTTTCTCCTTAACTTTGCTGCTATTCCTGTGAAACACCTAAAGGGTTAAAACACTTACTGAATGTCATTTTGAATACTTTGGGGGGTGCAGTTTTTATAATGGGGTCATTCATGGGGTATTTCTAATATGAAGACCCTTAAAATCCACTTCCAACCTGAACTGGTCCCTGAAAAAGTTCGATTTTGAAAATCTTGAGAAAAATCGGAAAATTGCTGCTGAACTTTGAAGCCCTCTGGTGTCTTCCAAAAGTAAAAACACGTGAATTTTTTGATGCAAACATAAAGTAGACATATTGTATATGTGAATCAATATGTAATTTATTTGGAATATCCATTTTCCTTACAAGCAGAGAGCTTGCAAGTTAGAAAAATGCAAAATTTTCAAAGTTTTCATGAAATTTTTAGATTTTTTACCAAGAAAGGATGCAAATATCAGTGACATTTTACCAATAAAGTAGCATAGGTCAAGAAAAAACAATTTTGGAATCAGAATGATATGTAAAAGCATACCAGAGTTATTAATGTTTAAAGTAACAGTGGTCAGATGTTCAAAAAATGCCCAGGTCCTGAAGGTGAAAATGGGCTGGGTCGTGAAGGGGTTAACCCTTTAAGGACCCAGCCAATTTTCACTGTAGGAAGCGGCCATTTTTTGCACATCTGACCACTGTCACTTTAAGCATTAATAACTCTGGGATGCTTTTACCTTTCATTCTGATTCCAAGATTGTTTTTTCGTGGCATATTCTACTTTACATTAGTGGTAAAATTTTGTAGATACTTGCATCGTTTCTTGGTGAAAAATTCAAAAATTTGATGAAAAAATGTAAAATTTAGCATTTTTTTTACTTTGAAGCTCTCTGCTTATAAGGAAAATTAATATTCCAAATAAATTATATATTGATTCACATATACAACATGTCTACTTTATGATTGCAGCATAACATTGTCATGTTTTTACTTTTGGAAGACACCAGAGGGCTTCAAAGTTCAGCAGCAATTTTCCAATTTTTCTCAAAATTTTCAAAATCAAAATTTTTCAGGGACCAGTTCTGTTTTTAAGTGGATTTGAAGGGCTTTCATATTAGAAATGCCCCACAAATGACCCCATTATAAAAACTGCACCCCCAAAGTATTCAAAATGACATTCAAAGGGTTTGTTAACCCTTTAGGTGTTTCACAGGAATAGCAGCAAATAGAAGGAGAAGATTCAAAATCTTCATTTTTTACACTGGCATGTTCTTGTAGACCCAGTTTTTGAATTTTTACAAGGGGTAAAAGGAGAAAAATCTTCCTAAAATGTGTAACCCAATTTCTCTCGAGTAAGGAAATACCTCATATGTGTATGTCAAGTGTACGGCGGGTGCAGTAGAGGGCTCAGAAGGGAAGGTGCGACAATGGGATTTTGGAGAGTGAGTTTTTCTGAAATGGTTTTTGTGGGGCATGTCGCATTTAGGAAGCCCCTATGGTGCCAGAACAGCAAAAAAAAAAACACATGGCATACTATTTTGGAAACTACACCCCTCAAGGCACGTAACAAGGGGTCCAGTGAGCCTTAGCACCCCACAGGTGTTTGACGACATTTTGTTAAAGTTGGATGTGTAAATGATTTATTTATTTTTTTCCACTAAAATACTAGTTTTCCCCCAAATTTTTAATTTTTACAAGGGATAATAGGACAAAATAACCCCCAAAATGTTTAACACCATCTCTTCGGAGTATGGAAATACCCCAAGTGTGGACGTCAAGTGCTTTGCTGGCGCACTACAATGCTCAGAAGAGAAGGAGTCACATTTGGCTTTTGAAAAGCGAATTTTGCTGAAATGGTTTTTGGAGGGCATGTCGCATTTAGGAAGCCCCTATGGTGCCAGAACAGCAAAAAAAAAAACACATGGCATACTATTTTAGAAACTACACCCCTCAAGGAACACATCAAGGGGTACAGTGAGCATTAAAACCTCACAGGTGTTTGACGACTTTTTGCTAAAGACGGATGTGTAAATGAAAAAAAAAAAAAATTTCACTAAATTGCTGGTTTTCCCCCACATTTTATATTTTTACAAGGGGTAATAGGAGAAAATGACCCCCAAAATTTGTAACCCCATTTCTTCTGAGTATGAAAATACCCAATGTGTGAACATCAAGTGATCTGCTGGTGCACTACAATGCTCAGAAGAGAAGGAGCACCATTGAGCTTTTGAAGACAGAATTTGGTTGGAATAGAAGTTGGGGGCCATGTGTGTTTACAAAGCCCCCCGTGGTGCAAGAACAGTGGACCCCCCCACATGACCCCATTTTGGAAACTACACCACCCACAGAATTTAATAAGGGGTGCAGTGAGTATTTACACCCCACTGGCGTTTGACAGATCTTTGGAACAGTGGGCTGTGTAAATGAAAAATTACATTTTTCATTTTCACGGACCACTGTTCCAAAAATCTGTCAGACACCTGTAGGGCGTAAATGCTCACTGTACCCCTTATTACATTACGTGAGGGGTGTAGTTTCCAAAATTGGGTCATATGTGGGGGGGTCCATTGTTCTGGCTCTATGGGGGCTTTGTAAACACACGTAGCCTTCAATTCCGGACAAATTTTTTCTTCAAAATCCCAATGGTGCTCCTTCTCTTCTAAGCATTGTAGTTCGCCCGCCGAGCACTTTACATCCACATATGGGGTATTTCCTTACTCGGAAAAAATGGGGTTACAAATTTTGGGGGGCTTTTTCCTATGTTTCCTTGTGAAAATTAAAAATTTTGGGTAACATTAGCATTTTTGTGATTTTTTTTATTTTATTTCATTTTTCCATCCAAATTTAATGAAAATCCGTCAAACACCTGTGGGGTGTAAAGGCTCACTATACCCCTTGTTACTTTCTGTGAGGGGTGTAGTTTCCAAAATGGGGTCACATGTGGGTATTTATTTTTTTACGTTTATGTCAGAACCGCTGTAAAATCAGCCACCCCTGTGCAAATCACCAATGTAGGCCTCAAATGTACATAGTGCGCTCTCACTCTTGAGCCTTGTTATGTGCCCGCAGAGCATTTTACGCCCACATATGGGGTATTTCCGTACTCAGGAGAAATTGCGTAATTTTGGGGGGCTTTTTTTCCTTTTAACACTTGTGAAATTAAAAAGTAGAGGACAACACCAGCATGTTAGTGTAAAATTTTAAATTATTTTACACTGACAGGATGATGTAGCCCCCAACTTTTCCTTTTCATAAGGGGTAAAAGGAGAAAAAATAAAAATAAATTTGTAACGCAATTTCTCCCGATTACGGAGATATCCCATGTGTGGCCCTAAACTGTTTCCTTGAAATACGACAGCTCTGAAGTGAGAGAGCGCCATACGCATTTGAGGACTAAATTAGGGATTGCATAGGGGTGGACATAGGGGTATTCTACGCCAGTAATTCCCAAACAGGGTGTCTCCAGCTGTTGCTAAACTCCCAGCATGCCTGGACAGTCAGTGGCTGTCCGGAAATGCTGGGAGTTGTTGTTTTGCAACAGCTGGAGGCTCCGTTTTGGAAACACTGCCGTACAATACATTTTTCATTTTTATTGGGGGGACAGTGTAAGGGGGTGTTTATGTAGTGTTTTATCCTTTATTATGTGTTAGTGTAGTGTAGTGTAGTGTAGTGTTTTTAGGGTACATTCACACGGGCGCAGGTTTACAGTGAGCTTCCTGCTAGAAATTTGCGCTGCGGCGAAAAATTTGCCGCAGCTCATACTTGAAGCAGGAAACTTACTGTGAACCCGCCCGTGTGAATGTACCCTGTACGTTCACATGGGGGGGGGGGGGGGGCAAACCTCCAGCTGTTTCAAAACTACAACTCCCAGCATGTACTGACAGACCGTGCATGCTGGGAGTTGTAGTTTTGCAACAGCTGGAGGCACACTGGTTGGAAAACCTTCAGTAGGTTCTGTTACCTAACTCAGTATTTTCCAACCAGTGTGCCTATAGCTGTTGCAAAATTACAACTCCCAGCATGTACTGATCGTCGAAGGGCATACTGGGAGATCTAGTTATGCAACAGCTGGTGGGATCGCAACTACAACTCCCAGCATGCCGAGACAGCTGTTTCGGCATGCTTGGATTTGCAGTTTTGCAACATCTGGAGGGCTACAGATAGAGACCACTGCACTGTGATCTCCAAACTGTGGACCTTCAGATGTTGCAAAACTACAAATTCCAGCATGCACAGACAGCAAACAGCTATGTGGGCAGGCTGGGAATTGTAGTTTTGCAAGATCTAGAGTGCTACAGTATAGAGATCACTGCAGTGGTCTCTAAACTGTAGACCTTCAGCTGTTGCAAAACTGCATCTCCCACCATGCCCAGCAGCTGTCTGGGCATGCTGGGAGTTGTAGTTTTGCAACATCTGGATGGCTACAGTCTCAGACTGTAGCCCTCTAGATATTGCTAGGCAACTTACCGGCTTCCGTCGGATCCAGGGAGCCGTCCTCTTCTGCTGCACGACATCGCCGCCCGCGCCGATCACCGACGCCGATCCCGTCCCGCAGCTTCCACCGACGGGTAAGTGGATCTTCGGCGTTCGGTCCCCGTCGTTTCCCAGTCCTGCCCCGCCTATTGTGGGTGGGCAGAACGGGGAAAACGAAAGTAAACGCCCCTGATCTGCTATTGGTGGTCGCGTCTAGACCACCAATAGCAGAGATAGGAGGGGTGGCAACTCTGCCACCTCACTCCTATCGCTAGAGGGGGATCGTGGGTGTCTTAGACAACCGCGATCCCCCTTATATTCCGGCTTGCTCTTCTGAGTGTTGCTGTGTAAGAGGGGGCGTGAAAGAGGAGTTTCAAAAACAGGAGTTTGAAAGCAGGAGGTTGAGATCGCTGTGAGTGTTAATTTCTAAACCCACAAGGTCTACAAAAAATTTTAAGTGTAATTTTGACTGTCTGTTTTTTCCTATACATTTGTGAAATCCCCATAACTAGATGGCCTCCATGTTGGAAAATGCAGTCCAATGTACATCCTGTTCAATGTATGCAATCCTTGAACAACAGTTTGAGGGTGCATATTGTTGTGTGAGATGTGTGCTAGTTGTCCGTTTGGAAGCCCAGATCCTGCATTTAGAGGGGCGACTGGCAACAATGAGAAGCATTAACAACATGGAGAGGAGTCCACTCACTGAGCAGGCACTCTCGGGAATAGAGGTGGGGGAGGACATTGGGACGGAGTTGCAGGACAGTCAGGCAGTTAGCTGGGTTACAGTTAGAAAGAGGGGTAGGGGGAAAAGTGTCAGGGAGGCTAGTCCTGAACTGGCACACCCCAACAAGTTTGCCCGCTTGGCAGATGAGGGGGATGCCATTACAGAGCTAGCAGAACTGCAGCAGGATACCGCCTCTGACCGCCAGGGGGGTGTCTGCTCCAGTAAGGAGGGAGGGAGGAGTACAGGGCAGGCCAGACAGGTACTAGTGGTGGGGGACTCAATTATTAGGGGACAGACAGGGCAATCTGTCACAAAGACCAGGCTCGCCGAACAGTGTGTTGTCTGCCTGGCGCACGAGTTCGGCACATCGCGGATCGGGTTGACAGGTTGCTGGGCGGGGCTGGAGAGGACCCAGCAGTCATGGTACATATTGGCACCAATGACAAAGTAAGAGGTAGGTGGAGTGTCCTTAAAAATTATTTCAGGGACTTAGGCCGCAAGCTTAAGGCAAGGACCTCCAAGGTAGTATTTTCTGAAATACTACCAGTACCACGAGCCACACCAGAGACGCAGCGGGAGATCAGGGAGGTAAACAAGTGGCTCAGAAGCTGGTGTAGGAAGGAAGGGTTTGGGTTCATGGAGAACTGGGCTGACTTCGCTGTCGGTTACTGGCTCTACCGTAGGGACGGGCTGCACCTCAATGGGGAGGGTGCAGCTTTGCTTGGGGAGAAGATGGCTAGAAGGGTGGAGGAGTGTTTAAACTAGGGACTTGGGGGGAGGGAACCTACAGCAAAGAGGGGGAAGATAGTGTAGATAGAGAGGTGGGAATTATAAATGTACCTGGGGGTGGAGCGGAGGGAGTGGTTAGAATAGTTAATAGGAATAGGCTTCATAGGAAAATAAAACTTACACCCTTGAATCCCATTAACCCCAATAACATAAAGGATGGAAATGTAAAGTGTATGTTCACAAATGCCAGAAGCCTAGCAAATAAAATGGGGGAGCTTGAGGCCTTGATACTGGAGGAACATATTGATATAGTTGGGGTCACTGAGACATGGCTGGATTCCTCGCATGACTGGGCTGTCAATCTGCAGGGGTTTACATTGTTTCGCAAGGATAGAATGAACAGAAAAGGTGGTGGAGTCTGTCTGTATGTAAGAAGTGGTATGAAAGTCAGTGTGAACAATGCCATAGTGTGTGATGATTTTGAGGAGGTGGAATCACTGTGGGTAGAATTACAAAAAGAGGGAAATACTGAAAAAATAATATTTGGGGTAATCTACAGACCCCCTAATATCACTGAAGAGATAGAAGTTCGGCTTCATAAACAAATAGAGAGGGCCGCCCGGGCAGGTACAGTGGTAATAATGGGAGATTTTAACTATCCAGATATAGATTGGGGTCCGGGGTTGGCTAAAACTACAAAGGGGCGACAATTCCTAAATTTATTGCAGGATAATTTTATGGGCCAGTTTGTGGAGGACCCAACAAGAAGTGATGCCTTGTTGGATCTGATCATTTCCAACAACGCAGAGCTGGTTGGTAATGTAACTGTGCGGGAAAACCTTGGTAATAGCGACCACAATATAGTTACTTTTGACTTACAATGTAGAAAACAAAGACAGGCGGGGAAGGCAAAAACATATAACTTTAAAAAGGCAAATTTCCCTGGGCTGAGGGCTGCACTACAGGACATAGACTGGGGGGAGGTGTTGTCAAATACTGATACAGAAGGTAAATGGGACATCTTTAAATCAACTCTAAATAACTATACATCTAAATATATACCAAAGGGGAACAAATATAAACGATTAAAACTAAATCCTACATGGCTGACACATGATGTTAAAAGAGCAATAAACAACAAAAAAATAGCCTTCAAAAAATACAAATCTGATGGGTCAGCTATAACATTTAAACAGTACAAGGAGCTTAATAAAATCTGTAAAAATGTAATAAAAACAGAAAAAATTCAAAATGAGAGACAGGTGGCCAAAGAAAGCAAAACTAATCCTAAATATTTTTTTAGATATATAAATGCAAAAAAAACAAGGACAGAGCATGTAGGACCCCTTAATAATGATAATGGGGAGGTTTTCACAGGCGATCAAGAGAAGGCGGAGCTACTGAATGGGTTCTTTAGTTCTGTATACACTATGGAAGAAGGAGCTGACATTGGCCAGGTCAGTGCTGGTAACACATCATGTAATGTACTGAACTGGCTTAATGTAGAGATGGTACAAGGTAAGTTAAGTGATATAAATGTAAGCAAATCCCCAGGGCCGGATGGACTACACCCAAGAGTTCTTAGAGAGGTAAGTTCAGTAATATCTGTACCCCTGTTCATGATATTTAGAGATTCTCTGGTGTCTGGTATTGTGCCAAGGGACTGGCGCAAGGCGAATGTGGTGCCAATCTTCAAAAAGGGCTCTAGGTCTTCCCCAGGAAACTATAGACCGGTAAGTTTAACACGCATTGTGGGTAAATTGTTTGAAGGACTTATAAGGGATTACATACAGGAATACATAGGGGATAATTGTATTATAAGTGATAGCCAGCATGGGTTTACTAAGGATAGAAGTTGTCAAACCAATCTAATTTGCTTTTATGAAGAGGTGAGTAGAAGCCTTGACAGAGGAATGGCTGTGGATATAGTGTTTCTGGATTTTGCTAAAGCGTTTGATACTGTCCCTCACAGACGTCTGAGAGGTAAGTTAAGGTCTTTGGGTTTGGAAATTTTAGTTTGTAACTGGATTGAACACTGGCTCATGGATCGTACCCAGAGAGTGGTGGTCAATGATTCGTACTCTGATTGGTCCCCGGTTATTAGTGGTGTACCCCAAGGTTCAGTACTGGGACCGCTGTTGTTTAATTTATTTATCAATGATATAGAGGATGGTATTAACAGCTCTGTTTCTATCTTTGCAGATGACACCAAGCTTTGTAGCACGGTACAGTCTATAGAGGATGTGCATAAGTTACAAGATGACTTGGATAGACTAAGTGTCTGGGCATCCACTTGGCAAATGAGGTTCAATGTGGATAAATGTAAAGTTATGCATCTGGGTACTAATAACCTGCATGCATCGTATGTCTTAGGGGGGATTAAACTGTCAGAGTCACTGGTAGAGAAGGATCTAGTTGTACTTGTAGATCACAGACTACAGAATAGCATGTAATGTCAGGCTGCTGCTTCCAAAGCCGGCAGGATATTGTCATGTATCAAAAGAGGCATGGACTCAAGGGACAGGGACATAATACTCCCCCTTTATAAAGCATTGGTACGGCCTCACCTGGAATATGCGGTTCAGTTTTGGGCACCTGTCCATAAATGGGACACTGCGGAGTTGGAAAGGGTGCAGAGACGCGCAACTAAACTAATATGGGGCATGGAACATCTTAGCTATGAGGAGCGATTAAAGGAGTTACAATTGTTTAGTCTTGAGAAGAGACGTTTAAGGGGGGATATGATAAACGTATATAAGTATATTAATGGCCCATACAAAAAATATGGAGAAAAACTGTTCCAGGTTAAACCCCCCCCCCCCAAAGGACGAGGGGGCACTCCCTCCGTCTGGAGAAGAAAAAGTTTAGTCTCAAGGGGCGACACGCCTTCTTTACCGTGAGGACAGTGAATTTATGGAACGGTCTACCTCAGGAACTGGTCACAGCAGGAACAATTAACAGCTTTAAAACAGGATTAGATAAATTCATGGAACAAAATAACATTAATGCTTATGAAGAAATATAAAATCCCATCCCTTCCCCAATATCGCGCCACACCCCTACCCCTTAATTCCCTGGTTGAACTTGATGGACATATGTCTTTTTTCGACCGTACTAACTATGTAACTATGTAACTATATTCATCTGTGTATTGTCAATCACTATTCAATGCACGTATGCCCACTTTCACCGGATGTTTTGTTTGATCACTGTATTTTCACATGTTTTTTTGTCTGTGTAGGGCCTTCTGTGTGTTTTTTTATTTATTTCACTTGGCCATTTGTGTGGTGTATTCCCCAGCAGAGCACATGTATAATCATACAGTGCTTCTCTTTTGGAATCTTTTCTATATATTCCCCTATGAGGCTGATTCACTTGTCTTTTAGCTGGATATGAGGGAACGTAGCTGATGTTACACTTGCTTTCACATATATATTTTTTTGTAGTTTACACTAGTGTATGGTAATATATTATATATTTTTTTATTTTATTTTTTTAATTAACACCCTGGATATATACCATACTGTATGTCTGTCTGTCACAAGCGGCGCTCTGGCTGGACATTCCGGCCGTGAGCGCATCTTCCCCCATGTCCCGGCCCCCGGCGGGGCTGGGACTCGCATGCACCTTCGTCCCCGGCCTCTGTCCCTCTGCTCCGACGCGCGTGCCCCCACATTCTAGCGTGCGCGCCGAAGCTGTGAAATTTAAAGGGCCAGTGCGCCCGTAATTAGTAATTGCACCTGCACCTTTTTTATAAGTTCTAGCTCCTCCTTAGCACCCCTGCCAGATCTTTGTTTGCCCTGCGCCTTAGAGAAAGCATTTCTAGTTATTTCCTTGCCGTGTACCAGACCTCTGTATTCCGTGACCCGACTCTGTTTCTAGCCGCCAGCCTATTGACCTTCTGCTACCCTACTGACTACGCTCCTGTGCCGCCTGCCCTGACCTCTAGCCTGCCCGACTAAGTCTTGCCTATTCCTTTGGTACCACGCTTCACCTCAGCCGCCTGTTTTGTCGAGTCGTGCCAGGGGTAGCGACCTATGTGTCGCCTTCCGCAGCAAGTCCAACCCGCCTTACAACGGGCTCTGGTGAAAACCAGCTGCACCATAGACTCCGCTCCCTGGCACAGCCCGAGTCATCTGCCACACAGGTCCAGCGGATCTACTACTTCACCTGCTTTAGACTACCGTGGTATTAGGGTCATCTACTCCCTGGGTACCTGCCGTCTGCGGTGAGTCTTACAGTAAGATCCGGTCATGGATCCCGCTGAGGTACCCCAGCCTGAGGATTCGGATCTCTCCTCCGAAGTGGTCCATCAGTCGCAGCAGTTGGCCCACCAGTCGCAGCAATTAAATCAACTGTCCGCCATGGCGCAGTTACTTCTGTCTATGCAGCAGCAGTCTCTACCGGTCCCTGCAGTTCCTTCAGCTTCAAAGCTTCGTCTTCCCACAAAGTTTGATGGAGATTCTAAGCAATGTATAGGCTTTCTGATGCAGTGCTCCTTGCACCTGGAGCTACTGGCGGATCAGTTTCCTACAGAGCATGCAATGGTGGCCTATGTGATCAGTCTCTTGTCTGGGAAGGCCCTGGCCTGGGCTGCTCTGCTCTGGGATCGCAGCGATTCAATTACATTCAACCTCACAGCTTTTCTGGCTGAATTCTGCAGCTTTTTGGAAGAACCCACACGTGTTTCCTTTGCCGAGTCTGCGCTTCTTAACCAGAGTCAAGGGACTTCCTCTGTGGGAGAATATGCCCACGAGGCCTTGTCTGCTATATTTAAAAAGGACTTTCAAGTAGCATAAAGGACGCTCTTGCTGCTCGAGATCTTCCGTCTAACCTGTGTGAGCTCATCCATTTGGCCGCACAAATTGAAGTACTTTTGTCCAAAAGACAGGAGGAGCTCCTAAAAGAAAGTGGATTTTCTGAAAAGGCTATGCCAGAGGATCATACTCGCCTCACGCAGGAGGAAAGATTCTGACGTTGCAGCAAGAATTTGTGCCTATACTGTGCCAGTCTGGAGCATTTCCTCAAAGACTGCCCTGCCCGTTCTCAGAATTCAGGAAAACGTCCGAACTCAGGATATGTAGGAGGGTCTTCTCTGGGTGTGTGCACTGTCTCTTCTCGTTTGAATATTTCCGTACAAGTCCACATTTCTGCTCAGACTTCTTTCTTTGCTACTGCATTTTTGGGCTCTGGTTCTGCTGGCAATTTTATTGATGCCTCACTCGTGCGTGAACATCGCCTTCCAGTGAGTCACCTTGCCAAGCCTCTGTTCATCTCTTCTGTCACAGGACAAAATCTGGACTGTAGAGTACTATAACGCACAGAGTGTCTCCTTCTGCAAGTGGGGGTCTCACATAAGGAGAGGACTGAATTCTTTGTGCTACCAAAATATACTTCCCAGATACTTCCCGGTCTTCCTTGGCTCCAACTCCATTCCCCGCAGCTTGATTGGAAATCCGGAGAGGTCACTCTCTGGGGACAATGCTGCCATAATAGTTGTCTACAGTCGGTCCAGCCTAAAATCATTTCTGCAATTTCTCCCATGCCAGGGCTGCCTACTCTTTATCAGGATTTCTATGATGTCTTCTGCGAAAGACAGGCCGAGACTTTGCCTACACATCGTCCTTACGACTGCCCGATTCATTTACTACCTGAGATTATGCCCCCTCGGGGTAGAATCTATCCGTTATCTGTCCCAGAGACTCAAGCCATGCAAGAGTACATCCAAGAGAACCTCCAAAAAGGATTTATCCGGAAGTCTTCGTCACCAGCTGGAGCCGGATTCTTCTTTGTCAGTAAGAAGGATGGTTCTCTCCGTCCTTGTATTGATTACAGAGGTCTGAACAAGAATCGGTCAAGAATCGTTATCCCAGGGATGTGGAATTTCTATCGCCCGACGCCCGGGACTAGCAGTTTTGGGCGCCGGGCAGGTGAATTTGTCCGGCCCTTAGCCCGGCTTCGGGCAAGCAGGGCCGGACCTGACAAGTGCGGTGGATCTGCAGTCTGTATGGAGCGGGCTGCCGACTCCTGCCCGCTCGTAACTCTGCAGCCTGTGTCCTCGGAAGCAGAGCAGGGGAGATGAGAAGCTGTGTATTCGTCTTCTCTCCCCTGCTCTGCAGACGTGCGGGGGGAAATGAGGGGGCGTGGCTCATTTCTCCCCGTGCAGACCTGCGTCCTCTGCCTTCACTCCCCGCACGTCTGCACGGGGAGATGCTTGCGGCGCTCACAGGGGAGTATGGAGCGGGCTCGGGACTCCTGCCCGCTCCATACTCTGCAGCCCCCGGCTGTTCTCAGTAGCCGGGGGCCGCCACTAATAGCCAGTATGCGGCGATCACCGCGGCTGGCTATTAACCCTTTAGATCGTTCACATCTCTAAAGGGAGATGTGAACGCTCCCTGGTGGGCAAGTGGGGTGGATCGCCCCCCCGCAGCGCGATCGCAGGGGGGCGATCCACTATAGAGGTAGCCGGAGGACTTACCTCTGCTTCCTGCAGTCCCAGCTCTGTCATTGATAGAGCCAGGCTGGACCAGGCTCTATCAATGGATCACAGAGCTCACAGATTAATAGAGTTCAATAGAACTCTATTCCTCTGTCTGAGGAATCTAATGATTCCTCATAAGTCTAATAAAGTGTCAAAAAATAAATAAATAATAATAAATAAAAGTTTTAATAAAAGACACATATTAACCCAGTGGTCTTCAAACTGTGCCCCTCCGGATGTTACAAAACTACAATTCCCAGCATGCCAGGACAGCCGTTGGCTGTCCGGGCATGCTGGGAGTTGTAGTTTTGCAACATCTGGAGGGCCACAGTTTGAAGACCGCTGCATTAACCCCTTCCATGTTAAAAGTTCAAATCACCCCCTTTTCCTATATAAAAACATACAACAAAAAACGTGGTCTCAAATGGCTGGAGGTGCTCAATACCAAATGCGGTTGTGCATTTATACTGGGGGAGCAGATCCTGCCCTTGTAGTCCATTGCTAAGGGCGATCCCCAGCATAAAAATGCATACAATGGAGGATGCCTGCAGCGGACTACAAGTGCCACAATAGAATCCTACACCAGATAAACGGTGTGGATGTGTAACAATTAGAATACAATACAGGAATATGGGTGCACTACTGTGGTGGATGTAACAATGACATTGGCTATCCCTCAACACTGATGTTAAAATTGAGACATTCGCCAGTGTATCCTTATATGAAGGACACACCAGAGCCCGCACACCAACGCCAAGGTTTCTCAAGATGGTGCGAGACCTAACGCTAATCCTACCTGTGCTTGATAAGCCAAACAGGGGCCAGTGGGCAATTACGGCAGCATTCGGTCGACTCACAACTTCCTCCCAGATACCCTCCAGCGTGACTGAGCACACATGCAATGGGAGGAGGGAGGCAAGCTGCAAGCCCCACCTGAGTTGGCTAATATGGGTGCCTGGCCTCACAGGTGCTACCTTAATGCTGCCTTGAAGGTATTCAAGGCGCATTAATTTTGGAGTTTACACACCTCCAAGTATAAAATTTATACTTGGAGGTGTGTAAACTCCAAAATTAATGCGCCTTGAATACCTTCAAGGCAGCATTAAGGTAGCACCTGTGAGGCCAGGCACCCATATTAGCCAACTCAGGTGGGGCTTGCAGCTTGCCTCCCTCCTCCCATTGCATGTGTGCTCAGTCACGCTGGAGGGTATCTGGGAGGAAGTTGTGAGTCGACCGAATGCTGCCGTAATTGCCCACTGGCCCCTGTTTGGCTTATCAAGCACAGGTAGGATTAGCGTTAGGTCTCGCACCATCTTGAGAAACCTTGGCGTTGGTGTGCGGGCTCTGGTGTGTCCTTCATATAAGGATACACTGGCGAATGTCTCAATTTTAACATCAGTGTTGAGGGATAGCCAATGTCATTGTTACATCCACCACAGTAGTGCACCCATATTCCTGTATTGTATTCTAATTGTTACACATCCACACCGTTTATCTGGTGTAGGATTCTATTGTGGCACTTGTAGTCCGCTGCAGGCATCCTCCATTGTATGCATTTTTATGCTGGGGATCGCCCTTAGCAACGGACTACAAGGGCAGGATCTGCTCCCCCAGTATAAATGCACAACCGCATTTGGGGTTGAGCACCTCCAGCCATTTGAGACCACGTTTTTTGTTGTTTGTTTAAATTTTATACTTGGAGGTGTGTAAACTCCAAAATTAATGCGCCTTGAATACCTTCAAGGCAGCATTAAGGTAGCACCTGTGAGGCCAGGCACCCATATTAGCCAACTCAGGTGGGGCTTGCAGCTTGCCTCCCTCCTCCCATTGCATGTGTGCTCAGTCACGCTGGAGGGTATCTGGGAGGAAGTTGTGAGTCGACCGAATGCTGCCGTAATTGCCCACTGGCCCCTGTTTGGCTTATCAAGCACAGGTAGGATTAGCGTTAGGTCTCGCACCATCTTGAGAAACCTTGGCGTTGGTGTGCGGGCTCTGGTGTGTCCTTCATATAAGGATACACTGGCGAATGTCTCAATTTTAACATCAGTGTTGAGGGATAGCCAATGTCATTGTTACATCCACCACAGTAGTGCACCCATATTCCTGTACTATATAAAAACATGCAAACATAATAAAAATAAACATATTTGGTATCGCTTCGTGCGTAATTGTACAACCTATTAAAATATAACATTATGTATCCCGTACGGTAAATGTAAAAAAAATACCAAACCACAGATTTGAAATTTTTATAATATCCCAGAAAAAAAAAAGTTAAAAAGCGATTAAAAAGTCAGATCAATACCAAAATGGTACCGATACAAAAAACAGATTATGGTGCAAAAAAATGAGCCCTCAAACAGCCTGGTATGCGGGAAAAAAATTAAGCTACAAAAAAATTTGAAAAGTCCAGAATTAGTAAAACATGACGTAAACGATACAAATCTGGTATTGCTGTAATCAGGCGCCTAAAGTATAAAACTAACATGTTACCCCAACCACAAGGTAAATGGCGCAGAAGAGAAAAACCACCAAATCTGCAAAATTATCTTTTACTATTTCAATTTTACTTCCCTTAATATATATTTATATATTTTTTTGGTTCGGAGAATATGTTATTGAAAAATTAAAAGGTATCATTATAGTAGGTAGTTATGGCTATTATAGGGCGAGGAGGAAAAAACGAGAGCGTAAAAGCGAAAATTGGCCCGGACAAGTGGATCGTCATGAGGGACAAGTAGATTTTGCTCCATTTTAGTCCCGTGGACAAGTAGTTTTTTATAAAATTTCCACACCCCTGTATCCTCTTCCTCTGATCTTCTTCAGAGGGCCAATGTCTTCTCCAAACTGGATTCACATGGTATCAATAAAAATATCAAATTTCCCCAACCTCAAGGTTAGTGCTTAAATAAAATTACAATAAGACTGTGCTTCAATTATTCTATTGGTTCACGGAAAATATATAATAACAAATTCCACTCTCACAGGGCCCTTGTGGGAGAGAAAAATTACTAATTAAAAATACAAATAAAATATTAACAATCAATACGCCACTGAATTGCTATAATAATTGCTGGTTATAATGAAGAGTAATGTTTATTGAAAAATAGCAAGGCTTTGTTGGATAAAACAGTCCTTGATAGTGTAACAATAATAGTCACAGCACTGCTATAATAATGTCTCTGGTTGGATCCTTCTACATCAATTGTAACAAATGATATTATAAACAGAATGAATTATTTTACCAGTTCCTTTGATGCTCCGTTACATTTGGCAATATTTCACTTAACTGCAGATATACTTGCAGAGAGTAGGTGCTGGCGTGCACAAACAGCGGCTGGTCCTGATGGCGCAGGGCCGGGGTGATGCCGCCCGATAGAGTCGAGGAGATGTATGCAGAACCTCGTGGTTTCAGCGTCTGACGTCAGAGCTGATGCAGACTGTGAGAGCTAGGATTGGTTGAATCAAGACTTGGATGTAGGTAAGTGCTGGAGATGGATCGCTCATTCAGGTCTGTAGGTGCTATCCAGATGATAACTGTCCAGAGTCATTCACCAGTGGGTATATAGCAATAAAAGTCCTTTTAGCAATAAGTAGCGTAAATTTTAAAGCAACTAGATGCGTTTCAGGGTACTAGTGTTATCCAACCCTTTCTTCAGTAGTCATATTTTCAAATGACAGCAATAGTCTTTTTATACACAACTCTTTTCAATTAACTAGATTAAAGGAGCAAGAAGCAGTAAAATTGTGACATGGATTTTTTTGTTGTTTAACTGTCTCTACCAATAATTGGGTAATGCTGCAGGTAAATGCTTAGTGTGAATATCATATTGGTATAGTTAATGGTCACATAGAATTCAATGAAGAAATATATAGTATAAACATGACACAGTTCTAATGGATATCGATTGATACATATATCTTTAAACCAAGGGATCATATAGTGACAGTATGTCGGGGCGGTGTCAACATCCAATGTGAACACCGCTCTAACGCAAGGCCAGCATTCAGGGTTGTAACAGAAAATTTCCAATCAGAAGCCCTACAGACCGGAGCGCAGAAATCATATGTTCTCACAGCAGGTGCATGACTGAGGCGGCAACCGCACATTTGGTGTGAACACCGTCCCAGCCAAACATCCGAGGAGAACCATAATGATAAAGTATGATAACTGGGCAGGCACACATAGTGTGAACACCGTCGTAGCCAAACGCCAGAGGGGAGCCACCCCAGCTGCAAAAGACAAAGAACAAAGACAAAGGAGATCTACATTTGATTCTGCAATATATCAAGGGAAATTGGCAACTTTGATTAAATGTTATATATAATAGAGTTATAATACAGATTTTCAAATAAGGTAGGAAAAAATAAATAAAATATAAAAAAATAAAATATAAAAAAATATATAAACAGATGTATTAGATGAAGAATAAAATACGAAGAAAAATAATAATAATAAACATAGATGAATAGTGAAAGAAAAATTGATAGAGAGAAATCTACTAAATACTATAATAATATGAAAAAAGATAGAAATATATGAAAATATGAATAAAAAATAAAAATAAAAATTATAATAATGAATAAGTAAAAAAGGAGATTGGTTACAATAAAAATAGAAAAGTAGATTAGTAGAAAAAAATCTGTATTATAACTCTATTATATATAACATTTAATCAAAGTTGCCAATTTCCCTTGATATATTGCAGAATCAAATGTAGATCTCCGTTGTCTTTGTTCTTTGTCTTTTGTTGCAGCTGGGGTGGCTCCCCTCTGGCGTTCGGCTACGACGGTTTTCACACTATGTGTGGATGCCGCCGCATCCCCGAACCTGCGGTGTGCCTGCCCAGTTATCATACTTTATCATTATGGTTCTCCTCGGATGTTTGGCTGGGACAGTGTTCACACCAAATGTGCGGTTGCCGCCTCAGTCATGCACCTGCTGTGAGAACATATGATTTCTGCGCTCCGGTCTGTAGGGCTTCTGATTGGAAATTTTCTGTTACAACCCTGAATGCTGGCCTTGCGTTCGGGCGGTGTTCACATTGGATGTTGACAACGCAGCGACGTACTGTCACTATATGATCCCTTGGTTTAAAGATATATGTATCAATCGATATCCATTAGAACTGTGTCATGTTTATACTATATATTTCTTCATTGAATCCTGTGTGGCCATTAACTATACCAATATGATATTCACACTAAGTATTTACCTGCAGCATTACCCAATTATTGGTAGAGACAGTTAAACAACAAAAATATCCATGTCAAAATGTCACTGTTTCTTGCTCCTTTAACTCCTTGGGGACGGAGCCCATTAGAACCCCTAAGGACGGGAGCATTTTTTGCAATTCTTACAACTGTCACTTTGAGCATTAATAACTCTGGAATGCTTTTAATTTTCATTCTGATTCCGAGACTGTTTTTTCGTGACATATTCTACTTTATGTTGGTGGTAAATTTTTGTCGATATTTGCATAATTTCTTGGTGAAAAATTCCAAAATTTGATGAAAAAATAGAAAATTTAGCATTTTTCTAACTTTGAAGCTATCTGCTTGTAAGGAAAACAGACATTCCAAATGAATTATATACTGATTCACAAATACAATATGTCAAATAAATCAGAGGGCTTAAAAGTTCAGAAGCAATTTTGCAATTTTTCACAACATTTTCTAAATCGGAATTTTTCAGGGACCAGTTCAGTTTTGAAGTGGATGTGAAGGGCCTTCATATTAGAAATACCCCATAAATGACCCCATTATAAAAACTGCACCCCTCAAAGTATTCAAAATGACATTCAGAAAGTTTGTTTACCCTTTAGGTGTTTCACAGGAATAGCAGCAAAGTGAAAGAGAAAATTCAAAATCTTCATTTTTTACACTTGCATGTTCTTGTAGACCCAGTTTTAGAAATTTTACAAGGGGTAAAAAGGAGAAAAAGACCCCCAAAATTTGTAACCCAATTTCTCTCGAGTAAGGAAATACCTCATTTGTGTATGTCAAGTGTTCTGTGGGTGCACTAGAGGGCTCAGAAGGGAATGAGCGACAGTGGGATTTTGGAGAGTGAATTTTGCTGAAATGGTTTTTGGGGGCATTTCACATTTAGGAAGCCCCTATGGTGCCAGAACAGCAAAAAAAAAAAAAAAAAAACACATGGCATACTATTTTGGAAACTACACCCCTCAAGGCACGAAACAAGGGGTCCGCTGAGCCTTTACAACCCCAGGTGATTGATGACTTTTCGTTAAATTTGGATGTGTAAATGAAAAAAGTGCAGTTTTTTTCCCCAAATTTACCATTTCTACAAAGGGTAATGGGAGAAAAATCCCTCCAAAATTTGTAACGCAATTTCTCCCGAGTACGGAGATACCCCATATGTGGCCCAAAACTGTTGCCTTGAAATATGACAGGGCTCTGAAGTGAGAGAGCGCCATGCGCATTTGAGGCCTAGTTAGGAATTTGCAATAGGGGTGGACCCGGTTACAAGGATGGGGCTTGTCTCCACCAAAACCCCACAGCAGTGTTTCCCAAACAGGGTGCCTCCAGCTGTTGCAAGACTCCCAGCCTGCCAGGACAGTCTATGGCTGTCCGGCAACACTGGAAGTTGTGGTTCTGCAACAGCTGGAGGCGCCGTTTAGGAAACACTGCCATATTTTTCATTTTTATTGGGGGGGGGGGGGCGGTCGACGTGTAAGGGGGTGTATGTGTAGTGTTTTACTTTTTATTATTTGTTAGTGTAGTGTAGTGTTTTTAGGGTACATTCACACAGGCAGGGGTTCACAGCAAGTTTCCTTGAAGGAAACCCACTGTAAACCCGCACGTGTCACTGTAAACCCGCCCGTGTGAATGTGCCCTGTACATTCACATGGGGGGGGGGGCACCCCAAACCTTCAGCTGTGGCAAAATGACAACTCCCAGAATGCATTGACAGACCATACATGCTGGGAGTTGTAGTTTTACAACAGCTGTAGGCACACTGGTGGGGAACCACTGAGTTAGAAAACAGACTTTGGCTCAGTGATTCCAACCCATGTGCTTCCAGCTGTTGCAAGACTACAACTTCCAGCATGTACGGTCTGTCAGTGCACTCTGGGAGTTGTAGTTTTGCAACAGCTGGAGGAACACGGGTTGGAATCACTGAGTTAGGAAACAGACTCTAGCTCAGTGTTTCCCAACCAGTGTGCCTAAAGCTGTTGCAAAACTACAATTCCCAGCATGGCCAGACAGTCAGGGATGCTGGGCGTGTAGTTCTGCAATATCTGGCCCTTCAGATGTTGCAGAACTACAACTCCCAGCATGCCTGGACAGTCTGGGCATGCTAGGAGTTGTAGTTATGCAACAACTGGGAAAAAACAGTTTGGAGACCGCTAAGTAGTGGCCTCCAAACTGTAGCCCTCCAGATGTTGCAAAACTACAACTCCAAGCATGCCTAGACTGTCCAGGCATGCTGGGAGTTGTAGTTCTGCAACATCTGAATGGCCAAATATTGCAGAACTACACGCCCATCATCCCTAACTGTCTGGCCATGTTGGGAATTTTAGTTTTGCAACATCTGGAGGGCTACAGTTTGGAGACCACCATATAGTGGTCTCCAAACTGTGCCACTTCAGATGTTGCAAAACTACAACTCCCAGCATGCCCAGACAGTTAGTGCATGCTGAAAGTTGAAGTTTTGCCAAATCTGGAGGACCACAGTTTAGAGACCACTACACAGTGATCTCCAAACTGGGACCCTCCAGATGTTGCAAAACTACAACTCCCAGCATGCCCAGACAGCCTTTGGCTGTGTGGTCATGCTGGGAGTTGTAGTTTTGCAGCTTTTAGAAGGCCACAGTGAAGATCACTTATCGCAATCTTCACTGCAGCCTTCTCCGCTGCACTTTCCGGCCGCAGCTCCTCCTGCTGCAGCCTCTGCTCCGGGATGCCGCCTCCGCCGCCTCCGAACACCCGGGCCCTGCGCCATCAGGACCAGCCGATGTTTGTGCATGCCAGCACCTACTCTCTGCAACTATATATCTGCAGTTAAGTGAAATATTGCCAAATGTAACGGAGCATCAAAGGAACTGGTAAAATAATTAATTCTGTTTATAATATCATTTGTTACAATTGATGTAGAAGGATCCAACCAGAGACATTATAGCAGTGCTGTGACTATTATTGTTACACTATCAATAGACTGTTTTATCCAACAAAGCCTATTTTTCAATGAACAATACTCTGCATTATAACCAGTAATTATTATAGCAATTCAGTGGCGTACTGATTGTTAATATTTTATTTGTATTTTTAATTAGTAATTTTTCTCTCCCACAAGGGCCCTGTGAGAGTGGAGTTTGTTATTATATGTTTTCAATAAACCAATAGAATAATTGAAGCACAGTCTTATTGTAATTTTATTTAACCCCTTAAGGACCCGGGGTTTTTCCGTTTTTGCATTTTCGTTTTTTCCTCCTTACGTTTAAAAAACCATAACTCTTTCAATCTTTCACCTAAAAATCCATATGATGGCTTATTTTTTGTGCCACTAATTCTAATTTGTAATGATGTCAGTCATTTTACCCAAAAATCTACGGTGAAACGGAAAAAAAAATCAATGTGAGACAAAATTGGAAAAAAAAACCATTTTGTAACTTTTGGGGGCTTCCGTTTCTGCACAGTACATTTTTCGGTAAAAATTACACCTTCTTTTTATTCTGTAGGTCCATACGGTTAAAATGATACCCTACTTATGTAGGTATGATTTTGTCGTACATCTGGAAAAAATCAAAACTACTTGCAGGTAAATTTATACGTTTAAAATTGTCATCTTCTGACCCCTACAACTTTTTTATTTTTCCGCGTTTGGGGCAGTATGAGGGCTCATTTTTTGCGCTGTTATCTGACGTTTTTAGCGGTACCCTTTTTGCATTGATAGGACTTATTGATTATTCATTTTTTCATGATATAAAAGTGACCTAAAATGCACTATTTTGGACCTTGGAATTTTTTTGCGCGCACGCCATTGACCGTGCGGTTTAATTAATTATATATTTTTATAATTCGGACATTTCCGCACGCGGCCATACCACATATGTTCATTTTTATTTTTATTGACACTGGTTTTTTTTTATGGGAAAAGGGGGGTGATTCAAACTTTTAATAGGGGATGGGTTAAATGATCTTTATTAACTTTTTTTTTAACTTTTTTTTTTGCAGTGTTATAGGTCCCATAGGGACCTATAACACTGCACACACTGATCTTTCACATTGATCACTGGTTTCTCATAAGAAACCAGTGATCGATGATTCTGCCACTTGACTGCTCATGCCTGGATCTCAGGCACTGAGCAGTCATTCGGTGATCGGACAACGAGGAGGCAGGTAAGGGTCCCTCCAGCTGTCCTGTAAGCTGTTCGGGATGCCGCGATTTCACCGCAGCTATCCCGAACAGCCCACTGAGCTAACCGGCATGGTTTCACTTTCATTTTAGACACGGCAATCAGCTTTGAACGCCGCGTCTAAAGGGTCTAAAGCGCTATTAGCCACGGGTCCCGGCCGTTGTTAGACCGTGGCCCCGCGTTATAAAGGGTCTAAAGCGCTATTAGCCACGGGTCCCGGCCGTTGCTACACCGTGGCCCCGCGTTATAGATCGGGAGCGGACTCAGGGCATACAGGTACGCCCTGGGTCCTTAACAGGTTAAACACTAACATTGAGGTTGGGGAAATTGCTATTTTTATTGATACTTTTCCAACACACCGTGGTATAGGTGTGTACCCCATTTACCTTGGTAAGTGTATAATTGTGAGCTGCACCAAATTTCTTTCGTTCCTTTTGGATTCACATGGTGCCCACAACCTGATTCGAATTTGAGAGGGAGACGAATGGAAAACAGCTTTCAACACCCGCAATGGACATTTTGAGTACCTAGTGATGCCTTTTGGCCTTTGCAATGCTCCAGCTGTTTTCCAAGAATTTGTCAATGATATCTTCCGCCACCTTCTCTATACCTGTGTAGTCGTTTATCTGGATGACATACTGATTTATTCATCCAACTTGGAAGAGCATCGTACTCATGTTCGTCTGGTCCTACGATGCCTAAGGAGGAATCATCACTATGCCAAACTGGAGAAATGCCTTTTTGAAAAATCCAGTCTTCTTTTTCTAGGATACATTGTCTCTCATGAAGGACTACAAATGGATCCAATAAAATTGTCTGCGGTTTTGGATTGGCCTCGCCCTACCGGTCTGCTGGCTATTCAACGTTTCCTGGGATTTGCAAACTACCACCGCCAGTTCATCCCGCATTTTTCTTCTGGGGTTGCCTGATCGTAGCTCTCACCAAGAAGAGCGCTAACCCGAAGTTGTGGTCACCTGAGGCCGAGGAAGCTTTCTCCAGCTTAAAGTCTGCTTTTGCTTCAGCTCCCCTGCTATCAAGACCGGATCCGGGAAAACGTTTTACCTTGGAGGTTGATGCTCCCTCCATCAGAGCAGGCGCCATTCTTACCCAGAAAAGTGCCAAGGGTAAAACTGTGATCTGTGGGTTGTTTTCTAAAACCTTCTCGCCTGCGGAGAGAAACTACTCCATCGGAGATCGTGAACTGCTTGCTATAAAGCTCGCCTTAGAGGAGTGGCGACACCTGTTGGAAGGATCACCTCATCCGATCAGTATTTATTCTGACCATAAGAACCTCCTGTACCTCCAGTCAGCCCAACGTTTGAACCCACGTCAGGCAAGGTGGTCGTTGTTCTTCTCCCGGTTTAATTTTTTCATTCATTTCCGTCCAGCTAATAAGAATATCAGAGCTGATGCCCTCTCCAGATCTTCTGATGTGGTGGGTTTGAATCCTACTCCAAGACATATTATCCCTCCTGATCGTCTGATTTCTGCAGCCCCTGCCGATCTTCTACAGCTACCTCCTGGTAAAACTTTTGTACCAGTCAGATTGAGACGCAAAATTCTAAACTGGGGTCATTGTTCCTTATTGGCTGGCCATCCTGGAATACACAAGACACTTCTTCTTATCTCCCGACACAATTGGTGGCCATGTCTGGAACACGATGTCTCTGAATTTGTGCGTTCCTGTACCACTTGTGCTCGAGACCTCCCGACAAAAACTCACGGGACTTTTGCAGCTGTTGCCCATCCCTGAGATTCCATGGACTCACATTGCAATGGATTTTATTACCGACCCTCCATCATCACACAATAACACAGTAATCTGGGTTGTGGTAGACCGGTTTTCTAAAATGGCTCATTTCATTCCTCTTCCCGGACTCTCATCTGCTCCACAACTGGCCAAGCACTTCTTACTTCATATCTTCCTTCTTCATGGTCTTCCAGAAAACATTGTCTCGGACCGTGGAGTGCAGTTTGTGTCCAAATTATGGCGAGCCCTCTGTTCCTGTCTTGGCATCAGTTTGGATTTCTCCTCTGCCTACCACCAGTCCAATGGTCAGGTGGAAAGGATAAATCAAATTTTAGAGACTTATTTACGCCATTTTGTGTTGACGACATCTACCCATGTCATGACGACTGGGTAGATCTTCTTCCCTGGGCCGAATTTTCCTACAATCAGGAGGACTCTGAGTCCACAAAGACATCTCCGTTTTTTATTGTTTTTGGGCATTATCCTAGGTCTCCTTTTCCGGTCCCAGTCTCTTCCAGTCTCCCTGCTGTAGATGAACTTGTCAGAGATTTCTCCTCCATTTGGCGACAGACTCGGCAATCTTTATCTTTGGCATCCTCCCTAACGACTAAAAAAGAAGATCTCCTCCATCCTTCTCTTCTGGTGATAAAGTTTGGTTATCTTCTAACTTCATCCGATTTAAAATCCCAAGTTACAAACTTGGTCCTCGTTTCCTGGGTCCATTCTAAGTATTACAAAATATCAATCCAGTTTCATACAAACTCCGCTTGCCACCTTCTTTACGCATTCCTAACTCCTTTCATGTTTCTCTCCTCAAACCTCTGGTTATCAACTGTTATTCTCAAAGAAAAAATTCTGCTCCAACTCCTGTCTCCGGTTCCTCTTGATATTTTTCAAGTTAAAGAAATCCTGGCCTCTAAAATTGTATGTTGCAAAAAAAAATTTGGGTTGACTGGAGGGGTGTAGGTCCTGAGGAGAGGTCCTGGGAGCCTGAGGAAAACATCTTGGACCATAATCTCCTCAAAAAAGTTTTGTCCCATAAGAAGAGGGGGAGACCAAAGGGGGGTACTGCCACAAGCGGCGCTCCGGCCGGACATTCCGGCCATGAGTGCATCTTCCCCCCGTGTCCCGGCCCCTGGCAGGGCTGGGATTCGCGTTGCGGGACGCGCCCGCATGCAAGTCCCATCCCGTCACTCACCTCCGTCCCCGGCCTCTGTCCCTCAGCTCCAACACGCGCTCCCGCCTTCTAGCACGCGTGCACCGGAGCTGTGAAATTTAAAGGGCCAGTGCGCCCGTTATTAGTAATTGCACCTGCACCTTTTTTATAAGTTCTAGCTCCTCCTTAGCACCCCTGACGGATCTTTGTTTGCCCTGCGCCTTAGAGAAAGCACTTCTAGTTATTTCCTTGCCGTGTACCAGACCTCAGTATTCCGTGACCCGACCGTGTTTTTAGCCGCCAGCCTATTGACCTTCTGCTACCATACTGACTATGCTCCTGTGCTGCCTGCCCTGACCTCTAGCCTGCCCCACTACGTCTTGCCTATTCCTTTGGTACCACGCTTCACCTCAGCCGCCTGTGTGGTCGAGTTGTGTCAGGGGTAGCGACCTGGGTGTCGCCTGGTGCAGCAAGTCCAACCTGCCTTGCGGCGAGCTCTGGTGAAAGCCAGCGGCACCTTAGACTCCGCTCCCTGGCACGGCCCGCGTCATCTGCCACACAGGTCCAGCAGATCTACTACTTCACCTGCTCCAGACTACCGTGGTATTACAGGTCATCTACTTCCTGGGTACCTACCGTCTGCAGTGAGTCTTACACTGGCTTTGATATATAGTATGAGTTATATGCACATGCATGTGTATTTATTTATTTATTTTGGGATATATTGTTTGATATGTATAATATAGTTTTCCTTTGTATAGTCCCCTCTTTATTTTGTCTGTTTTTTTTCCTTTTCTTTTTCTATATTACACCTTTTTTTATTACCATGTGTATCTTTTTTTTGTTTTGTTTTACTTACCTAGTATAGTAATCGCTCTTGGCATCTTGGTAGTCATGGTAACCTATTCTGTTGTGTACGCCCCCTGCTGACATGTGCACTGGCCATTGGCTGGTGCTCATCCGATGGTGGAGTAGTCACGTGGAAGTGGCGAGTCATGGTCAAGTGATCTTCAAATATATTGTAATTAGCTGTGGTGAATTGCTCCGATGTGCACGCCCTCCAGCTTCAGCTGTATCGTCTTGGCGATGCATGCTGGGTGAGGGAAGGCACACGGGAGTGATTCGCTTCTGCTCTATGACCTCTGACGTCAGTTCCGCCCAATTGTGTATTGATTCCGGGGTAATTTCAATATTACAGACGGCGTTGTGGTGTCTATATTTCAGGAGACTACTATAGGCCTCCAGCATCTCTATTGGACAACTTCAAAATGTTTAATTTGTTACGTGGTTGACTCCCATTGGTGAACTTCCAGTTAAATAGGAGGGTGATACCTCAGTTAGACCACTCCCTGGAAGAAGCCTTAACTGTGTGAAACGTCTGGTGGTGGAGGCTCTTTGTGATCTCTATACTATACTGAGTAATGCTGTTTCTTGTTTACTTGTCTTAACATTGTTGGGGCACTGACTGTCAAAGCACTTTACATTATATGCATCCAGCACTTTGTGTAGGATCTATATTTACTATCTAATTACCGTATTTATCGGCGTATAACACGCACTTTTTAGGCTAAAATTTTTAGCCTAAAGTCTGTGTGCATGTTATACGCCGATACACCCCCAGGAAAGGCAGGGGGAGAGAGGCTGTCTCTGCCCGCTTCTCTCCACCTGGCCTTTCCTGGGGTCTAGAGCCCTGCTGCCGGCCCTTCTCTCCCCCTGGCTATCAGCGCCGCTGCCCGTTCTGTCCCGCTGACTATCGGTGTCGGCGCCCCATTGCCAGTGCCGATAGCCAGGGGGAGAGAAGCGGCGCCGACAGCCAGGGGGAGAGAAGTGGCAGCGGCACCCATTGCCGGCGCCGCTGCCCCGTTGCCTCCCCCCATCCCCGGTGGCATAATTACCTGAGTCGGGTCCGCACTGCTGCAGGCCTCCGGCGTGCGTCCCCGGCGTCGTTGCTATGCGCTGAACGGCGCGGCGCACTGACGTCATGCGCCGCGCCGTGCATAGCAACCATGCACCCTCATTTTACCATGGATATTTGGGTAAAAAACTTTTTTTACCCAAATATCCTTGGTAAAATGAGGGTGCGTGTTATAGGCCGGTGCGTGGTATACCCCGATAAATACGGTATATCTATGTACATTTTGGGCATCCACTATTTAGTTCTGATCCCTTTTGGAGCAGTTTCTTTGGATCACAGCATATGGCATGTTTTTAAATGTATTGTAATTATAAGTGTTAATTTGTTCAATAAAATATACGTTTGAATTGCATACGCTTTTTCTCATTTCGTGTTATTATCAATTTTGTGTAGGATCAGTCACTTGTGAAGGGAGTTTTTCCACAATATACAGTGCACTTTATGGTAAAAATTGCCGGTTTTCCTTATTCTGTAGGTCAATGCAATTAAAATGATACTCAATTTATATAGTTTTTCTATTATTGTACTACTTTAATAAGTCAAACTTTATTGAACAAAATCAGTATATTTTAAATCGTCCTCTTCTGACATCTATAACTTCTGGGGGTTAATGAATCAACCCTCACAACATTGTTTAGCAGAGAGATCAATATTCCTTCTGCTCTTAATGTAAAGATTCTACATTTATAATAAATATGACACCTCTATTCTCTAGATGTAAAGGATACCCCCTTGTCATGTTAACAGGTCTAGGTGTAAATAGATCCCTAGAAAGATTTCAGCACTGATACATACATTTGACCATTGTAATCAGATTACCCCTAAGCTTTTTTTTTTTTTATCACAAATGCTCGGCCATGTTCCAGTAGTTGGTGCATTGTTCATGGCTCCTGATCTGGCTCCGGTGGTGCTGTGCATGTTACTCAGTTGCTATGGAAAATCACAGCCAGTCAAAGAAAGCCAAACTTACTGGCAGCTTAAACACATATTTACACCATGAAATAAATAAAATAAATAAATAAAAATAACCATGCTGGCTTACAACCTATTGGTGTTGTCTATACTATTCAATCAGCCGGGCTGCCTAGCATCTTATATGTGCACCCCACAAAGCACTGGCACCCTGGGCTTCCCAAGTATCACTGTAATGGTCTTAATATATATATCCATTGTTACGCCGAGCGCTCCGGGTCCCTGCTCCTCCCCGGAGCGCTCGCGGCGTTCCTCTCTCTGCAGCGCCCCGGTCAGACCCGCTGACCAGGAGCGCTGCACTGACACTGCCGGCGGGGATGCGATTCGCATAGCGGGACGCGCCCGCTCTCGAGTCGCATCCCAAGTCACTCACCTGTCTGACCTTGCCTCTGTCTAGTCCTTCTGTCCCACGCCTTCTCAGCAGTCAGCGAGGTTGAGCCGTTGCCGGTGGATACGACCTGGTTGCTACCGCCGCAGCAAGACCATCCCGCTTTGCGGCGGGCTCTGGTGAATACCAGTAGCAACCTAGAACAGGTCCACCGACACGGTCCACGCCAATCCCTCGCTGACACAGAGGATCCACATCCAGCCTGCCGAATCCTAACATCCATATACATACTGTATATATATTAATTGGTATAAAATGTCATATTTTACATTCTTAGTTCTTTTTGCTCAAAATTAGCTGACCTGACAGAAATCATCTTCACAGTGTACCCTGCACTATCAAGATCAAACTGTTTGCAGAGAGATAAAAGTAATGTCAACCTGATATTTTGGATATTTGAGAATAAAGTTATTAATTGCTTAGCGCTTAGATGAATAGCAAGTCAAACTTGCGAATGACCAAAACTATATACAGGTAGACTGACACACACACGTCACTAATAATTAATTGATAATGTAGGTGGTAATTTATGTTAATTCTGAAGTCTTTATAAAACCCTGAACAGATCGTGTCAGTGTCTGTTATTCACTCCGATGCATGCATCAACTTTAATGATTAGAGATGTCCCGATACAGATACTGGTATCGGGGCGATACTAGCCATTTGCATGGTATCGGGGACTCGTTTAATGTCCCCGATACCATGCCCGATACCAGCTGCCGCTCCACTGCCCCGTTCTCCCGTCCTCCGGGCCGCATCATGTCGTCCTATGGAGGTGCGTGTGACATATACGTCACTCTGCCTCCTCCCCTGCGCCCAGTGTAACGTTATGGAGACAGTAGAGTGACGTATATGTCACATGCTACTCCATAGGATGACATGATGGGGACCGGAGGACGGGAGAACGGGGCAGTGGAGCGGCAGCACCCAACAGAGGAGGTGAGCTGCCTGCAAGGAGGGGGGCTTCAACTAATGTCTACCGGGGGGGCCCTGCTGCTGTTTAAAGGGGGGCCCCTGCTGCTGTCTAAAGGAGGACCCCTGCTGCTGTCTAAAGGAGGGCCCCTGCTGCTGTCTAAAGTGGGGCCCTGCTGCTGTCTAAACGGGGGGCCCCTGCTGCTGTCTAAAGGGGGGCCCCTGCTGCTGTCTAAAGGAGGGGGGCCCTGGTGCTGTCTAAAGGGGGGGCCTGCTGCTGTCTAAAGGGGGGGGCTGCTGCTGTCTAAAGGGGGGGCCTGCTGCTGTCTAAAGGGGGGCCCTGCTGCTGTCTAAAGGGGGGGCCCTGCTGCTGTCTAAAGGGGGGCCCTGCTGCTGTCTAAAGGGGGGGCATGCTGCTGTCTAAAGGGGGGCTGCTGCTGTCTAAAGGGGGGCCCTGTTGCTGTCTAAAGGGGGGTCCTGCTGCTGTCTAAAGGGGGGCCCTGCTGCTGTCTAAAGGGGGGGCATGTTGCTGTCTAAAGGGGGCTGCTGTCTAAAGGGGGGCTGCTGCTGTCTAAAGGGGGGCCCTGCTGCTGTTTAAATGGGGGCCCACTGTCTAAAGGGGGTCTGTGGTTTACAGGGGGGCTGCTACTTATGTCTACAGGGGGGCTGTGGTCTACAGGGGGGCTGCTACTTATGTCTACAGGGAGGCTGCTGTCTACAAGGGGGCTGCTGCTAATGTCTGCAGGGGGATACTACCTACTATTAAAGACAATCTTACAGCAGAGTCACCTGCACTAACTGGAATTTATGTGTAGATAGTGCAGGTGACCCGGTTTCTACCGCTGCTCACCGTGTGATCATTGTTCTCTCCGCCAATGCAAATTCCCTGTTCTGTCCAAAGGAGAAGAGAGAGATCTTTGCGTATACTACAGCAGCCGCCTCCATTGTACACAACAAGGAATCTACATATCATACGGTAAGCAGTGCCAGAAACCAGGTCACCCTGGTGTCAGATTCCCTTTGAAATATAAATACTCGTACTTGGTATCGGAAAGTACTAGAATTAAAGTATCGGTACTCGTACTCGGTCTTAAAAAAATGGTATCAGGACCTCCCTATTAATGATAATTGATTTGGACGTGAACAGATATCCACTAGGTCCTGAAGGAGAGATCAACTTCAGTTGCCCGGGTATGTGTTGAGTGTTTGTGTGTGTGTGTTCTCAAGAAGAGGGCTTGGGTTTCAGGGAAATAGAATATGAGAGGACACTAATAACTGCTTCTACAGATATTTCTGTTAGTTAGAGTATTAGTGAATGTAGGTGCTGGACACCAGTAGTTCAAAACAGCCACTGAAGTAAGTCGTGTCTTGAACAAGCGTGTATACAGGAAGGTATAACACAGGAGTTCCTCTGCCTATAAGACATTTCCGTGACCCTCCCTGCCATAACTGTGTATGTGTGTGAATGGGATCCCAGCCAGAAGGACAAAGGTTTCTGAGAGATTGAGTTCCAGAGAAAGCTAATGATCAACTCCAGTTAGTCTGTGAGAGTAGACATTAGTCAATTTGGCAGGACGCCAATAGTTTACCAGAGACACAGTATATAGTGTCTCTAATACGTGAACACACATGGTTTCTCTGATAATAAGACATCTCTGTGACTTGTCCTAGTGTGTATATTTATGTTATATGTAGTTATGTCATGTTATGTCCAAATTGTGTCTGTGGACTAATGTTAGCTGTTTCAGATGGGGGTTGGAGATTGCGTAAAGTGATTAGCCCAGGTTATCCGAGTGAACTGTTGGGACGTCACCCAAATATACCAGAGTTGGAAGATTTAGTGGTTTTCAGACTGAATGTGCAATTTCCATTAGAGGATTGGGAGCAGGGACTGTCTTTGGAAGAAATTGAAGGTAAAGCAATAGAGAAGGGGAACGAGCCAGTTAGGTTCCCCTGCCACCAAGAACAGCCAAAGGACTGTGTGATGGAAGAGCAGAATAGAGCAGCACATCTGTTTGGGCTCCCACTGGGAGGTCCAAAGTAAGGATGGGACAGAAACAGGTGAAGCTGGAGAGAGGGATTTTAGCATGTGATCTGGTGAGAGAGAGGGTGAAGAAAATGTGAAAAAGTTGGGTAAACTAATGAAAATATGTGATATGCTACAAGTAATGGGAGGAAGGTTGCAGCCAGAAATGTGGCGGAAAAGAGAGAAGAAAGGATTATTAGTTGATGATAATCTGCTGAAGATGGCAGAATCATGGTTTAATACAGCTAAATTTGTGCACAAGGAAAATTGTTTAGAACAAGAAATAAAACAGGGGGATAAGAAGGTATATGTGTACCATAAATGTCTTAATGCTGATGAAATGCCCCCAACCCCCATCAATGTTTTAAGTCAGCCACCGCCCTACAATGGCAAACCAGGGTGGATATGTTTTAATTGTGGTGCCTAGAACGCCCCCTGGCGAGATACGTGTTATAGTTGTGGTGCCCATAGGCCACATCCAGTTTCCACCCCCAGTAATGACCTGAAAACACCTGCCCCTTCCATATGCAGAACTGGCAGTCATCTTGGTATACCCGGAAGTATGGGTACTCCCACTTCCGCAACTAGCAGTCATCTTGGATCATCCAATACTCCTACTTCCCCTACTTCCAGACCCACCCCTGGCAGCCATCTTGCTATACCCGGAAGGCCTATTCCCATGTATCCTGTGCTCAATCCTGATGGCTCCTACCATGTTCCTCCTACACCCATACTTCCTCACTCTGTTAATGGGTGGGAGGAGCAATTCTCAGAGGACAACAAGACCAATGTAGCTACCACAGGGATAGAACCAGCCCTAATGCAGCCACCCCTAGTGGGCAGCTATGCTTCCACTCCGGGGGTTGCCCTCATAGCAGGTGCTAAAGCACATGTTACCCGTTCCAAGCAGCAGGTAGACCTGATTACACCTAGTCACTTCTGCATGTCCCCCTTTAATCCAGCCAGCCTTTCCAAGTCCCCTATCAGAAATACCTTTTATACCCCGAGGCGGCTTGAAGGACATGCACGGGGAAATGCCCCTCCTGATGCCCCTACTATGTATGTTACTTTTAACCCATCCCAAGCAGCTACCCTTGTATCTCAACTCCCTGACCCAGAGAAGCAACCAATGCCCTTTTACTGTAGGATCAGGGAAATTCAACAATCTTACTCTGCTTCATTTAAGGATCTACAGAGCCTATGTCAGATTAAGGAAGAAGGTAGCTTCAGCAGAGATGCCGGCTCATCGTGGCGCTGGACACAGACAGCAGAGGGTAAGTAAAAGCAATGGTATTTTATTTTCCCAGAATGCAACGCGTTTCACTGCAAAGGCAGCTTCAACAGCCATCCATTGTTGCCTGATGAAGCTGCATTTGCAGTGAAATGCATTGCATTTTGGGAAAATAAAATACCATTGCTTTTACTTACCCTCTGCTGTCTGTGTCCAGCGCCACGCTGAGCCGGCATCTCTGCTGAAGCTACCTTCTTTCTACAATTGTTTTAAGCCGATGGGCTGCGGACACCCAGTTACGATACGCTCACTATTGTTGTGTATGTGGTTACACAACTACATCAGGTGAGCAGCTATACAGCTTTTATACATATTCTGAATGATCCTCTTTTATTACACCACGGAGCGCTGTTACTTCCCTTTTTTTCAGATATGTCAGATTAATGCTGGTGATGCTTACTGGCCAATTATGGAACCGCATCTCCAGAAAGGACACTACCCTGAGGAAACTATCTACCAGTCAGGCACATACTTCTGTGAGTGCCTATTAAAATGGGCCCATGATAGATTAGCAGATCAAGCAACTAGTGTCCGTGATATTGGCCAGGACAAAGGTCAATCTGACAGGTGGGACCTTAAGTTTGTCAATATCTTCTGGACCAGTTAACCAGAGACTGACTGGTATACGTGCAAGTACATCTTATGGGATTGTGGAGGTGGAAGTTTTATGGAGAGCCAACATGATCAGGATGGAGCATAGAGCAGAGACATCTTCAATCTCCAGATGGGATGAGATGGATATTGTTCCATCTTTGCTAAATTTAATGGAGGCTTGGAGTCTGGAGAGAATGTCTGCTCCTAACAGGTTGAGTGGACAAGTGTCTGAGACTACAAATCAGGCCAGTAAGTGGGGGAAGTTGGCTATGCGGAGAGGCTTTGTGAGGGGATTAGTTTGGGGGACACCATCAACCCCTACATATGACACATCTATATTTGAGAGGAAAGATTCAGTTGGCAGGTCTTGGGTCCTCATTACATTCTGGCTGCACATGTGTCTATAAGAAAGGTTGTAGGGTGCCCTTCAATGGGTAGTGTCACTTTAACCAGAGGGCCATCCATGTTGGTTGAGGATACTGCCATAGAAGGTGGGTGAGACAAATCCTGTGGTAGCAAATCCTGGGTAGGTCTTTGCCCTTGGTTTGGGGAGTATCCAAAGGGCTCTTGAGTGTAATGTGGGCCATTGGGTTTTTGGTATTGGTAATTGGCCAAGTATTGACCTTGTGGGGGTCCAGATCTTCTTGGGGACCTGCAATTACGTTTATAGTGGCCAGGCTTGTGGCAGTTGTAGCAAACTACAGGTTGGTGCCGTCCTGGTGGCCGGAGATTGGTGAGGAGATCCCCAGTCATCATAAGAGGGTGAGAGGTTGGCTAGATTCTAAGCCTTTTGCCAATAAGAGTAGGGTGTCAAGTGTCAGCACTCTTTATTCTGGGTGTGATAGAACAAGGCCCTTTTTTAGCGGGTCCTTTAGGCCATTAACAAAAGCAGAGGATAACATTTGTGAATTTGATTTGTTGGATGAGTCAAATCCAAGATCATGAAAGAGTTGCTTGAGTCGGGCATAGCATTTTTCAACATGGTCACTCTCAAGCAAGGAGCCCTGCTGCCTAGAAAACCCCAGTACCCACTTAAGAATGCCCAATCTGAGGCTCTCTAAACAAGTCCAGACACTGGTCAGCAATGGGGCTCTCACGTCATGCACTTCCCCCTGGAACACGCCCCTATTCCCGGTCAATAAACAGACTGCCAAAGGAGAACCTGAGAAGTACAGGATGGTTCAAGATCTTAGAGCCGTGAATGAAGCCACAGTGCTAAACACCCCTATTGTCCCCAATCCCCATACTCTGCTGTCAAGGGTGCCCCCTACTGCAAAGTATTTCACTGTTGTCGACCTCAGCAATGCTTTCTTTAGCATACCTTTGGATCCCAGGTGCTGGTATTTATTCGCCTTCACCCACGAAGGACAGCAGTACATTTGGACTGTCATGCTCCAAGGATCTCAAAACCCAGCCAGTTTCCTAAAGCCACCCATCCGTGGTACGTCTTCGCTACGTGGATGATCTTCTTTTATGTGCTGAGGACCTCCCATCTGCAGAAAAACATTCTGAAAGTCTCCTCTGTTACCTAGCCGACCAAGGCTGCAAAGCCTCAAAACATAAACTTCAGTGGTGTTCCACTCAGTTGTGTTCCTTGGCCACTGCATCTCACAAGGCACCAGACACCTTACTCAAGACAGAATTCAAGCCATACAGGATATTCCTGTACCAGCAAGACCCAAGGCATTACATGCCTTCCTTGGACTTATCTCCTACTGTCGGTCATGGATCCCAGAAGCCTCTCTATCGATGCAACCTCTCTACGATGCTTTGAAGATGGATCCCTTGGACCTCTCCGAGGAGGCTATTTCCAACTTCCTGAAACTTAAGGATGCCATCTCCTCAGCACCTGCACTTGGCTTGCCAGACTATGACAAACCCTTCAAGCTCTTTGTCTCGGAACAACAGGGACATGCCACTGGTGTCCTAGCTCAGTCTCATGGCAGCAGGACAAGATCTATTGGATATTACTCTTGCAGACTTGATGCTGTGGCCAGAGGAGGCCCATCGTGCCTTAGAGCTGTCTTTGCTGCAAAGGCACTCCTGGACAAAACTTCTGACCTAGTTCTTGGTCATGATCTCATTCTTCTGGCTCAGGACATCTCTGCAATTCTTAACCAGACTCAGCCAAAACATCTCTCCACAGCAAGACATCTCAGATTACAGTGCTCTCTTGATACCTGACAATGTCACACTCCTAAGATGCAATGTTCTTAACCCCTCCACCTTGCTTCCACTTCCTGAGGGGGGAAATTAAGGTGATGAAGAGGATCAAGGTGAAGAGGATCAGGGTAACCACTCCCATGATTGTTTTGAGTTGATGAAGATGGCAACAACACATTTGCCATCTGTAAGTGAAAATCCACTGCCCAATCCAAACCTTACCTTCTTTGTGGATGGCTCGAGATTTGCAGATGAACATGGGAATTACCATACAGACACATACATTTGTGGCCGGTGGTAGGGGTTTATGCCAACCAACATTAATTCCAAACAGCAATCTCAAAAGTGCAAGTATATAGTATTATAATGAAGAAGAAGAAAAATTTATAAAAAAAACCTTCTTAACGTCATCTTGGAAAACCAAATAAAATCTAATGAATCAGAGCACCAGGTATGTATGGAAGTATCTTAACATCCATACCATTCCCTCATCTACAACACACAGCACAAAAACTGTCAATCAAATGCAGGAGGAGTCAAGCAGTGATAGGGGACGAAAATGTTGGGTGCTTGAAGCACACTGTAGGAACTTGCTGTTTCTTTGCATATATGAAAAAGCATACATGACTTTGTTAACAAAAAGAAGTTTGCAAGTCTGGAGGTATAGTTACATAGTTCATAAGGTTGAAAAATGACCAGAGTCCATCAAGTTCAACCTATAACCCTAATAAGTCCCTATTGAGTTGAGTTGATCCAGAGGAACGCAAAAAACCCTCATACTAGAGGTAAAAATTCCTTCCCGACTCCAAATATGGCAGTCAGAATAAATCCCTGGATCAAGGATGCCCCCTTGTTATAGATACAGTCCTGAGTATAAATAGATCATAGGAGAGATCTCTGTATGGCCCCCTGATATATTTATACATAGTTATTAGGTCTCCCCTAAGCCTTCTTTTTCTAAACTAAATAACCTTAATTCTGATAATCTTTTTGGGTACTGTAGTCCTCCCATTCCCCGCATTACTCTGGTTGCCCGTATTTGAACCCTCTCCAGCTCCACTATATCTTTCTTGTACACTGGTGCCCAGTACTGTACACAGTATTCTATGTGTGATCTGACTAGTGATTTGTACAGAGGTATAATTATTTCCTTGTCGTGGGCATCTATGCCCCTATTGATGCACCCCATTTTATTAGCCTTGACACTGGTCACTACAGCTAAATTTACTGTTAACTAAGACTCCTAAGTCCTTTTCCATGTCAGTCGTCCTAAGTGTTCTCCCATTTAATACATAATCCCAGCCCGGATTTTTCTTCCCCATGTGCATTACCTTACATTTATCAGTTTTGAACCTCATCTGCCACTTCCCAGCCCAAACCTCCAACCTATCCAGATCCATTTGTAACAGTGCACTGTCCTCTATAGTGTTTACCGCTTTACAGAGTTTAGTGTCGTCTGCAAAGATTGCTACTTTACTCTTCAACCCCTCTGCAAGGTCATTACTGAATATATTAAATAGGACAGGACCCAAGACGGACCCCTGTGGCACCCCATTCTCATCATTCTCTTGCAGTGTGTGTTGTATGACCACCGATTTATTATTGTTATGTAATTTTTTAATATAAGTTTTACTGTTTTTCCAATAAAGTATATGTATTTTTTCCATATTTGGCCTCATTGTTTTTGGTGAGAGTATGTTATAGTGGCCTATGGTACTATTACTTAGTTAGTTTGGCTAACATATGTTTCCTGTGTATTGCAGAGTATTTTTGTTCCATTCCCCACAATGGATTTTATGAGTCGGGAATCCACCTGGCAGTCCCAGGCGGAGAATTTATTCGGTGTGTCTACTGCACCCATTGGCAATTCTGACCAAGAAACTACACGAAATCTAAAGAAATCTATTAAGGCTTTATTACATCGAAAAACTAAGATCTGGTGGAACCGGGCCTCATTACAACAGTATTTGGTGAATGGACTTGTTCCTCGAGGTCTAAGGATACATACTTTTCCCTCTTATGGTCTTGAGGACACACTGTTTACCCAACAATGGGAGGAAACTTGTCGTAAGAGTTCAACTACATTTATTCAATTGATCCTCGAATTGAACACGCGGAGTCTGGACATCATTAGAGGTGAGATAGAGACTCAATTGAAACAACTTACCGATCTGTTAAACCCTCAGGACAGCGAAAATTTCCAGAAGGAAATGAACGAGAGTTTGATAACATGGGAGAAACAAATACAGGAGGTTAAATCCAAAAAATTTCAGAGGGATGTTAACGATTACCAAAGCCAGCGTGTTTACAGATGGAAATTTACCAAACGGACGGATACCATCCAGGGTGGAAGGTCCAGAAGCACCTCTGTTTCCTCAAGGGCATCATCGGAGGCAGCATCTGATAATTCATCGGTGAGATCGGGTCCCTCTGGATCTAGACCTCGATTCCAGAAATGGAATCATGAACCATACCAAGGGCCTGCGACCAGGAGACGCATGAACAGATCCCATCAGCAAGATAACCAACGTCATGCTCTTAAGGTAATTAATTTATCTAATGTCGTGGCCTTTCATTCTCACCCACTTCCAGCGCTGACCAGTTCGAGATCATTAAGGATATACATCTATTTGCAAGAAAATTGAACTATAAGAAGATTTTTCACCACCAAACCGATGCATCTTTCTGTACGACTAGAGACGAGATGATGGCATTACAGGCACTTGAGGAACTAACGGAGGAAGTGGCTCCAACTATTAAGGATTGGTTCCCTAAGTCACTCCTCCCGAAATCACGTAAGTTCCCCCCCATCTCTACATCACCCAATGTAGATTTGTTCGTACAACTGGTTTCAAGAGATTTGGAGACATTATCTCCTAAAGGAGGCTTTAATAACTGCCCTAGAGCTGAACGGCTAGCCATTGAACAATTGAGAAATATTAAAGATGTTGTAATCAAGCCCTCCGATAAGGGGGGCAATATTGTTATCTGGCCATCCGCATTATATGAAAAGGAGGCTTATAGACAACTGAGAGATACTAGCTGTTACCAACGTCTAACTTTCAACCCTCTGACTAAATTTAAAGGTGAACTATTATCTTTACTTTCCCAGGCGGTCTCTGATGGCATCATCTCAACAAAAGAAAAGAATTGTTTACTCATTGAGAATCCCACCATTTCAACTTTTTACTTACTTCCTAAAGTTCACAAACAAGCCTCTACACCACCAGGTAGGCCCATTGTTTCGGGCTGTAATAGCCTGTGCGAACCCATCTGTAAACTACTGGATTACAATCTAAAAAATATTGTTGAGACCTTACCTTCCTTTTTGAAGGACACAACAGATGCCCTTCGCAGGATGGAATTATTACATCTGGATTCTGATATGTGGATCGTTACCTGTGACGTGGAATCCCTGTATACATCTATACATCATGAGGATGGCCTCAGAGCTACACAGGCGTTCCTGCTCATGTCTGGTATGGATGAAAATCAAGGTGAGTTCCTATTGAAGTTACTAAGATTTGCCTTGACCCACAACTTCTTCTTATTTAAAGAGAAGTTCTACCTACAAGTGCGTGGCACCGCTATGGGCGCGGCCTGTGCGCCCGCCTATGCAAACCTGTTTCTCGGAGCATGGGAAAGGAGCATATTTCTTACCGATCCACCCCCTTTTATCCATAGGGTCGAAGCATGGGCCAGATATATTGATGACGTGATCTTCATCTGGAAGGGAACTGAGGACGAATTGAGAACATTCATGAGCCACCTTAACTCAAATGATTTAAACATCAAGTTGACATACAAGGTAGGTCGCCACAAGATGGACTTCTTGGATGTCTCGTTTTCAGTCGATGAGGACGGATTGGTTCAGTCGGACCTTTTTAGGAAACCAACTGCTACCAATTCTCTCCTTCACGCAGAGTCATCGCACCCTCGTAGTCTCATCAGAGGGATCCCTATGGGACAGTTTTTGAGACTAAGGAGAATCTGTTCAACAGATGAGGGATTCGAAGTAAGGGCATGTGAACTCTGGGAGCGATTCCGAGAACGGGGGTACCAGGAAAATTGGATCTTGAGGGCATATTTAAGGGCCAAACATACCAAATGCGAGAGTCTTCTGCAATCAAAACCTAAGAAAGATGGTGATAACCAGGTGAGGCTCATCACAACTTATCATAGCCAGATACCACAAGTACGTGACATTTTGGCCAAGTATTGGCAAATCCTTACATTGGATCCGATTTTACAATTATATATTTCCGAGAATCCATCTCTTACTTTTCGTAGGTCCCCGAATTTGAAGGATATTTTGGTGACTAGTCATTATAGGCAGAAGACGCCCTCACCATTTACCGTTAAGAAACAAAAGTGGGGGTGCTATCCATGTGGCAACTGTGTGGCATGCCCCAACATTTGTAGAGATACAGAGTTTCGGAATTCAGATGGAACAAGGAGTTTTAAAATTACCCATCACATCTCATGCAATACAATTGGTGTGATCTATCATGCTACCTGCCCCTGTGGTTCTATCTATATAGGGATGACGACGAGAGAGTTGAAGAAAAGAACAAGGGAACATGTCCTGAGTATATTGGCAGCAAACGAAGAATCGGATCTACGAAGGCTCACAACAGTTCCACGACATTTCAAGCTCCACCACAATTGTGACCCTCGAGGTCTGATGGTAAGGGGCATTGATCACATTTTTATTGGGAGTAGAGGAGGCAATTGGAAGATCAAATTAGCCCAACTAGAAATGAGGTGGATTCACCGCCTCAAAACCATCTACCCCCACGGCCTTAATGATTATGTTAGCTTTGCACCATTTTTATAGTTTGGATTTCGTGTTAGTTCTTGGTCAGGTGTCTCTTTTTGGTTAGTTGATTTTATCATTGGCTTTTTAAATTGATTTTAATCATATCTGTTTTTTCTTTTTCTCTTTTTTCCTTCTTCTCTCTCTTTTTTTCTTTTTGTTTGTCCTTTTAGGTTTGGGAGCCATTCCGCGTCTACATACCAATTCAGAGTTGTACTTTAATGATTTAGATCACTGCTCATGCACCTTATCTGGGGACAGTTCTACCCTGTCGCCTGGGGTCATACCTGCACCTTTCTAATTGTATAATCAACACATATGCACTTTATAATATTTAATTGTTCATGGTCACTTTTATAACATTATGTATCTAATGATATAATTTTTTTTAATAATAGTGTATAATGATTTGTTTTTACTAGTATAGTTATGTTTAATCACTTTTATTCCATACACTTTTTTGATCACATTGATCAAATACTATTAGTTTTCATCACTATTAATATACACTTTTTACATATTTCATTCACATTTTATCATAATCTCCACTGATATTCACGTTGATTTTAGCCTTTTTATTATTAATTTTTGTCACTATGTCCATATATAATAATATCTATTATGAATTGTATATTACGGATTTATTATCACTATGTATTATTTTTCTTTTTTATTTTCTTCCACAGTCTCTTCTAATCACTCTTCATTCACATTTTCACTTTCTTTGTGGTGGAGGGTAAGTCTTTTGTTTGCACGTTTTATCACCTTGGTGTTTTATGTTATATGTTTCGTATGTCTGTCCTATATGTAATTTTGTGCCGGCTTGTGCTGCCCGAGTGTTGTCATGGGCTATCTATTCTTATGTTTATATTGATCACTAAGGGGCTGGGCTTGATCGCATCGCATTACTTGCGATCATGTGACCAAGCTCAGTCTCGATCTGATCCCCTGGCCGTATTCTGATTCCCTGATGTCATGTGACATCTCCAGACCTCGTTCTGATGCAACATTCCTTCCTATCTTTTCTTGATCCGGTGCTGGGGGATCACGTGACTTAGTGTCACGTGATACCTCCAGACCTCGTTGTGAACTTTTTCTCCACTTCCGGATCTCACTGACCAGGACTCACACTATGCGCGCGTCGCTGACAGAGTATGACCAACCAATAAGGTATCGCATAGGATATATAATAGAATGCATGACTGTGATACTAATAATCTTCACCTGTATCCTTGCCTCCCCCTTTTTGTTATGGCGCTACGGATTGGCTCCCTCTATCTATTTATATCTCACTTCCTCTGACCTGAGACACGCCCCCTGACGAAGCGGCAAGCGAAAACGTGTTCGGGGTAAGGTGAGCTGTCCCAGGATAGGGTGCATGACCAGAATTTGTTTGCTTTTTCCATTCTTTGTTTACCCTGCCCTTCCTTTCTTTGTATTCGATTCCTATTCCTCATAGTCTCATTCTTATACATATTATGTATTTATATATTGACATATTCCATGTGGTACGCCACCATTTTGAATGAGACCTTCTGTATTTTGTGCATTCTGTTTAGTCGTACGGGACATTCTCATCATTCTCTTGCAGTGTGTGTTGTATGACCACCGATTTATTATTGTTATGTAATTTTTTAATATAGGTTTTACTGTTTTTCCAATAAAGTATATGAATTTTTTCCATATTTGGCCTCATTGTTTTTGGTGAGAGCCCACTAGTAACCCAATCAGAATAAGTACCATTAATAACCACCCACTGTTTCCTATCATTGAGCCAGTTACTTACCCACTTGCACACATTCTCCCCCAGCCCAAACATTTTCATTTTATGCACCAACCTTTTATGTGGAACCGTATCAAATGCTTTGGAAAAATCCAGATATACGAAATCCAGCGATTGCCCCTGGTCCAGTCTGGAGCTCACCTCCTCATAAAAGCTGATCAGGTTAGTTTGACAGGATGGATCCCTCATAAATCCATGCTGATATGGGGTCATTCATTTATATTTATCAAGATATTCCAAAATAGCATCTCTTAGGAAACCCTCAAACAATTTACATACAACCGAGGTTAAACTAACAGTTCTATAATTCCCAGGGTCACCTTTTGACCCCTTCTTAAATATTGGCACATTTGCCATGCGCCAGTCCTGGGGAACAGTCCCTGTCACTATAGAGTCCCTGAATATTAAAAATAGGGGTCTGTCTATTACATTACTTAATTCCTTTAGAACACCTATACCTATTTTTATACCTGTGAAGGTACTTTTAACACCTACCTGATACACTGATACCTTACACTATGTGAAACCATCTAACAGATTTCTTTTAACCCCTTAAGGACTAAGCCCATTTTGGCCTTAAGGACTCAGACAATTTAATTTTTACGTTTTCCTTTTTTCCTCCTCGCCTTCTAAAAATCATAACTCTTTTATATTTTCATCCACAGACTAGTATGAGGGCTTGTTTTTTGTGCGACCAGTTGTCCTTTGTAATGACATCACTCATTATATCATAAAATGTATGGCGCAACCAAAAACCACTATTTTTGTGGGGAATTAAAACGAAAAACGCAATTTTGCTAATTTTGGAAGGTTTCGTTTTCACGCCGTACAATTTATGGTAAACATGACATGTGTTCTTTATTCTGAGGATCAATATGATTAAAATGATAACCATTATTACATACTTTTATATTATTGTTGCGCTTAAAAAAAATCACAAACTTTTTAACCAAATTAGTACGTTTATAATCCCTTTATTTTGATGACCTCTAACTTTTTTATTTTTCCGTATAAGCGGCAGTATGGGGGCTCATTTTTTGCGCCGTGATCTGTACTTTTTTTTGATACCACATTTGCATATAAAAAACTTTTAATACATTTTTTATAATTTTTTTTTAATAAAATGTATTTAAAAAGTAGGAATTGTTGACTTTTTTTTTTTCGTTCACGCCGTTCACCGTACGGGATCATGAACATTTTATTTTATTAGTTCGGACATTTACGCACGCGGCAATACCAAATATGTCTATAAAAAAAAATTACGCTTTTTGGGGGTAAAATAGGAAAAAACTGACATTTTACTTTTTTATTGGGGGAGGGGATTTTTCACTTTTTTTTTACTTTTACTTTTACATTTTTTGAAATTTTTTTTACACTTGAATAGTCCCCATAGGGGACTATTCATAGCAATACCATGATTGCTAATACTGATCTGTTCTATGTATAGGACATAGAACAAATCAGTGTTTTCGGTGATCTTCTGCTCTGGTCTGCTCGATCACAGACCAGAGCAGGAGACGTCAGGAGCCGGACGGAGGAAGGAGAGGGGACCTCCGTGCGGCGTTATGAATGATCGGATCCCCGCAGCAGCGCTGCGGGCGATCCGATCATTCATTCAAATCGCGCACTGCCGCAGATGCCGGGATCTGTATTGATCCCGGCACCTGAGGGGTTAATGGCGGACGCCCGCGAGATCGCGGGCGTCGGCCATTGCCGGCGGGTCCCTGGCTGCGATCAGCAGCCGGGATCAGCCGCGCACTACACGGGCATCGCTCCGATGCCCGCAGTTATGCACAGGACGTAAATGTACGTCCTGGTGCGTTAAGTACCACCTCACCAGGACGTACATTTACATCCTGCGTCCTTAAGGGGTTAATCAATGATTTTAAGCTAATGTTTAACACTCCAAAGGATAGGGGATAAGATGCCTGATTGCGGGAGTCCCGCCGCTGGGGACCCCCGGGATCATGCACGCGGCACCCTGTTTGTAATCAGCGGCACCCTGTTTGTAATCAGTCCCTGGAGTGTGCTCGCTCCGGGAATGATTACCGGCGACTACAGGGCGGGCGGCATGAGACGTCACGCCCCGCCCCCGTGTGATGTCACGCTCTGCCCCTCAATGCAAGCCTACGGGAGGGGGCGTGATAGCTGTCACGCCCCCTCCCGTAGGCTTGCATTGAGGGGCGGAGTCTGACATCACACAGGGGCGGGGGCGTGACATCACACGCCGCCCACCCTGTAATTGCCAGTAATCAGTCCGGGAGCGAACACGCTCCGGGGACTGATTACAAACGGGGTGCCGCGTTCATGATCCCGGGGGTCCCCAGCGGCGGGACTCCCGCGATCAGGCATCTTCTCCCCTATACTTTGGATAGGGAATAAGATGTCTAAGCACCGGAGTCCCCCTTAAAATTAAAAATATAATTCGATTTTTTTTTTATATTAGAAAGTTGTGAAGCCTATTTTTCTTTTAAGGTTTTATTTACTAAAATAATTCAAACATTTGAAATTCTAAAAATGAATTACCCAGGATACCTAGAACAACCTTAGTCACAAGCTGAATTACTCTATGCAGTTTTTATATACTTATACCAGAAGAGAGCAGTGCAGGATACAATACTGTTATCCCTCAATTTATATTAATTCCAGAGTAACCACTGTAAATTTAAAGGGGTATTCCAGGATTTTTTTTATTTGACTATGCTACAGGGGCTGTAAATTTAGTGAAGTTTATAATATAGGGGGAGATTTATCAAGTAATTTAGAGCTCTTTTTTGCTTACAAAAGTCGCACGTGCGCCTAAGCAATTTTTTGTGCAACTTTTGTGGGTACACATAATAGCCCAACCTAAGCAACTTTCAGTTTTCTCTTTGCAGTGGTCAGGAACTTAAGTGCAAATGTTGTGAAAAAAAAGTTGCGAAACTCCCTTCAAAAAGTCGCAAGACAAGCACGGATCCTTCCTAAGCATGTCCATTTCTGCCTGGCAGGTAACTATCTGTATTCTCCACTGTATTTACCAAGGAAAATGAAATGCCAGGTGAAATACAGCGAGATAAGGCAAACTCCCAAGTACAGGTCACCTTTCTAACCCAGGAAGAAGTATAGTGCCACCTACAAAAAATCTAAATAGACAAATCACCAGGTCCATATGGCATTCACCCCCATGTTCTAAAGGAATTAGAGGGGTATTCCAGGCCAAAACTTTTTTTTATATATCAACTGGCTCTGGAAAGTTAAACAGATTTGTAAATTACTTCTATTAAAAAATCTTAATCCTTCCAATAGTTGTTAGCTTCTGAAGTTGAGTTGTTGTTTTCTGTCTAACTGCTCTCTGATGACTCACGTCCCGGGAGCTTTGCAGTTCCTATGGGGATATTCTCCCATCATGCACAGCTCCCGGGACGTGACATCATCATTGAGCGGTTAGACAGAAAACTTCAGAAGCTAATAACTATTGGAAGGATTAAGATTTTTTAATTTGATAAGTTGATATAGATAAGAAAAAAGGTTTTGCCTGGAATACCCCTTTAAGTAATGTGATAGACAGACCCTTATTTTTAATATTCAGGGACTCTATAGTGACAGGGACTGTTCCCCAGGACTGGCACATGGCAAATGTGGTGCCTATATTTAAAAAGGGGTCAAAAGGGGACCCCGGAAATTATAGACCTGTTAGTTTAACCTCCATTGTTTGTAAATTGTTTGAGGGTTTTCTAAGAGATGCTATTTTGGAACATCTTGATAAAAATACATGTATGACTCCATATCAGCATGGCTTTATGAGGGATCGGTCCTGTCAAACTAACCTGATCAGCTTTTATGAGGAGGTGAGCTCCAGACTGGACCAGGGGAAATCACTGGATGTCGTATATCTGGATTTTTCCAAAGCATTTGATACTGTTCGACATAAAAGGTTGGTGCATAAAATGAGAGGGATTGGGCTGGGGGAGAATGTGTGTAAGTGGGTAAGTAACTGGCTCAGTGATAGGAACCAGAGGGTGGTTATTAATGGTACTTATTCTGATTGGGTGACTGTTACTAGTGGGGTACCACAGGGGTCAGTCTTGGATCCTGTCCTATTTAATATATTCATTAATGACCTGGAAGAGGGGTTGAATAGTAAAGTAGCAATCTTTGCCGATGATACTAAACTCTGTAAAGCGGTAAACACTATAGAGGACAGTGCACTGTTACAAATGGATCTGGATAGGCTAAAAATTTGGGCTGGGAAGTGGCAGATGAGGTTCAGCACTGATAAATGTAAGGTAATGCACATGGGGAAGAAAAATCCAGGCTCGGATTATGTATTAACCACTTAGGGACCTAGGGCGTACAGATACACCTTGACGCCCTGGTACTTAAGGCCCCAGGGCGTATCCATACGCCCGTGGGAATTTCGGTCCCCGATGAAATTCTGGACCGGGGTGACTGCTGATATCTATCAGCAGGCACCCCGCGCAAATGCCCAGAGGAGTCATCACACCCCCATGTCAGCAATCGGCGCAAATCGCCGGTGAATTCACACCGGCGATTTGCGCCAATTCCGGGTCTATGGTGACCTGGAAGATAAGGGGGATCGTGGATGTCCAAGACACCCATGATCCCCCTGAAGAGATGGGAGTTAGGTGCCAGGGGTGCCACCCCTCCTATCCCCGCTATTGGTCATCTAGAGTGACGACCAATAGCAGATCTGGGGCGAGGGGTTTAACTTCCGGTTTCCCCGTTCTCCCCACCCACAATAGGCAGGGCAGAATGGGGAAACTCCCCAAAATTTGTAACCCCATTTCTTCTGAGTAAGAAAATACCCCATATGTGGATGTAAAGTGCTCTGCGGGTGTACTACAATGCTCAGAATAGAAGGAGCGCCATTGGGATTTTGAAGAGCAAATTTGTCCGGAATTGAAAGCCATGTGTGTTTACAAAACCCCCATAGTGCCAGAACAATGCCCCCCCCCACATGTGACCCCATTTTGGAAACTACACCCTTCACGTAATGTAATAAGGGGTACAGTGAGCATTTACGCCTCACAGGTGTCTGACAGATTTTTGGAACAGTGGTACGTAAAAATGAAAAATACACACATACCCACATACATACACACACATTGAGTTTTACATATATAGACTAGCGGAGTACCCGGCGTTGCACGGTTTTTCCTTCCTAGTCCTTGTTGGGGAGGAAAATAAACAAAGGAGGATGCTTTTGACTTCATATCCTGTCCTCATATATTGTTGTCTTATCCGAACCCCATATCCCATCCTCCTATCCCGTCCTCTTATCCTGACCTCCTCTCCTGACCTCCTATCCCGTCCTCCTATCCTGACCTCCTATCCCGACCTCCTATCCCGACTTCCTATCCCAACTTCCTATCCCGTCCTTCTATCCCGTCCTCCTATCCCATCCTCCTATCCCGTCCTCCTATCTCAACCTCCTATCCCGACCTCCTATCCTGTCCTCCTATGCCGTTCTCCTATCCCGACCTTCTTTCCCGTCCTTATATCCCGTCATCCTATCTCGACCTACTATCTCGACCTCCTATCCCGACCTCCTTTCCCGTCCACCTTTCCCGTCCTCCGATTTTGACCTCCATCTTGACCTCCTATCCTGACCTCCTATCCCAACCTCCTATCCCGTCCTCCTATCTTGACTTCCTATCCCGACCTCCTATCCCGACCTCCTAACCCATCCGCCTATGTCATCCTCCTATCCCGACCTCCTATCCTGACCTCCTATCTCGACCTCCTATCCCGACCTCCTTTCCCGTCCACTTTTCCCGTCCTCTGATTTTGACCTCCTCTCTTGACCTCCTATCCGACCTCCTATCCTGACCTCCTATCTCGTCCTCCTATCTCGACTTCCTATCCCGACCTCCTATCACGACCTCCTAACCCGTCCTCCTATCCCTTCCTCCAATCCCAACCTCCTATCTCGACCTCCTATCCCGACCTTCTTTCCCGTCCTCATATCCCTTCCTCCTATCTCAACCTCCTATCTCGACCTCCTATCCCGACCTCCTATCCCGTCCTCCTATCCCGTCCTCCTATCTTGACCTCCTATCTCTACCTCCTTTCTCGACCTCCTATCCCGTCCTCCTATCTCGACCTCCTATCCCTTCCTCCTATCCCGACCTCCTATCCCGACCTCCTATCCCATCCTCCTTTCCCGTCCTCCGATTTTGACCTCCTATCTCGACTTCCTATCCCGACCTCCTATCCTGACCTCCTATCTCGACCTCCTATCCCGACCTCCTTTCCCGTCCACTTTTCCCGTCCTCTGATTTTGACCTCCTCTCTTGACCTCCTATCCGACCTCCTATCCTGACCTCCTATCTCGTCCTCCTATCTCGACTTCCTATCCCGACCTCCTATCACGACCTCCTAACCCGTCCTCCTATCCCTTCCTCCAATCCCAACCTCCTATCTCGACCTCCTATCCCGACCTTCTTTCCCGTCCTCATATCCCTTCCTCCTATCTCAACCTCCTATCTCGACCTCCTATCCCGACCTCCTATCCCGTCCTCCTATCCCGTCCTCCTATCTTGACCTCCTATCTCTACCTCCTTTCTCGACCTCCTATCCCGTCCTCCTATCTCGACCTCCTATCCCTTCCTCCTATCCCGACCTCCTATCCCGACCTCCTATCCCATCCTCCTTTCCCGTCCTCCGATTTTGACCTCCTATCTCGACTTCCTATCCCGACCTCCTATCCCGTCCTCCTTTCCCGTCCTCATATCTCGACCTCCTATCTCGACCTCCTATCCCGACCTCCTATCTTGACCGCCACTCGATTTTGTCTTTCTTGGTGCTGCCTGTACAAACAGGGCACTGATAACACTGGCCAATGCTATGCTATCGCATAGCATTGTTCAGTGTTTGCAATCTGATGGCTCCTTGCAATAGTCCCCTATGCAGAAAATTGTGGGGGGGGGGGGGGGGAGTATCAATAAATGTTACTGAGCCTCTCCCCATTTTTTTTTTATTTCCCCCCAAATAATACTTTTAGTGCATTGTACATTTTATGTTAAAATAAAAGGTGTCATTGCAAGGTACAATTGGTCAAAAAAAAAACAGGCCCTCACATGAAAAGGAAAATTGGCCTGGTCATTAAGACCAAAAGACCAAAACGAAAAACGTATTTCAGATATTGAGATATGTAAAAGGTTGGCACAACCTGGATTTATAGGAGGAGCCGATAGCCTTCGCTATATAAGGGTAAGAAGGGGCAGGTCACTTATCGTTGGCGGTCGTTTCTGCACTTCCGGTTCCGGTCCTCGTGGTGTGCGGTGGAATTTTGGGGCGCACGGTAAATCTGGTGTTGCAGGGTTCACGTTGTCATTGGCGTTCTCCCCGGGAGCAGCCCAGCGGGGTAGGCCGCATCCACGTTAGCCGGGTGCTTCCGGCACATTCGGCGGAGCCCCGGCATCTGGCGCTAAGCGCTGGCGTCCCGGTCACCTGGCAACCGATCAGCTGACCGGGCAAGCACGGAGGAGGCGCCGCCGGCACCACAGGTCAGGGTGAAGCTTGTCCCGGGCGACTTGTTGACCAAGGCACGGGCCGATCAGCTGATTTCCCGGTACGCTTGGCGGGACGCTGGTGTCTGGCGCTCAGCGCTGGCGTCCTGCTCATGTTGCCTAGCGACCTGGGTCAGCTGATCGGGCTGCTCGTAGCAGTGAGGCAGGGCCTGGGGCGCAGGGTACGCAGATGGCCCTGCCGTTGCAGTATGTCGGTCGCCGGGTGCCTCCAGCTGTTTGAGTTAATAGCTGGTGTGATGCGCTGGGGCCCTGCGCATTATGTCTGGCAGCCACATGCAGCTGTTCGGATTACATGGGGATAGTACGGGGCGAGCTCCGTCTCACGTGGCTCGCAGCAAGCCTCCGTTGCTGCGCAACAACCACCGGGTGCCTCCAGCTGTTCTAGCAGAGGACAAACTGTAAGTTTGTATATGTTTTTGCATATAAGTTTTCAGGTTAGCGTGCGCCATGAGTTGGACAGCATGTCTTCAGGTATCCACATGCATCATTCCGTGCAGTTGTTTCACGCATTTGTTCATTTGTTTTGTTTCTTGCTGTAGATTTTCGATTAAATGTTCATTATGAAACATGTTTTAGTTTCCAATATGGCATAATACGCGGAAAAGAACATGATTAAGTTTTCTGTTCCATACAGTTTACATGTTTATATTTTCCATACAGTATGACACGCTTGTATGTTCCATACAGTATACACGTTTATATTTTCCATACAGTATTGCACGCTTGTATTTTCCATTCAGCAGTATACGCTCGTATTTTCCATACTGTATACATGCTCGTATTTTCCATACAGTATGACACACTTGTATTTTCCATACAGTAGTACACGCTTGTATTTTCATACAGTAGTACACGCTTGTATTTTCATACAGTAGTACACGCTTGTATTTTTCATACAGTAGTACACGCTTGTATTTTCATACAGTAGTACACGCTTGTATTTTCATACAGTAGTACACGCTTGTATTTTCATACAGTAGTACACGCTTGTATTTTCATACAGTGGTACACGCTTGTATTTTCATACAGTAGTACACGCTTGTATTTTCGTACGGTAGTACACGCTTGTATTTTCGTGTGGTGGTACATGCTTGTATTTTCGTGCGTTGGTACGTGCTTGTATTGTCGTGCGGTGGTGCATGCTTGTATTGTCGTGCGGTAGTGCACGATTGTATTGTCGTACAGTAATATACTGTCAGGATTCGGCAGGCTGGAGGTGGATCCTCTGTGTCAGAGAGGGATTGGCATGGACCGTGTCGGTGGACCGGTTCTAAGTTGCTACTGGTTTTCACCAGAGCCCGCCGCAAAGCGGGATGGACTTGCAGCGGCAGGAGCAACCAGGTCGTATCCACCGGCAACGGCTCAACCTCTCTGACTGCTGAGATAGGCGCGGTACAAGGGATTAGACAAGAGCAGGGTCGGACGTAGCAGAAGGTCAGGGCAGGCAGCAAGGATCGTAGTCAGGGGCAACGGCAAGAGGTCTGGAACACAGGCTAGGAACACACAGGGAACGCTTTCACTGGCACAATGGCAACAAGATCCGGCAAGGAAGTGCAGGGGAAGTGAGGTATTATAGGGAAGTGCACAGGTGAAGACACTAATTAAAACCCATGCGCCAATCAGTGGCGCACCGGCCCTTTAAATCACAAAGACCCGGCGCGCATGCGCCCTAGGGAGCGGGCCGCGCGTGCCGGGACAGCACAGACGGGTGTTGGTAAGCGGGTCGGGAAGCGCACCATGAGCGGGCGCGTGCCGCATCGCGAATCGCATCCCGGCTGGGGACATTATCGCAGCGCACCCGGTCAGCGGGTCTGACCAGGGCGCTGCGAACAGGAGAACGCCGTGAGCGCTCCGGGGAGGAGCGGGGACCCGGAGCGCTCAGCGTAACATATACACTCGTATTTTTCCATACAGTGTACATGCTCGTGTCGTCCATACAGTATACATGCTCATATTTTCCATATAATATTACACGCTGGTATTTACATATAGTAGTTCACGCTTGTTTTCATACAGTAGTACACGCTTCTATTGTCATACCGTAGTATACGCTCGTATTTTCCATACAGTATATACGCCTGTATTTCCATACAGTATACACGTGTGTTTTTCCAAACAGTAGATACGCTTGTTTTTCATACAGTATTACACGCTTGCATTTTCCTATATAGTACTATACACTGGCATTTTCCTTAGGGTGTTATACGCTTGTATGCTCCCCACTGTATTTTATGCTGGTTTCTATACAGTAGAATACACGCTTGCATTTCCATACAGTATAACACGCTTGTATTTTCCATACATCTTTTATTTTCCATGCAGTATAACACGTTTAGTTACCATACAGGTTACACTGTTGTATTTTTCATGCAGTACAACACACTCGGTTTCCATATTGGAGCACTCACTCGTGTTTTCCACATAGGATATACGTTGGTATTCTCCATACGCTATAACACGCTTCTATTTACGGGACAATATAATTCGCTAGTGTTTGCTACATAGTATATGCCGTTATTTTACATACAGTATTTAAGCTTGTCTTTTTCATTCAGTATTCGCTGGCTTTTACCATACAGTATGACACGCTTAGATTAACATACAGGATAACACGGTAATGTTTTCATCTGGGGTAACATTACTCATGTTTCCATACGGTACAACGCGCTTACGTTTCCATACGGTCCAACACGCATGTATACGAGTACTCGATCGGTTTCCATATGGTTAACTCACTCGTAGGTTCCCATACTGTACAATACGCCTGTCGGGTTATGGATAACGGACTCCTTGTTACTATAGCAGCACAGTTGCATATGGGGCTACAGCACATGTTCCTATAGCAGTGGTACCACACATACGACACCTTAGCGTTGTTTACTCATGGATGTTACTGTAGCATGTTTATTCCACAGAAGTTACTAGTTTGGTTTGGCTCACGTATGATGTCAAGTGGGTTACCACGCTTATGTTATTCAGCATGTGATTATTGCTTGGACTATGACACTATGCGTATTTTGGCATTGGTTAGAGATATGGGTTATTTGGCATTCACACATAATGCCAGTGACTGTGCAGCAATTTTTTCGTTATTGGTAAACATAATTTCCCTTAGCGGGGTCCAGTAATGGTTTCTTTACTTGTGTGTTATGCGCATGGCAAGGGGTTAGGTTGCCACACGTGTTGGTGCGTATCTAGGATCACTACGCTTATTTATGTGATTACGTAAGTCAGTACTCTGCGCATACCTTATCACTTGTTGACGCGGTGCTTATCTCTCCATGCGTTGGGTACGTTACGTTAGGGACATTGCCTTAGTCCACATTTCACATTGATAGAACGAAGTCAGGTTACGATGACACATCACATTATACTTCTCCACTTCAAGCTAAGCTTACGTTGCACAGGGCACAATTACAGGTTTGTAGCGTTGTTAGATAGGCATTCCATGCATACACAAATTGAGCACATGTTGGTTGCCAAGCGAGTGTGACGGTACTGTATTCATACGCTATATCGTTGATGGGTATATGTTACTGCATGCTGGGCACGGTACTTATCCCACAACATATCTTCGGCCTAGCAAGTTTCACCATACTCATTTGTTTAGCATTTTTTCAGCTCTAGCATGGGTGTTATTTGTTATTACGGTCTTATTGCTAGTTACGCTATCTATTTTATTTACCTTAGGAGTTAGCATGGTTACATTGAAGGTGGGCTTTGCAGGTAAATCAGTAGGATATATGCATTAGTTTCCCTGTTGTTCTCAGATTTCGGCATTGATAAGTTTTGGGTAGCTGCGTTGTCATTTATTTCACACTACACTCTTAAGTTGTTTTTGCTTTATCAGGGTATTGTCCTAGCACGTGGTAACACTGCAAGATACTCAGCCTTAGGGTGTTCATTTATATTTCAGCTCCGAGCTATGTGTCGTCATGTTAGTTTATTTTAGGCACATATGGCCTCATGATTGGGTTCTGATAGCTTGGCTACGGTGGCGCCATTAAAATTTGGTTTACTATTGCGTTATGTCAGGTATGTTAGTCCCAGGATAGTCGCATTCACAGGGGTATCGCAGCTCGTTACACAGAACGGTCATAAGCATTTTGCACATATGCCCACAAGCAACTCATTGGTCATGTCATACTTACAGGTTGTGGATATTCTCAGCCTGCCTGCCTGCCTGCCATGTCTGCAGGGGTATACGTTATTTGGGCTATTGTTTCGCACACGTTTTTCCAGAGCAATAGCAACAGGTCACATAGAGGGGTATATACCTGTCATGCCTGATACGTTTCTCAGGTGGGATATACCGCTTGGTTATTGTTGCTGACACGGTTTTCAGAGCAATAACATCACTACACAGAAGCAGTCGTATACCTTTCATGCCTGTCACATTTTCAGGTGGGATGCACTGCATAGTCATATGTTCTGACACGTTTTTTCAGGACATGACTGCCATATTCGTCACTAATTTTCTCATTTGCAGGGGACATATTCACACATGGTCACATGGCTGTTAGTTATTCTTTGATATTTATACTCATTGATTCAGGCATATTCCGTTTTGTAGACAGTATATTTCGTAATGTTCAGTGTCTCATGATGCTCGGGTTCTTTCTATTGTTGTTCTCTGCGGTTTGTCAGGTTTTGGCCCATATTACTGAATACAAACAGTCCAATAACAGTTACTCCCCGAAGTAGCACAATTGACTTTCACCTCTTCTAAAATGCCATTGGTAAGACAGTAGTGCCTTATTTCACGACAGGACATATGTGGTGTCCAGTAACAGTACTTAGAGATTACATTCAACTCTAGCCCCATCCACTCCAACATCACCGCTTTTGCCATTCCCGGTATAGGCCATTTCTATATCTTTGTTGGTATCTTACGTTCATTGCCTCTTGGAATTCCCAGGTTTGGATGCTACCAGATATTCTGGTCATTCATTCCGGAGGAGAGCAGCCTCGGCAGCATCAAGCAATAGTGTCCAGGTTCACGTCGTTAGAAACTGGGCAGGTGGAGAGCCGCATGTTACGCTACTTATATTCCAGAGCCACATAGTGAAATGGTTAATGCTGTAAAATCCTCGGTGTCTAAACAAATTATTTTGCTAAGAATGCTGTCTTTGCCCTCTTTTAGGTATACCCCCGACCTCAGGGTGGTTTTGGGTCAGGTACACATTCTGTTCCAGGCGGTAGGATCCGACCATAAGAAAAAGGTTGGCACAACCTGGATTTATGGGAGGAGCCGATAGCCTTCGCTATTTAAGGGTAAGAAGGGGCAGGTCACTTCTCCCACCCCACCCACACCGCCCTCTTTACATATTTCTTAATAACATTATCCATGACTGGGGTATGCCCTCTTTTAGGTATACCCCTGACGGCGGCTCGGGCACACCACAAGTCGCAATTAGCTTAGGTTCTCAGGGTGGTTTTGGATCAGGTACATATTCTGTTCCAGGCGGTAGGATCCGACCATAAATACATCTATTACTAGTAAAGAGCATTCATAGATAAATACCCCTCTAGTATGTACTGCTATATGACCTCCAGGTACATACACACATATATACAAGGAAAGTGGAGTCACTTCACAAAAAAAATTATCCCAACATATATCAACTTTATTCGTATTATCAAATATAAAAATGGAGGGATTCCACCCAGGAGGGGGAAAGAATGCAAGGTGTTACTCTAGTGCCATGAAAAACACCTTATCACATTCTGCATATACATTATAAAGTGCCATACATTTCATCAATCAATACACAAAATAGTCTCTCACATCATCAAAAAAGTCTAAAATTAGCAGTGTATAGGCATGATACCAAACCCATTACCAGGAGTAGCACAACAGACACCAGAGCAACACCACCCCAATGTTGGCGTTTCGGCAAATGCCTTTATCGAGGGGTGAAGGATGCATTATTAAAGGATTTATTACAGGAGTCATGTTGCAATAATGTGATTTTTAAAGGGGGCAAGTCTCCCTAAACACCAATCTTACCACAATTTACATAAGGTAGCAATACGTGAAAGTGGAAATCTACAAAAGCACAATACAGTGCAGGTGAAATACTGGTGTTCAGAAATTCCTCCCATTTATGTTTAAATACCACTCATTGCCAACCCAACAGGACATTGGGGCTTGTAGAACCCTAAAACATTTAAGGTTAAGTGCATTAGCAACCATTGTGACCTTCAATTCTGTGCAAAGATAACAAGCATTTCAACAATATATCCTCTACTACTTGTAAGTTAAGGAGAGCTTATTATCTAGGAAAGTTAAGTTCATTCACTTTAAAATGAATGAGTCTCATATGCCTTGTGTTCTATCAGACCTTGTATCAAACATTAATCATAGTTATTGACACATTATTAAAATATCACATTACAATGTAACATGTCTAGAAGGTAAGCAGATTTAAATCAGTGGTTGTCAGGCATTGTTCTTTTTCTCAAATGGAAGATTTATTGCTTACGTTTGTTGCGGCACTTTCATCCCGTTATTGCTTATTATCAGCAAAAGTTAAATAAACAATGCAAGGTGCTAGTAAAGTTCAAATAGAACTTGTGGGTAACCCTCAAATTAAATAGCTTAGGATGCCCTGATCACACACCTTTTTACAGTTTGTTGACAGACCCATCGCTTACTGAGATGTGAGTTTACAGTTTGACAGTTCAGGAAAACAATCAAATGAGTATAAACTTAACTTAATTATTGTGAGTAAATATCTGGTGATGGGCAGGTTAATCCCTTTAGGGACACAGCAAAGTTTAAATTTAGTATTTTAGTTTTTTCCTCCTTAAGGACCCAGTCAATTTTCACTGTAGGACCCGGCCATTTTTTGCACATCTGACCACTGTCACTTTAACCCCTTAAGGATAAAGGGCATACAGGTACGCCTTTGCTCCCTGGTACTTAAGGACCAAGGGCGTACCTGTACGCCCGTGGGAATTTTGGTCCCTGCCGCGCGCTGGGCGGGGACCGGACGGGGGTGACTGCTGATATCTATCAGCAGGCACCCAGCGCAAATGCCCAGGGGGGCTCATCGACCGACAGAGGACCGGCACCGACGTCCACTTACCCCGTGGGCGAGGCTGCGGGCGACCATCGGTGGAGGAGATCGGAGATCGGTAAGTTGCCTAGCAACATCTGGAGGGTACAGTTTGAGACCACTATACAGTGGTCTCTAAACTGTAACCCTCTAGATGTTGCAAAACTACAACTCCCAGCATGCCCAGACAGCTGTTAAGGCATGCAGGGATTTGTAGTTTTGCAACAGCTGGAGGGCCCCAGTTTGGAGATCAACGGCAGTGATCTCTAACAGTGGCCCTCCAGATGTTGCAAAACTGCAACTCCTAGCATGCCCACACAGCAGTTTGCTGTCTGGGCATGCTGGGATTTGTAGTTTGCAACAGCTGGAGGGCCACAGTTTGGAGATCTCTAAACTGTAGCCCTACAGATGTTGCAAAACTGCAAATCCCAGCATGCCCAAACAGCTGTCTCGGTATGCTGGGAGCTGTAGTTGTGTACCTCTAGCTGTTGCATAACTACATCTCCCAGCATGCCCTTCGGCGATCAGTACATGCTGGGAGTTGTAGTTTTGCAACAGCTGGAGGCACACTGGTTGTAAAATACTGAGTTAGGTAACAGAACAGTCAGTGCATGCTGGGAGTTGTAGTTTTGAAACAGCTGGAGGTTTGCCCCCCCCCCCATGTGAATGTACAGGGTACATTCACACAGGCAGGTTTACAGTAAGTTTCCTGCTTAAAGTATGAGCTGCGGCAAATTTTTCGCCGCAGCGCATATTCGTAGCGGTAAGCTCACTGTAAACCGCTGCCAGTGGGAATGTACCCTAAAAACACTGCACTACACTAAAACAAAATAAAGGGTAAAACAGTACATATACACCCCCTTACACTGTCCCCACCAATAAAAATTAAAAATGTATTGTACGGCAGTGTTTCCAAAACGGAGCCTCCAGCTGTTGCAAAACAACAACTCCCAGCATTTCCGGACAGCCACTGACTGCATGCTGGGAGTTTAGCAACAGCTTGAGGCACCCTGTTTGGGAAACACTGGTGTAGAATACCCCTGTGTCCACCCCTATGCAATCCGCAATTTAGTCCTCAAATGCGCATGGCGCTCTCTCACTTTGGAGCCCTGTTGTATTTCAACAAAACTGTTTAGGGCCACATATGGGGTATTTCCGTACTCGGGAGAAATTGCACTACAAATTTTGGTTTTTTTTTTCTCCTTTTACCCCTTATGAAAAGGAAAAGTTGGGGTCTACACCAGCCTGTTAGTGTAATAAAAAAAAAAATTCACTAACATGCTGGTGTTGTCCTTTACTTTTTATTTTCACAAGAGGTAGAAGAAAAAAAAAGACCCCCAAAATTTGTAACAGAATTTCTCCTGAGTACGGAAATACCCCATATGTGAGCGTAAAATGCTCGGTGGGGGCACAACAAGGCTCCGGAGTGAGAGTGCACTATGTACATTTGATGCCTAAATGGGTGATTTGCACAGGGGTGGCTGATTTTACAGCGGTTCTGACATAAACAGAAAAAAAAAATACCCACATGTGACCCCATTTTGGAAACTACACCCCTCATGTAATGTAATAAGGGGTACAGTGAGCATTTATGCCCCACAGGGGTCTGACAGATTTTTTGGAACAGTGGTCCGTGAAAATTGAATTTATTTTTATTTGCACAGCCCACTGTTCCAAAGATCTGTCAAACGCCAGTGGGGTGTAAATGCTCACTGCATCCCTTATTAAATTCTGTGAGGGGTGCAGTTTCCAAAATGGGGTCACATGTGGGGGGGGGGTCCACTGTTCTGGCACTACGGGGGGCTTTGTAAACACACATGGCCCCTGACTTCCATTCCAAACAAATTCCCTTTTCAAAAGCTTACTGGCGCTCCTTCTCTTCTGAGCATTGTAGTGCACCAGCAGAGCACTTGACGTCCACACATGTGGTGTTTCCATACTCAGAAGAGATGGGGTTACAAATTTTGGGGGTCATTTTCTCCTATTACCCCTTGGAAAAATGTAAAATTTGGGGAAAAAACTGCATTTTAGTGAAAAAAAATTTTTTTTTCATTTACACATCCGACTTTAACAAAAAGTTGTGAAATACCTGTGAGGTGTTAAGGCTCCCTGTACCCCTTGTTACATTCCTTGAGGGGTGTAGTTTCCAAAATAGTATGCCATGTGGTTATTTTTTTGCTGTTCTGGCACCATAGGGGCTTCCTAAATTTGACATGCCCCCCAAAAACCATTTCAGAAAAACTCACTCTCCAAAATCCCATTGTCGCTCCCTCCCTTCTGAGCCCTCTACAGCACCCGCCGAACACTTGACATAGACATATGAGGTATTTTCTTACTCGAGAGAAATTGGGTTACAAATTTTAAGAGGATTTTTTTCCTTTTACCTCTTGTAAAGATTCAAAAACTGGGTCTACAAGAACATGCGAGTGTAAAAAATGAAGATTTGGAATTTTCTCCTTCACTTTGCTGCTATTCCTGTGAAACACCTAAAGGGTTAACACAATTACTGAATGTCATTTTGAACACTTTGAGGGGTGCCGTTTTTATAATGGGGTAACTTGTGGGGTATTTCTAATATGAAGGCCCTTCAAATCCACTTCAAACCTGAATTGGTCCATGAAAAATTCCGATTTTGAAAATTTGGTGAAAAATTGGAAAATTGCTGCTGAACTTTGAAGCCCTCTGATGTCGTCCAAAAAAAAAAAACATGTCAACTTTATGATGCAAACATAAAGTAGACATATTTTATATGTGAATCAAAATATAATTTATTTAGAATGTCTATTTTCCTTACAAGCAGAGAGCTTCAAAGTTAGAAAAATGCTAAATTTTCAATTTTTTCATCAAATTTTGGAATTTTTCACTAAGAAATGGTAAGTATGGTAAGTATCGACAAAATTTTACCAATAACATAAAGTAGAATATGTCATGAAAAAACAATCTTGGAATCAGAATGATAGGTAAAAGCATACCAGAGTTAATAATGCTTAAAGTGAAAGTGGTCAGATGTGCAAAAAACGCTCTGGTCCTACAGTGAAAATTGGCCTGGTCCTTAAGGGGTTAAGCATTAATAACTCTGGCAGGCTTTTACCTTTCATTCTGATTCCGAGATTGTTTTTTCGTGACATATTATACTCCATCTTAGTGACACATTTTAGTCGATACTTGCATCTTTTCTTGGTGAAAAGTTCCAAAATTTGGTGAAAAAATGTTAAATTTAGCATTTTTCGAAATTTGAAGCTCTCTGCTTGTAAGGAAAATAGACATTCCAAATAAGTTATATATTGATTCACATATACAATATGTCTACTTTATGTTTGCATCATAAAGTTAACATGTTTTTACTTTTGGAAGACATCAGAGGGCTTCAAAGTTCAGCAGCAATTTTAACATTTTTCACTAAATTCAGTTCAGTTTTGAAGAGGATTAGTGTTGCTCACGAATATTCGCAATTCGAATATTATTCGCGAATATCGCATATTCGCGAATTCGCGAATTTCGCGAATATAGCGCTATATATTCGTAATTACGAATATTCGTTTTTTTTTTTTTTTTTTCTCACAGTAAACATCACAGTGATCACCCCTCTCTGCTTCCAGCTTGTGTGGTGTAAAGAAAGCTCTAATACTACTGTGTGAGACTGGCGTGCGAAAATTCGCATATGCGAAAATTAGCATATGCGAATTTTCGCGTATGTTAATTTTGTATATGCTAATATGCACATATGATAGTTTTCGCATACGCGAATTTTCGCATATGCGAAAATAAGACGGGAATATAACGAATATGCGAATATTCGCGAATATATGACGAATATTCGTCCATATATTCGCGAATATTCGCGAATTCGAATATGGCCTATGCCGCTCAACACTAAAGAGGATTTGAAGGGCCTTCGTATTAGAAATACCCCACAAATGACCCTATTATAAAAACTGCACCCCTCAAAGTATTCAGTAAGTGTGTTAACCCTTTCGGTGTTTCACAGAATTAGCATGTGCGTTTACAAAGCCCCCCGTTGTGCAAGAACAGTGGACCCGCCCATATGTGACCCCATTTTGGAAACTACACCCCTCACAGAATTTAATAAGGGGTGCAGTAAGTATTTACACCCCAGTGGTGTTTGACAAATCTTTGGAACAGTTGGCTGTGCAAATGTGAAATGACATTTTTTCATTTTCACGGACCACTATTCCAAAAATCTGTCAGACACCTGTGGGGTGTAAATACTTACTGCACTCCTTATTAAATTCTGTGAGGGGTGTAGTTTCCAAAATGGGGTCACATGTGGGAGGGTCCACTGTTCTGGCACAACGGGGGGCTTTGTAAACGCACATGCTAATTTTATTACTTACGTGAGGGGTGTAGTTTCCAAAATGGGGTCAGAGGTGGGGGAGTCCATTGTTCTGGCACTATGGGGGCTTTGTAAACACACGTGGCCTTCAATTTCCGGACAAATTTTCTCTTCAAAAGCCCAATGTCGCTCTTTCTCTTCTGAGCATTGTAGTTCGCCAGCAGAGCACTTTACATCTACATAATGGTTATTTCCATACTCAAAAGAAATGGGGTTACACATTTTGGGGGGCTTTTTCCTATTTTCCCTTGTGAAAATGAAAAATTTAGGGTAACACCAGCATTTTAGTGAAAAACATTTTTTTTTTCATTTTCCCATCCAAATTTAATGAAAATTTGTGGGGTGTTAAGGTTCACTATACCCCTTGTTATGTTCTGTGAGGGGTGTAGTTTCCAAAATGGGGTCAAATGTGGGTATTTATTTTTTTGTGTTTATGTCAGAACAGCTGTAAAATCAGCCACCCCTGTGCAAATCACCAATTTAGGCCTCAAATGTACATAGTGCGCTCTCACTCCTGAGCCCTGCTGTGCGCCCGCCGAGCATTTTACGCCCACATATGGGTATTTCCATACTCAGGAGAAATTGTTTTACAAGTTTTGGGGGTCTTTTTTTTCCTCTTACCGCTTGTGAAAATAAAAAGTAAAGGGCAACACCAGCATGTTAGTGTACATTTTTTTCTTTCTTTTTACCAACAGGCTGGTGGAGCCCCCAACTTTTCCTTTTCATAAGGGGTAAAGGAGAAAAATCCCCAAAAATTTGTAGTGCAATTTCTCCCGAGTACGGTAATACCCCATGTGTGGCCCTAAACTGTTTCCTTGAAATACGACAGGGCTCTGAAGTGAGAGAGCGCCATGCGCATTTGAGGACTAAGGTGGGGATTGCATAGGGGTGGACATAGGGGTATTCTACGCCAGTGATTCCCAAACAGGGTGCCTCCAGCTGTTGCTAAACTCCCAGCATGCCTGGACAGTTAGTGGCTGTCCGGAAATGCTGAGAGTTGTTGTTTTTCAACAGCTGGAGGCTCCGTTTTGGAAACACTCATGTACAATACATTTTTCATTTTTATTGGGGGGTACAGTTTAAGGGGGTGTATATGTTGTGTTTTACCCTTTATTATGTGTTAGTGTAGTGTAGTGTTTTTAGGGTGCATTTGCACTGGCAGGTTACGATGAGTTTCCTGCTAGGAGTTTGCGCTGCGGCAAAAAATTTGGAAAGGCTCAAACGTCAAGCAGGAAACTTACTGTAAACCTGCCCGTGTGAATGTACCCTGTATATTCACATGGGGGTAAACCTCCAGCTTTTTTAAAACTACAACTCCCAGTATATACTGACAGACCGTGCATGCTGGGAGTTGTACTTTTGCAACAGCTGGAGGCACACTGGTTGGAAAACCTTCATTTAGGTTCTGTTACCTAACTCAGTATTTTCCAACCAGTGTGCCTCCAGCTGTTGCAAAACTGCAACTCCCAGCATGTACTAATCTCCGATGGGCATGCTGGGAGATGTAGTTATGCAACAGCTGGAGGTACACAACTACAACTCCCAGCATGCCAAGACAGCAGTTTGCTGTTTGGGCATGATGGGATTTGCATCTGGAGGGCTACAGTTTAGAAACCACTGCACAGTGATCTCCAAACTGTGGCCCTCCAGATGTTGCAAAACTACAAATCCCAGCATGCCCAAACAGCTATCTGGACATGCTGGGAGTTGTAGTTTTGCAACATCTGGGGGGCCACAGTTTATGGATCACTGTATAGTGGTCTCAAACTGTAGCACTCCAGATGTTTCTAGGCAACTCAACTGCTTCCGTAGGATTCAGGGAGCTGCATAGCCGTCCTCTTCTGCCGTTGATCTCTGCCACCAATCGTCTCTCCACCGCCACGGATGGGTAAGTGGACTTCTTCGCTGGTCCTCTGTCGGTTTCTCCGTTCTGCCTGGCCAACAGTGTGTGGGAAGAACAAGGAAACCTACAGTTAACCCACCCACCCCCGATCTGCTATTGGTCGTCGCATCTATACGACCAATAACAGGGATAGGAGGGGTGGCACCCCTGCCACCTTACTTCTATCCCTTCAGGGGGATCGTGGGTGTCTTGAACAACCCCGATCCCCCTTATTTTCTGGGTCACTGGGTCATCATAGACCCATATGACCCGGAATCGTGCAAATTGCAGGTGTGAATTCACCTGCCATTTGCCGCGATAGCCGAAATGGGGGGGGGGTCTGGGCATTTGCGTGGGGTGCCTGCTGATCGATATCAGCAGTCACCCCCCGATCCCTGACCGCTGCGCGGCGGGGACCGACATTCCCACGGCCGTACATATACGTCATGGGTCCTTAAGTACTAGGGTCCTATGACGTACCAGTACGACATGGGTCCTGAAGTAGTTAAGGGCCACAATTTTTTTAAGTTTTTCTATCCATGTAGTCATATGAGGGTTTGTTTGTGTGACCAACTATACTCTGTAATGACATCTTTCATTTTACCATAAAATGTACGACACAGTGAAATAAAAATATTATTTATGGTGGGAAATAAAAAAAAATATTTAGCAAGTTTCGGGAATTATGTTTTTGCACAGTGCACTTTATGGTAATTCACTATATTCTGTGGGCCAATACATATAAAATCATAGCCATCTTTACGTGTTTGCCTGTTACTGTACCACTTTTTAAAGAGCAAAACTTTTTGTGAGGAAATGAGTATGCTTAATATGTACTATTCTGACCCTTATAATTCTTATTTTTCATATACCCTGCTGCAATTTTGAGCCATGTAGTTTTTATCAGTACCATTTTTGCATACATGACACTTTTTGATCCCTTTTTAGGGTATGTTCAAACGGGTGGATTACCTGTGGAATTTTGCTACCATTAACTTTAGTGGGTCAGCAGAAAATCTGCAATAGAGAGATTTGCAGATTTTCCTTTTGACATATTGAAGTCAATGGTAGCAAAATCCACTGTGGATAATCTGCCCATGTGAACGTACCCTTATTCAATTTTTTCTAGGATTTACTGTGAGCAAAAATTAGCAATTTTGAACTTCCGTGTTTTATTTTTATTTTTTATAGTTTAGGAGTGAATCTGTGGAATGCAGTGACTGCATAGAGTCATGGCCGTAAATGTTGACACCCCTGAAATTTTTCTAAAAAAATGAAGTATTTCTCACAGAAAAGGATTTCAGTAACACATGTTTTGCTATACACATGTTTAGACCTTTTCTGTGTATTGGAACTAAACCATAAAATGAAGGAAAAAAAAAAAGCAAATTCAACATAATGTCACCCAAAAAACTCCAAAAACGGCTGGACAAAATTATTGGCACCCTTTCAAAATTGTGAAAAGAATTGAAAAGAAGATTGTTTCAAGCATGTGATGCTCCTTTAAACTCACCTTGGGCAAGTAACAGGTGTAGTCAATATAAAAATCACACCTGAAAGCAGATTAAAAGGAGAGAAATTCGCTTAGTCTTTGCATTGTGTATCGGTGTGTGCCACACTAAGCATGGACAACAGAAATAGGAGAAGAGAACTGTCTGAGGACTTGAGAACCAAAATTGTGGAAAAATATCAATAATCTCAACGTTACAAGTCCATCTCCAGATATCTAGATTTGCCTCTGTCCACAGTGTGCAACATTATCAAGAAGTTTGCAACCCATGGCACTGTAGCTAATCTCCCTGGGCGTGGACAGAAAAAAAAAATGTTGAAAGGTGTCAATGCAGGATAGTCCATATGGTGGATAGGCAGCCCCAAACAAGTTCCAAAGATATTCAAGCTGTCCTGCAGGCTCAGGGAGCATCAGTGTCAGCGCCAACTATCCGTCGACATTTAAAAGAAATGAAACACTGTGGCAGGAGACCCAGTAGGACCCCCACTGCCGACACACAGACATAAAAAAAGCAAGAATACATCTTGCCAAAATGAACTTGAGTAAGCCAAAATCCTTCTGGGAAAACTTCTTGTGGACAGATGAGACCAAGATAGTGCTTTTTGGTAAAGCACATCATTCTACTGTTTAACAAAAACGTAATAAGGCCTACAAAGAAAAGAACACAGTACCTACAGTGAAATATGGTGGAGGTTCAATGATGTTTTGGGGTTTTGCTGCCTCTGGCACTGGGTGCCTTGACTGTGTACAAGGCATCATGAAATTTGAGGATTACCAACGGATTTTGGGTCAAACTGTACAGTCCAGTGTCAGAAAGCTAGGTTTGCGTCTGAGATCTTGGGTCTTCCAGCAGGACAATGACCCCAAACAGATGTAAAAAAGCACCAGAAATGGATGGCAACAAAGTGCTGGAGAGTTCTGAAGTGGTCAGCGATGAGTCCATATCTAAATCCCATTGAACACCTGTGGAGAGATCTTAAAATTTCGTTGGGAAAAGGTGCCTTCCAATAAGAGAGACCTGGAGCAGTTTGTAAAGGAAGAGTGGTCCAACATTCCGGCTGAGAGGTGTTAGAAGCTTATTGATGGTTATATTTTCCAAAGGGTGTGCAACTAAATATTAAGTTAAGGGTGCCAATAATTTTGCCCATTTTTGGAGTTTGGTGTGACATTATGTCCAATTTGCTTTTTTTCTCCTTTTTTGGTTTAGTTCCACACAAAGGGAATAAAAATGTGTATAGCAAAACATGTGTTACCGCAATCCTTTTCTGCGAGAAGTACTTCCTTTTCTAGAAAAATTTCAGGGGTGCCAACATTTACGGCCATGACTGTATAATCAGAGGTGTCCCTAGTGCTCCCTGTGCCCCTGGCGAGGTGCTGTGTCAGTACAACCCCCCCACGAAGAAAAAACATTACTTTATTTTAGCAAAAAAACTATACACGTACGTCTAACATTCTTATCTTGCCTGAGCTGTTTTTAACGCCTTAAGCACAAAGGGGCAGCTGAGCACACATTATAGCCGATTGTTCCCATCTGCTCTCAGCAGCTGGGACCCATGGCTAATGCCTGACATCACCGATCAGGCCAATGCCTGGAATTAAAGGGGTACTGTGCAGGAAACATCTTATCCCCTATCCAAAGGATAGGCAATATGATGTCTGATCGGGGGGAGGGATACCGCTTCTGGGGACCCCCGCGATCTACAGGCTGGTAGCGCCTGGAACACAGAAGCTTGGAGCTTCCGCTTTTGTGACTTCATGCCACCTCCATTCATGTCTATGGGAGGGACCGTGCGGACTAGTACGTAGCCATTATGCCACATAGAAGACTTATCAATAAACTACAGTCATTGAGCTTGGACTCCCACATTGTTGAGTGGGTTAAACAGTAGCTAAGTGACAGACAACCGAAGATTGTAGTCAATGGAGTTCAATCAGAGCAAGGTCTTGTTACCAGTGGGGTACCTCAGGGATCTGTACTGGGACCAATATTATTTAATATCTTCATTAGTGATATTGCAAAAGGTCTGGTGTGTCTTTTTGATGATGACACAAAGATATGTAACAAGGTTGATGTTCCTGGAGGGATATGCCAAATGGAAAAGAATTTAGGAAAAACTAGAAGAACGGTCAGAGCTCTGGCAACTGAAATTTTATGTGGATAAGTGCAAGATAATGCACCTGGGGAGTAAAAACCCTCGGGCAGAATATAGAATATTTGACACAGTCCTTACCTCAGTATCTGAGGAAAGGGATTTAGGAGTAATTATTTCGGAAGACTTAAAGGTAGGAAGACAATGTAATAGAGCAGCAGGAAACGCTAGCAGAATGCTTGGATGTATAGGGAGAGGTATAAGCAGTAGAAAGAGAGAAGTGATCATGCTTCTGTACAGAACATTGTTGAGACCTCACTTGGAGTATTGTGCGCAGTACTGGAGGCCGTATCTCCAGAAGGATATAGATACTCTAGAGAGAGTTCAGAGAAGAGATACTAAATTAGTACATGGATTGCAGGATAAAACTTACCAGGAAAGGTTAAAGGACCTTAACATGTATAGCTTGGAAGAAAGAAGAGACATAGGGGATATGATGGAGACTTTTAAATACATAAAGGGACTCAACACGGTAAAGGAGGAGAGCATATTTAACCCCTTAAGGACTGAGCCCTTTTTCACCTTAATGACTCAGCCATTTTTTGCAATTCTGACCACTGTCACTTTAAACATTAATAACTCTGGAATGCTTTTAGTTATCAATCTGATTCCGAGATTGTTTTTTCGTGACATATTCTAATTTAACATAGTGGTAAAATTTGTTGGTAACTTGCATCCTTTCTCGGTGAAAAATCCCAAAATTTGATGAAAAATTAGAAAATTTAGCATTTTTCTAACTTTTAAGCTCTCTGCTTGTAAGGAAAATGGATATTCCAAATATTTTTTTTTTATTCACATATATAATAAGTCTACTTTATGTTTGCATCATAAAATTGACATGTTTTTACTTTTGGAATACATCAGAGGGCTTCAAAGTTCAGCAGCAATTTTCCAATTTTTCACAAAATTTTGAAACTCGTATTTTTTCAGGGACCAGTTCAGGTTTGAAGTGGATTTGAAGGGTCTTCATATTAGAAATACCCCATAAAAGACCCCATTTTAAAAACTGCACCCCCCAAAGTATTCAAAATGACATTCAGTCAGTGTTTTAAACCTTTAGGTGTTTCACAGGAATAGCAGCAGGAGAAAATTCACAATCTTCATTTTTTACACTCGCATGTTTTTGTAGACCCAATTTTTGAATTTTTGCAAGGGGTAAAAAGGAGAAAATTTTTACTTGTATTTGAAACCCAATTTCTCTCGAGTAACGATATACCTCATATGTCTATGTTAATTGTTCGGCGGGCGCAGTAGAGGGCTCAGAAGTGAAGGAGCGACAAATGGTTTTTGGGGGGCATGTCACATTTAGGAAGCCCCTATGGTGCCAGAACAGCAAAAAAAAAACACATGGCATACCATTTTGGAAACTAGACCCCTCGGGGAACATAACAAGGGGTAAAGTGAACCTTAATACCCTACAGGTGATTCACGACTTTTGCATATGTAAAAAAAAAAAAAACATTTCCCTAAAATGCTTGGCTTCCCAAAAGTTTAACATTTTTAAAAAGTGTAATAGCAGAAAATACCCCCCAAAATTTGAAGCCCAATTTCTCCCGATTCAGAAAACACCCCATATGGGGGTGAAAAGTGCTCTGCTGGCGCACTACAGGTCTCAGAAGAGAAGGAGTCACATTTGGCTTTTTCGAAGGAAATTTTGCTCTGGGGGCATGCCGCATTTAGGAAGTCCCTATGGTGCCAGGACAGCAAAAAAAAAACCATGGCATACCATTTTGGAAACTAGACCCCTTGGGGAACGTAACAAGGGGTAAAGTGAACCTTAATACCCCACAGGGGTTTCACAACTTTTGCATATGTAAAAAAAAAAAAAATGTACCTAAAATGCTTGGTTTCCCAAAAAATTTACATTTTTACAAAGGGTTAAAGCAGAAAATACCCCCCAAAATTTGAAGCCCAATTTCTCCCGATTTAGAAAACACCACATATGGGGGTGAAAAGTGCTCTGCTGGCGCCCTACAGGTCTCAGAAGAGAAGGAGTCACATTTGGCTTTTTGAAAACAAATTTTGCTCTGGGGGCATGTCGCATTTAGGAAGCCCCCATGGTGCCAGAACAGCAAAAAAAAAAACACATGGCATACCATTTTGGAAACTAGACCCCTCAGGGAACGTAACAAGGGGTTAAGTGAACCTTAATACCCCACAGGTGTTTCACGACTTTTGCATATGTAAAAAGAAAATATTTTTTTTTTACATAAAATGCCTCTTTTCCCAAAAATTTTACATTTTTAAAAAGGGTAAAAGCAGAAAATACCCCCCAAAATTTGTAACACAATTTCTCCCGAGTACGGCGATACCCCATATGTGGCCCTAAACTGTTGCCTTGAAATACGTCAGGGCTCCAAAGTGAGAGCGCCATGCGCATTTGAGGCCTAAATTAGAGACTTGCATAGGGGTGGACATAGGGGTATTCTACGCCAGTGATTCCCAAACAGGGTGCCTCCAGCTGTTGTAAAACTCCCAGCATGCCTAGACAGTCCGTGGCTATCTGGCAATACTGGGAGTAGTTGTTTTGCAACAGCCGGAGGCTCCGTTTTGGAAAAAGTGGCGTACCAGACGTTTTTCATTTTTATTGGGGAGGGGGGCTGTGTAGGGGTATGTGTATATGTAGTGTTTTTTACTTTTTATTTTATTGTGTGTTAGTGTAGTGTAGTGTTTTTAGGGTACAGTCGCACGGGCGGGGGTTCACAGTAGTTTCTCGCTGGCAGTTTGAGCTGCGGCAGAAAATTTGCTGCAGTTCAAACTTGCAGCCGGATACTTACTGTAATCCTCCGCCCATGTGAGTGTACCCTGTACGTTCACATTGGGGGGGTGGAACATCCAGCTGTTGCAAAGCTACAACTCCCAGCATGTACGGTCTATGAGTGCATGCTGGGAGTTGTAGTTTTGCAACCGCTGGAGGCTCCGTTTTGGAAACAGTGGCGTACCAGACGTTTTTCATTTTTATTGGGGAGGGGAGGGGGGCTGTGTAGGGGAATGTGTATACATAGTGTTTTTTACTTTTTATTGTGTGGAATATCCAGCTGTTGCAAAACTACAACTCCCAGCATGTACGGTTTATCAGTGCATGCTGGGAGTTGTAGTTTTGCAACCGCTGGAGGCTCCGTTTTGGAAACAGTGGCGTACCAGACGTTTTTCATTTTTATTGGGGAGGGGGATTGTATAGGGGTATGTGTATACGTAGTGTTTAGTGCTGGGAGTTGTGGTGGTCTGCCTCCTGCTGTTGCATAACTACAGCTCCCAGCATGCCCTTTTTGCATGCTGGGAGCTGTTGCTAAGCAACAGCAGGAGGCTGTCACTCACCTCCAACGATCCAGCTGCATCACATCAGTCCCTCGTCGTCGCCGCCGCGGCCGTCGCTCCTGGGGCCCCGATCCCAACATTGACGCCGGGGATCGGGGTTCCCAGCACCTGGGGTGCACGTCCCGCACCCGCTCACGTCCTCCGGAAGAGGGGCGGAGCGGGTTGCGGGAGTGACACCCGCAGCAGGCGCCCTGATTGGTTGGCCGGGAAACCGGCCGACCAATCAGGGCGATCGTGAGGTGGCACCAGTGCCACCTCACCCCTGCAGGCTCTGGCTGTTCGGGGCCGTCGGAGACGGGTCACCGGAGACCCGATTGACCCGGAATCTGCCGAAGATCGCTGGACTGAATTGTCCAGTGATCTGCAGCCATCACCGACATGGGGGGGCATAATGACCCCCCTGGGCGATATGCCCCGATGCCTGCTGAACGATTTCAGCAGGCATCGGTCACCGGCTCCCCTCCAGCTAGCGGCGGGGGGCCGGGATTTGACAGGACGTACTCAAACGTCCTGAGTCCTTAAGGACTCGGAAAAGGGGGCCGTTTGAGTACGTCCTGCGTCCTTAAGGGGTTAAAAGAAGAAAAACTACAAGAGGACATCATTTTAAATTAGAGGGGCAAAGGTTTAAAAGTAATATCAGGAATGCTTTCTCTCAGGCTCAAGGCAACAAAGATCTGGCAGTGTGGAGGAATTTATAAATGAGCCACAGGTGGATTACACTAATCAGCGTACTGGCCCTTTAAATCTTAAAGCTTTGGCGAGCGCACCCTAGGGGACAGGGACACGCGTGCCGGAGCAGAGAAGCTGAGGAAGGAGAAACACCCAGAGAGTGACGGACAGGGGCTACAGCAGGTAAGGGGACCATGCGCTCATGGCCAGCGTATGCGGCCGGAGTGCATTACGTAACAATAAGAACCATTTGGCCCATCTAGTGTGCCCAATAATCTGAATCCTATCAATAGTCCCTGGCCCTATCTTATATGAAGGATTGCCTTATGCTTATCCCATGCATGTTGAAGCTCCTTCACTGTATTTGCAGCGACCACTTCTGCGGGAAGGCTATTCTATGCATCCACTACTCTCTCAGTAAAGTAATACTTCCTGTCATTGCCTTGCTGTGTATCTGATCTCTTGTTTTGTGACTTGACCTTGCTCCTCTGCTGCCTGCCTACTGACTTCCTGCTTTGTCTAGACTATGCTACTGTGCCACCTGATCTGACCTTCTGCTATCCAGACTACGAGCTGCCTTATCCCTCCTGTGCCTCACATATCCTCAGCCACTTGTGTGGTCGAGCCGTGCCAGGGCTAGCAACCTGGGTGTTGCTTGCAGCAGCAAGTCCATCCCGCTTTGCGGAGGGCTCTGGTAAAAACCAGCAGCACCTTAGATTCCACTCCCTGGTACGGTCCGAGTCATCTGTCATGCAGGTCCAGCGGATCCACATTCATCGGTGTTCCTCTCTACAGAAACGTGAGTGTTACACTTATCTGCTGACACATTCTGTTTCCTCCCAAAAACAATAATGGAAGTGGTGGCTGTGTTTGCCAGCCATCAGGCACAGGGCGGAGTTTGGGTGCCACAGCGGAGATCGCGGGGTACCCAGCAGCGGGACCCATGTGATTAGACATCTTATCCCCTATCCTTTGGATAGAGGATGTTTCCGGCAGAGTACCCCATTAACATTTTATACTTTGATTGCAGCGCAAAATGTAAAACATGACAATCCCAGCTGCTCAGCAGAGCTGATTGGCACACCCACGGTGAAATCGCGAGGTCATGATCAGCTGAGAGGACAGAGGGAGGACCTTTACCTGCATTCTTGCTGCTATGTTCCATGAAGCCTCAGCAGCCTGGAGCAATGGAGCACTGATAACATTGATCAATGCTGTGCTATAAAGCAGCATTTGTCAGTGTTTGCATTCTAAATATTGCATGTAGTACTCTTTTATGGGGACTAAAAAATAGTGAAAAAAAAGTTAACGTTCACACATGGGGTATGTCCATACTCAGAGGAAATGGGGTTACAAATTTTGGGGGCATTTTCTCTTATTTCCCCTTGCAAAAATGTGAAATTTGGGGAACAAACTGCATTTTAGTGAAATGAAATGAAATGAAAATTTATTTACACATCTGACTTTAACATTTACATCCACATATGAGGTATTTCCTTACTCGAGATAAATGGGGTTACAAATTTTGGGGGCATATCTCCTCTTTTATCAACCTATAGATCCCTATAAATAGGAATCCAAAAAATCCCTAATTTCCCATATATATATTATCTTTATGGTGAACCCACGAGCTTTATTAAGGTAATTGTGCATAAACATACAATGAAGACTCACGTAGATTAAAAATTAAGCATGGCGGTAGCTTAGCATTTAAACTAATATCTATATACTGTGCATCAGGCCAGTGTACTCCAGCCTATTCAGATTGGCTATACTGGAGTGGAGATGCCCAGCGTGCCTGCAGTGCACGCTGAGCTATTTTCTAAGCTACCGCTTTGCTGTCTATTAAAATTGAGTCCCTACTCTGCCCCCCTCGACATGTTTCGCTGCCTCTGCAGCTTTATCAAGAGGTAGCGGGCATATGCCCTATGCCCGCTACCTCTTGATAAAGCTGCAGAGGCAGCGAAACATGTCGAGGGGGGCAGAGTAGGGACTCAATTTTAATAGACAGCAAAGCGGTAGCTTAGAAAATAGCTCAGCGTGCACTGCAGGCACGCTGGGCATCTCCACTCCAGTATAGCAAATCTGAATAGGCTGGAGTACACTGGCCTGATGCACAGTATATAGATATTAGTTTAAATGCTAAGCTACCGCCATGCTTAATTTTTAATCTACGTGAGTCTTCATTGTATGTTTATGCACAATTACCTTAATAAAGCTCGTGGGTTCACCATAAAGATAATATATATATGGGAAATTAGGGATTTTTTGGATTCCTATTTATAGGGATCTATAGGTTGATAAATTAATTTAACCCTCCATATATTGGTCCGATAAGTGAATATCTCCTCTTTTACCCCTTGTAAAAATAAAAAATAAATGGCTCTACAAGAACATGCAAGTGTAAAAAATGAAGATTTTGAATTTTCTCCTTCACTTTGCTGCTATTCCTGTGAAACACCTAAAGGGTTAACAAACTTTCTGAATGTCATTTTGAATAATTTGAGGTGTGCAGTTTTTATAATGGGGTAATTTATGGGGTATTTCTAACATAAAAGACCCTCAAATCCACTTCAAACTGAACTGAAAAATTCAGATTTTGAAATTTCCGTGAAAAATTGGAAAATTGCTGTTGAACTTTGAAGTCCTCTAATGTCTTCCAAAAGTAAAAACATGTCAACTTTATGATGCCAACATAAAGTAGACATATTGGGGGACATTTATCAAAGTTGTCTATGTCCCGCATCAATATAGACCAAACTACAGAGGGTTGGCCAAGTCTATTTTGCGCCTAATTTATCAAAAGCCGCACGGCTCCGCACGGCTCTTGATAAATTCTGCACACAGACTTCGTGATCTATGCTTTAGACTGTATTTAATCCCTTAACCCCTTAAGGACGCAGGACGTAAATGTACGTCCTGGTGAGGTGGTACTTACCGCACCAGGACGTACATTTACGTCCTAAGCATAACCGCGGGCATCGGAGCGATGCCCGTGTCATGCGCGGCTGATCCCGGCTGCTGATCGCAGCCAGGGACCCGCCGGCAATGGCCGACGCCCGCGATCTCGCGGGCGTCCGCCATTAACCCCTCAGGTGCCGGGATCAATACAGATCCCGGCATCTGCGGCAGTTCGCCATTTAAATGAACGATCGGATCGCCCGCAGCGCTGCTGCGGGGATCCGATCATTCATAATGCCGCACGGAGGTCCCCTCTCCTTCCTCCGTGCGGCTCCCGGCGTCTCCTGCTCTGGTCTGTGATCAAGCAGACCAGAGCAGGAGATGACCGATAATACTGATCTGTTCTATGTCCTATACATAGAACAGATCAGTATTAGCAATCATGGTATTGCTATGAATAATCCCCTATGGGGACTATTCAAGTGTAAAAAAAATGTAACAAAATGTAAAAGTAAAAGTAAAAAAAAAGTGAAAAATCCCCTCCCCCAATAAAAAAGTAAAACGTCCGTTTTTTCCTATTTTACCCCCAAAAAGCGTAAAAAACATTTTTTATAGACATATTTGGTATCGCCGCGTGCGTAAATGTCCGAACTATTAAAATAAAATGTTAATGATCCCGTACGGTGAACGGCGTGAACGAAAAAAAATTTTAAAAGTCCAAAATTCCTACTTTTTTAATACATTTTATTAAAAAAATTATAAAAAATGTATTAAAAGTTTTTTATATGCAAATGTGGTATCAAAAAAAAGTACAGATCATGGCGCAAAAAATTAGCCCCCATACCGCCACTTATACGGAAAAATAAAAAAGTTAGAGGTCATCAAAATAAAGGGATTATAAACGTACTAATTTGGTTAAAAAGTTTGTGATTTTTTTTAAGCGCAACAATAATCTAAAAGTATATAATAATGGATATCATTTTAATCGTATTGACCCTCAGAATAAATAACACACGTCATTTTTACCATAAATTGTACGGCGTGAAAACAAAACCTTCCAAAATTAGCAAAATTGCGTTTTTCGTTTTAATTTCCCCACAAAAATAGTGTTTTTTGGTTGCGCCATACATTTTATGATATAATGAGTGATGTCATTACAAAGGACAACTGGTCGCGCAAAAAACAAGCCCTCATACTAGTCTGTGGATGAAAATATAAAAGAGTTATGATTTTTAGAAGGCGAGGAGGAAAAAATGAAAACGTAAAAATTAAATTAAATCATTGTGCGACAAAATCGGAAAAAAAAACGCCATTTTGTAAATTTTGGGGGCTTCCGTTTCTACGCAGTGCATATTTCGGTAAAAATTACACCTTATCATTATTCTGTAGGTCCATACGGTTAAAATGATACCCTACTTATTTAGGTTTGATTTTGTCGCACTTCTGTAAAAAATCATAACTACATGCACTAAAATTTATACGTTTAAAAATGTCATCTTCTGACCCCTATAACTTTTTTATTTTTCCACGTACAGGGCGGTATGAGGACTCATTTTTTGCGCCGTGATCTGAAGTTTTTATCGGTATGATTTTTGTTTTGATCAGACTTTTTGATCACTTTTTATTCATTTTTTTAATGGTATAAAAAGTGACCAAAATACGCTTTTTTGGACTTTGGAATTTTTTTGCGCATACGCCATTGACCGTGCGGTTTAATTAATGATATATTTTTTATAGTTCGGACATTTACGCACGCGGCGATACCACATATGTTTATTTATTTATTTTTTACACTGTTTTATTTTTTTTATGGGAAAAGGGGGGTGATTCAAACTTTTGTTTGGGAAGGGGTTAAATGACCTTTATTAACACTTTTTTTTTACATTTTTTTTGCAGTGTTATAGGTCCCATAGGGACCTATAACACTGCACACACTGATCTCCTATGCTGATCACTGGCGTGTATTAACACGCCTGTGATCAGCATTATCGGCGCTTGACTGCTCCTGCCTGGATCTCAGGCACAGAGCAGTCATTCGTCGATTGGACACCAAGGAGGCAGGTAAGGGCCCTCCCGGTGTCCGATCAGCTGTTCGGGATGCCGCGATTTCATCGCGGCGGTCCCGAACAGCCCGACTGAGCAGCCGGGTCACTTTCAGTTTCACTTTAGAAGCGGCGGTCAGCTTTGACCGCCGCTTCTAAAGGGTTAATACCGCACATCGCCGCGATCGGCGATGTGTGGTATTAGCCGCGGGTCCCGGCCGTTGATGAGCGCCGGGACCGCCGCGATATGATGCGGGATCGCGGCGCGATCCCGCTTCATATCGCGGGAGCCGGCGCAGGACGTAAATATACGTCCTGCGTCGTTAAGGGGTTAAGGACCAAGCTAATTAAGCCTATATGCCCCTCAAAGACCAGGTCTGTTTTTTCAAATCTATGTCTTTATTTGAGAATAACTCTGGTAATGTTTTGCCAATGAAAACAATTCTGACACTGTTTTTTTGTCACAAGTTGTACTACATGAAAATAGTAAAAGTTAATCGATATCATTTGTATTTTTTTATTTACAATGCAAGAAACCGTGCAATTTTTTGAAAAAAAGACAATTTTTTGTTATTTTGACTTTAATAGGTTGCATATATTTATACATAATGCTAATTTTTTTTATCAAAAATTATAATTTCATATGTCTACTTTATTTTCTCAACTTTTTTTTTTATTATTATTCACATTTTAGATGTATTAGAGGCCTAACAAATTTACTTGACATTTTGAAAATTTTAAAACTACATCTTATTTTTATGTGCTAAGCAAGGATTGCAGCTAGAGATGAGCGAACTTACAGTAAATTCGATTCGTCATGAACTTCTCGGCTCAGCAGTTGATGCCTTATCCTGCGTAAATTAGTTCAGCCTTCAGGTGCTCCGGTGGGCTGGAAAAGGTGGATACATTCCTAGGAAAGAGTCTCCTAGGACTGTATCCACCTTTTCCAGCCCACCGGAGCACCTGAAAGCTGAACTAATTTATGCAGGAAAAGCCATCAACTGCCGAGCCGAGAAGTTCCTGACGAATCGAATTTACTGTAAGTTCGCTCATCTCTAATTGCAGCAACTGAGAAGTAGTAGAACATGGGAACCCCCCCCCCCCCCGAATGACACCATTTTAAAAACTAGACCCCTAAAGATAGGAATTATTACAAAGTCAGTGTTAAAAAATCGAAACTAAATTTTTTCACAAATGCATCATTTGTGGGACATATTGAAAGAAATTCACCCTATATTTTATTTAGCTGCTTGTCCCATGTTCGGAAATACCCCCGCTTAGGCCATATATGGTTCCTTGGCCGCGTGGTAGGACTCAGAAGGAGAGGAGCCCCATTTGGCTTTCAGGGCAGAACAGTACCCCCACCCCCACAAGTGACCCCATTTATATGCCGCACCCCTACAAGTTATTGGCTGGACCTCTCTAATTGGTCCTTGGTCGGCTAGCAGTATAACGAGTCTGTCTGTGACAATTAAGGCTCCTGATGGATATATCTGCCATGTTGTGGGAATAAGCACCCGCTCATAGCGAATATATCCATCACTGCTGTGGCTGGGTAGCTCAGTGTGTCCGCTCATGACTGCCGGCGGGAAATCCGCCGCTATGAGTGGACACACAAAGCTACCCAGCCGCAGCAGTCTTTGTAGGACCCCCGGCTGCCCAGGTATGCAGCAGCACCCTCCCTCTGTCAGAACTCCTTACAGCGCGCGGTCACTCCTGACCGCGGCTGTAAGGGTTAAACTGTCGGGAGTGAAGTGAACTTCACTCCCAGCAGTGCGGTAGGCTTCGGCCAGCCGTGTATTACACACAGCACCCCGCGATCGTGATGCGGGGTGCTGCAGAGGAGACAGAGGGAGCCCCCCTCCCTCTGTCATAACACTTACAGCCTGTGGTCACTTTCGACCGCGGCTGTAAGGGTTAAAACTGCCGGGACTGAAGTTTACTTCGGTCCCGGCAGTGCAGCAGGGTCCCGGCTGTGTGATACAGCCGAGTCCCTGCCACGATCTCGTGAGTGCACTGGGCAGCACCCACGAGAATAATGGACGAGTATAGACGTCCATTTGCGGGAACGGCTGCCAAACTGGACGTCTATACTCATCCATGGTCGTTATCAGGTTAAACCGGCTCCAGCATGGTCTGACATTTCGGCGTACTTTCAGCTGATGCGACTTGTCGCTGAAAAGTCCCTTTTGATAAATTCAGCACCAATGCATTTTCCAATGCATTTCCATTTAAAATAGACTAGAATGCATCATGTTCTAAAAATCCTCTTGAGCAAAAGTCGCAAAAAAGTTGCACATTTTTAGACTGCGACTTTCTGTGCGACAAATATAGACAGTTAAAAACAGTCTAAATCCTTTGATAAATATCCCCCATTGTATATTTGAATCAATATATAATTTATTTGGAATATCCATTTTCCTTACAAGCAGAGAGTTTCAAAGTAAGAAAAATGCAAAATTTTATAATTTTTATGAAATTTGGGGATTTTTCCCCAATAAAGGATGCAAGTAACAACGATAATGTACCAATATGTTAAAGTAGAATATGTCGGAATCAGAACAAATGGTAAAAGCATCCCAGAGTTATTAATGCATAAAGTGACAGTGGTCAGAATTGCAAAAAAGGGCTCAGTCCTTAAAGTTAAAAAAAGGGCTCATTCTTTAAGGGGTTAAAAGAGCAATAAACAACCAAAAAATTGCATTTAAAAAATACAAATCTGAAGGGTCGCCTTTAGCCTTACAATTAAGTTACAAAGTGCTTAATTGAATCTGTAAAGGTGTAATAAATGTGGATATGGTGTTTTGGGATTTTGCAAAGGCGTTTGATACTGTCCTTAATAGATGTCTGACTGAGTGGAAAACAGGCATGAAGGGGTACTCCGGCCCTAATACATCTTATCCCCTATCCAAAGGATATCTGCGGCGCTTGAGGCTCCGAGTGTGTAGCGTGATGACCACGGGGCCGGAGTATCGTGACATCACGCCCAGCCCCCTCAATGCAAGTCTATGACGGGCCCCCGTGGTCATCACACTACACACTGCAGAGAGCTCACAAAGGTGGGTGCGCAATGAGAGATTGCGGGGGTCCTCAGTGGCTGGACCTCCACAATGATACATCTTATCTCCTATTTTATTGATAGGGGATAAGATGTATTAGGGCTGGAGTACCCCTTTAAGCACCGTACCAAAAGATGGTGGTCAATGATTTGTGCTCTGATTGGTCCCACTTTTGCTTAACTTATTTATTAAAGAGGTACTCCTTTGGAAGCATCTTATCCCCTGTCAAAAGGATATGGGATAAGATATTAGATCTCTGAGCCGGCAGCAGCAGTGTCACATATGTGCAGGCAAAGAGTGCAGTACTGATCTCACCCACTCCCTCTATAGAGGATTGACAACCACAGTGACAGCCCCTTCCTAGATAAGTGATGGAAGTTACTGTCAACAAAAAAATCTACAAAACAGATGGAGGTCGGTATACTGTATGGAATCACACAAACTAACAAAAGTAAAACTAAAAACACATACAATATTTCAAAGTCTACTAGCTGAATCTATACCAGGAGTTGTCAAAGTTGCCAAATCACAAATACAGGAGAATAGTCAGAATGCCCAGCCAAAAGGTAAGAAATACCAGAATAATCAGAAATACACATACAAACGCTAGCTACTAGAGAAACTCTTTGCAGGCGAGGTCTGAAAGCACATTGCAGGTTTAAATAGGCGACACACAGGTGAACTAACAAGGTCAGCTGACCAGCCCAGAGCTAGGCATCACTACAGCAACCAGATACACAAACACATTCAGTGATGTTTAACCCTTCGGGTTCTTACAGTACCTCTCTATTTTAAAGGGGCCAATGGACTCTTAACAACCTGAGAGTACAGAGGTACCAACTTGGATACAGATGGACCATCAATATCTTCATCTGTACCCTCACCCTCAATATCACACCACTCATTGGTGTCCTCATAAACATCATCCAAATCCTCACTACTTTTTTCTGACACCAAATCCATATGAGCCCTCTCAACACATTTATTGCCCATGCCATCGCAACACACAGATTCAACCAGAGACTGCTGCAAAACTGGCTTATTAGCAGCCCTAGATGGCAAATCAGAACGGACTGTAGAAACCACCCAAAGGAATGCTGCTCGACTTAGAAGCCTGTGAGGTGAGACATACCTGTGTGTCCAAGTGGCCTCCACGAATACCACTTGGACGTGGACGCTTGACACAAGACCTGATGACGTGTGTGTCTTCTCCACAAAAGAAACACAATCCGTTGATTTAACGGACTCTCCTGCACTGCTTCGGGGTATGGATGGACCCTATCTGCATGGGTTCATCCTCAGGCACAGGTTGATGAAGAGAGACAGGAGAGGAGTCAAGCAGGAAAGGAGAAGTAGAAGAAGAACACTCCCGTTTGCATTCTCGCAGATATCTATCCAAATGCATGGCTAACGTCATTGCTTGGTCAAGGGAGTCAGGTGAGGGATAAGTCACTATAATGTCCTTTAAAGTGTCCGATAACCCCAGTCTGAACTGACAAACTAAAGCTGGTTTGTTTCACTTGGAGACCACACACCACTTTCTGAATTGAGCACAGTATTCCTCCACTGGTCTGCGTCCCTGTTTAAGCGAATGCAGCTGAGACTTAAAGTCCACGGAGAACAACTCAGAGGCATCTGGATCAATGGAAAATACCGATCCCTGGGGAACCCCTTGCAGAAGTGACATAATAATTCCCACTCTCTGGGCCTCAGTGCCAGAATAGTAAGGTCTCAGACGAAAGTATAACTTGCCACTTTCACAGAAAGTTTTGAACATTTTCTGATTACCTGAAAAACGATCCGGGAAACTAACTTGCGGCTCCACGGGAGCTGAGGCTGGGTTTACATCACGTTTTTACCAATACGAGACCACATCCGGCTGGGGGAGCTAAAACCTTGCGCTCCCGTATCACTGACATATGCCGCCCATATGTAATTCATTTCAATATGCTGACCGAACGATGACTCCGGTCGGTTCATTTTTACCCCGCATGCGGTTTTCCCACCGCACCTAAAACCGTAGTCAACCACGATTTGAGGTCTGGTGGAAAACCACATACGGGGCAAAAATGAGCCGACCGGAGTCAGCGTTTCAATCCAGTTGGCTCATTGAAATGAATTACACACGGGCAGCATACGGCAGGGATACGGGAGCGCAAGGTTTTAGCTCCCCCCAGTCGTATGCGGTCTTGTATTGGGAAAAATGTGATGTGAACCCAATCTGAGACAGGAACTGATCACACCTGGGTACAGGCAGACTCCAGATCCTGGATTCTGGCTAGCAAGGCCTGGATAAGCTGCTCCTGGTCTTGCAGTCTCTGAGTCAAGGTCTGAACTAATGCTGACTGAGAAGAATCACACTGCTGATATCTTTTAACCAAATCCTGAAGTCAAACCCTGCATTTTCTCTACTAAAGCAGACATAGCTTCCATAATGCAGGAGCAAGGCAAATGCACTTGTTCCCTCGCATGGTTTTGGAGGCATGGCTCCCCTTGCCTTGGTAGACATCAGAGGAACCTGAGATGGGAGTGGGAACAGTGTTCTTTAGAGAGTAACAGTTGACAACCAGAGGCTTTAATAGTGACACATGAAAAGAGTCAGGAATATGGCAAGAAGGGGGTAACTGTAGACTGGATTGATTTTTTGTAAGACTTCGAACGGACTGAGGAATCGAGGATCTAACTTGTAGGTGGAAATTTTTAAACAAATGTACTTAGAAGATAACCAAACTTTATCACCGGGAGAGAAGGATGGAGGAGGTCTTCTTTTCTTATCAGCCTGGGTTTTCATGCGAGAGGAGGCCAGGGACAAAGAATGCCGAGTCTGTCGCTGAATGGAAGAGAAGTCACGGACAAGTTCATCTACAGCTTGGACACCAGAAGAAACTGGAACTGGAAGAGGAGACCAGCGATAAGTCTCCAAAATCTGATTTACCCTCTCCACTTGACCGTTAGACTGAGGGTGGTAGGAAGAGAAGTCCAGATGGATATCAAGACGGGTACAGCGAGCTCGCCAGAACTTGTCCGAGACGATATGTTTTGGTAGACCATGTAGATGGAAAATATGTTGTAAGAAATGCTTCGCTAACTGTGGAGCAGATGGAAGACCAGTAAGTGGGGTGAAATGAGCCATTTTGGAAAACCGATGAGCAACGACCCAGATGACCGTGTTATTATGAGATGGTGGAAGATCGGTAATAAAATCCATTGCGATGTGAGTCCATGGAGTCTCCGGAATGGGCAATGGCTGTAAGAGTCCCGCAGGTTTTTGTTGAGGAGTTTTGTCACGTGCAGACTTTAGACGAGAGAAAGCCTCTTCAGTCTCAAGAGGCCATGACTTAGGGTTAGAGTTCTTTCTGGTGAGAACTACAATAGTAGCAACCAAGGAAGAGAAGTGTGGGATGAACTGACGATAATAGTTGGCAAATCCCAGAAAGCGTTGGTCTGAAGACCAGTAGGACAGGGCCAATCCAAAACTGCTGACAGTTTCTCAGGATCCATCTGCAGGCCTTGATGAGAGACAATGTATCCGAGAAACGTGAGGCTAGATTTCTCGAATAGGCATTTCTTCAGTTTGGCGTAGAGATGATTCCTCCGGAGACGCTGAAGTACCAGACCAAATTCCTGAAAAACAGCTGGAGCATTGCAAAGGCCGAAAGGAATCACAAGATACTCAAAATGTCCATCACGGGTATTAAAGGCCGTTTTCCATTTGTCTCCCTCACGAATTCTAATCAGGTTATATGCTCCCCGTATATCCAATTTAGAGAAGACCTTGGCTCCCCGGAGATTATCAAAAAGTTCTGAGATCAGAGGAAGAGGATAATGATTTTTGACTGTGATTTTGTTGATACCCCTATAGTCAATACATGGACGAAGAGAACCATCCTTCTTGCCCACAAAGAAGAATCCTGCACTAGCAGGAGAGGAGGACTTTCTGATAAATCCTTTTTGGAGGTTCTCCTGGATATATTTTTCCATAGCTTGGGTCTCCGGAACCGACAAAGGATAGATTCTACCACATTGGGGCAAAGTTCCAGGCTGTAAATCAATCAGTCATAAGGACGATGTGGAGGTAATGTCTCGACCTGCTTTTCACAGAAAACATCTGAATAATCTTGATAAGGGGCAAGCAGACCAGGCATAGGAGGAAAGGAGGAAACAACTTTAGGCAGGACTGGCACAAGCGAATGATCTCTCCAGATTTCCAAGTTGCGGAGAATGATGTTGGAGCCAAGGAAGACCAATAAGTAGCTGAGTAGTACATTGGGAGGGAGCACAAAGAATTCAATATTTTCCTTATGCAAGACTCCCACTTGCATGGCAAGAGGCTCTGTGCAGAATTGCACCTTAGAGTCCAGATTTTGTCCATTGACTGAAGAGATGAACAAAGGCTTGGCAAGTCGGGTTACAGGGAGACAATATTCATGTACCAGAGAGGCATCAATGAAGTTGCCAGCGGAACCGGAGTCCAAGAATGCAGAAGCGAAGAATGACATCTTAGCAAAAGCGTGGATTTGAACATGTATTTTCAAGCGAGGAGAGTTAGTATTGAAACCTAGGGTCGCCTCTCCAACGTGTCCTAGGTGTGAGCGTTCCCTGGACACTGAGGACCTGTAGAACAGTCTTTGAGAAAGTGCTCCAGACTGGCACAGTATAGGCACAAATTGTCATTGCATCGACATGATCTTTCCAGCTGTGTTAAGCGAGTACGATCCACCTGCATAGTCTCTTCGGCAAGAGGCAAAGAAGACTGTAGAGGTGGATGTTGAAACATGGGTGCCAAGCGAGGAAAGTGCCGTGTTCAGGAAGGTTCTCTTTCAGTATGAAGTTTTTCCTGCCTCTCGGCAAAATGCACGTCAATGCGTGTGGCTAAATGGATGAGTTCACACAGGTTAGTCAGAGGATCTTGTGCAGCAAGAGCATCCTTTATTCTGCTGGACAATCCTTTTTTAAATGTAGCACACAATGCTTCGTTGTTCCATGCCAATTCTGAAGCGAGGGTGCGAAACTGAACAGCATAGTCTCTTACGGAGGAAGTTCCTTGGCTGAGGTTCAGAAAAGCCATCTCGGCAGTGAGGCACGTGTGGGTTAAGAAGGCCATGAGGTTAGAGGTCACTGGGTCACTGCGATCCCAGAGAGGAGTAGCCCAGGCCAGGGCCTTTCCGAACAAGAAGCTGACCACAAACGCTACCTCGCTCATTCCGTGAGGAACTGGTCCGCCATGAGTCCAGGTGCATGGATGGAATCACAAAACATCTACACCACTTTGGATCACCATCATACTTCATGGGGAAGGGGTAAATGATGCTTTGATCTGGAAGAAGCTGCCGAAATGGGTGGAGAGGAAGGAGCTTGTTGCTTCTGCTGTTGCATGGCCAGTAGTTGCTGCATCATGGCGGACAGTTGATTTAGTTGCTGCACATGACGGGATAACTGCTGCGACTGACGGACCACAACGGAAAGAAGATCTGAAACCTCAGTCAGAGGTACATCAGCAGGATCCATGGTCGGATCTTACTGTTAGACTCACCACAATCGACTGGAACTCGGGAGGTAGTAGATCCGCTGGACCGCAGTAGTCTGGAATGCGAGATGTAGTAGATCCGCTGGACATGTGTGGCAGATGACATGGGCTGTGCCAGGGAGCAGAGTCTAAGGTGTCGCTGGTTATCACCAGAGCCCGCCGCAAAGCGGCATGGTCTTTCTGCAGCAGGCGGCACCCAGGTCGCTACCCCTGGCACAACTTGACCACACAAGCGGCTGAGGGGAAGCGAGGCACAGAAGGGATGAGACAGGTCATAGTCAGGATAGCAGGAGGTCAGGGCAGACGGCACAGGAGCATAGTCAAGAACATAGCAGTAGGTCAATAGGCAAGCGGCAAGGGACAGGTCATGGAATGCAAGGTCCGGAACACGAGAAGACTACATAGGAAACACTTTCTCTTAGGCACAGTGGCAAGCAAAGATCTGGCAGAGGTATGTGGATGGTGCGGAAACTTATAACAATGGGACAGGTGAAACCCATGATTATGGGCGTACTGGCCCTTTAAATTTCAGAGCTCCGGCTCGTGCGCGCTCTAGGAGGCGGGGGCACACGCGCCAGAGCTGAGAGAAGGCAGAAGGTGGAGGTGAGTGACGGGCTGGGACTTGCATGCAGGCGCGTCCCACGATGCGAATCCCAGCCCCGCCGGCAAGAGACATGAGAATGGAGATGCGCTCAAGGCCGGTGGCCGGAGCGCAGTGTGTAACAATTGTCAGTACTTAAAATGTTCATAACCCTGATATTACTGATACTTGAGGGTTAAAGGGGTTATCCACCATAAGGTTATTTTAGTACGTTTTCAAATAAATTCCATCACTCACATTTAGATGGTTCGCATTTTTTTCTTGTTTATTCACGTCTTTCAGCAGTTACATCAGCTTCATATGATAGGATGTCGGCACACATCCAGTCTAGCAGAGGTCTTAACGCACTAGCTGGGAGCCATCAGGGTCATGACATGACATTTTGGGGTACCTCCCCTTACTCACGCATGAGTAAGAGGGAGGTCCCCCAAAATGTCGTGTCATGACCCTGATGGCTCCCAGCTATTGCGTTAAGACCTCTGCTAGACTGGATGTGTGCCGACATCCTATTGTATGAAGCTGATGTAACTGCTGAAAGACGTGAATAAACAAGAAAAAAATGCGAACCATCTAAATGTGAGTGATGGAATTTATTTGAAAAGATACGCAGACCATGATTGTTCATATATGATTGCTCCGTGGATGTGGTGAATATCCACACTTGGACTTTGTTTACTAAGTTATTTTAGTACATACCTGACAGACAGTAATGGACATGCTTAGGAAGGATCTGCGCTTGTCTTGGGGCTAAATGGCTATGTCATGAGATTACCATATCACTGTGGCTAGCTTTTTGTGAACTTGTATTTCCTGTTTGACTTATATTTTTTGGACTACAAATCCCACAATGCCATTTTCCTCCCTCTCACACATCAGCCACCCCACCCATTGAAACAAAAGACCTGTGGTTTTCAATTAGGGTGCCTACAGCTGTTGCATTAGTTGCAGATTGATCCCTCCACCCATTGAAGCAGACAGGCTCCCTGTCATCAGCTAACTAGTGAGTCAGGTCTCGGCCGCATTGCAAGCTGGGAAAAAATCTGAGAGAACAGTCATTTTGTATGCTGTTAAAAATAAATATTGGAGTTAAAATCACAGAAAAATTGTAAGAAAACCATCACACACAGGTACAGACACTATATTATGGACTACACTAACTTTTCAGCCCCTGTAGCATAGTCAAATAAAAAAAATTCGTGGAATACCGATTTAAGTGTTGGTGCCAAGGTACAAATGGCCCAATACAACAAACCGTTACAATAATTGTTACTTTCCTCTATTGCAAAGGACTTTGTTACACCTAATTCGTAAAAATGCCACATGAACTCTTCCAACTGTTTACAACTTTTCATTACCCTGTGAAGAACATTTGGATTAATGCCCCAGGAAAATACATAGCCCAGAGAAGGACATTCCAAACTAATGCCCCAGGAACTATTTTGTTGTTCTAACTCTGGCCCATTTGGCCGTTTCCCATCACCTGCCCTCCAGGACATTACGCCGGGGACAGCTCACGTGTTCTTCTGTACTCCTGCCCGTCCTGTGTAGCAGATGCTGCTCAATGTCCGTCATGGGTCCCCTCTCCTCAGAACTTTCTATAATGCACTATATAATTTAATGTTATGTAATGGTTAATGTATTGTATTTTCTATGCATCTGTTGCCTTAAATCTCTTGTTGCTAAGGACTTTTTTGTTAAGGGGAGTATGCAGTGGTGAACATGTGGGAAATGGGAAAGCTCTAAATTGTCCCCTTATATACTATAGCTAGAGTTCAGAGTTAATTATAAGCTAAGTATTTGCTGTGGTACAGTTTGGAGAGTGAAGTCTGTCTGTGAGGTGGATTTGAAAGGAGGCCTGAGGCCTAAGTCCAGCAACTATGCATCTACTACAAGTCAGCCCCACTACCTGGGTGAAAGTCAAAGCCTTGCGGTACACCTAACAGTCCGGGGATTACTTCAGTCAAGATAGTCAAGTCCCAGTCCCTAAAGTCTAGCGTGGGCTGTACTCTCTATCTTTATGAGTGATTTTATGACTTTTTAAACATGTTTTCATTGCATTTATTTCTCAATAAAATTATTTTTTTAATTATCTGATCTATATATGCTTTCATTGTTTGTTCTTATGCTACAAACTGTCAAACATTTGTTATTTATCTATCAATTATGCTAATTATTTATACAATTCTATCATTGTTATAGTATGCATCCAATTGAACCTACACAGTGTTTACTAAAAAGAAAGTTGTTACTCCACCATCTTAGTACACTCGGCATGAAGCCGTGTTTTTGGGTATAAGTTTTCCCCAGCTTGATTCTCAACCCGGCGGTACTAACAGAGTATTTAAGACTGAAATGATAACCACTATCCCATGCACATCTTGAGAAAGGGCTCCGTACCAGCCCTAAACGCATTCACTACTGCATGTAATGCCTGTTTTATTTCATTTTATGATCAATGAATCTACAATCTTTGGGAGAAGCGCCAGGACTGCAAGTTTTTTCTTTCTTTTTGCCTTGAACTCTACTGCTGACGGCCGGGATCCAGTGGAAACCGGAAACTCCAGGGCTGCTGACCCTTCTATATGCGAACTGAGATGTTGTGCTCTGAGCATAACCAACTTTGGTGAGCGGATTTGTCTTCATTACATTGTATTTTGCACCAAAAAGATATCTCACTAGGATTGTGCTCCGATCTTCTTTTATTTTTCCAGTTGTATAATGAAAATGTATCCACATTTAGTACATATAAAACAAAGTGAAGATCAAAGTAGACCAGTCTTCTGGAAAACAACACTGTTACATAACCAAGTCCCATATTATGAGGAGCTCTGGTCGGTCCTAGATGGCAGGGAAGGTGGTCAATATTAGCTTATCCTGAGCCACTCAAATTTGGGCACCCAAAATACTGAAAGGGACAAATACAGAGGTGCCCTATGACAAGGTGTTATAGCATACAATAAAACAGAACAATAATTATATTATTATAACAAAAATAAAAACAGACAGCTGCTGCACAGAGACCCCCCCCCACCCACAGATTTGTAAATAACTTATTTAAAAATCTTAACCCTTCCAGTAATTATCAGTTGCTGTATACTACAGATATACTACAGATACATTTGTGAAGTTCTTTCCAGTCTGACAACAGTGCTCTCTGCTGACACCTCTGTCTGTGTCAGGAACGGTCCAGAGCAGGAGAAGTTTTCTATAGGGATATGCTTCTAATCTGGACAATTCCTGACACGGACAGAGGTGTCAGCAGCGAGCACTGTTGTCAGACTGGAAATAACTTCACAATTTTCTCTGTAGTATACAGCAGCACATAAGTATTTAAATAGAAGTCATTTACAAATCTATTTAACTTTCTGGAACGAGAAAGTCCCACAGGAGACCTATTTTCACTAGAGTGAGGTTAAAATGCGCAATAGGTGGGAGGTACTCATAGGAGTAAGCGCTATCGGTGCCAGATCCCTCATGTTCTGGGATGAGGGAAGAAACCATTTCTACAATCTGCCATATATACAAGAACAGATCTATCGATTGTGGAGGTCAAAAGGAAGTCAAACTCATTTGAGAAGAGGGAACCCCTAAATTGGATCCCAGATCTGACAAGGTATACCAACGGTTATTATCCGTATGCATAGAATCTTCCACTGTGTTGATTCCCTTGAGCCTCCACGAGCGGAACAAACCACTATGATAATTTTCAGGGAAGTCCAAGGTGGCCCAGGGAAAAGGGTATTTATAGCATGTATAAGATAGACCCATACAACTACGCACAGCCTTTCAGGCGACAATGGTATCTTTAAACAGTAAAGATTGCTTGATGACTGGCGGCAAAGAAGGAAGAGAGCAGTGGAGGAATGACAGTGGTTACCAGGGGTTTACCAGGTGTTGTAATGCCAATCCATGATGTGATGCAGAAGGCATACTATATTATATCACTGAATATCTATAAAGTTCACCCTTCCATCTCATGTAGAGAGCATTAATGTACATAATGCAATTCTGGGGGGGTTTTGCCGCCCAAAAGAATTTAGTGAATGTAGAGGTTAGTGTTTTAACGTCCAAATGTTTCCATAATGGGGGATTGTCTGGAGAGGATATAAAAGTTTCCCAAAGCTGGACATCTTAAGCAGGTAGCAACGACCTAAGAGGGAGAGGGGTAGGCCATGCAAGCAGTGTAATTCTGATTGGATTTTGTTTATTGGTTAGACATTTTGGGCATTTATCCTGTAACCCGAGTAAGCTCTAAAGTGAAACAATATGTCTAGAATATGTGAAATGGCTTTGGCCAGATCACTCAGATACAGGATGATGTCATTGGCAAAAAGAGATACCTGGACCTCCCCACTACGCACCGGAATGCCTTTAAAGTCAGATGAAGCAGATAAGTAACACTCTAAGGGCTCTAGGGCAATGTCAAAGAGGAACGGGGAGAGCGACACCACTGAAACGTGCCCTTGCATTAAGAAAAAGTCGAAGAGAGAAACCCTGGGAGGTATATCCTCCATTAAGGGGAAGCATACAGGGCTCCTAAGAGGGTGTGGAATGCCCCATGAATGCCATTGGTGTCCAACACCGCATCCAGTCAGGACCAGTTGACATTATCAAATGCCTTTTCGGCATCAAGGGTAAACCGAGAAGGACAGCCTGCCTGGCTGTGTCGGTGATCAATAGCATCAAGCAGGGTAGTATAAGAGAGAGATGATCTGTCATGATTTTGGAGATTACTTTTTGAGGCCCTGTATTGCAAATTTCATTAAGTAGGGGAAGATAGGTGCATTAAGAGCTCCTATTTGCTCCGTGGTGATCTGAAGGAGAGAAACCTTACTCAAGAGAGTGTCAGAGGGGAGGGTGGGGAGAGAGGTGCATACATAAAGATCAGTATTGTAGCGGCCCATAAAATTTACTATGTCGTGGATTAGTTAGGAAATGGCAATTAGGAGTTTTAACGGAAAGAATATGTGAAGAGGGGCGTTAGCAAGTAGGCGGCTAGATTTGTTACCAAATCTTTGAAGGATCGCCATGTATTCCCCATGATAGTATTGTTCCCTCTTTGTCAGGTGGTCAAAAACTCACCTTTAGTCTTTACCCATGCCTCTTTAGATGTCGGAGTGGGACGGTGAAGGAAGGCCAAATATGCCAGTCTAAAATAATTTCTTACGCTGGAATATTTAGTGGACAACTCTCTCTTTTTGCCTGCCATGTAGGACATAATGCAGCCCATAAGGACCACTTTTGCAGTATCCCAAAAAAGATGTCGGAGTGGGACGGTGAAGGAAGGCCAAATATGCCAGTCTAAAATAATTTCTTACGCTGGAATATTTAGTGGACAACTCTCTCTTTTTGCCTGCCATGTAGGACATAATGCAGCCCATAAGGACCACTTTTGCAGTATCCCAAAAAAGATGGGGGTCATCCCTATGTTCTGCAACCCCCACCCCTGAAGAAGCTGTGCAAAAAAGTAATCTTTGTAGAGTGTGGTCAGGAAGTGCCATACAAAATCACTGCCCTGTGGGTGACGATCAGTGAGGTCCGGGGAAAGAGGAGCATGATCTGAAATCGAGGGGGACAGAGATGCATGTACGAAAATTTAGTCTATACACAACCAAGAGGATAAGGCGTGGGAGTAGATAGTAAACTGTCGGTCCATGGGTTTATGCAAATGCCACAGATCAACTAGTGTGGTATGTTCAAATAAGGGTGACAGTACCTTATCACGTGTCGCCTCTCCTCCACGTGTAAAGGGGTAGGAGCTGGAATGCAGAACCGTGTTAAAATCACCTCCTACTATGTTAGATGAGGCAGGATTTTTATTAAAAAAAGTAGTATTAGTAGTATTCAGCCCATATACATTATAGATACTAACAACCCAACTAGGCGATTCGAGTAACAGGAAATGCAATCTGCCCTGTGTCATTTTCCGATTTAAGGACCTTATGGGAGGGGTGGGGGATCTGAGGGGGAACCTAGCACTGTGCCCACCCAGAGCTTTTTATTAGTCGTAAAAAATTGCATTCTGGTATATGCATCTCCTGCAGCAGCCCCTTGATGTTCCATGAGACTATCCGCATACATATAGGGGGAGATTTATCAAAACCTGTGCAGAGGGAAAATCGTCCAGTCGCCCATAGCAACCAATCAGATCGCTTCTTTCATTTCTAACAAGGCCTCTGCAAAATGAAAGAAGTGATCTGATTGGTTGCTATGGGCAACTGGGTGACTTTTCCTCTGCACAGGTTTTGATAAATCTCCCCCATATTGAGTAACAGATATGCAATGCTCCAAGGGTTTCAGGGAAAGAAGACTGAAAAGCAGCTGACCCATGCAGCGGCTATGTACAAAATACAAACAATAAAACCCATACCACACCATGGAAAGAAAAAAGAAACCCATGCAATAAGAGGTAAAGGCAGGTAAAAAAAAAAGAAGAAACAGATCCTCTCTTGACTTTTTTCAGGGAGAGTCCTGACTCCCGCCTGTGCATCGGACAAAGAAGCAAACAAGGTAGGTAATCAGGCATAACCATTAGAGCAAGGTAAATCCACAGATAAGTAAAGAAAGAAAATGGGAAAAAAAAGGAGGGGGGGGGGAAGGGAGAGGGAGGAAGATTAGTGGGGACAACAAGGTATCATGGACAATCAGGAGCACGTAGGAAGGGATAAGGAAGGGTGGAAATTGAGATAAACAAATAATATCAGGTCACAGACAGGGGGTGGGGTAGCAGGCAGGCATACAATCAAGGGCAGCCAGCATGTGGTAGCATCAGCACCCCAGGGAAGGATATCATGCTTCATGACAAGACAGACTCAGGTTTCAGGTCCCATTGCTCGTTGTTCCTTAGCGGATGGTGAAGGGTTTGGCGTGGCTTCCACCGAAGAGTCCGAGGGACCAACTGATCCTGCTGGTGGCGATTGAAAGGAGGTAACCTTAGGTTTGGTTGAAGCCTGATGTTGTCTATGGCGTTTTTATTGTCAAGGCTGATGAAGGACGAGGCGGAGAGAGGGTCCATCCAGACAACATTCTCCTCAGATGGTGGGGTCAGGTCTGCACATGCTTGTAAATAGGGTTCTGTTGTAGCTGGAGAGTGGAATGACTTCCCTGAAGCTGAACATGTTAGATTGCGGGTATTAAAGACAAAACTTGACACCCTTCTTATAGAGATGTGTGCCCTGCACCGGAGGTGTCAGTTTGGTGTAAGATGCCCTTATAGGTGTCTAGATTTCCTTGTATCAGGCTAAAGACCTTACAAAGGGGTAAAACAGGGAGTGGTATGGCTCTACCTAACCCATTCCTCTATTTCCTGGCCTCTCAATTACAGCAACTGAGGGGGTGGGCAGCCCGCTGCTTGTTGGGACCCACTGGCCGTTTATTCCTCCCTAAGCATAGACTATACACTATACACAATACTTACATGCACAATTTCCTATACTGGAAATTGGATCCCTTACAAAGCCTCCAGACCCTACTCCTACTACCCTGTTAGTATGCAAAGTATGGAGTAAAGCCAAGTCTATGCAGGGAGTGGAGGGATGCACTTCATGCAGCAATCCAGAACTCCTATCATTGTTGAACTATCCATTTTGGGAGCAGAGGGGGATAGTCCAATTGGGGCAACTGCATTTTGATGGGTCATTTAGGTCCTTTCAACAGTTGCAGTCATACTTTGATCTGCCACGAACTTCATTCGACCATTATCTTTAACTCTGTCAAGCTATTAAAGTGCAGCGTAGTTCGAGGTCTTTAGTTACCAAATCTTGCCCTCCTTTGAAATCGGTGGTGATGTCCCAGGATTCCTCGGGTGTTATCTTTTTTTGATTCCTCGTGTGTTATCTTTTTGTTTGTATTTTTGTACATGTATCTAATATCTGATTTAAAAAAAAAAAAAAGACCTTGGGCAGTGTAGCTCTTGGTAAGAGATCGCTAACTGCTAGACATGCCGCTACAATGCTCTTGAAAAATGTTGCCCAGTTAAGATACTTTGAAATGGGGTGCATCACTGAACTAATAAAAAACAGATGGTCATTTCAACAAATTGCTCACCATCTAGGTCTTTCTAACTGAGCTGTTAGAGGGTGTTGGGAACCAGGGTGTACAGTATGCTATTAGGTGTTGGATGGTGCAGACAGACCGCCAATAGAGAAGATAAGTTTGATCCACCAACAAGCACAATTTGCTTGCACAATTTGCTTGTCCACCATCCATACACAGGTGGCACCTTCATTACACACCCCTGTCTCACATGCCCATTACATATCCTGCTTCTGACAGACAGCCACTGTCACCTTTGTTTGCAATGGTGTTGTAAACAAGTAGCATATTGGTCACCAGCCTGATTCTACAGTGATTGGAGTCCACCATAAGGCAGTTGACATTTCTATAATTATTCTATTGGAATGTTTGGGTGATTCGGTCCAGGCAAAACATCATCTGGTAGGTCTGACACACACTAGGGGCACATTCCTTTTTGTTTTCACTTTCAGTGAACAAGAAATCTTGACTGCTTTAAACTGGAACTGTATAATTTCTAGAGATGAATATGTTCGAGATCTACTGATGGCGGTTCTGAGTATGGAGGCCTCATGGTGAGTATGCAATGCTGCCTATCCTGTGGAGAGACAAATTGCCCCAATTGCTGATGTGATGATTTGGGGAGCTATAGCAAACAACAGTCGATCACCCCTAGTAGTGATACAAAGTGAGAGACACTAACCGCTCAGCAATATGATCAGACCTTCCTGCAGCCATTTGTGATGCTTTTCATGGCAGGGTTTCCAACTGGGCTTTCCTCATTTACTTATTAACAGGAAGGCTTATATCTCATGGGCACTATAGCAGCTTCATAGTGCGGCACCAAATGTTTTTTTCTTTACATCGGTTTGGACTATAATGTATTGTACTGAATGGTGTAAGCATTTTTACTTATCAAATCTAATAAATAACAATCTTTTTTTGTTTAACACATTACCATATAGCTATTACATTCAGCTGAAATGAGACAGTTAGTGGACAGAATTCAATATCTGTTTATAGATATATATATATAAAAAAAAAAAAACATCTGAAGTGTTCTGTGAAATGACACTGTGCTTACCTTGGCATTGTAGGCAATGAAGTTTTTTGATAAAGCATCAGGGGTGTGCATCCATGATTTATCTGGAAAACAAGATTGGATTGATTTTATAGTGCATCTCACAGTATATTATTTTACTCTTCATTTCCTTAACATTGTATTTTATTCTAATATGAACTGTTATTATCTAAGGTGTCAGACAGGGAAAGTGGTACATTGGTGTTGCACTGAATTTTCCATCAGGATGCACTCAAAACATGCATAAAAAATAAGAAGAATAAGTGGCTTTACAATTTTAAAGATACTGGTATACATTTAAGGATGTGTACCCCATACATCCTGAAAATATATAAAGAAAAAAGAATATACAGTTCTCTAGAAAAGTACATATTTATGTAGTGTAGGTGAGTAAATACTTTGCATAAGTATAAAGAAGTAGAAGGATAAGAGAATAAAAAGTAGATATAGAATAAAGTCTCTTATTCTCTAGTACAATCTGAGATTATAAAACTTTAGTGTTATAAAAATTTACCCAGTCTAATTAAAATGTAATCTGCATAGAAAAAATATTGCCCGGACCTTCCAAGGTAGTGTAATCAATTGGATATAAAATATGGATTACTGGGTCGTGCTCCAATGATAATTCAAAATAATTTTTTATTTAAAATGTATTCTAATACAGTGCATTACTCCTCACAGGGCCCATGTGAGAAGAACACATATAGTAAATATACAAATTCAGACAATCTTAAAATCAACAAATATTAAAAATATAGCACTGGCATATGAAATGGCTCTATATAGACATATTGATCTTATATCCTCGCAGTATTAGAATGATGCAATATATTTCTTAAGTATCCTTTTATATATATAACAGTTATAAATCAAGTTAAATACTGTGTTACCGGTCCTGTGATGAATAATTTGGCTCTGACAGCTCTCGCTGAGGCGATTAGAGTTGTTCCTGTGCCTAGATATAGGAACTGCAGTCGACGGTCTCAGATGGTGCTGTCGCTTTAGCTCGCAAAGTCCAGATGTATCGCGGTGGTGGTCGTCACAGGCTGGTGGCGCTGGCAGGCGCCGATGGTATATTTGCCGGGAGACCGAGCGCTGGCATGCGCTTGTGATGTCGGCATGCCAGCACTCGGTCCAAATTATTCATCACAGGACCGGTAACACAGTATTTAACTTGACTTATAACTGTTATTTATAAAAGGACACTTAAGAAATATATCGCATCATTCTAATACTGCGAGGATATAAGATCAATGGGGGGAAATTTATCAAAGGATTTAGACTGGTTTTTCCTGTCTAAATTTGTCGCACAGAAAGTCGCAGTCTAAATATGTGCGACTTTTCTGCGACTTTTGCTGTAGAGGATTTTTAGAACATGATGCATGCAAGTCTATTTTAGATAGAAATGCATTGGAAAATGCATTGGTGCTGAATGTATCAAGTGCGACTTTTGTGCGACAAGTCGCATCTGCCCAAAATACGCTGAAATATCAGACCATGTTGGAGCAGGTCTAAATGCAGTTTAAGCTGTAGACCCTGAAGTCTGAGCACAGAATTTATCAAGGGCTGTGAGACCTTTGATAAATTAGGAGCACAATAGACAGGAGAATACCACATACGCTGGTCTATAAGCATACCCAGAATAGACTAGATTAGTAAATGTCCCCCAATATGTCTATATAGAGACATTTCATATGCCAGTGATATATTTTAAATATTTGTTGATTTTAAGATTGTCTGAATTTGTATATTTACTATATGTGTTCTTCTCACATGGGCCCTGTGAGGAGTAATGCACTGTATTAGAATACATTTTAAACAAAATTTTTTTTTTAATTATCATTGGAGCACGACCCAGTAATCCATATTTTATATCCAATTGATTACACTACCTTGGAAGGTCCGGGCAATATTTTTTCTATACATATTTTCTAGTTTTTGCAACTGTGGTATAGTTGCATGCCCTGTTGACCTCGGTTAGTGATATTTATTAATTGTGAGCTGCACTTACACTTTTTTCTTTTCTTTTAAAATGTAATCTTATTTATTTAGAATATAAAAGATTGTACAAATATTATAAAATATTAATTCCTTAAGGACTCAATCACCCATTTTAATGTTAAGGACTCTTTTGTGCAAATCTGACTTGTGTCACTTCATGCATTAACTAGTTGAGTACCCAGCTTTGCCCGGTTTTTCCTTCCTCATCCTTGTTGGGGAGGAAAATCAACAAAGGAGAAAGCTTTTGACTTCATATCCCATCCCCATATATTGTTGTCATATACCAACCCCATATCCCAACCTCATATCCCGACCTCATATCCCGTCCACATATCCCGTCTTCATATCCCGACCTCATATCCCGTCCTCATATCCCGTCCTCATATCCCGACCTCATATCTCGACCTCCTACCCCATCCTCATATCCCGTCCTCATATCTCGACCTCTTATCCTGACCTCCTATCCCGTCCTCATATCCCGTCCTCATATCCCGACCTCATATCCTGACCTCATATCTCGACCTCATATCTCAACCTCAAATCCCGACCTCCTATCCCGTCCTCATATCTCGACCTCATATCTCGACCTTCTATCCCATCCTCTTATCCTGTCCTCATATGCCGTCCTCATATCTCAACCTCATATCCTGACCTCCTATCCCGTCTTCCTATACCGTCCTCCTATCCCGTCCTCATATTCCGTCCTCATATCTCAACCTCATATCCCGTCCTTTTATCTCGACATCATATCCCGTCCTCATATCTTGTTCTCATATCTCGTCCTCACATCCCAACCTCATATCCCGTCATCATATCCCAACCTTATATCCCAACCTCCTATTCCGTCCTCCTATCTCAACCTCATATCCTGTCCTCATATCTTGTCCTCATATTCTGACCTCATATCTCACCCTCCTATCCCGACCTCCTATCCCGACCTCATATCCTGACCTCCTATCCCGTCCTCCTATCTTGACCTCATATCCCGTCCTCATATCCCGACCTCATATCCCATCCTCATATCTTGACCTCCTATCCCGACCTCCTCTCTTTGTGAGATGGGGTGTGGCTTGCAAGCCGGATTGACACATTCATCAGGAGATGTAGAGTGGAGCTTGTGGAGTAAGGTACTGGAAGTCCCATATACTGGCATGGGTAAGGGTTAATTTAAATATCACATCTTTTTATTTGACATATAAGTAATATGTGTACCAGGTATTATTGAAATACCTACAGCTGTACGGAAGTTATGTGGGAACATACATTTCCCATTGACTTGCATGGGACATTAAACAATAATCCCAACCCTCACAAATGGGGGTAGTTAAGGGTTAAATTAACTATCCTATATTTTAAGTGGACATATAAGTAACATGTGACCAAGTATTATCAAAATATTTCCAGCCGTTTGGAAGTTATACAGTAACATATATTTCCCATAGACTTGTACGGGACTTTAAACAAAAAGCCAGACCCTGGCAAATGGGGGTGAGTAAGGGTTAAATCACCTATCATATGTTTTTTGTTGACATATAAGTAACATGTGTGCCAAGTTTCATGTTAATATCTTCAACCGTTTGGACGTGATGCTGGAACATACACACATCTATATTTATATATATATATATATATATATATATATATATATATATACTAGCTGAGTACCCGGCGTTGCCCGATTTTTCTTTACTAATCCTTGTTGGGGAAGAAAGTAAACAAAGGAGGAAGCTTTAAACTTCATATTCCGTCCTCATATATTGTTGCCTTATCCCGACCTCCTGTCCCGACCTCCTATTCCGTCCTCCTATCCCGTCCTCCTATCCCATCCTCCTACCTCAACCTCCTATCCCGACCTCCTATCCCGTCCTCCTATCCCGTCCTCCTATCCCGTCCTCCTTTCTCAACCTCCTATCCCGACCTCCTATCCCGTCCTCCTATCCCGACCTCCTATGCCGACCTCCTATCTCGACCTCCTATCTCGACCTCCTATCTCTACCTCCTATCCCGACCTCCTATCCTATCCTCCTATCTTGACCTCCTATCCCGACCTCCTATCCCGACCTCCTATCTCTACCTCCTGTCCCGACCTCCTATCCCGTCCTCCTATCCCGTCCTCCTATCTCAACCTCCTATCCCGACCTCCTATCTCTACCTCCTATCCCGACCTCCTATCCCGTCCTCCTATCCTGACCTCCTATCCAGACCTCCTATCCCGACCTCCTATCCCGACCTCCTATCCCGTCCTCCTATCTCGAGCGCCTATCCCGATCTCCTATCCTGTCCTCCTATCCCGACCTCCTATCCCATCCTCCTATCTCAAACTCCTATCCCAACCTGTAATAGGCTCTATTACCTAACTCAGTATTTCCCAACCAGTGTGCCTCCAGCTGTTGCAAAACTACAACTCCCAGCATGCACGTTCTGTCAGTGCATGCTTGGAGTTGTAGTTTTGCCCCCCCCCCCTCCCATGTGAATGTACAGGTTACATTCACACTGGCAGCGGATTACAGTGAGTTTCCCGCTTCAAGCTTGAGCTGCAGCAAATTTTCCGCCGCAGCTCAAACTCCTAGCAGGAGACTCAGTGTAATCCGCCGTCAGTGTGAAGTGAATGTAGCCTAAAAACATTACACTACACTACACTAACACAAAATAAAGAGTAAAACACTACATATACACACATACACTGCCCCCCCCCCCCCCAATAAAAATGAAAAACGTATCCTACGGCAGTGTTTCCAAAATGGAGCCTCCAGCTGTTGCATAACAAAAACTCCCAGCATTTCCGGACAGCCATTGACTGTCCAAGCATGCTGGGAGTTTTGCAACAGCTGGAGGCACCCTGTTTGAGAATCACTGGCTTAGAATACCCCTATGTCCACCCCTATGCAAATCCCTAATTTAGGCCTCAAATGCGCATGGCGCTCTCACTTTGAAGCCCTGTCGTATTTCAGGGCAACAGTTAAGGGCCACATATGGGGTATCGCCGTACTCGGGAGAAATTGCCTAACAAATTTTGGGGGGCTTTTTCTCCTTTTACCCCTTATGAAAAGGTAAAGTTGTGGTCTACACCAGCATGTTAGTGTAAAAAAAACATTTTTATACACTAACATACTGGTGTTGCCCCATACTTTTAAATTTCACAAGCGGTAAAAGAAAAAAAGCCCCCAAAATTTGTAATGCAATTTCTCCTGAGTACGGAGATACCCCATATATGGGCATAAAATGCTCTGCGGGTGCAAAACAAGGCTCAGGAGTAAGAGCACACCATGTACATTTGAGGTCTTAATTGGTGATTTGCACAGGGGTGGCTGATTTTACAGCCATTCTGACATAAGCGCAAAACAATAAATACCCACATGTGACCCCATTTTGGAAACTACAACCCTCACGGAATGTAACAAGGGGTATAGTGAGCATTTACACCCCACAGGTGTCTGACAGATCTTTGAAACAGGGGTCTGTGAAAATGAAAAATAAAATTTTTAATTTGCACAGCCCACTGTTCCAAAGATCAGCCAGTGGGGTGTAAATTCTCACTGCACCCCTTATTACATTCCGTGAGGGGTGTAGTTTTAAAAATGGGGTCACATTTGGGGGGTCCACTGTTCTGGCACCACGGGGGGCTTTGTAAATGCACATGGCCAAATTCTATTTCCAAAAGCTCAATGATGCTCCTTCTCTTCTGAGCATTGTAGTTCACCCCCAGTGCACTTCACGTCCACTTATGGGGTATTTCCATACTCAGAAGAGATGGGGTTACAAATTTTGGGGGGTATTTTCTGCTATTATCCCTTGTAAAAATGAAAAATTTGGGGGGAAACAAGCATTTTAGTGTAAAAAGAATTTTTTTTTTTACATATGCAAAAGTCATGAAACACCTGTGGGGTATTAAGGTTCACTTTACCCCTTGTTACGTTCCCCAAGGGGTCTAGTTTCCAAAATTGTATGCCATGTGGGTTTATTTTTTTTGCTGTCCTGGCACCATAGGGGCTTCTTCTGAGCATTGTAGTTCACCTGTAGTGCACTTCAGGTCAACTTATGGGGTACCTCCATACTCAGAAGAGATGGGGTTACACATTTTGGGCGGTATTTTCTGCTATTAACCCTTGCAAAAATGTGAAATTTTGGGGGAAACACTAATTACCTTTTTTAAAAATGTAACATTTTTTGCTAAACCAAGCATTTTTGGTAAAAAAAAAACATTTTTTTTTACATATGCAAAAGTCGTGAAACACCTGTGGGGTATTAATTCCTTGTTATGTTCCTCAAGGGGTCTAGTTTCCAAAATGGTATGTCGTGTGTTTTTATTTTTTTTGCTGTTTTGGCACCATAGGGGCATCCTAACTGCAACATGCCCCCCAAAAACCATTTCAGAAAAACGTACTCTCCAAAATCCCCTTGTCGCTCCTTCGCTTCTGAGCCCTCTACTGCGCCGGCCAAACAATTTACATAGATATATGAGGTATGTGCTTACTCAAGAGAAATTGGGCTACAAATTCAAGTATAAATTTTATCCTTTTACCCCTTGTAAAAATTCAAAAATTGGGTCCACAAGAAGTGTAAAAAATGAAGATTTTGAATTTTCTCCTTCAATTTGCTGATTTTCCAGTGAAACACCTAAAGGGTTAAAACACTTACTGAATGTCATTTTGAATACTTTGGGGGGTGCAGTTTTTTTTATAATGGGGTCATTTATGGGGTATTTCTAATATGAAGACCCTTCAAATCCACTTCAAACCTGAACTGGTCCATGAAAAATAGCGAGTTTGAAAATGTTGTGAAAAATTGTAAAATTGCTGCTGAACTTTGGAGCCCTCTGATGTCTTCCAAAAGTAAAAACACGTCAATTTTAGGATGCAAATATAAAGTAGACATATTGTATATGTGAATCCCAAAAATTTTTGGGGGGAATATCCATTTTCCTTACAAGCAGAGAGCTTCAAAGTTAGAAAAATGCTAAATTTTCAAATTTTTCATCAAATTATGGGATTTTTCACCAAGAAAGGATGCAATTTATCACAAAAATGTACCACTATGTTAAAGTAGAATATGTCACGAAAAAACAATCTCGGAATCAGATTGATAAGTAAAAGCATTCCAGAGTTATTAATGTTTAAAGTGACAGTGGTCAGATGTGCAAAAAAGGGATGCGTCCTAGAGCTGAAAATGGGCTGCGTCCTTAAGGGGTTAATGATGTTCACAACAACAGCCATTAGAGATGTTATTTGCATCTCTCAGGCTGGATTAACAAACTGGTGGATGATTTTGTGCCCTTTAGTCAGACTTTCTTTACATATTATTGTAAACTTTAAAATTAATTTTAACTAGTGATGGATATTTTGATTGTTATTGCTTTGAACATAGTAATTTTCTACAAACGTCCTGTCTAATAGGGTCTCCAAGTCTCCCTTTTTTTTTTTTTTAACCAGTCTAGCTTGTGCGACCAAACAATATTCCGTGCGACCGAAAAAAAAACGACACTAGTAAATAAGGTGAGAAAAATAATGGAGGAAAAGCAAAAACACTCCAAAAAAACTCTCCGGTCTTATTAAATGAGGCCCAATGTGTGTATGTTCCAGCATCTCGTCCAAACGGCTAAAGATATTAACATGAAACTTGGCACACATGTTACTTATATGTCAACAACAAACATAGGATAGGTAATTTAAAACTTACTCACCCCCATTCGCCAGGGACGGGGTTTATATTTAAAGTCCCATACAAGTCAATGGGAAATATATGTTACTGCATAAATTCCAAACAACTGGAGATATTTCGATAATACTTGGTCACATGTTACTTATATGTCCACTTAAAATATAGGATAGTTAATTTAACCCTTAACTAACCCACATAACTTCGGTATGGCTGGCGATATTTCAAAACCTGGTACACATATTACGGGTCGGGATAGGAGGTCGGGATAGGAGGTCAACATAGGAGGTCGACATATGAGGACGGGATAGGAGGACAGGATAGGAGGACGGGATAGGTGGTCGGGATAGGAGGTCGGGATAGATGGACTGGATAGGAGGATGGCATAGGAGGTCAGGATAGGAGGTCAGGATAGGAGGTCGAGATAGGAGGTCGAGATTCGAGGACGGGATAGGAGGACGAGATAGGAGGTCGCGATAGGAGGACAGGATAGGAGGCCAGAATAGGAGGTTGTGATAGGAGGTCGAGATAGGAGAAAGAAATATGAGGACGGGATAGGAGGTCGGGATAGGAGGTCAGGATAGGAGGTCGGGATAGGCGGTCGAGATAGGAGGTTGAAATAGGAGGACAGGATAGGAGGTCGGGATAGGAGGTCAGGATAGGAGGTCAGGATAGGAGGTCAAGATAGGAGGTCGAGATAGGAGGACGGGATATGAGGACGGGATATGAGGTCGGGATAGGAGGTCCGGATAGGAGGTCGGGATAGGAGGACGGAATAGGAGGACGGGATAGGAGGTCGAGATAGGAGGACGGGATAGGAGGTCGGGATAGGAGGTCGGGATATGAGGATGGGATATGAGGACGAGATGTGAGGATGGGATATGAGGTTGAGATATGATGACGGGATAGGAGGTTAGGATAGGAGGTTGGGATATGAGGACGAGATATGGGGTTGGGATATGACAACAATATATGACAACGGGATATGAAGTCAAAAGCTTCCTCTTTTGTTTATTTTCCTCCCCAACAAGGATTAGGAAGTTAAAACTGGGCAACGCCGGGTATTCAGCTAGTTATATATATAGACTAGGTGAGTACCCGGCGTTGCCTGGTTTTTCCTTCCTCATCCTTGTTGGGGAGGAAAATCAACAAAGGAGGAAGCTTTTGACTTCACATCCCAACCCCATATATTGTTGTCATATACCGTCCCCATATCCCGTCCTCATATTTGCCCCTCATATCCCGACCTTATATTCCGTCCTCATATCTTGACCTCATATCCCGACCTCCTATCCCGTCCTCATATCTTGACCTCCTATCCCGACCTTATATACCAACTTCATATCTCGACCTCATATGCCGACCTCCTATCCTTTCCTCATATCTCAAAAGCATATTTCAACCTCCTATCCCCTCCTCATATCTCATCCTCATATCCTGTCCTCATATCCCGACCTCATATTCCGTCATCATATCCTGACCTTATATCCCTACCTCCTATCCCGTCCTCCTATCTCGACCTCATATCCTGTCCTCATATCCTGACCTCCTATCCCGTCCTCATATCCCGATCTCCTATCCCGACCTGCTATCCCGTCCTCATTTTTATTTTTAAATTTCACAAGCGGTAAAAGAAAAAAAGCCCCCAAAATTTGTAATGCAATTTCTCCTGAGTACGGAGATACCCCATATATGGGCATAAAATGCTCTGCGGGTGCAAAACAAGGCTCAGGAGTAAGAGCACACCATGTACATTTGAGGTCTTAATTGGTGATTTGCACAGGGGTGGCTGATTTTACAGCCATTCTGACATAAGCGCAAAACAATAAATACCCACATGTGACCCCATTTTGGAAACTACAACCCTCACGGAATGTAACAAGGGGTATAGTGAGCATTTACACCCCACAGGTGTCTGACAGATCTTTGAAACAGGGGTCTGTGAAAATGAAAAATAAAATTTTTAATTTGCACAGCCCACTGTTCCAAAGATCAGCCAGTGGGGTGTAAATTCTCACTGCACCCCTTATTACATTCCGTGAGGGGTGTAGTTTTAAAAATGGGGTCACATTTGGGGGGTCCACTGTTCTGGCACCACGGGGGGCTTTGTAAATGCACATGGCCAAATTCTATTTCCAAAAGCTCAATGATGCTCCTTCTCTTCTGAGCATTGTAGTTCACCCCCAGTGCACTTCACGTCCACTTATGGGGTATTTCCATACTCAGAAGAGATGGGGTTACAAATTTTGGGGGGTATTTTCTGCTATTATCCCTTGTAAAAATGAAAAATTTGGGGGGAAACAAGCATTTTAGTGTAAAAAGAATTTTTTTTTTTACATATGCAAAAGTCATGAAACACCTGTGGGGTATTAAGGTTCACTTTACCCCTTGTTACGTTCCCCAAGGGGTCTAGTTTCCAAAATTGTATGCCATGTGGGTTTATTTTTTTTGCTGTCCTGGCACCATAGGGGCTTCTTCTGAGCATTGTAGTTCACCTGTAGTGCACTTCAGGTCAACTTATGGGGTACCTCCATACTCAGAAGAGATGGGGTTACACATTTTGGGCGGTATTTTCTGCTATTAACCCTTGCAAAAATGTGAAATTTTGGGGGAAACACTAATTACCTTTTTTAAAAATGTAACATTTTTTGCTAAACCAAGCATTTTTGGTAAAAAAAAAACATTTTTTTTTACATATGCAAAAGTCGTGAAACACCTGTGGGGTATTAATTCCTTGTTATGTTCCTCAAGGGGTCTAGTTTCCAAAATGGTATGTCGTGTGTTTTTATTTTTTTTGCTGTTTTGGCACCATAGGGGCATCCTAACTGCAACATGCCCCCCAAAAACCATTTCAGAAAAACGTACTCTCCAAAATCCCCTTGTCGCTCCTTCGCTTCTGAGCCCTCTACTGCGCCGGCCAAACAATTTACATAGATATATGAGGTATGTGCTTACTCAAGAGAAATTGGGCTACAAATTCAAGTATAAATTTTATCCTTTTACCCCTTGTAAAAATTCAAAAATTGGGTCCACAAGAAGTGTAAAAAATGAAGATTTTGAATTTTCTCCTTCAATTTGCTGATTTTCCAGTGAAACACCTAAAGGGTTAAAACACTTACTGAATGTCATTTTGAATACTTTGGGGGGTGCAGTTTTTTTTATAATGGGGTCATTTATGGGGTATTTCTAATATGAAGACCCTTCAAATCCACTTCAAACCTGAACTGGTCCATGAAAAATAGCGAGTTTGAAAATGTTGTGAAAAATTGTAAAATTGCTGCTGAACTTTGGAGCCCTCTGATGTCTTCCAAAAGTAAAAACACGTCAATTTTAGGATGCAAATATAAAGTAGACATATTGTATATGTGAATCCCAAAAATTTTTGGGGGGAATATCCATTTTCCTTACAAGCAGAGAGCTTCAAAGTTAGAAAAATGCTAAATTTTCAAATTTTTCATCAAATTATGGGATTTTTCACCAAGAAAGGATGCAATTTATCACAAAAATGTACCACTATGTTAAAGTAGAATATGTCACGAAAAAACAATCTCGGAATCAGATTGATAAGTAAAAGCATTCCAGAGTTATTAATGTTTAAAGTGACAGTGGTCAGATGTGCAAAAAAGGGATGCGTCCTAGAGCTGAAAATGGGCTGCGTCCTTAAGGGGTTAATGATGTTCACAACAACAGCCATTAGAGATGTTATTTGCATCTCTCAGGCTGGATTAACAAACTGGTGGATGATTTTGTGCCCTTTAGTCAGACTTTCTTTACATATTATTGTAAACTTTAAAATTAATTTTAACTAGTGATGGATATTTTGATTGTTATTGCTTTGAACATAGTAATTTTCTACAAACGTCCTGTCTAATAGGGTCTCCAAGTCTCCCTTTTTTTTTTTTTTAACCAGTCTAGCTTGTGCGACCAAACAATATTCCGTGCGACCGAAAAAAAAACGACACTAGTAAATAAGGTGAGAAAAATAATGGAGGAAAAGCAAAAACACTCCAAAAAAACTCTCCGGTCTTATTAAATGAGGCCCAATGTGTGTATGTTCCAGCATCTCGTCCAAACGGCTAAAGATATTAACATGAAACTTGGCACACATGTTACTTATATGTCAACAACAAACATAGGATAGGTAATTTAAAACTTACTCACCCCCATTCGCCAGGGACGGGGTTTATATTTAAAGTCCCATACAAGTCAATGGGAAATATATGTTACTGCATAAATTCCAAACAACTGGAGATATTTCGATAATACTTGGTCACATGTTACTTATATGTCCACTTAAAATATAGGATAGTTAATTTAACCCTTAACTAACCCACATAACTTCGGTATGGCTGGCGATATTTCAAAACCTGGTACACATATTACGGGTCGGGATAGGAGGTCGGGATAGGAGGTCAACATAGGAGGTCGACATATGAGGACGGGATAGGAGGACAGGATAGGAGGACGGGATAGGTGGTCGGGATAGGAGGTCGGGATAGATGGACTGGATAGGAGGATGGCATAGGAGGTCAGGATAGGAGGTCAGGATAGGAGGTCGAGATAGGAGGTCGAGATTCGAGGACGGGATAGGAGGACGAGATAGGAGGTCGCGATAGGAGGACAGGATAGGAGGCCAGAATAGGAGGTTGTGATAGGAGGTCGAGATAGGAGAAAGAAATATGAGGACGGGATAGGAGGTCGGGATAGGAGGTCAGGATAGGAGGTCGGGATAGGCGGTCGAGATAGGAGGTTGAAATAGGAGGACAGGATAGGAGGTCGGGATAGGAGGTCAGGATAGGAGGTCAGGATAGGAGGTCAAGATAGGAGGTCGAGATAGGAGGACGGGATATGAGGACGGGATATGAGGTCGGGATAGGAGGTCCGGATAGGAGGTCGGGATAGGAGGACGGAATAGGAGGACGGGATAGGAGGTCGAGATAGGAGGACGGGATAGGAGGTCGGGATAGGAGGTCGGGATATGAGGATGGGATATGAGGACGAGATGTGAGGATGGGATATGAGGTTGAGATATGATGACGGGATAGGAGGTTAGGATAGGAGGTTGGGATATGAGGACGAGATATGGGGTTGGGATATGACAACAATATATGACAACGGGATATGAAGTCAAAAGCTTCCTCTTTTGTTTATTTTCCTCCCCAACAAGGATTAGGAAGTTAAAACTGGGCAACGCCGGGTATTCAGCTAGTTATATATATAGACTAGGTGAGTACCCGGCGTTGCCTGGTTTTTCCTTCCTCATCCTTGTTGGGGAGGAAAATCAACAAAGGAGGAAGCTTTTGACTTCACATCCCAACCCCATATATTGTTGTCATATACCGTCCCCATATCCCGTCCTCATATTTGCCCCTCATATCCCGACCTTATATTCCGTCCTCATATCTTGACCTCATATCCCGACCTCCTATCCCGTCCTCATATCTTGACCTCCTATCCCGACCTTATATACCAACTTCATATCTCGACCTCATATGCCGACCTCCTATCCTTTCCTCATATCTCAAAAGCATATTTCAACCTCCTATCCCCTCCTCATATCTCATCCTCATATCCTGTCCTCATATCCCGACCTCATATTCCGTCATCATATCCTGACCTTATATCCCTACCTCCTATCCCGTCCTCCTATCTCGACCTCATATCCTGTCCTCATATCCTGACCTCCTATCCCGTCCTCATATCCCGATCTCCTATCCCGACCTGCTATCCCGTCCTCATATCTTGACCTCATATATCGACCTCATATCCCAACCTCCTATCTCGGCCTCATATCTCGACCTCATATCCAGACCTCCTATCCTGTTCTCATATCTCGAGCTCATATCTCGACCTCCTATCCTGTCCTCATATCCCTTCCTCATATCTAGTCCTCATATCTCGTCCTCGTATTCCGTCCTCATATCCCGTCATCATATCCTGACCTTATATCCCGACCTCCTATACCGTCCTCCTATCTCGACCTCATGTGCTGTCCTTATATCCAGTCCTCATATCCTGACCTCTTATCGCATCCTCCTATCTTGACCTCATATCCCGTCCTCATATCCCGACCTCATATCCCATCCTCATATCTCAACCTCCTACCCAGACCTTCTCTCTTTGTGAGATGGGATGTTGCTTGCAAGCCGGATTGACACATTCACCAGGAGATGCAGAGGGGAGCTTGTGGAGTAAGGTACTGGAAGTCCCATATACTCGCATGGGACTTGAAACAAAAAAAACATCTTTTATGTAAGGGTGTAGGTAAGGGTTAATTCAACTATCATATCTTTTTATTTGACATATAAGTAATATGTGTACCAGGTATTATTGAAATATCTACAGCCGTACGGAAGTTATGTGGGAACATACATTTCCTATGATTTGCATGGGACTTTAAACCAAAACCCCGACCCTCACAAATGGGGGTAGTTAAGGGTTAAATTAACTATCCTATATTTTAAGTGGACATATAAGTAACAGGTGACCAAGTATTATCAAAATATCTCCAGCCGTTTGGAGGTTATGCAGTAACATATTTCCCATAGACTTGTATGGGACTTTAAAGGGGTTGTGCGGTGCCCTGCCTTTCGGAGCTCCGCTCACAGCGTCCGGAAGTTCATTACTCCGAACTCTGTGTGCGGCCGACGGGCGTGACGTCACGCCTGGCCACTCGTGACGTCTCGCCCGCCCCCTCATGACCTCACGCCCACCCCCTCTACCAAAGTCTATATGAAGGGGGCGGGCGAGACATCGCGAGGGGGCGGGCGAGACATCACGAGGGGCCGGGCGTGACGTCACGCCCGGTCGGCCGCGAACACGGAAGCCCGCACACAGCGTTCGGAGTAATGAACTTCCGGACGCTGTGAGCGGAGCTCCGAAAGGCAGGGCTGCGCACAACCCCTTTAAACAAAAATCCTGACCCTGGCAAATAGGGGTGAGTAAGGGTTAAATTACCTATCCTATGTTTGTTGTTGACATATAAGTAACGTGTGCCAAGTTTCATGTTAATATCTTCAGCCGTTTGGACGTGATGCAGGAACATACACACACACACACACACACACACACATACACACATTGGGGGAGATTTATCATTAGGTGTCTATTGTAGACACAGATTTACCCCTTTACACTGCTTGTCTAATTTACACTCTTGCTCAAGAGTTACTAAAGTTGTGCACTCTTTTGATACATTTTGTGCAAATACAGAAACACCCCCCCTCGCTCTACCGCACACTTCACAGAGCTGTGGCATTTTCCCGCAGTACACTGCTCACATAGCTGGAAGTGTCAGAGCAGCAGTGTGTGCCGAACAAAACTGAATAGTAAAATCATAAATCTTTATAAAGTACACAGAAAGGGAGATTCTCAAAGAATTTTGGAGCAAATAAAAATAGAATCAAACTTGGCGCGAAAAGTATCGACCATATTTTCAAATAGCTTTGTCCCACGGTTTACACTGTTCATGTCGGTTTTGTAAAAGTGGGCGTGTCCACGTATATTGGCCCTGATTTACTAAGAGTGGAGTGTTTATTCTGGAGTGATTTCAATAGGACTCGTCTTTTTTTTCAGGCTTATTTACTATTCTGTCGCACATGTCGGTTATTTTTCTTTCGCATGGTTTTTTGTGTCGCACTAGTAAATTGTGTTGCACAAACTCCGAGCTAAAGAAATGAATTGTGTGAGTCAAAATGGTTTAGACTTGTTTGTTTAAAAATGTTTCCATGAATCAAAAGTTTTCATGTGTTATAATTTTTCAAACATTACTACAATTATTCTTGTTTATCAGCTTGGGTGTTAAATTGATTTAAACCTAATATTGCATATGTGTTAAAACGAACACAAACTATATAAACATTAACTATCACAAAAGCATTCAATATTTTATTCAGTGTTTAACTGTACAAAATGTTTTCAGGTTACAAGTTTTCAGAAAACAAGTTACTTTCACACAAAACACAATGGTAAACAGTCCCTTGTTAGAAATCACTCCATTTTTGGAATTTCATTCGGCCTCTTGGCTGTCGGTTATTGTGTGAGGCAAACTTACACTGTTTCTCGAGTGATTTTAGAAGTACTCCAAGTATTTTTTTTCGGTAAAACGCCCATTTGTGTGTTTTCTAAAGCTTTGGTTGTGTGACTAAAATGTGGTCGCATATATAGTCACACAGACGTTGTGACAAAAATTTAGGCGCAATAACCGAGAAAAAGAGTCGATTGGACTTTAGTAAATGAGGGCCATTGTCTGCTTAAGCTAAATTTCTGCTTGTTTTTTTGTCCTGCGCTTTTTGGTTTGAAAAAAAACGCAAGAAAAAACACCTGAAAAAACACCAGTGCAATCTCCTGCGTCTTGCGTTTTTTCTGGCGTTTTCTCATTTGTGTGGCAATTGCATTTTTGGCCCATTTGGCTTTTTTTTTTTTTTTTTGGTACCCAAAATTTGTTGGGTACCAAAAAAAAAAAAAAAAAAAAAGGATGCAGTAGTGATGAAAAAAATGAATACATTATACAGAAGGATCACAATGGAATCCGGGGCGATCATGGAGCAGTGTGTGTTCCATGCTGGGAGTAGTAGTACCACCTAAAAAATTAAGAATAAAAAGTGAAAACACACACACACACTACATTTTTATTATTGTTGGCTACATTTTTAGTGCCCTTCCCGCCCACTTAGATTGATCCCTGTTTAAAAATTAATAAAAATTTTGTTATAAAAAAGATGAATTTCGTTAAATACAATTTTTTCCCATAACTACTGTATCTTTATTATTATTATTATTATTTTAATGGTACCCTACGACATTTTATTAAAAAAGGTATCTCCATCACTTTTTTGGATCCCTAAAGTCCAAAAGAGAATAAAAAGCGCCTGAAAAAACGCCAAAGTTAAAACCCACATGGCGTTTTTCTCGAAGTTTTTTTTACTTCCGAAAAACACCACGATTTCAGGGGAAAAACGCCAGCGGCTCAACATGCTGCAATTTTGCAAAACCACCAAGGAGGTGAAAAACGCCAAAAAAAGAGTGAAAAAACGCCAAAAGGATAAAAAAAAAAACCACCAAACTGAAAAACGCCAAGTGGAAAAATTATTTAGCGGTTTCTCATTGATTTACAGTTAACATTTGGCCGCAGCGTTTTTTGGCCTAAAAAACGCCATGCGGCAGAATTGGCGTTTTTTCCCCCCCCAAAAAAAACAAGTAGAAACTTAACCTTACATGATATTTTCAAAGGGGTGAGAGTCCATTTTAGGGCTTGTTCACATGGCCGTCTGTCCCCGTTTAATTTTTATCCCCGTTTCAGTTCCATTTTTGCAGACTGTAAACGGATTAAAAATGGTTTAAAAAAAATCCCATTCATGTCAATGGGATTTTTTTACAATCCATTTACACTCGTTGGCACCTGTCTGCACTCATTTCTGTTTTTTTTCATGGAAGAAAAAAAGGCACATGCAGTATTTTTTCTTCAGTGAAAAAAACACGGACATCATAATTTTAACATTAAAGTCTATGGCAAACAGATGAACCTTTAATGTCATCCGTTTGCACCCCGGTTTAAAATATCCGTAATTACATCTGAGCATGCTCAGAAGAGGTGACATCAGCAGACTCCTACAGTGTTGTGGGACTACTACTACTCCCATCATGGAAACAAGTCTGTTCCATGATGGGAGTAGTAATTCCCCTCCTGCAGGAGTCTGCCGGTGGCTGGGGGGACTACATTAGTGTTTGTACTACTATCCCCATCTTGGATCAGACTCTGTTCCATGATGGGGGTAGTATTACAGGGGCTGAGGGATTGATCGCACTGGGTCTCACTTCTGAGACCCGATCCAATCAGAAGTTATTAAGCAGGGGAGCAGGAGGCATGGTCCGCAACCCTGCAATGTACACATTGTATTTTACTTTTATTTTCTAATTCCCCGTGAGGAGCTCTGAATGGCCTGTACTGAGGAGCCAATCAGTGCACCCTGCAGGGATTTTAACCCCTAAAGGACTTAGGACGTACCTGTACGTTCTGAGCCCGCTTCTAGTGTTCAAAACGGGGTCACGCCGTGACCCTGCATCACACCGGGTCGGTCCCGGTTGCTAATCATAGCCAGGACCCTGGGCTAACAGCGTGCGGCACCGATCATTGTGCCGCGCGCTGTTAACCCTTCAGACGCGGCGATCAAAGTTGATTGCCGCGTCTGAAAACGAAAGTAAACGCTTCCCTGCAGCTCAGTCGGGCTAATCGGGACATTGCGATAAAATCGCGATGTTCCGATCAGCTGGGACGCAGGCGGAGGTCTCCTTACCTGTGTCCGCGGCGTCCAATTGGGGTTTGATTGCTCCAAGCCTGAACTACAGGCTTGAGCAATTGAGCCCCTATCTCGCTGATCCGTGCAGAGCTATGGCTCAGCAGGGATCAGCATAGGAGATCAGTGTGTGCAGTGCTATAGGTCCATATGGGAGCTATAACACTGCAAAAAAAAAGTGAAAAAAAAAGTTAACAAAGGTCATTTAACTCCTTCCCTAATAAAAGTTCAAATTACACCCCTTTTCCCATAAAAAAAACAGTGTAAATAAAAATAAAAATAAACATATGTGGTATCGCTGCATGCCTAACTGTCCGAACTATAAAAATATATCATTAATTAAACTGCACAGTCAATGGCGTTCACGCAAAAAAATTCAAAAGTCCAAAATAACGTATTTTTGGTCCCTTTTTATATCATGAAAAAATGAATAAAAAGCGATCAAAAAGTCCGATCAATACAAAAACGGTACCACTAAAAATTTCAGATCACGGCGCAAAAAAATTAGCCCTCATACCAACCCATACACAGTAAAATAAAAAAGTTATAGGGGTTAGAAGATGACAATTTTAAATGTGTAAATTTCCGTGCATGTAGTTATGATTTTTTCCAGAAGTACGACAAAATCAAACCTATATAAGTAGGGTATCATTTTAATCATATGGACCTACAGAATAAAGATCAGGTGTCATTTTTACTGAAAAATGTCCTGCATAGAAACGTAAGCCCCCAAAAGTTATAAAATTGAGTTTTTTCTTCAATTTCGTTGCACAATGATTTTTTTTTTCCGTTTCGCTGTAGATTTTTGGATAAAATGACTGATGTCACTGCAAAGTAGAATTAGTGGCGCAAAAAATAAGCCATGATATGGATTTTTAGGTGCAAAATTTAAAGGGTTATGATTTTTAAAAGGTGAGGAGGAAAAATCGAATGTGCAAAAACCGAAAACCCCTCAGTCCTTAAGGGGTTAAAATGGACAATGTATATTAAAAGCGCTGTGGGGGGCAAGATATATAGAGCTATATATCTAGCCCCCCAGGGCATTTATAAAGATATAACCCCCGCCAGCGCAAAAATACATACCCCGACAGTATATATATGTGAACTCCGGCCGGCGCATTTATAATATAACCCCCGCAGTGTATATATGTGACCTCCCGCAGGTGCATTTATAATTATATACCCCCCGCCGGCACAATTATCAATATATACCCCCTGCCAGCGCATTTACGTGACCGCCCGCTGGCGCAATGCTGCTGATAGAATACTATTCATACATGGCGCTGCAGGGGCATATTATACAGAAGTGCTGTAGGGGCCAGATAATACTATATATCTGGCCCCCACAGCACTTCTATATAATTTGCCCCTGCAGCGCTATGTATGAATAGTATTCTATCAGCAGCATTGCGCCGGCGGCGGCTGGTGCGATGCTCTGTGGGTAAAATGCTTTTCATAGATAACGCTGCATTAATGACATATGCGCCAGCGGGGGGTCACATAAATGCGCTGGAGGGGGGTATATATTGATGACTGCGCCAGTGGGGGGTATATCATTATAAATGCGCCTGCGGGGGGTCACATATATGTACTGAGGAGGTTATATTATAAATGCACCAGCGGGGGGTCATATATATGTACTGCGAGGGTATATATTTTTGCACTGGCGGGGGTTATATCTTTATAAATGAGCTGGGGGGGCTAGATATATAGCGATATATATCATGCCCCCCACAGTGCTTTTAATATACATTACAAAAACGACAAAGAGGAGCGCTCCATGGTGCAGATAAATGATGATAAAGGAAATGTTGATGGTAAAAAATGTGCTTACCAATATAAGTTGTGCAAAAGCCAGCACAACTTGGAGAAGGGCATATATGTGGATCCCTCTGCTGCCACTCGACAATAAAATGCCTGATGAAGCACTCTTGCGTGAAACGCGTTGCATGTTGGGAATAAACTGATTGCTCTATCTATCGCCTGGTCCCTCAGCGCCTTATTTTCCACTGGTTTGGAGGTCGTTGGTTTTATTTAATATACATTGTCCATTTTAAAACTCCTGCGTGGAGCCCTGATTGTCTCCTCAGTACGGGCCATTCAGAGCTCCCACGGGGAATTTAAAAATGAAAGTAAAATACATTATGTACATCGCAGGGTTGCGGACCATGCCGCCCGCTCCTCTGCTTAATAACTTCTGATCGGATCGGGTCTCAGAAGTGAGACCCGGTGCGATCAATCCCTCAGCCTCTGTACTACTACCCCCATCATGGAATAGAGTCTGTTCCACGATGGGGGTAGTAGTACAAGCACTACTGTAGCCTCCCCAGCCGCTGGCAGACTCCTGCAGCCAGGAACTACTACTCCCACCATGGAAACAATTCTGTTTCATGATGGGAGTAGTAGTAGTCCTGGCTTCAGGAGTCTGTAGGTGGCTGATTTTTAATACTTAAAAAAAACGGATTAAAAAACGGTTCAAAACGGATACCCGTTTGATCAGTCGTTTCTATTCGTTTTTATTAAATCCGTTTGTTTTTTTAATGGAACAGGGGCAAACGGCCCTGTGAACGCACCCTTACATCAAAGATTTCACACCAGCTTTTTGATTGTGTAGAAATCACAGAAATGATTGTAGTTTTATTTTATTTTATTTTTTGGGGGGGAAAAGGTGTTATGTAAGTAATTATTAAAAAAGATATAATTATTATTGAAAATGTTATAAAAAATATATATATTTTTTTTCTTGGTCACTGCACCTGCACTCACACTTAAGCTCAGAAATGTTTTATTTATACAGTTATCGCTTGTCTGGGCACTAGTAACCATGAAATATTTTGTGAGATGTTTCCAACAGAATTTTCATGGAAGTAAAAGCTAGCGCAAAAATCGACAGTTTTGGCAGAAAAAATGCTGATTTTGGCACTAAACTGCAATTTTGGTGCAAAAAAAAACTATATGGCTGCAACAAAAAAATTTGGGCGCAAAAAAAAAGAAAATGTAGCTCAAAAAATTTTTTCACATATTTTCAAAGCAGCAGACCTTTGAAAATGTGAGGAGAAAAAAAAAAAGGTGTAAGTAATATTGCTGGAGCAGATATTACAGTAGTTTTCGAGAATCTCCCCCAGAATGTCTGGGTTTAAAAAATATGTAATTTTGCTGAATAATCTGTCCCCTTACCTCTATATCAGTGTTTACCAACCAGAATGCCTCCAAATGTTGCAAAACTTGGCATGCTGGGAGTTGCAGTTTTGCAAAAGCTGGAGGCACCCTGGTAGCAGAAATTAGTGTGCAACATGGGTATGCAGCAGAGCTGAATGTGTGATTATGTGTAAGCATAAGCACGCACACACTCAACTCTGGTACATACACCTGATCACACACTCAGCTCTGCTACATACACCTGATCACACACTCAGCTCTGCTACATACACACACTCAGCTTTGCTACATACACACACTCACACACTCAACTCTGCTACATAAACACTCACACACTCAACTCTACTACATATACACACACTCAACTCTGCTGCCTACACACTCAGCTCTTCTACATACACAAACTCACACACTCAACTCTGCTACATACACACTCACACACTCAACTTTGCTACATACAACCACTCAGCTCTGCTACATATACACACACACTCAACTCTGATGCACACACACACTCAGCTCTGCTAAATACACAAACTCACACAGTCGGCTCTGCTACATACACACACTCACACACTCAACTCTGCTACATACACACTTACACATTCAACTCTGCTACATATACACACACTCAACTCTACTGCATACACACACTCAGTTCTGCTACATACACAAACTCACACACTCAACTCTGCTACATACACACACTCGGCTCTGCTACATACACACATTCACACACTCAGCTCTGCTACATACACACATTCACAGACTCAGCTCTGCTACATACACACACTTACACATTTAGCTCTGCTACATACACACTCACACACTCAACTTTGCTACATACACACTCCCACCACTCAACTCTGCTACATACACACTCAGCTCTGCTACATATACACACACTTAACTCTGCTGCATACACACACTTAGCTCTGCTAAATACACAAACTCACACACAACTCTGCTACATACACAGACTCACACACTCAGCTCTGCTACATACACACGTAACACTCTCAACTCTGCTGCATACACACACTCAGCTCTGCTACATACACACACACACTCAACTCTGCTGCATACGCACACACAAATAAACATAGACCTAACAGCTGTACCTCCTTCTCCCTCCCTGCACATACAGTTGTATATTCTAAGCTGTACGGTCACCATGGTTACACTACACAGGTGCAATCTCCTGCTCTCATCAAGAACAGCGGGGAGTTTGAATTTTACACAGTTGGAAGTATGAACTGTGCCGGTAAGTATGTCATCCGCACTATAGCCCGGTGTATTATCCCGGTGTATGGGGTTAGACTGCGGGTGAAGGGGGATCACAAGCCGTCCATAAACATTGCATTGTTTTAAAAAGGTACATGGAAAGGTTTTAAGTATCCCAGAGATAATCTGACAGGTGGCAGAAGCATAGTAATCTTGTCAACCAACTCTATGAAAAATGGAATCGATGATTTAGAGCATCTTGCTATGTGCAGTCCAAGATGGCTTATATTTGCATTTAAAATATGGTCATTGCGCAAGATTTCTGCGGGTAAATTAAATGACCTGAGGAAGAGGGGTGCAGACCCCCTCGAAACGCGTTGTCTACTATCCTATCACAATAAAAGAATGCTGTTCTATACTACCTGGAGTGTACTAGCATTCTTCACTCCATCCAGTGAGTGCCAGATAAGTGTTAACTTTTCTTCACCCCACCAAGAGTGCGGATTTCTACATTGCAACACCGCCCCAGGACGCTGGGCACGGACAGACACAGGCTGCTGCTGCTTCCTCCTATTCAAGGCTAATTACGGTGTTGCGCCCGGAACGCAATGCAACAAGGTGAGTAGTACTATCCACACACCTTTTTCACAACTACCAACGCGAGGTAAAGGCACAGGGTGCATCGGTATTTTGTCCCCTTTCTTTTTCATACAAAGTTCAATTAAATGTATACAGTTAATAAATTTGTGCGTACTAAATATTTCACTCCAAGGTACACCAAAACCTACACATCTGGAGGAAATGCTCCACCAGAATGTGCGCAAAAAAAGACACAAAAAAACAGCTCAGACAAAATTTTGCACAAAAATTAACACAAAACAGGGGTAAAATCTTTGATACATGAGTTTTATATATATATATATATATATATATATATATAGATAGATAGATAGATAGATAGATAGCTCTGAGATGCTTTTACTGATTCTGAGAATGTTTTTTTGTGACATTCTACTCCCCCATTAATTACCCCATTATAGAAACAGAACCCCTCAAAGTATTCAAAATGACATTCAAAGTGTTTGATAACCCTTTAGGTGTTTCACAGGAATAGCAGCAAAGTGGAGGAGAAAACTCAAAATCTCATATTTTTTTCACTAACATGTTCATGTAACCCAATTTCTTTCATTTTTACAAGGAGTAAAATGAGAAAAAGCCCTCCTAAATTTGTAACTTAATTTCTCCCGAGTAAGAAAATACCCCAAATGTGGACGTAAAGTGCTCTGTGGGCGCACGGCAGGACTTAAGAGTGAGAGAGCACCGAGCACACATATGAGGCCTGAAGTGGTGATTTGCACTGCAATGCAGAGGTTCTGACATTAAATCTAAAAAAAAAAAAAAAAAAAAACCTGGCAAGTGACCTCAATTTGGAAACTATGCTCCTCAAGGAATGTAACAAGGGTTACAGGGAGTACTTACTCCTCACAGGTTTTTTGGACAGTAGCCCGTAAAAATGTAACATTTTTAACACTAAAATGCTGGTGTTACCCCAAATTTTTAATTTTCACAAGGGGTAATAGGAGAAAAAGCCCCCAAAATTTGTAGCCCAGAACAGCAGAAACCCCCATATGGGACACCATTTTGAAAACTAAACCCTCAAGGAACATAACAAGGGGTACAGTGATTACTTACACCTGACAGGTTTATTGAACAGCGGACAGTAAAAATGAAAAATTTGATTTTTAACACTAAAATTCTGGTATTATCCAAAATTTTTAATTTTCAAAAGCGGTAATAGGAAAAAAGGCCCCCAAAATTTGTAGCCCAATTTCTCCTAAGTAAGGAAATAACCCATATGTGGACGTAAAGTGCTCATGGCTTAGAAGTGAGACAGCACTGAGCACACATTTGAGGCCTACAGTGGTAATTTGCACTACAATGGCACAGGTTCTGACATAAAATGTAAAGTAAACCTTGGCAAGTGACCTCAATTTTGAAACTATGCCCCTCAAGAAACGTAACAAGGGGTACAGTGAGTATTTACAACTCACAGTTTTTTTTAAACAGTGTGCCGTAAAAATGAACAATTTTATTTTTACACTAACATGCTGGTGTTACCCCAATTTTATCCTTTTCATAAGGGGTAATCGGAGAAATTAGATTACATATTTTGAAGGGCTTTTTCTCCTGAATATGGAAATACATCTACATATGGGGTAACGTGCTGGGCGGGCGCACAACAAGGCTCAGGAGTCATAGAGGTCTGTTTGCATTTGAGGCCTATGACATATCAGAAGCTGACGGTTACATACATTCAGAGGGAAATATAAAAATGAAACACCCACATGTGACACCATTACAGAAAATACAACCCGAGGAATGGGTATAGGGGCAATGTGGACATTTATTTTCCAGGAATGGATGAAGTGCAGAGTGTGAAAATTGAAAATTGCTACTTACCTACTGATATGCCAATTATGTATCCAGAATGATGACCCAGAGTATTGCCAAAATTAAAACTTGTGTCCACCTCAAACTCTTTGCTCTGAATCATCATTCTGGGAACCAACATGTGACCCAAAGTTTTTGCCTTGAAATAAGACGGTGTTCATGAGCGAGAACTCTATTCGCATTTGAGGCCTATGTTGCCTATTGACATATCAGTAGCTGACAGTTACATACATTCAGAGGAAAATAAATAAAGGAACATGCACATGTGAGCCAATTACAGAAAGGACACCCCCTAAGGAAGATGTATAGGGGTGAAGTGGACAGGTGTTCCCCTAAATTTATTTTCCAGGAATGGATGAAGTGTATTTTGGGGAAAGGAAAATTGCTATTTTACTACTGATATGCCAATTATGTTCCCAGAATGATGACCCAGAGCATAGCCAAAGTAAAATTTATGCTCGCCCCAAACCCTATGCTCTGAATCATCATTCTGGGAATGTTTTATGTGTGGCTGTCCCTAAACAGTTTTCTGCAAATGCGCACCCATTTGAGGCAACATGCAACCCCCCAATGCTAGTGATTCGGTGACCAATAACCTATTTTTGGAAGAAAAAAAATCAAGAGGTGTTATCAGGGGTATTACGTAAAGAGTGTTTTTTTTTTGGGAGGAGGGGGGTTGGGTTTAAAATACAGAACTCAATGTCCTGTGGACAGGTACATTGGGGTAAAATTATGGGAAATTAAAATGGGGAAGAGGATTATAATTTTAGTACTCCATGGAAGTGTAATACTTCCTGAAGCAATTGTTAATACAGAGGCAGGGATGATAGGGGCATGTGTCGCACTGATTGGTGGTGTCGCCTCTCCTGCGACACACATTTTTTCTGGGACCATCCCTTTTTTCCAGTGTGGGGGACCTCACCTGGAAAGTATTGGCCTGGGATGATCCGGGCGCCTATAGTTCTAGAGGTACTCCGGCCCACTCTTTCCCAGACGCCAAAGATCAGGCCTTGAGGACTTTTTCTTGGAGCTGAAGGAATGTCCCTTTGTTGCCAGCATACTGGGACAGTAAAAATAGTTGTACATGGCAACCCCGACCAAGTAGATTGCAACTTTTTTGTAACGTGCCTGGGTTTTTCACATGGCCTTATATGACTTGAGGACTTGATCAGAGAGATCAACTCCCCATATATACTGATTGTAGTCCACAATACCATCAGGCTTAACCTGTTGGAGACTAAGGGCATACCTGTACGCCCTTCACCCGCTCCCTCTCTATAATGCGGGGCCACACCGTGGCCCCACGTCATAGCGAATCGGGCCCATAGCTAATAGCACGTGTCACCGATCTGGGTGCTATTAACTATTTAGACGCAGCGTTCAAAGCTTATTGCCTTGTCTACAGTTACAAAAATCCACTCCTGGCAGATCAGTCAGGCTGATTGGGACCATCTCTGTGAAATTTCTAGCTCAGTTTCGGTGTTAGGAAATCCATCTGATAAATCATTTTAGATTCAGCTCTTGACATTTTGGCAATAAAGTTGACTCCTCTCCAGTCTGTAAGGCTGCAAAAGTGGTTCCTCTGACTATTGTGGAATTCTTATAGTGTGCACATAATATGTGTTTTTCAAAACGTCTTGATATTTTAAAAGTGTTCATATATACGTTTTTTTAGGGTTCTTGAGGTGTGTCCAATATATTGCTTTCCACATGGACTTTCTATTATATAATTAACATTGTTACTGTTACATGTTAATAATTCTATAATGGTATATTCTGTATTGTTAGCATGATACATAATGAGTTAAATTTTTTTGGAAATTATGTAGTTTTGCAATTATTGCACTGCATGCATTTATGAATAAAGATTAGGAGGGGATAAAAGGGGTTATCTGGCAGGAGGTAACTATGCCCATTCTGCAACATATAAAAAAAATACACCTTCAGTGCTCCCGCGGTGCCTCTGATATCCTGCTCCAGTCACCAATGTGCTCCTCTTGCTGCTTCCCGGGCCCAGCCAGCGAATCGCTGGCTGCAGCAATGTCATGCCTTGGCCAGTAATTGGCTGAGGGGCAGTATGATACATTAGGCTCATCCTGGGTCTTCTTCCTTGTGCACAATGTGTCATACTTCCACTCAGGAAGAGGATTGCACCAGGGACTGAAGCAGGTCACTGAAGGAACAGTTTTTTTTATATATAGCAGAATGGTCATAGTTCACAAAAAAACAACAACTTCTGCCAGATAACTCCTTTAATGTAAGTGTAGCTATGTGAAGGGGGAGAGTGACAGTGTGTTTAGGGGGTGACAAATTGAGGGGGACAACATGTGGGGAGGTTGACAGTGTATGTATGGGTCACCTCAATATGTCTTGTATGGAGGCTCCCAAATGTATTGTTTAGAGATGAGCGAATCGAAGTTGACGAACCCGAATTCGTTACGAATTTCATGAAAAATTTGATTCGCAACGAATGTGAATATCGCCGCGAATCGCTTCATTAAACTTCATTTTACAGCGCTCCAGGCAATTGGAGACCTAAAATGGCGGATCCACGTATGAGTACATGGGTCAGGGGATAATGGGAGGGCGGGAGATAGCGGCGGGAATGAAGGTTGACAGGATGACCCTGAATCACCTGTGAGATGCAGCCTATCAGCATTCATTGACCCCTGTGATGTCAAAGCCCTATATAATCGGCAGCCATCTTGCCTCTCTTCATTTCGTCTATGCACTCAGAGATAGAGAGAACGGGACTACGTGTGTCTGACTAGCTTATACCACAGCATTACACTGCAACTGCTAGTCACATCAGCATTGGGGAAAGACAGGAGTGCAGAGTGCTTTGTTGTTCACACTGAGAAGGATCATTGATGGCTAAAACTCCTATTCACGTTATTTTTTTTTTTTTTTTTTTTTTATTTTATATTTTTATTAGATTTTCAACATAGAACACAAGGAGAACATTTCTATTCCTGACAATTTGGAATAGTACAAAATACACAGTAACATAGGAACGAGTTGACATTCGCTACATCAGGCGTGTCTATAGAGCGACAAAGTACTCCGTACAGTAAACCATCAGAGCAAAACACTATTTGTTGCATAGGGTATAAAGCGAAAACATGAATATCATCATGAGAAGAACTGGCTGGTATCTAGGCCCTAAGGGTGCAGCCTTTAACGGAATAGAAGGAGTGTGCGTGCGCGGTACAAAGGGGGAAGCAGAGAGAGAGCCGGGTAAGGGGAAAGAAGTGAGAAGGAAAGGGGGATAAGGAAAACGGGGAGTATTGATAGCGACCTCTATAATTAACAGTAGTGGGGGCTATGTATCCACAAGTCCCATCTTCCAAGGAATCTATGATCATTAGAGTTAGCTAAAGCATAGGTACGTTCACATGCACAAGAGAAATTAACATAGGCCAAGATTTCCGATAGGCATGGAAGATCAGGGGATCTCCATTTCCTAGCAATGAGCAATTTGGTGGACATCAACACATGAGCTATTACGTGTCTAGAATTAGAAGGGTACTTATCTAAATCTAGTAGCAACAAGGCTGTAGAGGGTTCCAATTGAACCTGTATGCCCAGAAGCCGATCTATAGTCAAAGCAGCACCCCTCCACAATGGTTGTATCTTCGGACATTCCCAAAGAATGTGTAGCAGGGAGCCCGCCTCTCCGCACCCCCTCCAGCATACAGATGGAAGGGAAGGATCAATCTTGTGCAATCTGGTGGGGGTGAAATACCACCTGTAGATTGTTTTGTACAAGGTCTCCTGGTGATTAGTACATTTAAAGTAGGAGTTGATGTCACGAAAGGCGGTCTGCCATTGCTCTGGGGCGATCTCAATTCCCAAGTCCCTTTCCCACCTGCTCATGTATGTATGGTGGAGTAACTCCGACTTCTGCCCTAGAAAACCATAAAAAAAGGTGATTCCTCCGGCACCTGAGCCAGACACACCCAGATATCCCAGTAATCTCGGAGGTAGGGTGACTTTTTGCAGTTGGTCAGTCGCTAGATAGCTCCTAATTTGTAGACTCTTATAGAAATCCTTTTGCGGGATGGGGAACCTATGTCTGAGGGCGGTGAAGTGGAGAAGTCCATGTTCATCCAGTAGGTCCCTGATCGACATAACGCCCAAGTCTGTCCAACTAGTCAGATTGAGGTCCGGGATGCATAAATGTAGGACATCCAGGGGTATAGTAGATAGTGGGCAGGGTTGACCATTAGGGGCCTGTCGTACAGTCAGTCTCCAGATCTTGTCTGTAATATCAATAGCAGAAATCCCAGTTTTGGGGACTAGTCTCTTTGGGTCCGGGGCTAGTAGTCTAGATTTAAGGCAGCACTGAGGGCTATAATGTTGTTCTAAAGCTACCCATTTTTTATTCGCATCTCCCGACCACCAAAACCTCGCCTGATCCAGAATGCATGCTCTGTAGTAGTCCTCAATATGAGGCCTACCCAGTCCGCCATTTCCCCTTGTGCAATTAAGAACTGATCTGGGGACCCTAGGGCGAATAGATTGCCACAAAAAGGAGTCCATGACTCTATTCATAGATTGGAAGAACGAGCTCGGAATGGCGATCGGGAGTGTACGAAACAAGTACAATAATTTTGGCAGAAGGAGCATTTTAAATGCCGAGATTCGACCCATCCAGGAGATCATATGTTTCCCGTATTCTCTGCAAGATTGAGAAATAGAAGAAAGCAGCGGCAGAAAATTAGTAGAGAATAGTTGGGAGGAAGGAGAGGTAAGTAGAATCCCTAAGTAGGAGATGCACCGACGCTGCCAATCAAGGGGGAAGGAACGTCTGAGAGGGTCCAGGTCAGCGTCTGGTATGTTAACTGGTAAAATTTGCGATTTGTTGACATTCAATTTATAATAGGAAAGATCTCCAAAAAGACGGATGACGTCAAAGAGTGCCGGCATGGAGGTCATTGGGTCAGTCAACGTCAAGATCACATCGTCCGCAAAAAGGGCAAGCTTGTGTTCAACTCCTCCCACCGGTATGCCCCTGATCAGTCGGTTCTGCCTGATAGATTGTGCCAGAGGTTCAATAGCTATCAGGAATATAAGGGGCGAGAGGGGGCATCCCTGCCGCGTGCCATTCGACAGGGTGAACCGGTGCGAAAGAGCTCCATTAGTGAAGACTCGCGCCACTGGGTTTGAGTATAAAGCTTGAATAGCCGTGAGGATCTCTCCCTCAAAGCCGAAGGCTCGTAGAGCGGAGAAAACAAAGCACCAGTTCACCCTGTCGAATGCTTTTTCGGCATCTAGGGTGAGGAACACGGCAGGGGTTAAAGATTTCTCACAATGCTGCAACAACGTAATGATCCGCCTAGTGTTATCGGGAGCTTGTCTCCCTACCGTAAAACCCACCTGATCTCTACTCAGTAAGCTAGGCATTAGAGGGCGGAGGCGATTTGCCAGTATCTTAGCATAAAGTTTGGCGTCACTATTCAGTAGCGATATTGGTCTAAAGTTGCTAGTTAAGTCCATGGGTTTGCCGGGTTTGGGGATTGTCGTAATTAAAGCGTCAAGCATGTCAGGTGGCAGAGAACCGGTCGTCATAGCATTGTTAAAGACGGGAAGAAGATGTGGAATTAAAATTGGGAGATAACGTTTATAGTATTCGTTCGGTAGTCCGTCTGGTCCCGGGGTCTTTTTGGGAGGGAGGGATTTGACAGCATCGGAGATCTCCCGAGGAGAAATAGGTGTATTAAGCAAGGCTAAGGAAGAGGGAGAAAGTTTAGGGAGATTGAGAGTAGAGAGAAAGGAATCTATTGTAACCTGCTCAGGCTGGACACAGGAGGGGTCTGCTCGGATATTGTAAAGGCTCTCATAGTAGTCCCTGAAAGCCGTTGCAATCTCTCTGGGAGCCTGGTGGACAGTGTGTTTAGTAGGGTGTTTAATGGAAGATATGCGTTGTTTGAAGCGGGCTGGTTTAAGCTTTCTGGCTAATAATGATCCTGTCTTATTATCCTGCGTATAAAACTTCATTTGAGATCTATGTAGGGCACGCTCAAAGTCTGACAGTAGTAATCTTCGGAGGCGAAGACGTTCCTGAGTTAACAGGGAGGCATTATCCGCAGAGTAGTGCGATTGTAAAAGTGATTCTAACACCGAAATCTTGTTAAGTGATTCATTGATCGAAGTCAATCTTTGCTTTTTAAGGAAGGACCCCAACTGAATAAATGAGCCTCTAATCACCGCCTTATGTGCAAGCCAAACAGACAGCTCAGAGACATCTGGGGTACTATTAAGGGAAAAGTATTCCAGGAGAGCCCCTTCAATTGTAGCTGAATGTTCGGAGTGCGCTATGAGGTGTGAGTTGGCCCGCCAGACAAAATCACTATACTGAACAGTATTACCAGAGATTTCAATGTTAATAGGAGCATGGTCCGACCACGTCCGGTTCCCAATGACTGATTTAGTAATACGGTCAATTAATCCCCTATCAACAAGTATGTTATCAATCCTGGAGAAGGTACAGCTCTTAGGTGAGTAGTAGGAAAAATCGCGTTCTGTGGCATGCTGTAATCGCCAGATGTCAAAAAGATCATTGGCTACTAGGAAATTATGAAGATAGAAAGGGCGACGAGTCAAAGGAGCTGATTGGTCTAGAGAAGCAGAAACTACTGAGTTATAGTCGCCACACATGATCAGTGCTCCTTTGCGTACAGAATTAACTTTTAGCATAACAGACCTCAGAAAGCGATTTTGGCGTCTATTGGGAGCATACAGGTTCACAAGGGTATAATCTACATCATCAATAGAGCACACTAGGATGATAAAACGACTCTGGGGGTCCACCACTTGGGTGGTTATGCGTACCGCTAGTGTGTCTCTAATAGCAATCATCACTCCTCTCTTTTTCTTATCATAAACTGAATGCACAATAAGTGGGAATCTTCTGTGTCGTAAGGGGGGGGGATGTTTGGAGGAAACATGTGTCTCTTGCACACAGACAATGTCTACTGGGTTGCGTTCCACCTCACGCCACAGAAAGTTCCTCTTATATGGACTATTGAGTCCATTCACATTATAGGACATAAGTGTAAAACCCATATCTGATAGAAAGGCACTTAATAACTCAGGTTAGAGAACAGGGGGAAGAAGGAAGGAAGGTAGGGAAGAAGGGTAAAGGGAAGGGGGCCAGGAAGGAGCAAAGATGAGGGAAGAGAGGAAAAACGTATAGAGGGGAGAAAGGTAGGGATAGGGGTACTATACCGCACAGGAGTTAAATATGGCGAACAGGAGGTAGTACCGCTTGACAATCAGAGATGCACGCGATGTCAATCAAATACACAGTGTAGTCCACAACAGTGAAAAGAAGAAGTAACCCAGGTCGTCAGTAAGACGCTGGGTCAGAGTAGATATGCGATCACAAAGCACTGCATGCGAACTCCACCTAAAACAAGAAAACAGTAAACACAACAATACCGGTATACAGTGGAACCTATATCGCACTTTACCAGTTCGTGGGCACGTGTATAGGAGAACTATGAAATAAGAATAATTTCACACTCAACAGCACACAGAGTGTATGCTATAGTGGGTAGATGGCAGGCAGTTCAGAATCATCAGAATCAGGGCTTAATCTCCAGGGAAGGTGAAGCCGAATCTTGAGGGGGAGAGCCGCCGGGTTCCGGGCTTCGAGATCCCCAAGTATCTAAAGCGGCGAAGCCATCATCTACTGAGGTAAAAGCATGCAACTTATTATGGTGGGTCACAAGGATTTTGGTGGGGAATCCCCATCTGTAGGATATGCCCAAACGTCTGAGTTCCATGGTCAGTGGGTGAAAGTCCCTCCTCGCCTGCAAGGTAGCAGCAGAAAGGTCCACAAACAGTTGGAGTCCCGCATATGGATCCGGGAGAGACCTATGTTTCCTGGAGAACTGCAGCAATAGGTCTTTCGTTTTAAAGAAAGTGTAGCGAGCCAATACATCCCTCGGAGCGTCCTCAGGAACAGATTTGGGCCTAGCTACTCGGTGGGCTCTGTCGATGCTATATTCGAACACTTCAAGATCAGGTAAGAGATGTTTAGTCAATTCTTTCACATACTTGGCCAGTTGAGAGTTGGGGATAGTCTCGGGTATGCCGCGGAATTTGACGTTGTTACGTCGGTTGCGGTCTTCCGCATCAATAGATTTGTTGTAAATGGCAGTCACCTTGTCATCCAAAGCATTGTGGGCATCTACAAGGCCATTGTGGGCAGAAGCAAAGGCCGCCATTTTTGCCTCAGTATGGGATACTCTTTTATCTATTTCCTGAACTGAGGTTTTTATGGGGTTAAGCATCTCAGAGAAGTCCTTAGTAATCGAGGACCGCAATAGCAGGAGCATATCTTTAAGAGCTGTCTCTGAGACCGGCTTATCAGAGGCTTGATATGAAGCAAATAAGTCCGGCTCACACTGAGGTGGGTTCGGAGAAATAAGGGACCCATCACCCCAATCCCCCAGACCCTCCGACTCCAATCTCGGTTTTTGCTTAACAGGGCTTACCCGCGGGGAAGATGAAGTCATCGCAGGGGAGCTGCTGGCAATGTATTGCAGGTCTCTCGGTCCACCAGGGGAGAGGGGGAGGGTATCATCGCCAATCTGCGGGCCCTCATGGTGCTGAGTTGGTGCGGGCTGCTGTACGATCCAGTGTCTGGGAAGTTCGCACACCGCCGAGGCCCGTGTGGCAGGACGTGCTGCGGCATCTTCATCCCTGACCGACCTTCCTGTTCTTTGGGGTAAGGGAATCTGCGAACGCTGGGAGAAGCGTCCCTCGCTCTGCCGTTCGCGCGTCCCGGCGCCATCTTGGTGTAAACTGCCACCTTGTCTTCCCGGAGCGAAAAAGTCCTGTAAAGCTCCGCGGTCTCCCACTTTTCCATTCCGCTTCCTGCTCAAGGTCGCCATGGGTGCTAAGGTGACTTTTCAGTCGGCCTAAGAGTCGCTAGCAGGTCTGGTAGTCCGCTTAGTGTGTGCTGTTAGCGGAGCAGCTCTAACATGCGGCCATACTCAGCGGCGGCCAAACCACGCCCCTCCTATTCACGTTATTGAGCATTGCAGCAGAGAGGGGCAGATAGCTGTTAGCTGCCTCATACAGATCAACAAGCTGCCTGAACTTTATCAACCATCTTACCACCTCATTTTTCAGCGCAATTCAGTATTTTTTTTGCTCCAGAAATAATCTGCTGCTCAGAATTGTGTGACATAGTGCAATTTAGGGTTTAATCCCTGTATTTTTTTTTTATTGTGGTGCTGCACTGTTGGGTCCTGCTGCTGTTCACAAATACGTTCTTTTTCAGCGGACTGTAGTGCATTTGTCTGCCCTCATATGTGCATAACACATGCCTACATCAAAGTAGTCTACTATTCTGTATCTGTAACAAGTCTAGATACAGGAAAAGTCCTGACTACTGGCAAAATTAATCACCTGCTGGTGTTTTTAAAAAATACTTATTTTTTCTGCGTATAGTTGCGCATATTATTGCCCTCATCAGTGCATACCACATAGGTACATCCAAGTATTGTACCATTTAGTACCTGTTAATCTGTCAAGGTGCTCCATACTGTCAAAGGCAAAACAATAGTATTCACCGGCTGGTGTTTTAAAAAAATACAGAGTTTTTTCTGCCTATAGTTGCGCATATAACTGCCCCCATCAGTGCATACCGCATAGGTACATCCAAGGATTGTATCATTTAGTACCTGTTAATCTGTCAAGGTGCTCCATACTGTCAAAGTCCAAACAATAGTATTCACCGGCTGGTGTTTTTAAAAAATACAGAATTTTTTCTGCCTATAGTTGCGCATATAACTGCCCTCATCAGTGCATACCGCATACGTACATCCAAGTAGTGTACCATCTTGTACCTGTTAATCTGTAAAGGGCCTACATACTGTGAAAGGACAGCCATAAGTAATCACCTGCTGCTGTTCTAGACAAATACTGTTTAAAGAGTAGTGTAGCGTATTGTAATACCCTCATAAACGCATGAAGTATGTCAGGCAGAGGAGTGGCAGAGTCCTAAATACTTCAGACAGAGTTGGCAGCAGACTTGTGGCGAGTGGCAGCAGGAGTCACAGCGAGAGGCCTCAGCTCCCGTTATCAGCCAGCGGTCGTGTCTCGACCAGCAACCCATCTGCCGTCGATGATTGGTTAACACGCTCATCCACATCATCACAAGTGACATCTGACACCCCCAGTCAACAGTCGGTGGGTTCCTCAGACACAACCCTCAGTTAGCATGACCCGGGAGCACTCCCTGTACTCCCATTGCCTTTGTCCTATGCTGTTCCCCCTCCTAGAGAAGTATCTTATTCTGTGGGTTCAGCTCCACTATTTACTGAGGACGATCTCATAGAGGACAGTTAGCAGCTACTGGACAGCCAAGAAGGGGAGGAGACATGCGCCGCTTGCTCCGCAAGGCGGCCAAGTAGTGATGCGGAGAGTGATGTGGGAGGCGGTGTTGCAAGGGATCAGGGTTCTGAAGCAGACACTGTTGGGGAACCTGAGGAGGACATCAGTGAAGTGCACACACCTGTTGATGATGATGAAGCCGATCGCAATTGGGAGCCGGGTGCAGAAGGGGCTCCATCATCATCATCAGGAGAAGAGTGTTGCAGGTTGCCCTTGAGGCAGACAGGCGGTAGCACGGTTGGCAGTCAGCGTGGTGGCAGGAGTGGAAATTCAGGAGCCAAACGTGTCCGGGGGAGACCACCTGCTTCGTGGCAGCCTACCTTTCCGGGAGGTAGTGGAACAGGGGTTCCTGGAGACGGCGCCAGTAGCAGTCAATTATTGCGGACTGCAGGTGGGAAAATCAGCTACTAGGCGCTGTGGAAGTTTTTCATAAGGCATCCGGAGGAGGTTAACGTAGCCACATGCAAGATCTGTCGGCAGAAGGTGAAGTGTGGGCAGGGTCCCAATGTCGGCCCCACGGGCCTGCGTCAACACATACTTCACCACCATAAAGTGGCCTGAGAGAACCGTGGCTCTGATGTAGTGGTCCAGCCTGATGCATCACCCAGTGGCCATCCGCTCCCTCCTTCATCCAGCCAAGGCTCCACCACCTCAGCCGAAGGGAGCTGTGTGTCAAACCCTCCTTCTGTCACTCCTGCTTCTCCCGCTTTAAGTCAGTCATTCCGCCAACAATCCATCGGCGAAGCCATGTCCAAGAGACAACAGTATGTGCCCACTCATCCAACGGCGCAGAAGTTGAATGTGCTCCTGTCCAAGTTGCTGGTGTTGCAGTCCCTCCCTTTTCAAGTGGTGGACTCTGCACCTTTCAGAGAATTGATGGCTTGTGCCGAGCTGAGGTGGAGAGTCCCAAGCCGTCATTTCTTTGCAAAGAAGGCAGTACCAGCCCTGCATAAGTTTGTACAAGAGAAGGTGGGCCAGTCCTTGAGCCTGTCGGTGTGTTCAAAAGTGCACAGCAACGCTGATGTGTGGAGCTGTAACTACGGGCAGGGACAATACTTGTCTTTTACGGCCCACTGGGTAAATGTGGTTCCTGCACAGCCACAACAGCAACTTGGACAGGTCACACCGCTTCCTCCTCCACGCTCTCAGGCAATTGGTCCTGTTACAGTGTGCGACGCCACCTCCTCATCCTCCACCGTGTCCTCGGCCTCCACTGCACGTCCAAATCTCGGTGGCCTTTCATCGCACCATGTGTGTAGGGATAGGCGGTGTCAAGCTGTTCTTCACATGGTTTGCCTTGGCGAACGGAGTCACACAGGGGAGGAACTGCTAAAGTTCATGTGTAAAGAAATCCGAGTATGGCTTACTCCACGAAATCTGGAAATGGGAACCATGGTGACCGACAACGGGAAAAACATTGTGTCCGCACTGCGACAAGGAAGTGTGAAACATGCGCCCTGCATGGCACATGTGTTGAATCTGGTTGTCAAGCACTTCCTCAAGTCTTCACCCCATTTGCAAAACATCCTGAAAATGGCAAGGAAACTGTGCATGCACTTCAGCCACTCGTACACCGCCAAGCACACCTTCCTTGAGCTGCAGCGTCAGAACGGTATCCCACAACATAGTCTTATTTGTGACGTTGCCACATGTTGGAATTCCACCCTCCATATGTTGGACAGACTATACGAACAAAGAAAAGCCATCACCGATTTCTTGATGATCCAAGCAGATAGGAGTACTCCCCTGTGTAACTTCAATGTGAACCAGTGGCAGCTCATATGTGACACTTGCCGTTTGCTGAGGCCCTTTGAGGAAGCCACATTATTTGTAAGTCGCCTGGATGAACGACTTAATTCCACTCCTACATTTCCAACAACAAATGATTGAAACCATGGCTGGTCATGGCAATGGAGACATTGCGCCTACATCTCAAGGCTACATGAGCCCTGTGGGGGCTGAACAGGAGGAGGAGGATGATGTGGGGCAGAGCAGAGCACAGTTTAGGTTGGATGAGATGGCCGGTGTTTCTAGTCATCGGACAGGAGAGGAGGAGCAGGAGCAGCCAGAGGAGCTGGAGGGTTATGAAGTAAGCGAGACAGAGGACCCAGACACACCGTGGCAGTATGCAGTGGAGATGGAGGCAGGTAGTCCCTCCGAGTCACTGGCCCAAATGGCACGATGCATGCTCAGTTGCTTGCGTAGTGACCCCCGAATTGTCAAAATTCGTCAGCGGGATGACTTCTGGATCTCAACCTTATTAGACCCCCGCTACCTTCCCAGAATAGGGGCCTTTTTTACACCCACAGAGAGGGAGGACAAACTGACCTACTACAGAGAGATTCTACATAGTCAGTTGGCCGATGCCTATCGGCCACATGGTCCATCCACTCGCAGGTCTGACTCGGGGAGGGGGGGCCCTCTGCGCTCACCTTCCACTGCCATGGCTGCTGGGGTGGGGAGGGGTAGCAGAAGCAGTACCAGCTCAATCAGCAGCAGCCTGAGTCTACAGTTGCTGATGAGTAGCTTTCTTCACCCGCATAGTGAAGAAACTCATCAGCAGCAGGTAGACATGGAGCAGGACCTGAACCAGCAGGGGGTGGCATACCTTGACATGACCATGCCGACAACCATTGAAGATCCGCTGGCCAGTAGTGTGCCATCAGAGCGGGTGTTTAGTGTGGCCGGGGCCATAGTCACCCCAAGGCGAACTCGTCTGTCCACTAAAAATGTGGAGAGACTGACGTTTGTCAAGATGAATCAGGGATGGATCAGCCAGGATTTCCAGCCACCAATGCCAGATGCCTCAGAGTAGATTGACCATGCTGCTACACCAACATTTCCCAATTATGGTTGGTTATGAAACCCTTTTGGGTTATCAATTAGGGTTATGAAACCCTCTTTGTTACAGCCATTGCCTGCTCCTGGCTCATCCTGTGTATTTCAGGAACTACTTGCCTCACTGATGCTTCTGGCCTTGGGCCTTTCATTTTTTGAAGTTTAGCAGTAGCTAAATACATGCGTAATGCAAATGTCAACATTGATCTTTAAATGTAAGGGGTTATGAAACCCTCTTGGGTACTGCGAATGCCTGCTCTTGACTCATCCTGTGTCTTTCAGGAACTACTTGCCTCACTGACGCTTCTGGCCTTGGGCCTTTAATTTTTGGATGTTTAGCAGTAGCTAAATACATGCTTAATGCAAATTTCAACATTAATCTTTAAATGTAAGGGGTTATGAAACCCTCTTGGGTACTGCTCCTGACTGCTCCTGACTCATTCTGTGTCTTTCAGAAACTACTTGCCTCCCTGATGCCTCCAGCCTTGGTCCTTCAATTTTTGGATGTTAAGCAGTAGCTAAATACATGCTTAATGCAAATTTCTACATTGATGTTTAACCCCTTAAGGACGCAGGACGTAAATGTACGTCCTGGTGAGGTGGTACTTAACGCACCAGGACGTACATTTACGTTCTTAGCATAACCGCGGGCATCGGAGCGATGCCCGTGTCATGCGCGGCTGATCCCGGCTGCTGATCGCAGCCAGGGACCCGCCGGCAATGGCCGACGCCCGCGATCTCGCGGGCGTCCGCCATTAACCCCTCAGGTGCCGGGATCAATACAGATCCCGGCATCTGCGGGAGTTCGCGATTTAAATGAACGATCGGATCGCCCACAGCGCTGCTGCGGGGATCCGATCATTCATAACGCTCCCGGCGTCTCCTGCTCTGGTCTGTGATCAAGCAGACCAGAGCAGGAGATGACCGATAATACTGATCTGTTCTATGTCCTATACATAGAACAGATCAGTATTAGCAATCATGGTATTGCTATGAATAGTCCCCTATGGGGACTATTCAAGTGTAAAAAAAAATGTAAAAAAATGTAAAAGTTAAAGTAAAAAAAAAGTGAAAAATCCCCTCCCCCAATAAAAAAGTAAAACGTCCGTTTTTTCCTATTTTACCCCCAAAAAGCGTAAAAAACATTTTTTATAGACATATTTGGTATCGCCGCGTGCGTAAATGTCCGAACTATTAAAATAAAATGTTAATGATCCCGTACGGTGAACGGCATGAGCGAAAAAAAAATAAAAAAGTCCAAAATTCGTACTTTTTTAATACATTTTATTTAAAAAAAATTATAAAAAATGTATTAAAAGTTTTTTATATGCAAATGTGGTATCAAAAAAAGTACAGATCATGGCGCAAAAAATTAGCCCCCATACCGCCACTCATACGGAAAAATAAAAAAGTTAGAGGTCATAAAAATAAAGGGATTATAAACTTACTAATTTGGTTAAAAAGTTTGTGATTTTTTTTAAGCGCAACAATAATATAAAAGTATATAATAATGGGTATCATTTTAATCGTATTGACCCTCAGAATAAAGAACACATGTCATTTTTACCATAAATTGTACGGCGTGAAAACGAAACCTTCCAAAATTAGCAAAATTGCATTTTTCGTTTTAATTTCCCCACAAAAATAGTGTTTTTTGGTTGTGCCATAAATTTTATGATATAATGAGTGATGTCATTACAAAGGAAAACTGGTCGCGCAAAAAACAAGCCCTCATACTAGTCTGTGGATAAAAATATAAAAGAGTTATGATTTTTAGAAGGCGAGGAGGAAAAAATGAAAACGTAAAAATTTAATTGTCTGAGTCCTTAAGGCCAAAATGGGCTGAGTCCTTAAGGGGTTAAATGTAAGGGGTTATGAAACCCTCTTGGGTACTGCTCCTGACTGCTCCTGACTCATTCTGTGTCTTTCATGAACTGTTTGCTTCTGGCCTTGGGCCTTTAATTTTTTTTAAGTTTAGCAGTAGCTAAGTACATGCTTAATGCAAATATCAACATTGATATTGATATCTTGGATACTGCAAATGACTGCTCCTGACTCATTCTGTGTCTTTCAGGAACCACTTGCTTCTGGCCTTGGGCCTTTCATTTTTTTAAGCTTAGCAGTAGCTAAGTACATGCTTAATGCAAATAACAACATTGATCTTTAAATGTAATGGGTTATGAAACCCTCTTGAATACTGCGAATGCCAGCTCCTGACTCATCCTGTGTCTTTCAGGAACTACTTGCCTCACTGATGCTTCTGGCCTTGGGCCTTTAATTTTTGGAAGTTTAGCAGTAGCTAATACATGCTTAATGCAAATTTCAAGAATTCACGATTCTCAGCGCTCTGCCAGGGCCTTCTCCTACCCTGCTGGGGCTGATCCGAGAACCTCACTAAAGCATCCAATCGGTAGTAGAGACATGCGGTGTGTACAAAGGGCAGGGACTTAATGAACCCGAGCTTATGACCCGCACTTAGTTGTGATTTTTCTTTCCTGGCAAATAATTGCAATCTCTGATCCCTTTTGCGAACGGGGGTCAGCAGGTTACCCGCACTTGTCGGTGAAAGATAGACACGCTGGTCCATTCAGTGTTTTGCGCGTGCAGCCTCGGACATCTGAGGGCATAACACACCTGTTATTGCTCGATCTCGCGATTGATCGCGCAATGTAAGGGGTTATTGAAGCCTCTTGGGTACTGCTGATGCCTACTCCTGACTGCTCCTGTGTCTTTCAGGAACTACTTGACATGATGCTTCTGGGCTTGGGCCTTTAATTTTAGTATTTTTGAAATACATACATGCTTAATTTCAACATTTATGGTGCAATGCATGGGGTTATTAAACACTCTTGGGTAGTGTTTTTTTTTTTTTTTCAAATTTTCTGATAATTATCACAGTAATAAACTTGAATTTTCCAGAATAATAACCATTACACCATTGAACGCTTGTTGCGTGTGATTTTTTTAAGTAAAATAAAAAATAAAAAAAATACGGAGAGGGATGAACTCTGCTTCTTTATTTCATAAAAAATTATTTTATAGAAGAATGTCTTTTGGTGGTCCACCGTCCTGCATTATAGAGTCTTCTGGACTCTTGGATATGCGCTTGTCCTTAAACAAAGGTACAAAAACCAAATATGGCCGGTCACGGCTATGGAGATGTTGCGCCTACATTTTACGGCCACATGAGCCCTGTGGGTGCTTGTGAGATTAGGTCCTTTGTACCCACACGGCGAGGTCCGGGACACAAAGTTTGATTCAAATTTCAAATAAAAAAATCTGACATTTCAATGGTCTCCTCATGCTGCAGCCAACTCCAAGCTGCGTCATACTGGTAATGTCACGATTCGGCTTCCAGGTAGTGGATCCTCTATGTCAGCGAGGGATTGGCGTGGACCGTGCTAGTGGACCGGTTCTAAGAGGCTACTGGTGTTCACCAGAGCCCGCCGCAAAGCGGGATGGTCTTGCTGCGGCAGTAGCAACCAGGTCGTATTCACTAGCAACGGCTCTACCTCGCTGACTGCTGAGAAGGCGTGGGACAGAAGGACTAGGCAGAGGCAAGGTCAGACGTAGCAGAAGGTCGGGGGCAGGCGGCAAGGTTCGTAGTCAGGAAGGATGGCAGAAGTTCAGGTACACAGGCTTTGGACACACTAAACGCTTTCACTGGCACAAGGCAACAAGATCCGGCAAGGAAGTGCATGGGAGGAGATCAGATATAGCCAGGGAGCAGGTGGAAGCCAATTAAGCAAATTGGGCCAGGCACCAATCATTGGTGCACTGGCCCTTTAAGTCTCAGAGAGCTGGCGCGCGCGCGCCCTAGAGAGCGGAGCCGCGCGCGCCAGCACATGACAGCAGGGGACCGGGACGGGTAAGTGACCTGGGATGCGATTCGCGAGCGGGCACGTCCCGCTGTGCGAATCGCATCCCCAACGGCCATGACAGTGCAGCGCTCCCGGTCAGCGGGACTGACCGGGGCACTGCAGGGAAAAAGACGCCGTGAGCGCTCCGGGGAGGAGCGGGGACCCGGAGCGCTAGGCGTAACAGTACCCCCCCCCTTAGGTCTACCCTTTTTTTTGTCCGGTGACTGCCTCCCCTGGGATGAGGACAGCGGGAAGGAATGGATGGTTTCCTCAATGGCAGCCAGTACAGCAGGAGTAGGAATGGGGAGGGAGGGCAGAGGGTGAAGCTTGGCACGGGGCAGGGAGACACAAGGACGGGAGCCATGAGGGGACACAGAGGCTTGCCTGATGGGACTGGGAGGGGGGGAGAGGCACTTCCTGTGGCAGGCAGAGTCCCAGTTCTTGATCTCCCCGGTGGTCCAATCAAGGGTGGGGGAATGAAGCCGGAGCCATGGCAGACCGAGGAGGACCTCAGAGGTACAGCCGGGGAGAACGAAGAGCTCAATCCTCTCGAGGTGGGGTCCAATAGACATGAGGAGGGGCTCTGTGCGGTAACGCACGGTGCAGTCCAATCTGGCTCCGTTGACCGCGGAAATGTAGAGCGGCTTGACGAGACGGGTCACCGGGATGCTGAATTTATTAAAAACGACTCCAAAATAAAATTTCCAGAGGCACCGGAGTCCAAGCAGGCCACGGCTGAGAGGGAGGAGTTGGCTGAAGAAGAAATCCGCACGGGTACCGTGAGACGTGGAGGAGCAGACTTGGAACCAAGAGACGCCACACCGACGTGAGCTGGGTGCGTGCGTGGAGGACGGATAGGGCAATCCACCAAGAAATGCTCGGTACTGGCACAGTAAAGACAGAGATTTTCTTCCCTACGGCGATTCCTCTCTTCCTGGGTCAGGCGAGACCTATCCACTTGCATGGCCTCCTCGGCGGGAGGCCCAGGCGTAGATTGCAACGGATACTGTGGGAGAGGTGCCCAGAGATCTAAGTCTTTTTCCTGGCAGAGCTCTTGGTGTCGCTCAGAAAAACGCATGTCAATGCGGGTAGCTAAATGGATGAGTTCTTGCAGATTGGCAGGAATCTCTCGTGCGGCCAGCACATCCTTGATGCGACTGGATAGGCCTTTTTTAAAGGTCGCGCAGAGAGCCTCGTTATTCCATGATAACGCGGAAGCAAGAGTACGAAATTGGATGGCGTACTCGCCCACTGAAGAATTACCCTGGACCAGGTTCAACAGGGCAGTCTCGGCAGAAGAAGCTCGGGCTGGCTCCTCGAAGACACTCCGGAGTTCAGCGAAGAAGGCCTGGACTGTGGCTGTGGCAGGATCATTGCGGTCCCAGAGCGGTGTGGCCCAAGACAAGGCCTTTCCTGAAAGAAGGCTCACTACGAACGCCACCTTAGACCGTTCTGAAGGAAACAAGTCCGACAACATCTCCATATGCAGGGAACACTGAGACAAAAATCCACGGCAGAGTTTAGAGTCCCCATCAAATTTGTCCGGCAGGGACAAGCGGAGGCTAGGAGCGGCCACTCGCTGCGGAGGAGGTGCAGGAGCTGGCGGAGGAGATGGTTGCTGCTGTAGCAGAGGCAGAAGTTGCTGTAACGTGGCGGTCAACTGCGACAGCTGCTGTCCTTGTTGGGCAATTTGCTGCGATTGCTGAGCGACCACCGTGGTAAGGTCAGCGAGACTTGGCAGCGGCACCTCAGCGGGATCCATGGCCGGATCTACTGTCACGATTCGGCTTCCAGGTAGTGGATCCTCTATGTCAGCGAGGGATTGGCGTGGACCGTGCTAGTGGACCGGTTCTAAGAGGCTACTGGTGTTCACCAGAGCCCGCCGCAAAGCGGGATGGTCTTGCTGCGGCAGTAGCAACCAGGTCGTATCCACTAGCAACGGCTCTACCTCGCTGACTGCTGAGAAGGCGTGGGACAGAAGGACTAGGCAGAGGCAAGGTCAGACGTAGCAGAAGGTCGGGGGCAGGCGGCAAGGTTCGTAGTCAGGAAGGATGGCAGAAGTTCAGGTACACAGGCTTTGGACACACTAAACGCTTTCACTGGCACAAGGCAACAAGATCCGGCAAGGAAGTGCATGGGAGGAGATCAGATATAGCCAGGGAGCAGGTGGAAGCCAATTAAGCAAATTGGGCCAGGCACCAATCATTGGTGCACTGGCCCTTTAAGTCTCAGAGAGCTGGCGCGCGCGCGCCCTAGGGAGCGGAGCCGCGCGCGCCAGCACATGACAGCAGGGGACCGGGACGGGTAAGTGACCTGGGATGCGATTCGCGAGCGGGCGCGTCCCGCTGTGCGAATCGCATCCCCAACGGCCATGACAGTGCAGCGCTCCCGGTCAGCGGGACTGACCGGGGCGCTGCAGGGAAAAAGACGCCGTGAGCGCTCCGGGGAGGAGCGGGGACCCGGAGCGCTAGGCGTAACAGGTAATATATTGAGAGCACCTGCTGTCCTAAATTTTCGTAAAATTTTTTGTCTTTTTTATTAGGGATTGTGAAGCTTTGGTGCGTACTCATGCATCAGCCAACTCCAGCCTTTGTCATTCAGGCAATATATGGTTTACTGATGCCGCTGCTGGGCTTGGGTCTTGGAATTTCACATTTTCTCATAGGAAGCACCCGCTATCCAAAAGTCTTCTTAAATTTCTACAATTGTTGTGTTTTTTGGGGGGGATTGTGAAGCCCTGGTGTGTACTCATGCATCAGCCAACTTCAGGCTGTGTCATTCAGGCAATATATAGGTAGCACCCGCTGTCCTAAGTATTCTAAAAATTTGTATTCTGAAGCCCTGGTGTGTACTCAATGCTGCTTCCTGTTACAGTCTGTCAGCCTGTTGGTCCTGTGACAGTGTGCTACTCCGCCTCCACAACCTCCACTGTGTCTTAATCCTCCACTGCCCGGACAAGTCTCATTGGCCCTTCAGCATACCATTTGTGCAGGGCACAGCGGTGTCACGCTGTTATTCACATGGTTTGCCTTGGCGAAAAGTCTTGGAAACAATGGCCGGTCAAAGCAATGGAGACGGATCGCCTACATCTCACGGCCACATGAGCCCTGTGGGGGGCTTGTTGGATTTGGTCCTTCATACCCACATGCTGGGGTCCGGGACACTGAAAGTTTGTTTTAAATTTCAAATCAAAAAATGATGGCGCTGCTGTGCCTGGGTCTAGGAACTTCAAATTTTCTCATAGGTAGCACACGCTATCCAAAATCTTTTTAAAAAATTTCTAAAATTGTGTTGTTTTTTGGGGGGGATTGTGAAGCCCTGCTGTGTATTCATGCATCGGCCAACTCCAGGCTGTGTCATTCAGGCAATATATGGTTTACTGATGCTGCTGTGGGGCCTGGGTCTGGGAATTTCAAATTTTCTCATAGGTAGCTCCCGCTATCCAAAAGCTTTTTCAAAAATTTCTAAAATTGTGGTGTTTTTTTTTTTTTTTTGGGGGGGGGGGGGGGGGGGGGGGGATTGGGAAGCCCTGCTGTGTACTCGTGAATCAGCCAACCCCAGGCTGTGTCATTCAGGCAATATATGCTTTACTGATGTTGCTGTGGGGGCTTGTTGAATTTGGTTCTTCGTACCCGCACGCTGGGGTCCGGGACACTGAAAGTTTGTTTTAAATTTCAAATCAAAAAATTATGGCGCTGCTGGGCCTGGGTCTGGGAATTTCAAATGTTCTCATAGGTAGCACACGCTATCCAAAATCTTTTTCAAAAATTTCTAAAATTGTGTTGTTTTTTAGGGGGGATTGTGAAGCCCTGCTGTGTACTCGTGCATAAGCCAACTCCAGGCTGTGTCATACAGATAGTATATGGTTTACTGATGCCGCTGTGGTGCCTGGGTCTGGGAATTTCAAATTTTCTCATAGGTATCCAAAATCTTTTTAAAAAATTTCTAAAATTGTGTTGTTTTTTTGGGTGGTAATTGTGAAGCCCTGCTGTGTACTCGTGCATCAGCCAATTCCAGGCTATGTCATTCAGGCAATATATGGTTTACTGATGTCGCTGTGGGGCCTCGGTCTGGGAATTTTAAATTTTCTCATAGATAGCACCCGCTATCCAAAATCTTCGGTTTAAATTTCTTAATTCATCTTTTAATCTTAGGGATTGTGAAGGCCTAGTGCCTACTCATGCTGCTGGCAACTCCGGGCTGTGCCATTCATCCACTATATGGTCTCCTTATGCTGCCAACATGTCCACACTATGTCATTCAGCCACTATATGGTGTCCTCATGCTGCCAACACTTCCACACTGTGCCATTCAACCACTATATGGTCTCCTTATGCTGCCAACACCTCCACGCTGTGTCATTCAGCCACTATATGGTGTCCTCATGCTTCAGCCTCATCCAAGCTGTGACATTCAGCCACTATATGGTGTCCTCATGCTGCCAACACCTCCACGCTGTCCCATTCAGCGACTAAATGGTCTCCTCATGCTGCCAAGACCTCCACGCTATGTCATTCAGTCACTATATGGTCTCCTGACACTGATGCCACGACCAGGCTCTGTCATTGTGCCTCTGTGCAGCAGTGATTCTAAAAGCGATGACGGTAATCTACATGTTATTCTGAATAACAGTATTATTTCACTATCCCAGCACACTCCATATGCGTTTTAGAACAAAGCAAAGTGTTCTATACCCCTATAGAGGCTGTATGTAGGCTAGAAATAGCCTTTTTTTAATATAGATTCGCCGCAAAAAAAATTCGGATCGAAACAAACTTTTTCGGAAAATTCGGCAAATCGGCCAAATCGAATTTTTGAAAAGTTCGCTCATCTCTAGTATTGTTACGTCACTGGAAGAGTGCCCTTTTTTTTACTTGAGTCCCCGCCCCCTAAAATTTCTGTGCACTTCCCTAGTCACCTCCTTGTTACCTAGTTCCCATGTACTGCTCAAAACTACATCATTATCATCATCAATCTCCTCTTCATAGTTCCCCCCCACTCCTCTCACCATAAACTTCTGATGTCTGATCATGGGCTCTTTGCTCCCTCTCTGCATATCCACATGATGCCTTACAGTATCACCTCACTTGTGTTATGCTCGACCACTGTTTCCATCTCCACCATCTCTGCAACACACCCCAAAGGCTGACTGTCCTCACACAACTCTTCCTTGTGGCTAATGTTATTCTTCTACTTAGCACTGAGCGAGACAAAGCCTTATTGTGTACCACAAAGCCCAGCAAGCCTTTTTGAAGGCTAATAAGAAGTGCTCATCCCCAGCCTGTGTGTGTTGGCTGTTCATAGGGGAACCTCCTGCCCATTCATACACAAGACTCATCGTCTACAACAAAGCCCAGAAAGCTTTATTGAAGGCAGACCTGTAAGATAGCAATACATGTGCAAAGTGCCCTAAATAAACCATAGAGCTTTACTCTGCAAATACATCTGTCTGTTTGGGACATAGTAGTGTGATAGCCTGGGGGATTAGGGTATGGGGAGTGTAGCTGTGTGGTGATTAAAGGGTGCTTGTTAACCCTTGCTCTCTTCGAGTGAGTGAGGGCTCCTCAGTAATGCTTGTCCTACCGCCACCCTTCCCAAGAGTGATAGGGAGGTAGATAATAATAGAATGTCCACAACCGGAGAGTTTTCTGAAACAGGTATAACTTTTACTGAAGATTTTCTGCAAGCTTCATAAACGGAACAGTCTCTATGCATACAACTGCTTTCTTTGGAGATTGACAAAGGTTAGGACTTTAGCAATTTAGAGTCTTTAAGGTATTATGCGCTGTTCCACTGGATTTAGAGGATTTAGTTGCGGTCCAGTAGTCACGCTAGCTTTAGCGGGGGTAGTTTAGAACTCACGGTTTTAGTTCAGCTGAGGCCGGTAGGTTTTCAGGCCTAGCGTGTCTTTGCAAGTTGTGCAGAACTGTCCTGCTAGTCCGGCATCCACAAGAGCAGCAACCCAAGAGAGCGATAATTGGCTACAGCTCCCTTATATGGGCAGGGGCTGGACTAGAGCTAATTGGTCCATACTTGTGTCAATCACCATTACAAAGGATTATGGGCAACATGTGACCCAAGGACCTCCAAAGGTCCTATAACATACCATAGAGGATATTAACATGGTCACATGACCGAAGGTCCTGCAACGCTAAACAAGGTACGTACTATACATTATTTTAAATATACATTATTATCAAATATATACAGGTATTAACATTAGAGAATTAGAGTAGAGGAGAGAAGACTAGTGGTTGTCCCACCCGAGGGATCCTACCCGAGCGTAGTTACTCTGACTTTGGGGACCTCTACACTAGGTACGGTATGTAATACTGTACCGGGACACCACAGTAGCACCTTTTACAAGGGCTTGTTTTTTGGGTCACCAATTGTATTTTGTAGTTACATCACTCATTTTACCTCCAAATGTACAATGAAACAACAAAAAATTATTTGTAGGGTTAAATTTGAAAAAACAAACACCATTTTGCAACTTCGGGTGGCTTCTGTTTCTACACAGTGCACTTTTCGGTAGGTTACTAAAATTCTAACTTTTTGTTCAAAAATCAGTATACTTAAAAGTGTCCTCTTCTGACCCCTATAACTTCTTTATTTTTCCGCATACAGGAATGTATTAAATCAATTTTTTTGCACCATGATCTGTAGTTTTAATCAGGACCATTTTTGTTTTGATGGGACCTTCTGATCGCATTTTATTCATTTTTTTCTAGTATGTGAAGTGAACAAAAATCCTCATTTCTGGACTTTGGTGTTTTTTTTTACACTTTCACCTTTCACTGTGTAATATAATTAATTTTATATTTTATTAGTTCAGACATTTATGCACACGGCGATACCACATATGTTTATGGTTTCTTTTTTATATATTTTTTTTATATTTTTAGTTTTATATATTTTTTTAAACTTTTTTTTGTCCCCATAGGGGACAATAACATGCAATCTTCAGATTGTATACACTGATCAATGATTCTTCATAGGAGAGCATAGATCAGTGTTATCGGTGCTCTATTGCTTTAGCTTGGTGTAACTGACTGCCAAGTTGGAGCACCAATCGGACGGCAGGGAAGAAGGTAAGAGACCTCCTGCACTCTTATCAGCTAATCGGAATGCCGCGGTTTCGCCAGGGAAGTCCTGAACAGCCCGCTTTTCGATACACCAATCAACTTTGAAAAGGGTTAATGCCGGACATCAGCCCAATCAGCGACGTTCGCAATTAGCAACCGGGACCCACCAGGTATTATGCGCGCTCACCTGCTAAATATACGTCCATTTGCGGAAAGGGGTTCACCCCTTTACGACGAGCGACGTACATGTACGGCGCCGCGGAGTGTCACTTGGCGCGCGGTGACGTACATGTACGTCGTGCGGTTCCGGGAGCGCCGCGTCACCGGTAGCGGTGATCGGGCCGGGATGACTGCTGTTATCTAACAGCAGGCATCCCGGCACATCGCCGATTTGCGATGCACGCAAATCGTAGGTCAATTCAGACCTGCGATCTGCACGATTCCAGGTCATACGGGTCACTGGTGACGCGGTGACCCAGAAAATAAGAGGGATCGGGGGTGTCCGAGACACCCTCGATCCCCCTGAAGGGATAGGAGTTTGGTGGCAGGGGTGCCACCCCTCCTATCCCTGCTATTGGTCGGCCGAGTGACGGACCGATAGCAGACCGGGGGGGGGGGGGCAAATCGGTGTCCGGGCAAAACGGGGGAACCGTCCAGGGAAGGTCGGCGCCGAAGGTGCCTTACCTGGATCCCGGATCCCTGAGCGCGATCCTTCCCCACATGCGGCGGTGGCGGCAGCAATACATCCGTGTCCTGCTGGTTGAGTTGTTGCCTAGCAACATCCGGAGGGCCACAGTTTACAGTGGTCTCTAAATCGTAGCCCTCCAGCTGTTTGCTGTGTGGGCATGCTGGGACTTGTAGTTTTGCAATATTTAGAGGGGTTCAGGTTGTAGATCACTAAGTGGTCTCAAACTGTAGCCCTCCAGATGTTGCAAAACTACAACTCTCAGCATGCCCAGACAGCAGTTTGCTGTCTGGGCATGCTGCGAGTTGTAGTTTTGCAACATTTGGAGGGCCACAGTTTAGAGACCACTGGACAGTGATTTACAACCTGAACTCCTCTAAATCTTGCAAAACTACAACTCCCAGCATTCAGGAACAGCATAAGGCTGTCTTGGCATGCTGGGAGTTGTACTTGCTGCCTCCAGCCATTGCATAACTACATCTCACAGCATTCCCTTCCGCAATCAGTACATGCTGGGAGTTTTTGTTTTGCAACAGCTGGAGGCACACTGGTTGGAAAATACTGAGTTAGGTCATAGAACCTAACTTAAGGTTTTCCAGCCAGTGTGCCTCCAGCTGTTGCAAAACTACAACTCCCAGCATGCATGGTCTGTCAGTGCATGCTGGGAGTTGTAGTTTTGACCCCCCTCCCATGTGAATGTACAGGCTACATTCACCCCGGCCGGCAGATTACAGTGAGTTCCCCGCTACAAATTTTCCGCCGCAGCTCAAACTCCTATTGGGAGACTCAGTGTAATCCGCCGTCAGTGTGAATGTAACCTAAAAACACTACACTACACTGACATAAAATAAAGAGTAAAACACTACATATACACACTTACACTGCACCCCCACCCCACCCCCCTCCCCAATAAAAATGAAAAACATATTGTATGGCAGTGTTTCTAAGATGGAGCCTCCAGCTGTTGCAAAACAAAAACTCCCAGCATTTCTGGACAGCAATTGACTGTCCAAGCATGCTGGGAGTTTAGCAACAGCTGGAGGCACCCTGTTTGGGAATCACTGGCATAGAATACCCCTATGTCCACCCCTATGCAAGTCCCTAATTCAGGCCTCAAATGCGCATGGTGCTCTCACTTTGGAGCCCTGTCGTATTTCAAGGCAACAGAATAGGGTCACATATGGGGTATCGCCGTACTCGGGAGAAATTGGCTAACAAATTTTGGGGGGCTTTTTCTCCTTTTACCCCTTATGAAAAGGAACAGTTGGGGTCTACACCAGCATTTTAGTGTAAAAAAATAAACATTTTTACACTAACATGCTGGTGTTGCCCCATACTTTTCATTTTCACAAGAGGTAAAAGGGAAAAACGCCCCCCAAAAGTGCTCTGGGGGCGCACAACAAGGCCCAGAAGGGAGAGTGTGCCATGTACATTTGAGGTGATTTGCACAGGGGTGGCTGATTGTTACAGCGGTTCTGACAAACGCAAAAAAAAAACACACCCACATGTGACCCCATTTTGGAAACTACACCCCTCACGGAATGTAATAAGGGGTGCAGTGAGAATTTACCCCCACAGGTGTCTGACGGATCTTTGGAACAGTGGTCTGTGAAAATAAAAAATGTTGCACAGCCCACTGTTCCAAAGATCTGTCAGACACCAGTGGGGGGGTAAATGCTCACTGGCACCATAGGGGCTTCCTAAATGCGACATGCCCCCCAAAAACCATTTCAGAAAAACGTACTCTCCAAAATCCCCTTGTTGCTCCTTCGCTTCTGAGCCCTCTACTGCGTCCGCCGAACACTTTACATAGACACGCCGAACACTTTACATGTGCTTACTCGAGAGAAATTGGGTTACACATACAAGTATACATTTTCTCCTTTTACCCCTTGTAAAAATGCAAAAATTGGGTCTACAAGAACATGCAAGTGTAAAAAATTAAGATTTTGAATTTTCTCCTTTACTTTGCTTTTCCTGTGAAATACCTAAAGGGTTAAAACATTTACTGAATGTCACTTTGAATACTTTGGGGGTGCAGTTTTTATAATGGGGTCATTTATGGGGTATTCCTAATATGAAGACCCTTCAAATCCACTTCAAACCTGAGCTGGTCCCTGAAAAATTGTGAGTTTGAAAATGTTGTGAAAAATTGCTGCTGAACTTTGAAGCCCTCTGGTGTCTTCCAAAAGTAAAAACACGTCAATTTTATGATGCAATCATAAAGTAGACATATTGTATATGTGAATCCCAAAAAAAAAAAATATTTGGAATATCCATTTTCCTTACAAGCAGAGAGCTTCAAAGTTAGAAAAATGCTAAATTAAAAAAATTTTCATCACATTTGGGGATTTTTCACCAAGAAAGAATGCAAGTTACCACAAAAATTTACCACTATGTTAAAGTAGATTATGTCACGAAAAAACTATCTCAGAATCAGAATGATAAGTAAAAGCATTCCAGAGTTATTAATGCTTAAAGTGACAGTGGTCAGATTTGCAAAAAAGGGCTTCGTCCTAGAGGTGAAAATGGGCTCCGTCCTTAAGGATTTAAACAGTGTCCTTGGAAAATGTATTACCACAATGTATTTTGGGCCTTTCTAATTATTTGCTTAACCCCTCCAGGACGAAGGGCGTACGGGTACGCCCTTGCATTCTGGGACTTAAGGACAGAGGGTGTACCTGTACGCCCTCTGTGTTTCTGTTCCGTAATACACACCCCCAGTCACCCTCTGTACCTAGGTAGGAGGTGGAATTACCGCAACCTCCAGGAGCGGTTATTGGTCGGACGGGAACATCTGGCCAAAAACAGCTGACAGTGGAAGGGTTCATTTCCACCAAAGTCGGCTGGTTGAGCCGAGTTTGAGAGACAGAAACCCCTCCATGTTCCATCCATGCCCATCTGGGCACTTAGTGCAGGGACAGTCTTTAAAAAGTTAGGGAAAGGAAGGCGTGTGTAAAAAAAAAAAAATGTTTTTTTCTTGCAGCTGGCCCTCTGTAAGGAGCCCAAGGGTCCGCAGCACCTTTAGGTGAGTGACCCGGGACCTACTAGGGCTCTGTGGTCTGCCCTCTACGTTTTTTGGGGGCGCAGACCATTTTTTTCCTCATAACAGTGTGTGATTGTAAATTGCACAATGTTATCTAGTACACATACATACACGCACTATCCCCCCCCCCACTCACACACATCCCCACCAATTCCCCCCCCCCCACCCGCTCACACCATGATGCTCTCCAACCCCGAATCTGCCAGTGAGAGCGAAGAAGACCCCACTTTCCTGTTGTCTTTCTCATCCTCCTCATCATAAAGTAGTGATGAGCCCCCTAAAAGGCAGCAGAGATGCCTCCAGGCAGGGCCACAAACCCCCTGTACAAGTGATCCAGTGCCCTGCACTAGTACGAGCCACCCTGCCGCCCATACTAGTTGTCCAACCCCCTCTAGACAAGTTTACTGGTGCTCCCTACCAGTGAACCTGTCTGGAGAGCCCCAGAGGACTATCAGCCCATGATTCCTGAGTTCATTGGCGACTCAGGAATCAAGATTGACATTGTCGGGTTCACTGAAATGGACTTGTTCAGCTATTATTTCAGTGACAATGCGTTTTAAGGGGAGACTCATCTTCAGCCAATATACCCCACTAAGCCGGCGAGGTATGGTGTGACACATAGCATACACTTTATATATGGCGTACACTTAAAAGTTTAGAGTATATGAGGGACGGGATTCCCGTAATGAATCCCCAGAATGTCTCTGCACTCTTGGTGTTAGCGGGAAACTTGTGTGGGACATTTTGCACCCACTGCTGGATAAGGGTTACCACCTTTACGTGAATAACTTTTATACTAGTATCCATCCCTCACCACAAGATTCACAATTGCTTGTGGGAATGTGCGGAAGAATCAAAGAGGCCTCCCTACATATCCCCTCCGGACACCTATCCCCAAGGGTGAGAGCAGGGCCCTTACCAGTGAAAATCTGTTGCAGGTCAAGTATAAGGACAAGAGGGATGTCGTTATGCTGACCACAATTCATGGTAATGGCAACTCCCCTGTCCCTATGCGAGGTACCACAACAAAGGTCCTCAAACCTGATTGTATATTGGTGTACAATCAGTTTAAAGGGGAAATTGATCTCTGATCAAGTCCTCAAGCCATATAACACCATGCGGAAAAACCCAGACATGGTACAAAAAAGTTGCAGTCTACATGGTCCAAGTTGCAATGTACCTGAGTGTGGGAGAGAAAAAAGGAGAAACCAACACAGGCGCCTTGTGCGTTACCACTAAACAGGGATAACAGATTAAAACAATCACAGTGAGTGGGCAGGAATTGCCCCTTAGGTAGTGGCCGCTCACTTTGAGCGAATAAGGTATTCGCATATAACCCACACCGTGGGTGACAGAAGGATTGGAACTGCTGCTGAGCCTGGGTCCCAGGAAAGGAAGAGATCCGATCCTGATGGAAGTGGAGGCGTGGAAGGAAAATATGACTACAAAATGTGAAAAATGAAGTTAATGTATTAAAGAAAAAAACGGCAATGGTACTGTTGACATCCGGTTGTCCGGTTGGACATCTGGAGACCAGATGTCAACAGTACCATTGCCATTTTTTTCTTTAATACATTAACTTCATTTTTCACATTTTGTAGTAGTCCTTGGCTCACATATACAATGTACTCTGTATGAATATGTCTATTATACTTTTATTATTTTATATATCGTTTCTATGTATCTGATGTGATGTCATTGTTTGGCTCCGCCTCCTTTTGCTTTTTGCCGCCATTTGTTAGTGTATTTAAACTCTATCTGTACCTGTATCATGTACACTGATCTGAGGAAGGGGGTTGCTCCCCCGAAACGCGTCATCTGTGTACTTCATTGTCCTCTTATGCTCTAATAAACCACTCCGGTGTTTTACCAATACCTCTGGTTGGCATCTACATTACTCTGGAACTAGCAGCACCTCTGTAAGGGTCATATTTTCCTTCTCCGCCTCCAAGTTGCAATGTACTCTTTTGTACTGTCCCAGCATAGCGTTTGGGGCGGGCAAAATTTTTACTTTTGGCTATGCTCTGGGTCATCATTCTGGGTACATAATTGGCATATCAGTAGTAAAATTGCAATATTCATTTTCCCAAACAACACTGGAAAATAAATTCTGGTATCACCTGTCTGTTCCAAATGTCTACTTAACCCCTATACTCCTTCCCCAGGAGGTGTACAGTCAATAATGGGGTGACATGTGGGAGTACCTGACAGTTAGGCCAGTAAGAAACAAAGGCCTCAAAACTCTCTAGTGGGGTCACATGTGGGTGATTCTTTTTTTAATTTTCCTCTGAATGTATGTAACCGTCAGCTACTGATATGTCATAGGCCTCAAATCAAACATAGCTCTATGACTCTTGAGCCCTGTTGTGTGTCCACACAGCATGTTACATCCACATATGGGGTATTTCCATACTCAGAAGCAATGACATTTTGGGGGGGCATTTTCTCCTATTACGCCTTGTGCAAATAAAAAATTTGGGGTAACAACAGTATTTTTTTTCCATTTTACGGCCATCTGTTTCACACATCTGTGAGGTGCAAATACTCACTGTACCCCTAGTTTCCAAAATGATGGTACTTGTTGGGGGTTCTGGCACCATGGGAGCTATGTAACTGCACATGGCCCCCGACTTCAATTACAGCTAAATTCCCTCTTTTAACCCCTTAAGGACTCAGGGTTTTTCTATTTTTGCACTTTCGTTTTTTCCTCCTTACCTTTTAAAAATCATAACCCTTTCAATTTTCCACCTAAAAATCCATATTATGGCTTATTTTTTTGCATCACCAATTCTACTTCGCAGTGACATCAGTCATTTTACCCAAAAATTCACGACGAAATGGAAAAAAAATCATTGTGCGACAAAATCGAAGAAAAAACGCCATTTTGTAATTTTGGGGGCTTCCGTTTCTACGCAGTGCATATTTCAGTAAAAATGACACCTTATCTTTATTCTGTAGGTCCATAAGGTTAAAATGATACCCTACTTATATAGGTTTGATTTTGTCGTACTACAAACTACATGCAGGAAAATGTACCGTATATACTCGAGTATAAGCCGACCCGAGTATAAGCCGAGACCCCTAATTTCAACCCAAAATCCCAGGAAAAGTTATTGACTCGAGTATAAGCTTAGGGTGGGAAATACATCATCCCCCCCTGTCATCATTCAGACCCGTCATTAACATCCTCATCATCATCACCGCCTGTCATCATCCAGACCCTCATCATCATCACCTGTCATCATCCCCTTGTCATCATCCCACACATCCCCCCTTCATCATCCCCTTGTCATCATCCCCACCCCCCTTCATCATCCCCTTGTCATCATCCCCACCCCCCTTCATCATCCCCTTGTCATCATCCCCACCCCCCTTCATCATCCCCTTGTCATCATCCCCACCCCCCTTCATCATCCCCTTGTCATCATCCCCACCCCCCTTCATCATCCCACACCCCCCATCATCATCCTCTTATCATCCCACACCCCCCCATTCATCATCTTCTTCTCATCATCCGCCCTCAGTGGTCTTCAACCTGCGGACCTCCAGAGGTTTCAAAACTACAACTCCCAGCAAGCCCGGGCAGCCATCGGTTGTAGTTGTAGTTTTGAAACCTCCGGAGGTCCGCAGGTTGAAGACCACTGCGGCCTTCGACATCATCCAGCCCCCTCTCACCCCCCTTTAGTTCTGTACAGTACTCACCTCCGCTCGGCGCTGGTCCGGTGCTGCAGGGCTGTCCGGTGAGTAGGTCGTCCGGTGGGATAGTGGTTACGGGCTGCTATCTTCACCGGGGGCGCCTCTTCTCCGCGCTTCCGGCCCGGAATAGAGGCGTTGCCTTGACAATGACGCAGAAGTACGTTGGCAATGAACATACCTCTGCGTTGTTGTCAAGGCAACGTGACTATTCTGGGGCCAGGCCCGAAGCGCTTAGAAGAGGCCTCCCCGGTGAAGATAGCAGCCCGGAACCACTATCCCACCGGACGACCTACTCACTGGACAGCCCTGCAGCACCGGACCAGCGCCAAGGGGAGGTGAGTACTGTACAGAATTAAAGGACGGGTGAGAGGGGGCTGGATGATGTCGAAGGCCGCAGTGGTCTTCAACCTGCGGACCTCCGGAGGTTTCAAAACTACAACTCCCAGCAAGCCCGGACAGCCGATGGCTGCCCGGGCTTGCTGGGAGTTGTAGTTTTGAAACCTCTGGAGGTCCGCAGTTTGAAGACCACTGCGGGTGGAGAGTTCACTCGAGTATAAGCCGAGGGGGGTGTTTTCAGCACGAAAAATCGTTTAAAAATGTCCTCTTCTGACCCCCTATAACTTTTTTATTTTTCCACGTACAGGGCGGTATGAGGGCTCATTTTTTGCGCCGTGATCTGAAGTTTTTATCGATATGATTTTTGTTTTGATCGGCCTTTTTGATCACTTTTTATTCATTTTTTAATGGTATAAAAAGTGACCAAAATACGCTTTTTTGGACTTTGGAAGTTTTTTTGCGCGTACGCCATTGACCGTGTGGTTTAATTAATGATATATTTTTATAGTTCGGACATTTACGCACGCGGCGATACCACATATGTTTATTTTTATTTACACCGTTTTATTTTTTTTTATGGGAAAAGGGGGGTGATTCAAACTTTTATTAGGGAAGGGGTTAAATGACACACTGATCTCTCATCCTGATCACAGGCGTGTATTAACACGCCTGTGATCAGTGTTATCGGCGCTTGACTGCTCCTGCCTGGATCTCAGGCACGGAGCAGTCATTTGTCGATCGGAGGCAGGTAAGCGCCCTCCCGGTGTCCTGCAAGCTGTTCGGGACGCCGCGATTTCCCCGCGGCGGTCCCGAACAGCCCGACTGACTAGCCGGGATACTTTCACTTTAGAAGCGGTGGTTTGACCGCCGCTTCTAAAGGGTTAATACTGCACATCGCCGCGATCGGTGATGTGTGGTATTAGCCGTGGGTCCCGGCTGTTGATGAGCGCCGGGACCGACCCTTTATACGTCCTGCGTCGTTAAAGGGTTAAAGCCCAATGGCGCTTCTTCTCTTCTGAGCCATGTTGTGCACAAGCAGAGCACTTTATGTCCAAATATATGGTATGTCCTTACTCAGAAGAAATGGGTTTACAAATTTTGGGGGTGCATTTTCTCCTATTACGCCTTGTGAAAATGAAAAATTTGCAGTAACACCAGCATTTTGGTGAAAAAAATGAATTTTTAAATTTTCATATCCCACTTTAACAAACATGTATCAAACACCTGTGGGGTGTTAAGGCTAACTGTACCACTTGTTAGGTCCCTTGAGTGATGTAGTTTCCAAAATAGTGTGCCATGTGTTGTTTTTTTTTTTTTTTTTTTTTGCTGTTTTGGCTTCCTAAGTGTGACATGTGCCCCAAAAACCATTTCAGCAAAATATGTACTTTACGTCTACATATGGGGTATTCTATACCCCTATTTCCCCTATTACCCCTTGTAAAAATGAAAAATTTGGGTTAACCCCAGCATCTTAGTGAAAAAAAGTAAATTTTTTATTTTCACATCCCACTTTAACAAACATTTATCAAACACCTGTGGGGTGTTAAAGGGGTACTCTGCTGCCCCAGCGTTCAGAACATTTTGTTCTGAATGCTTGGAGCGGGCAGCGGTGGTTGTGATGTCATGACCACGCCCCCTAATGACGTCCTGCTACGCCACCTCAATGCAAGCCTATGGGAGGGTGGCATGACGGACGTAATGCCCTCTCCCATAGACTTGCATTGAGGGGGTATAACGTGACATAAAGAGGTGGCATGATCGTGACGTCATGACCCCTGCCACCCACACCCAGCATTCTAAAATAACAATGGGTGTTGCACAGAGATCGCGGGGGACCCAGTTGCGGGACCCCCGCTATCATACATCTTATCCCCTATCCTTTGGATATAGGATAGGATGTCTAGGGGCAGAGTATTCCTTTAAGGCTCACTGTACTGCTTGTTATGTTCCTTGTGGGGTATAGTTTCCAAAATAGTGAGCCATATAGGGGCTTCCTTAATGTGACATGCCCCCAAAAACTCTCCAAAAGCCAAATTTGGCTCTTCCTTTCCTGAGCATTGTAGTGCACTCTCAGAGCACTTTATGTCCACATATGGGGTATTTACATACTCAGAATAAACAGGGTTACAAATTTTGGGGGGCATTTTCTCCAATTACCCCTTGTGAAAATAAAAATATTTAAGAAAAAAACAGCATTTTAGTGGGGAAAAAAATCAACAACTTTCATTTTTACATCACACTTTAACCCCTTAAGGACTCAGCCCATTTTGGCCTTAAGGACTCAGACAATTTAATTTTTACGTTTTCATTTTTTCCTCCTCGCCTTCTAAAAATCATAACTCTTTTATATTTTCATCCACAGACTAGTATGAGGGCTTGTTTTTTGCGTGACCAGTTGTCCTTTGTAATGACATAACTCATTATATCATAAAATGTATAGCGCAACCAAAAAACACAATTTTTGTGGGCAAATGAAAAAGAAAAATGCAATTTTGCTAATTTTGGAAGGTTTTGTTTTCACGCCGTACAATTTACAGTAAAAATGACGTGTGTTCTTTATTCTGAGGGTCAATACGATTAAAATTATACCCATTATTACATACTTTTATATTATTGTTGTGCTTAAAAAAAATCACTAACTTTTTAACCAAATTAGTATGTTTATAATCCCTTTATTTTGATGACCTCTAACTTTTTTATTTCTCCGTATAAGTGGCAGTATGAGGGCTCATTTTTTGCACCATGATCTGTACTTTTTTTGATACCACAATTGCATATAAAAAACTTTTAATAAATTTTTTATAATTTTTTTTAAATAAAATGTATTCAAAAAGTAGCAATTTTGGACTTTTTATTTTTTTTTACGTTCACGCCGTTCACCGTATGGGATCATTAACATTTTATTTTAATAGTTCGGACATTTACGCACGCGGCGATACCAAATATGTCTATTAAATTTATTTTTTACGCTTTTTGGGGGTAAAATAGGAAAAAAATGACGTTTTACTTTTTTATTGGGGGAGGGGATTTTTCACTTTTCTTTACTTTGACTTTTAAATTTTTTAACATTTTTTTTACACTTGAATAGTCCCCATAGGGGACTATTCATAGCAATACCATGATTGCTAATACTGATCTGTTCTATGTATAGGACATAGAACAGATCAGTGTTATCGGCTATCTTCTGTTCTGGTCTGCTCGATCTCAGACCAGAGCAGAAGACGCCGGGAGCCGGAAGGAGGAAGGTGAGGGGACCTCTGTGCGGCGTTCTGAATGATCGGATCCCCGCAGCAGCGCTGCGGGCGATCCGATCATTCATTGAAATCGTGCACTGCCGCAGATGCCGGGATCTGTATTGATCCCGGCACCTGAGGGGTTAATGGCGGACACCCGCGAGATCGCGGGCGTTGGCCATTGCCGGCGGGTCCCTGGCTGCGATCAGCAGCCGGGATCGGTCGCGCATTACATCGCTCCGATGCCCGCGGTTATGCACAGGACGTAAATGTACGTCCTGGTGCGTTAAGTATCACCGCACCGCACCGGACCGCGGTGACTGCTGATATTGATCAGCAGGCACCATGGGCAAATGCTCACCATGAATTCACACCGGTGATTTGCCGCAATTCCGGTGATGTGGGTCACGTGTGATACATGGTGATCGGGGGTGTAGAACACCAGTACGGCCAATAGCAGCTGGCAGGGGAGGGGTTAATGACCTCTTCTTTCCGCTCTGCCAGCTAACTGAGTTCAGTCAGCCGACAGAGCTGCAAGAAGGAGCCAGGGACCACCCCTCTGCGAGATCGGAGCCCCTCAGTGAAGAAGCAGGTAAATAATACACTAAAGGGACAGGTAGAAGTATAAAAAAAAAGTTAATAAAAGTAAAAAAAAAAAAAAGAATCCCCCCCCCTGACCCCCTAATAGGTCCTCAAGGGTCCGCTGCAGTTTTTTCAGCGTGACCCGGGCCCGGGATACTTTCACTTTAGAAGCGGTGGTTTGACCGCCGCTTCTAAAGGGTTAATACTGCACATCGCCGCGATCGGTGATGTGTGGTATTAGCCGTGGGTCCCGGCTGTTGATGAGCGCCGGGACCGACCCTTTATACGTCCTGCGTCGTTAAAGGGTTAAAGCCCAATGGCGCTTCTTCTCTTCTGAGCCATGTTGTGCACAAGCAGAGCACTTTATGTCCAAATATATGGTATGTCCTTACTCAGAAGAAATGGGTTTACAAATTTTGGGGGTGCATTTTCTCCTATTACGCCTTGTGAAAATGAAAAATTTGCAGTAACACCAGCATTTTGGTGAAAAAAATGAATTTTTAAATTTTCATATCCCACTTTAACAAACATGTATCAAACACCTGTGGGGTGTTAAGGCTAACTGTACCACTTGTTAGGTCCCTTGAGTGATGTAGTTTCCAAAATAGTGTGCCATGTGTTGTTTTTTTTTTTTTTTTTGCTGTTTTGGCTTCCTAAGTGTGACATGTGCCCCAAAAACCATTTCAGCAAAATATGTACTTTACGTCTACATATGGGGTATTCTATACTCCGAAGAAATGGGGTTACAAATTTAAGGGGGGAATTTTCCCCTATTACCCCTTGTAAAAATGAAAAATTTGGGTTAACCCCAGCATCTTAGTGAAAAAAAGTAAATTTTTTATTTTCACATCCCACTTTAACAAACATTTATCAAACACCTGTGGGGTGTTAAAGGGGTACTCTGCTGCCCCAGCGTTCAGAACATTTTGTTCTGAATGCTTGGAGCGGGCAGCGGTGGTTGTGATGTCATGACCACGCCCCCTAATGACGTCCTGCTACGCCACCTCAATGCAAGCCTATGGGAGGGTGGCATGACGGACGTAATGCCCTCTCCCATAGACTTGCATTGAGGGGGTATAACGTGACATAAAGAGGTGGCATGATCGTGACGTCATGACCCCTGCCACCCACACCCAGCATTCTAAAATAACAATGGGTGTTGCACAGAGATCGCGGGGGACCCAGTTGCGGGACCCCCGCTATCATACATCTTATCCCCTATCCTTTGGATATAGGATAGGATGTCTAGGGGCAGAGTATTCCTTTAAGGCTCACTGTACTGCTTGTTATGTTCCTTGTGGGGTATAGTTTCCAAAATAGTGAGCCATATAGGGGCTTCCTTAATGTGACATGCCCCCAAAAACTCTCCAAAAGCCAAATTTGGCTCTTCCTTTCCTGAGCATTGTAGTGCACTCTCAGAGCACTTTATGTCCACATATGGGGTATTTACATACTCAGAATAAACAGGGTTACAAATTTTGGGGGGCATTTTCTCCAATTACCCCTTGTGAAAATAAAAATATTTAAGAAAAAAACAGCATTTTAGTGGGGAAAAAAATCAACAACTTTCATTTTTACATCACACTTTAACCCCTTAAGGACTCAGCCCATTTTGGCCTTAAGGACTCAGACAATTTAATTTTTACGTTTTCATTTTTTCCTCCTCGCCTTCTAAAAATCATAACTCTTTTATATTTTCATCCACAGACTAGTATGAGGGCTTGTTTTTTGCGTGACCAGTTGTCCTTTGTAATGACATAACTCATTATATCATAAAATGTATAGCGCAACCAAAAAACACAATTTTTGTGGGCAAATGAAAAAGAAAAATGCAATTTTGCTAATTTTGGAAGGTTTTGTTTTCACGCCGTACAATTTACAGTAAAAATGACGTGTGTTCTTTATTCTGAGGGTCAATACGATTAAAATTATACCCATTATTACATACTTTTATATTATTGTTGTGCTTAAAAAAAATCACTAACTTTTTAACCAAATTAGTATGTGTTACGCCGAGCGCTCCGGGTCCCCGCTCCTCCCCGGAGCGCTCGCTACTCTCTCTCCTCACCGCAGCGCTCCGGTCGGTTCCACGGACCCGGGGCGCTGCGATACTGCCTCCGGCCGGGGTGCGATTCGCGATGCGGGTAGCGCCCGCTCGCGATGCGCACCCCGGCTCCCGTACCTGACTCGCTCTCCGTCAGTTCTGTCCCGGCGCGCGCGGCCCCGCTCCCTAGGGCGCGCGCGCGCCGGGTCTTTACGATTTAAAGGGCCACTGCGCCGCTGATTGGCGCAGTGGTTCCAATTAGTGTTTACACCTGTGCACTTCCCTATATCACCTCACTTCCCCTTCACTCCCTCGCCGGATCTTGTTGCCTTAGTGCCAGTGAAAGCGTTCCTTGTGTGTTCCTTGCCTGTGATTCCAGACCTTCTGCCGTTTCCCCTGACTACGATCCTTGCTGCCTGCCCCGACCTTCTGCTACGTCCGACCTTGCTTTTGCCTACTCCCTTGTACCGCGCCTATCTTCAGCAGCCAGAGAGGTGAGCCGTTGCTAGTGGATACGACCTGGTCACTACCGCCGCAGCAAGACCATCCCGCTTTGCGGCGGGCTCTGGTGAAAACCAGTAGTGGCTTAGAACCGGTCCACTAGCACGGTCCACGCCAATCCCTCTCTGGCACAGAGGATCCACTACCTGCCAGCCGGCATCGTGACAGTAGATCCGGCCATGGATCCCGCTGAAGTTCCTCTGCCAGTTGTCGCTGACCTCACCACGGTGGTCGCCCAGCAGTCACAACAGATAGCGCAACAAGGCCAACAGCTGTCTCAACTGATCGTTATGCTACAACAGTTACTACCACAGCTTCAGCAGTCATCTCCTCCGCCAGCTCCTGCACCTCCTCCGCAGCGAGTGGCCGCTCCTGGGATACGCTTATCCTTGCCGGATAAATTTGATGGGGACTCTAAGTTTTGCCGTGGCTTTCTTTCCCAATGTTCCCTGCATCTGGAGATGATGTCGGACCTGTTTCCCACTGAAAGGTCTAAGGTGGCTTTCGTAGTCAGCCTTCTGTCCGGAAAAGCCCTGTCATGGGCCACACCGCTCTGGGACCGCAATGACCCCGTCACTGCCTCTGTACACTCCTTCTTCTCGGAAATCCGAAGTGTCTTTGAGGAACCTGCCCGAGCCTCTTCTGCTGAGACTGCCCTGTTGAACCTGGTCCAGGGTAATTCTTCCGTTGGCGAGTATGCCGTACAATTCCGTACTCTTGCTTCAGAATTGTCCTGGAATAATGAGGCCCTCTGCGCGACCTTCAAAAAAGGCCTATCCAGCAACATTAAAGATGTTCTGGCCGCACGAGAAATTCCTGCTAATCTACATGAACTTATTTTCCTAGCCACTCGCATTGACATGCGTTTTTCCGAAAGGCGTCAGGAACTCCGCCAAGATATGGACTCTGTTCGCACGAGGCGTTTCTCCTCCTCGGCTCCTCTCTCCTCTGGTCCCCTGCAATCTGTTCCTGTGCCTCCCGCCGTGGAGGCTATGCAGGTCGACCGGTCTCGCCTGACACCTCAAGAGAGGACACGACGCCGTATGGAGAACCTCTGCCTGTACTGTGCTAGTACCGAACACTTCCTGAGAGATTGTCCTATCCGTCCTCCCCGCCTGGAAAGACGTACGCTGACTCCGCACAAAAGTGAGACAGTCCTTGATGTCTACTCTGCTGCTCCACGTCTTACTGTGCCTGTGCGGATGTCTGCCTCTGCCTTCTCCTTCTCTACAGTGGCCTTCTTGGACTCTGGATCTGCAGGAAATTTTATTTTGGCCTCTCTCGTCAACAGGTTCAACATCCCGGTGACCAGTCTCGCCAGACCCCTCTACATCAATTGTGTAAATAATGAAAGATTGGACTGTACCATACGTTTCCGCACGGAGCCCCTTCTTATGAGCATCGGATCTCATCATGAGAGGATTGAACTTTTGGTCCTCCCCAATTGCACCTCGGAAATTCTCCTTGGACTTCCCTGGCTTCAACTTCATTCCCCTACCCTGGATTGGTCCACTGGGGAGATCAAGAGTTGGGGGTCCTCTTGTTCCAAGAACTGTCTAAAACCGGTTCCCAGTAACCCTTGCCGTAACTCTGTGGTTCCTCCAGTAACCGGTCTCCCTAAGGCCTATATGGACTTCGCGGATGTTTTCTGCAAAAAACAAGCTGAGACTCTACCTCCTCACAGGCCTTATGATTGCCCTATCGACCTCCTCCCGGGCACTACTCCACCCCGGGGCAGAATTTATCCTCTCTCTGCCCCAGAGACTCTTGCCATGTCCGAATACGTCCAGGAGAATCTAAAAAAGGGCTTTATCCGTAAATCCTCCTCTCCGGCCGGAGCCGGATTTTTCTTTGTGTCCAAAAAAGATGGCTCCTTACGTCCTTGCATTGACTACCGCGGTCTTAATAAAATCACGGTTAAGAACCGCTACCCCTTACCCCTCATCTCTGAACTCTTTGATCGCCTCCAAGGTGCCCACATCTTCACTAAATTGGACTTAAGAGGCGCCTATAACCTCATTCGCATCAGAGAGGGGGACGAGTGGAAAACGGCATTTAACACCAGAGATGGACACTTTGAGTATCTGGTCATGCCCTTTGGACTGTGCAACGCCCCTGCCGTCTTCCAAGACTTTGTCAATGAAATTTTTCGTGATCTGTTATACTCCTGTGTTGTTGTATATCTGGACGATATCCTAATTTTTTCTGCCAATCTAGAAGAACACCGCCAGCATGTCCGTATGGTTCTTCAGAGACTTCGTGACAACCAACTCTATGCCAAAATTGAGAAATGTCTGTTTGAATGCCAATCTCTTCCTTTTCTAGGATATTTGGTCTCTGGCCAGGGACTACAGATGGATCCAGACAAACTCTCTGCCGTCTTAGATTGGCCACGCCCCTCCGGACTCCGTGCTATCCAACGCTTTTTGGGGTTCGCCAATTATTACAGGCAATTTATTCCACATTTTTCTACCATTGTGGCTCCTATCGTGGCTTTAACCAAAAAAAATGCTGATCCCAAGTCCTGGCCTCCTCAAGCAGAAGACGCCTTTAAACGACTCAAGTCTGCCTTTTCTTCGGCTCCCGTCCTCTCCAGACCTGACCCTTCCAAACCCTTCCTATTGGAGGTTGATGCCTCCTCAGTGGGAGCTGGAGCTGTCCTTCTACAAAAAAACTCTTCCGGGCATGCTGTTACTTGTGGTTTTTTTTCTAGGACCTTCTCTCCGGCGGAGAGGAACTACTCCATCGGGGATCGAGAGCTTCTAGCCATTAAATTAGCACTTGAGGAATGGAGGCATCTGCTGGAGGGATCAAGATTTCCAGTTATTATCTACACCGACCACAAGAACCTCTCCTACCTCCAGTCTGCCCAACGGCTGAATCCTCGCCAGGCCCGGTGGTCTCTGTTCTTTGCCCGATTTAATTTTGAGATTCACTTTCGTCCTGCCGATAAGAACATTAGGGCCGATGCTCTCTCTCGTTCCTCGGATGCCTCAGAAGTTGAACTCTCTCCGCAACACATCATTCCACCTGACTGCCTGATCTCCACTTCTCCTGCCTCCATCAGGCAGACTCCTCCAGGAAAGACCTTTGTTTCTCCTCGCCAACGCCTCGGAATCCTCAAATGGGGTCACTCCTCCCATCTCGCAGGTCATGCGGGTATCAAGAAATCTGTGCAACTCATCTCCCGCTTCTATTGGTGGCCGACTCTGGAGACGGATGTTGTGGACTTTGTGCGAGCCTGCACTATCTGTGCCCGGGATAAGACTCCTCGCCAGAAGCCCGCTGGTTTTCTTCATCCTCTGCCTGTCCCCGAACAGCCTTGGTCTCTGATTGGTATGGATTTTATTACTGATTTACCCCCTTCCCGTGGCAACACTGTTATTTGGGTGGTCGTTGATCGATTCTCCAAAATGGCACATTTCATCCCTCTTCCTGGTCTTCCTTCTGCGCCTCAGTTGGCTAAACAATTTTTTGTACACATTTTTCGTCTTCACGGGTTGCCTACGCAGATTGTCTCGGATAGAGGCGTCCAATTCGTGTCTAAATTCTGGAGGGCTCTCTGTAAACAACTCAAGATTAAATTAAATTTTTCTTCTGCATATCATCCCCAGTCCAATGGACAAGTAGAAAGGATTAACCAGATCTTGGGTGATTATTTGCGACATTTTGTTTCCTCCCGCCAGGATGACTGGGCAGATCTTCTACCTTGGGCCGAATTCTCGTATAATTTCAGAATCTCTGAATCTTCCTCCAAATCCCCGTTTTTCGTGGTGTACGGCCGTCACCCTCTTCCCCCCCTCCCTACCCCCTTGCCCTCTGGTCTGCCCGCTGTGGATGAGATTTCTCGTGATCTTTCCACCATATGGAAAGAGACCCAAAATTCTCTCTTACAGGCTTCTTCACGCATGAAGAGATTCGCGGATAAGAAAAGAAGAGCTCCTCCCATTTTTTCCCCTGGAGACAAGGTATGGCTCTCCGCTAAATATGTCCGCTTCCGTGTCCCTAGCTATAAGTTGGGACCACGCTATCTTGGTCCTTTCAAGATTTTGCGCCAGATTAATCCTGTCTCTTACAAACTTCTTCTTCCTCCTTCTCTTCGTATTCCTAATGCCTTTCACGTTTCTCTTCTTAAACCACTTATCATTAACCGTTTCTCTCCCAAATCTGTTCCCCCCACTCCTGTCTCCGGCTCCTCGGACATCTTCTCCGTCAAAGAAATTTTAGCATCTAAAAAGGTCAGAGGGAAAACCTTCTTTTTAGTGGATTGGGAGGGTTGTGGTCCAGAAGAGAGGGCCTGGGAACCTGAGGACAATATCCTGGACAAAAGTCTGATCCTCAGGTTCTCAGGCTCCAAGAAGAGGGGGAGACCCAAGGGGGGGGGTACTGTTACGCCGAGCGCTCCGGGTCCCCGCTCCTCCCCGGAGCGCTCGCTACTCTCTCTCCTCACCGCAGCGCTCCGGTCGGTTCCACGGACCCGGGGCGCTGCGATACTGCCTCCGGCCGGGGTGCGATTCGCGATGCGGGTAGCGCCCGCTCGCGATGCGCACCCCGGCTCCCGTACCTGACTCGCTCTCCGTCAGTTCTGTCCCGGCGCGCGCGGCCCCGCTCCCTAGGGCGCGCGCGCGCCGGGTCTTTACGATTTAAAGGGCCACTGCGCCGCTGATTGGCGCAGTGGTTCCAATTAGTGTTTACACCTGTGCACTTCCCTATATCACCTCACTTCCCCTTCACTCCCTCGCCGGATCTTGTTGCCTTAGTGCCAGTGAAAGCGTTCCTTGTGTGTTCCTTGCCTGTGATTCCAGACCTTCTGCCGTTGCCCCTGACTACGATCCTTGCTGCCTGCCCCGACCTTCTGCTACGTCCGACCTTGCTTTTGCCTACTCCCTTGTACCGCGCCTATCTTCAGCAGCCAGAGAGGTGAGCCGTTGCTAGTGGATACGACCTGGTCACTACCGCCGCAGCAAGACCATCCCGCTTTGCGGCGGGCTCTGGTGAAAACCAGTAGTGGCTTAGAACCGGTCCACTAGCACGGTCCACGCCAATCCCTCTCTGGCACAGAGGATCCACTACCTGCCAGCCGGCATCGTGACAGTATGTTTATAATCCCTTTATTTTGATGACCTCTAACTTTTTTATTTCTCCGTATAAGTGGCAGTATGAGGGCTCATTTTTTGCACCATGATCTGTACTTTTTTTGATACCACAATTGCATATAAAAAACTTTTAATAAATTTTTTATAATTTTTTTTAAATAAAATGTATTCAAAAAGTAGCAATTTTGGACTTTTTATTTTTTTTTACGTTCACGCCGTTCACCGTATGGGATCATTAACATTTTATTTTAATAGTTCGGACATTTACGCACGCGGCGATACCAAATATGTCTATTAAATTTATTTTTTACGATTTTTGGGGGTAAAATAGGAAAAAAATGACGTTTTACTTTTTTATTGGGGGAGGGGATTTTTCACTTTTCTTTACTTTGACTTTTAAATTTTTTAACATTTTTTTTACACTTGAATAGTCCCCATAGGGGACTATTCATAGCAATACCATGATTGCTAATACTGATCTGTTCTATGTATAGGACATAGAACAGATCAGTGTTATCGGCTATCTTCTGTTCTGGTCTGCTCGATCTCAGACCAGAGCAGAAGACGCCGGGAGCCGGAAGGAGGAAGGTGAGGGGACCTCTGTGCGGCGTTCTGAATGATCGGATCCCCGCAGCAGCGCTGCGGGCGATCCGATCATTCATTGAAATCGTGCACTGCCGCAGATGCCGGGATCTGTATTGATCCCGGCACCTGAGGGGTTAATGGCGGACACCCGCGAGATCGCGGGCGTTGGCCATTGCCGGCGGGTCCCTGGCTGCGATCAGCAGCCGGGATCGGTCGCGCATTACATCGCTCCGATGCCCGCGGTTATGCACAGGACGTAAATGTACGTCCTGGTGCGTTAAGTATCACCGCACCAGGACATACATTTATGTACTTAAGGGGTTAAGTTTGTCAAACACCTGTGGGGTGCTAAGGCTCACTTTACCCCTTGTTACATTCCTTGAGGGGTGTAATTTCCTAAATAAGGCGCCATGTGTTTTTTTTTTTTTGCTGTTTTGACACCATGGGGTCTTCCTAAATGCAACATGCCTCCCCAAAACCATTTCAGCAAAACTTGCTCTCCAAAAGCCCATTGTTGCTCCTTTCCATCTGAGCCCTGCAGTTTGCCCGCAGAGACCTTTACATTCACATATGAGGTATTTCCGTACTCGAGAGAAGTTGGGTTACAAATTTTGGGGGGGCTTTTACCCCTTGTAAAAATGAAAAAAAAAAAAGGGGGCTAAAAGAATATGTCAGTGTAAAAATTGAGATCGTGAATTTTCTCCCACTTTGCTGCTTTTCCTGTGAAACACCTTAACCCCTTAGGAACCCAGGGCGTATCTGTACGTCCGTGGGAATTTCGGTCCCCACCGCGCGCCAGGCGGGGACCGGACCGGGGTGACTGCTGATATTGATCAGCAGGCACCATGGGCAAATGCTCACCATGAATTCACACCGGTGATTTGCCGCAATTCCGGTGATGTGGGTCACGTGTGATACATGGTGATCGGGGGTGTAGAACACCAGTACGGCCAATAGCAGCTGGCAGGGGAGGGGTTAATGACCTCTTCTTTCCGCTCTGCCAGCTAACTGAGTTCAGTCAGCCGACAGAGCTGCAAGAAGGAGCCAGGGACCACCCCTCTGCGAGATCGGAGCCCCTCAGTGAAGAAGCAGGTAAATAATACACTAAAGGGACAGGTAGAAGTATAAAAAAAAAGTTAATAAAAGTAAAAAAAAAAAAAAGAATCCCCCCCCTGACCCCCTAATAGGTCCTCAAGGGTCCGCTGCAGTTTTTTCAGCGTGACCCGGGCCCTATTAGGGGTTCAGGGCGCTGTGATTTGACACTCCCCCGCCCCTTTTTTTTTTGCCGCACCGTTTTTTTTTACCCCATATAACGGTGTGTGATTTCTAATCACACACCGTTATAGATAAAGTTACCCCAACCACACACACTACATACTCCCCCCCCCCCCACCACCACCACCGGGGAGGCTCATCTTCCGCCAGTATATTCCCCCGAAGAGGGCGCGGTATGGCGTGAAGCTCTACAAACTTTGTGAGAGTACCTCCGGGTACACTTGAAAGTTTCCCCTATTGAACCCCCAAAATGTCCCCCCACTCTGGGTGTTAGAGGGAAAATCATTTGGTACCGTGTGCACCCATTGTTGGATAAGGGTTACCACCTTTACATGGACAACTTTTATACCAGCATCCCTCTGTTCACATCCCTTGCTGCCAGATCCATGTCCGCTTGTGGGACAATGCGGAAGAACCAGAGAGGCCTCCCTCTAAATTTTGTTAAGACACCTATGCCCAAGGGTGAGTCCCGTGCCCTTACCCATGAAAACCTGTTGCTGGTCAGGTATAAGAGAGATGTCCTTATGCTGACCACAATTCATGGTAACGGTAGCTCACCTGTCCCTGTGCGGGGTACCACAACAACGGTCCTCAAGCCTGATTGTATTCTGGGCTACAATCAGTATTTGGGGGGAGTTGATCTCTCTGATCAAGTCCTCCAGCCATATAATGTCATGCGGAAAACACGGGTATGGTACAAAAAAGTTGCGGTCTAGTTGGTACAGGTTGCGATGTACAACTCTTTTGTACTGTCTCAGTGCGCTGGCAACACGGGGACATACCTTCAGTTCCAAGAAGAAGTCCTAAAGGTCCTCATCTTTGGTGACCGGGAAAGAGCAGGCCGGAGTTCCCAAGGAACTGAAGTTATAGGTGCCAGGATCATCCCAGGCCAACACTTTCCATGTGAAGTCCCCCACACTGGAAAGAGGGGACGATCCCAGAAAAAATGTGTGTATCAAGAGGGGGATACAGAAGGATACCAACACTCAATGTGACACTTGTCCCGATCATCTGGGCCTCTGCATTAAAAACTGCTTCAGGGAGTATCACACTTCCATGCTGTACTAAATTTTCCCTTTTCATTTTAACTTTCCATAATTTGACCCCAATGTACCAAGTCCAGAGTACATTCCAAGTTTTAACCCCTTAACGACGCAGGACGATCCCGCATCATATCGCGTTGGTCCCGGCGCTCATCAACGGCCAGGACACGCGGCTAATACCACACATCGCCGATCGCGGCGATGTGCGGTATTAACCCTTTAGAAGCGGCGGTCAAAGCTGACCGCCGCTTCTAAAGTGAAAGTGAAAGTGACCCGGCTGCTCAGTCGGGCTGTTCGGGACCGCCGCGGTGAAATCGCGGCGTCCCAAACAGCTTGCAGGACACCGGGAGGGCCCTTACCTGCCTCCTCGGTGTCCGATCGGCGAATGACTGCTCCGTGCCTGAGATCCAGGCAGGAGCAGTCAAGCGCCGATAACTCTGATCACAGGCGTGTTAATACACGCCTGTGATCAGGATGAGAGATCAGTGTGTGCAGTGTTATAGGTCCCTATGGGACCTATAACACTGCAAAAAAAAATGTAAAAAAAAAAGTGTTAATAAAGGTCATTTAACCCCTTCCCTAATAAAAGTTTGAATCACCCCCCTTTTCCCATAAAAAAAATAAAACAGTGTAAAAAAAATAAATAAATAAACATGTGGTATCGCCGCGTGCGTAAATGTCCGAACTATAAAAATATATCATTAATTAAACCGCACGTCAATGGCGTACGCACAAAAAAATTACAAAGTCCAAAAAAGCGTATTTTGGTCACTTTTTATACCATTAAAAAATGAATAAAAAGTGATCAAAAAGTCCGATCAAAACAAAAATCATACCGATAAAAACTTCAGATCACGGCGCAAAAAATGAGTCCTCATATCGCCCTGTACGTGGAAAAATAAAAAAGTTATAGGGGTCAGAAGATGACATTTTTAAACGTATAAATTTTCCTGCATGTAGTTATAATTTTTTCCAGAAGTGTGACAAAATCAAATCTATATAAGTAGGGTATCATTTTAACCGTATGGACCTACAGAATAATGATAAGGTGTAATTTTTACTGAAATATGCACTGCGTAGAAACGGAAGCCCCCAAAAGTTACAAAATGGCGTTTTTTCTTCGATTTTGTCACACAATGATTTTTTTTTCCGTTTCGCTGTGCATTTTTGGGTAAAATGACTAATGTCACTGCAAAGTAGAATTGGCTACGCAAAAAATAAGCCACAATATGGATTTTTAGGTGGAAAATAGAAAGGGTTATGATTTTTAAAAGGTAAGGAGGAAAAAACGAAAGTGCAAAAACGGAAAAACCCTGAGTCCTTAAGGGGTTAAAGGGGTACTCCGGTGGAAAAACAATTTTTTTTTCTTTTTTAAATCAACTGGTACCAGAAAGTTAAACATATTTGTAAATTACCTCTATTAAAAAAAATCTTAATCCTTCCTCTATTTATTAGCTGATGAATACTACAGAGGAAATTATTTTCTTCTTGGAATGCTCTCTGATGACATCACAAACTCACTGCTCTCTGCTGACTTTATTATAATAATCATAAGTCTTTATTTATTGTTGTCCTTAGTGGGATTTGAACCCAAGGCCCCAGCACTGCAAGGCATCAGTGCTAACCACTGAGCCACCATGCTGCCCTTAGCATACATCTGCTATGCACGGTTGCTAAAATGGACAGAGATGTCAGCAGAGAGCACTGTGGTCGTGATGTCATCAGTGTTCCAAAAAGAAAGGAATTTCCTCTGTAGCATTCAGCAGCTGGAAGGATTAAGATTTTTTAATAGAAGTAATTTACAAATATGTTTAACTTTCTGGCACCAGTTGATTTAAAAAAGAAAAATAAAAAGGTTCTTCCACCGGAGTACCCCTTTAACCCAATAAACCACTAAATTGCCCCCAAAAATTCCCACTGTACCCCAGTTATTTACCCCATGTAATGATTCTTGAGGGGGGGTCTCACTGTTCTGGCTCCATAGGCAGCTATGTGGAAGCTCAAGGCCCTGACTGCACTCCTGCTCTTCTGTGACCGGTGTGCACCCGCAGAGCTGCTAACATCCAGATATGTAATTATGTCCTTACTCCAAAGAAATGTATTTACAAATTTATGGTGACATTTTCTCCTAGTACCACTTGTGAAAATGAAAATTTTGGGGTAACCCTAGCATTTTAGTGTAAAAAAAATCAACATTTTCTTTTTCACATCCCACTATAATGAATATTTATCAAACACCTGTGGGGTGTTAAGGCTCACTGTACCCCTTGTTACGTGCTTTGAGGGGTGTAATTTCCAAAATATTATGCCGTGTTTTTTTTTGCTGTTCTGGCACCATAGGGGCTTCCTAAATGCGACATTTCAGCAAAATTTCTGCAAAATTTGCAAATGTGACTCCTTCTCTTCTGAGAATTGTAGTGGGCAGTGCACTTGATGTCCACACATTGGGTATTTCCATACTCAGAAGAGATGGGGTTACACATTTCATTTTCTCCTATTTCCCCTTTTAAAATTTAAAATTTGGGGAAAAACCAGCATTTTACTGAAAAAAAAAATTATTTATACATCCAAATTTAACGAAAAGTCATCAAACACCTGTGGGGTGTCAGAAGAGATGGGGTTACAAATTTTGGGGGGCATTTTCTTTTATTACCCCTTGTAAAAATGTATAATTTGGGTGAAAACCAGAATTTTAGTGGAAAAAAAATCATTTACACATTCAACTTTAAGGAAAAGTCGTCAAACACCTGTGGGGTGTCAAGGCTCACTGTACCCCTTGTTACATTCCTTGAGGGGTGTAGTTTCCAAAATAGTATGCAATGTGGGGGATGTTTTGCTGTCCTGGCACCATAGGGGCTTCCTGAATGCGACATGCCCCCCAAAAAACTTTTCAGGTAAATTTGCTTTCTAAAAGCCAAATGTGACTCCTTCTTTTCTGAGCAGTGTAGTGTGCCCGCAGTGCACTTGACATCCACACATGGGGTATTTCCATACTCAGAAGAGATGGGGTTACAAATTTTGGGGGGCATTTTCTCCTATTAACCCTTGTAAAAATGAAAAATTTGGGGAAAAAACTGAATTTTAGTGGAAAAAAAATATCATTTACACATCCAACTTTTACGAAAAGTCGTCAAACACCTGTGGGGTGTTAAGGCTCACTGTTCCCCTTGTTACATTCCTTGAGGGGTGTAGTTTCCAAAATAGTATTCCATGTGTTTATTTATTTTATTTTTATTTTTTTTGCTATTCTGGCATCATAGGGGCTTCCTAAATGTGACATGCCCCCAAAAAACCATTTCGGCAAAATTTGCTTTCCAAAAGCCAAATGTGACTCCTTCTCTTCTGAGCATTGTAGTGCCCCAGCAGAGCACTTGACATCCACAAATGGGGTATTTCCATACTCAGAAGAGATGGGGTTACAAATTTTGGGGGGCATTTTCTTCTATTCCCCCTTGTAAAAATGTAAAATTTGGGTGAAAAGCAGCATTTTAGTGAAAAAAAACAAAAAAATGAAAAGTCATCAAACACCTGTGGGGTGTTAAGACTCACTGTACCACTTGTTCAGTTCCTTGAGGGGTGTGGTTTCCAAAATAGTATGCCATGTGTTTTTTTGTTGTTGTTTTTTTTGCTGGTCTGGCACCACAGGGGCTTCTTAACCCCTTCAGGACGGAGCCCATTTTGGCCTTAAGGACCGGAGAGTTTTTTGCACATCTGACCACTGTCACTTTAAACATTAATAACTCTGGGATGCTTTTAGTTATCATTCTGATTCCGAGATTGTTTTTTCGTGACATATTCTACTTTAACATAGTGGTAAAATTTTGTCAATACTTGCATCCTTTCTTTATGAAAAATCCGTAAATTTGATGAAAAATTTGAAAATTTTGCATTTTTCTAACTTTGAAGCTTTCTGCTTGTAAGGAAAATGGATATTACGAATACATTTTTTTTTGGTTCACATATACAATATGTCTACTTTATGTTTGCATCATAAAATTGACGTGTTTTTACTTTCGGAAGACACCAGAGGGCTTCAACGGTCAGCAGCAATTTTCCGATTTTTCACAAAATTTTCAAAAGTCATGAAACACCTGTGGGGTGTTAAGACTCACTGTACCACTTGTTCAGTTCCTTGAGGGGTGTGGTTTCCAAAATAGTATGCCATGTGTTTTTTTGTTGTTGTTTTTTTTGCTGGTCTGGCACCACAGGGGCTTCTTAACCCCTTCAGGACGGAGCCCATTTTGGCCTTAAGGACCGGAGAGTTTTTTGCACATCTGACCACTGTCACTTTAAACATTAATAACTCTGGGATGCTTTTAGTTATCATTCTGATTCCGAGATTGTTTTTTCGTGACATATTCTACTTTAACATAGTGGTAAAATTTTGTCAATACTTGCATCCTTTCTTTATGAAAAATCCATAAATTTGATGAAAAATTTGAAAATTTAGCATTTTTCTAACTTTGAAGCTTTCTGCTTGTAAGGAAAATGGATATTACGAATACATTTTTTTTTTGGTTCACATATACAATATGTCTACTTTATGTTTGCATCATAAAATTGACGTGTTTTTACTTTTGGAAGACACCAGAGGGCTTCAACGGTCAGCAGCAATTTTCCGATTTTTCACAAAATTTTCAAACTCAGTATTTTTCAGGGACCAGTTCAGGTTTGAAGTGGATTTGAAGGGTCTTCATATTAGAAATACCCCATAAAAGACCCCATTATAAAAACTGCACCCCCCAAAGTATTCAAAATGACATTCAGTAAGTGTTTTAACCCTTTAGGTGTTTCACACGAATAGCAGCAAAGTGAAGGAGAAAATTCACAATCTTCATTTTTTACACTCACATGTTCTTGTAGACCCAATTTTTGAATTTTTACAAGGGGTAAAAGGACAACATTTTTAATTGTATTTGTAGCCCAATTTCTCTCGAGTAAGGACATACCTCATATGTCTATGTAAAGTGTTCGGCGGGCGCAGTAGAGGGCTCAGAAGCGAAGGAGCGACAAGGGGATTTTGGAGAGTACGTTTTTCTGAAATGGTTTTTGGGGGGCATGTTGCATTTAGGAAGCCCTTATGGTGCCAGAACAGCAAAAAAAAAACACATGGCATACCATTTTGGAAACTAGACCCCTCGGGGAATGTATCATGGGATAAAGTGAACCTTAATACCCCACAGGTGTTTCACGACTTTTGCAAATGTAAAAAAAAAATTTTTTAATTCTTAAAAAGGGTAATAGCAGAAAATACCCCTAAAAATTTGAAGCCCAATTTCTCCTGATTCAGAAAACACCCCATATGGGGGTGAAAAGTGCTCTGCTGGCGCACTACAGGTCTCGGAAGAGAAGGAGTCACATTTGGCTTTTTGAAAGCAAATTTTTCTCTGGGGGCATGCCGCATTTAGGAAGCCCCTATGGTGCCAGGACAGCAAAAAAAAAACACATGGCATACCATTTTGGAAACTAGACCCCTCGGGGAACGTAACAAGGGGTTAAGTGAACCTTTATACCCCACAGGTGTTTCACGACTTTTGCATATGTAAAAAAAAAAAATTTTTTTTTACCTAAAATGCTTGTTTTCCCCAAAATTTTACATTTTTAAAAAGGGTAAAAGCAGAAAATACCCCCCAAAATTTGTAACACAATTTCTCCCGAGTACGGCGATACCCCATATGTGACCCTAAACTGTTGCCTTGAAATACGACAGGGCTCCAAAGTGAGAGCGCCATGCGCATTTGAGGCCATCCGACAATACTGGGAGTTGTTTTGCAACAGCTGGAGGCTCCGTTCTGGAAACAGTGGCGTACCAGACGTTTTTCATTTTTATTGGGGAGGGGGGTTGTATAGGGGTATGTGTATACGTAGTGTTTTTTACTTTTTAATTTATTTTTTGTGGTAGTGTAGTGTTTTTAGGGTATAGTCGCACGGGCGGGGGTTCACAGTAGTTTCTCGCTGGCAGTTTGAGCTGCAGCAGAAAGTTTGCGGCAGCTCAAACTTGCAGCCAGATACTTACTGTAATCCTCCGCCCATGTGAGTGTACCCTGTACATTCACATTGGGGGGGGGGGGGGACACATCCAGCTGTTGCATAACTACAACTCCCAGCATGCCCGTTGGCTGTCGGTGACTGCTGAGAGTTGTAGTTTTGCAACAACTGTAGGCACACTGGTTATGTATCACTGAGTTTGTGACCTAACTCAGTGTTTCACAACCAGTGTGCCTCCAGCTGTTGCAAAACTACAACTCCCAGCAAGTACGGTGCATGGTGTATGGTGACTGCTGAGAGTTGTAGTTTGCAACAGCTGGAGGCACACCGGTCGTGAAACACTGAGTTAGGTAAAAAAAAACTCTGAGTTTCACAACCAGTGTGCCTTCAGCTGTTGCAAAACTACAACTCTCAGCAGTCACCGACAGCCAACGGGCATGCTGGGAGTTGTAGTTATGCAACCAGCAGATGCACCACTACAACTTCCAGCATGCACTTTAGCTGTTTGTGCAAGCTGGGAGTTGTAGTTATACAACAGCTGAAGGTACACTTTTCCATAGAAAAAATGTGCCTCCAGCTGTTGCAAAACCATAAGTCCCAGCATGCCCATAAGGGAATGCTGGGAGTTGTGGTGGTCTGCCTCCTGCTGTTGCATAACTACAGCTCCCAGCATGCCCTTTTTGCATGCTGGGAGCTGTTGCTAAGCAACAGCAGGAGGCTGTCACTCACCTCCAACGATCCAGCCGCATGAGGTCAGTCCCTCGCCGTCGCCGTCGCTGCTCCTGGGGCCCCGATCCCAACATTGACGCCGGGGATCGGGGTCCCCAGCACCCGGGGTGCACGTCCCGCACCCGCTCACGTCCTCCGGAAGAAGGGCGGAGCGGGTGCGGGAGTGACACCCGCAGCAGGCGCCCTGATTGGTCGGCCGGTAATCCGGCCGACGAATCAGGGCGATCGTGAGGTGGCACCAGTGCCACCTCACCCCTGCAGGCTCTGGCTGTTCGGGGCCGTCAGAGACGGCCCCGAACAGCCAGTAATTCCGGGTCACCGGGTCACTGGAGACCCGATTGACCCGGAATCGTCGCAGATCGCTGAACTGAATTGTCCAGCGATCTGCGGCGATTGCCGACATGGGGGGGCATAATGACCCCCCTGGGCGATATGCCGGGATGCCTGCTGAACGATTTCAGCAGGCATCTGGCTCCGGTCCCCAACCGGCTAGCGGTGGGGGCTGGAATTCCCACGGGCGTATGGATACGCCCTCGGTCCTTAAGGACTCGGGATGCAGGGCGTATCCATACGCCCTATGTTCTGAAGAGGTTAAATGTGACACGCCCCCCCAAAAAACAGTTCACAAAAACTCACTCTCCAAAATCCCTCTGTCGTCTCTTTCCTTCTGAGCCCTGTACTGCGCCCACAGAGCACTTTACGCACACATATGAGGTATTTCCTTCCTCGAGAGAAATTTGGTTTCACATTTTAGGAAGATTTCTCTCCTTTTACCTCTAAAAGGGTAAACAATGAAGATTTAGAATTTTCTCCTTTAAAGGGGTACTCCGGTGAAAACCTTTTTTCTTTTAAATCAACTGTTGGCAGAAAGTTAAACATATTTGTAAATTACTTCTATTAAAAAATCTTAATCCTTCCTGTACTTATTAGCTGCTGAACACTACAGAGGAAATTCTTTTCTTTTTGGAATGCTCTCTGATGACATCACGAGCACAGTTCTCTCTGCTGACGTTATTATAATAATAATAATAACACTTTATTTATTCGTAAAGATAAATGGGGGTGACTGGTTCACAAGGTCTTGAGTGTGATGGAAATGTGTTATATGGTTTTGTCTGTGAATATGTAATGATGATAGTGGTGTTTATGAATAATTCAAGAGGGTGATGATGGGTGTTTGTATAAACTTGAGGGTATGTTTATATATATATATATATATATATATATATATATATATATAATGAAAGAGGGTGATAGGTGTTCCTGTATAAACTGGAGAATCTGTATATAATGATCGGTGTATATGGGAGAGAGAGAAAAGTATGGGGGAGAAAAGTATCTTGATAGGTGTTTGTGAATGATTGGAGAGGGGGATGGTAAGTGTTACTGTATAAATTGGAGAATATGCATGTATATAATGAATATTTGTGATGATAGGTGTTTCTGTATAAACTGCAGGATGTGTGTGTATATATTGATCGGTGTATATGGGAGAGAGAAGTATAGGGGAGAAGGAAATGATTGAAGGAGAAGGGGGATGATGAAAGAGAGATAGAGGATGGTGAAAATAAAAGAAAAGGCTCTTACTTGGATAGATAAAAGCGTAATTTATTTGTAATTTAATAATATAAAACAGGAAAAAACGCTGGTCCCTAGCGCTTATACTTTCCAATGCATATGAAACAGTTAAAATAATTCATAAATGTAATTCATAACAAGGTCAGTAGATGAAAAGCACTAAATAGTTATACAATGTGCAATAGTAGGTAAATGAACCCGGTGCTGCGACCGCAAGGTATAACAGACCAAGTCAATTGCTCTCGGTACGGCGACCGTAGAGATGTGTGAAATAGTCAAGTAGTCCACGGTGCTGCGACCGTATGCCAGAAAGAAGAAACAAAGTCACAATGTAGCGGTGCTGCGACCGTAGTTGGTAGTACAATTCAATGGGACACAGTGTGTCAATGTTGCGAGGGTGCGTGCTGTCTCTAACAGAGTGAGGGAGCCATGGATTGGCAGTGGGCCAAAAGGAGGAAGCTCCAGCAGTTGCAAGGCTGGGTAGTGGAAAGGGGGAAGAAATATCTTGTGGTACTATGTACCTCTCACCCGGTCACTCCTATGGACTTTGTGATGTCGGTCCTCACTCTGGAAACGAAGCCGCTTGTTTGTGGCTGTCTGCGGTCACTGGTGCTCGGCTTCTCCTCGTGGCGGTGAGCGTGTTGGGCGCGTAATAGAATCCTGGCGCGCTGTGATGATCCTGTGGTTCAGCTGGTGATGATAGTGCTTGCAATGGTGTCTACTGCCTTAAGACTAGACGCGTTTCGGACCCTCTAGGTCCGTCCTCAGTAGTCAGTAGACTAGGGCCCAGCGTTTTTTTTCCTGTTTTATATTATTAAATTACAAATAAATTACGCTTTTATCTATCCAAGTAAGAGCCTTTTCTCTTATTTTCACCATCCTCTATCTCTCTTTCATCATCCCCCTTCTCCTTCAATCATTTCCTTCTCCCCTATACTTCTCTCTCCCATATACACCGATCAATAAATACACACACATCCTGCAGTTTATACAGAAACACCTATCATCACAAATATTCATTATATACATGCATATTCTCCAATTTATACAGTAACACTTACCATCCCCCTCTCCAATCATTCACAAACACCTATCAAGATACTTTTCTCCCCCATACTTTTCCCTCTCTCCCATATACACTGATCATTATATACAGATTCTCCAGTTTATACAGGAACACCTATCACCCTCTTTCATTATATATATATATATATATACATACCCTCAAGTTTATACAAACACCCATCATCACCCTCTTGAATTATTCATAAACACCACTATCATCATTACATATTCACAGACAAAACCATATAACACATTTCCATCACACTCAAGACCTTGAGAACCAGTCACCCCCATTTATCTTTACGAATTTTCTGCTTAATCAGGGTATACAGGAGATTATACCCAGACTGAAGTTCTCGGTCACCACACCAGATTGAGTACATCTCACACTTCCTTAATCTTTTTCAATTCATACTTTATTTATTGTTGTCCTAAGTGGGATTTGAACCCAAGTCCCCAGCACTGCAATGCAGCAGTTCTAACCACTGAGCCACCATGTTGCCCTTAGCTTTCATCTGCTATGCATGGTTGCTAAAATGGACAGAGATGTCAGCAGAGAGCACTGAGCACTGTCATCAGTGTTCCAAAAAGGAAGGAATTTCCTCTGTAGCATTCAGCAGCTAATAAGTACTGGAAGGATTAAGATTTTTTAATAGAAGTAACTTACAAATATGTTTAACTTTCTGCCACTAGTTGATTTAAAAGAAAAAAGGTTTTCACCGGAGTACCCCTTTAATTTGCTGCTATTCCTGTGAAACACCTAAAGGGTTAACACACTTTCTGAATGTCATTTTGAATATTTTGAGGGGCGCAGTTTTTATAATGGGGTCATTTATGGGGTATTTCTAATATAAAGGCCCTTCAAATCCACTTCAAATCTGAACTGGTCCCTGAAAAATTTCGATTTTGAAAATTTTGTGAAAAAATTGAAAATTGCTGCTGACCTTTGAAGCCCTCTGATGTCTTCCAAAAGTAAAAACATGTCCACTTTATGATGCAAACATAAAGTAGACATATTGTTTATGTGAATCAATATATAATTTATTTGGAATATCCATTTTCCTTATAAGCAGAGAGCTTCAAAGTAAAAAAAAATGCAAAATTTTCAATTTTTTTCATAACATTTTTGAATTTTTCACCAAGAAATGATGCAAGTATCGATGACATTTTTCCACTAACATAAAGTAGAATATGTCACGAAAAAACTGTCTCGGAATCAGAATGAAAGGTAAGCATCCTAGAGTTATTGATGCTTAAAGTGACAGTGGTTAGATGTGCAAAAAATGGCCGGGTCCTTAAGGTGAAAATGGGCTGGGTCCTTAAGGGGTTAAGAGTTAGCAAACTTTCTAAACGTCATTTTGAATACTTTGAGGGGTGCGGTTGTCATAATGGGGTCGATTATGGGGGATTTTAATAGAGACCCTCAAATTAACTTCAAAACTGAACTGCTCCCTGAAAAATTCAGATTTTGAAATTTTCATGAAAAATTGCTGCTGAACTTTGAAGCTCTCTAATGTATTAAAGAAAAAACATGTCCACTTTATGATGCTGATATAAAGTAGACATATTGTATATGTGAATCCCAAGACATATTGTATATGTGAATTATCCCAAAACCATCCCATGCATTAATCAACCTACAGTGCTGTAGACACAACCTATTATTTTTATCCAAAATAAATTTGATTATATGGGCCAAGTAGTAGAATTAAAAATTTTGGGCAGCACAGCCCCCCTCCCCTGGTTTAGCACACAGCACCCCATATTTCAATCTCGGCCTTTTCCTCCCCCCCCAAATAAATCGATTTAACTTTCTATGGAATTGATTGAACCAAAACTCCGGGATCCAAACTGGGGCTGAGTTCAAAAGGAAGAGGAGCTGGGGAAACATTATCATTATTATCAGGGCTACTCTGTCAGCCATTGATAAGGGGAGTTTCCCCCAAACCTGCATCTTCTTCTCCATTTTCTTTACTAGTGGGTTCAAATTTACTTTCATAAAGGTTTTGTTTTCACGCCGTACAATTTATGGTAAAAATGACATGTGTTCTTTATTCTTTGGGTCAATACGATTAAAATGATACCTATGATTACATACTTTTCTATTACTGTTGCGCTTAAAAAAAATAGCAAACTTTTTAACCAAATTAGTATGTTTAAAATCCCCCTATTTTGAAGACCTATAACTTTTTCATTTTTTCCGTATAAATGGCAGTATGAGGGCTCATGCCATATTTGCTTATATAGAACTTTTAATCCATTTTTATAAATATTTTTGGGAATTAAATGTTATTAAAAAGCATCTATTTTGGACTTTTTTTTCTTTTTACGTTCACGCCATTCACCGTACAGTATCATTAACATTTTATTTTAATAGTTTAGATATTTATGCACGTTACGATACCAAATATGTATATAAAATATTTTGTAACACTTTTTGGGGGTGAAATATTGAAAATGGGACAATTTACGTTTTTATTAGGGGAGGGGGGTTTTCAAATTTTTTTAACTTAATTTTTTAACTTTTATTTCTACACTTTAATAGTCCCCATAGGGGACTATTTATAGCAATCACTCAATTGCTAATCCTGTTCAGTGCTATGTATAGGACACAGCACTGTTCAGGGTTCTTGGTCATCTTCTGCTCTGGTCTGCGGGAAGGCAGATCAGAGCAGAAGACGCCGGGAAGGCAGCAGAGGCAGGTGAGGGGACCTCCGTTTGCTGTGCTGGATGATCGGATCGCCACGGCAGCGCTGCGGGAGATCCGATCATCCATTTTAGTGACCGCGATGTTGCAGATGCTGTGATCTGTATTGATCACGGCATCTGAGGGGTTAATGGTGGACATCCGCGGGATCGCGGGTGTCCGCCATTACAGGCGGGTCCATGGCTGCGATCAGCAGTCGGGACCTGCCGCGCATGATCCGGTTATGCTTAGGACGTAAATGTACGTCCTGGTGCGTTAAGCACCACCTCACCAGGACGTACATTTACGGCGCTCGTCATTAAGGGGTTAATAATATCTAAGCTTATAGGGGCCAATCCATAACAATAATAACAATTTTTTTATATAAATAAACCCATCCGGTTCCGGGGCAGATTTAACTGGGGAGGATAAAATAACTTCTCTCACCTCACTCAAACTGATGAGTCTAAATCCAGGCCCTCCTGTAACGTTATTCTAGGTAGATTCGCCTGAAGAAGAAAGTTCTTACATTCGAGCTCTCCCTCTCGGGCTTCGGAGCTATAGTTTATAAAAAAAAAACTCAAACAACTTGGCTATCTTCTCGGGCTCATTCACCATTTCCCCATCATTATCATATATGGATCCACTTAACTGACTAGAACCCTGGGAATTAATTAGCCGGGCTAACATAGCGTTCGGCTTCCCTCCTTCACAATATTTTGACCTACAAAAAATACCTTATTCTGCGCTTCCTCCCTTTGCCACATAGCCAGGTCCCTTTGGGCCCCCTTTAATTTATTCATATTTGTAGTGGTAATTGATACAGAAAATTAATTTTCTGCTTCCCTAACTACATTTATTAACTCCTCCTCTTTTTCCCTAAATGACTTTTTCTTCTTATTCATTTCATAAGATAAGAGTCCCCTAAAGAAGGCTTTAAAAGCATCCCAGACTATCCCAATATCTGCCGGACTCCTATGTATTTGCCAGAAGGCCTTAATTTCTTCCTCCAAGAATTCTTCCTTCCCAAGGACTGTAAGCCAATGGGAGTTTATTCTTAGGGGGGCCTAGGTTTCCCACCTTTCCCGGTCTCCAAATGCAACACCAATGGAGTATGATCAGAGATAGAGCATGGATGACAAACAATCTTTTTAACTCTCCCTCTGATCTCTCTATTTCCTAAAAATAAGTCAATACGAGAGGCTGCTTGAAAAGAGGTACTAAAGCATGTATATTTGGTATAGTCCCCGTACAGAGCCCTCCATAGGTCCAACCAACCCATTTCTTCCAAAAATTTACTAAGCATAGTCCTACTTGAGGGGACTAGATGTGGAGGATTAGATGCCTTTATAGTGAGAGCCACAATAGGAGCAACCAAGGATGAAAAATGTGGGATAAACTGATGATAATAGCTAGCGAATCCCAGAAAGCGTTGAATAGCATGTAGGCCCGAGGGACGAGGCCAATCCAATACTGCAGACAACTTATCTGGATCCATCTGCAGGCCCTGATGAGAGACAATGTAGCCAAGAAACGGAAAACTAGATTTTTCAAACAGGCATTTCTCCAGTTTGGCGTAGAGATGATTATTCCGTAGTCGCTGAAGAACCAGATGAACATGAGCATGATGCTCCTCTAAGTTGGAAGAGAAGATCAGGATGTCATCTAGGTATAACACAACAAAGGTGTAGAGAAGATCATGCTAGATATCATTGACGAACTCCTGGAAAATGGCTGGAGCATTGCAGAGACCAAAAGGCATTACAAGATACTCAAAATGTCCGTCACGAGCATTGAAGACGGTTTTCCATTTATCTCCCTTGCGGATACGAATGAGGTTATACGCACCGCGTAAGTCCAGCTTGAAGAAGACCTTGGCACCACGTAGACGGTCAAAAAGTTCTGAGATAAGAGGTAGAGGGTAACGGTTCTTGACCGTGATTTTGTTAAGTCTCCTGTAGTCAATGCATGGACGGAGTGAGCCATCCTTCTTCCCTACAAAGAAGAAACCTGCTCCAGCAGGAGAAGAGGACTTACTGATAAATCCCTTTTGGAGATTCTCCTGGACATACTCAGCCATGGCTTTGGTCTCAAGAACTGAAAGAGGGTATATCCTCCCATGGGGATGAGTGGTACCAGGCAGAAGATCAATAGGGCAGTCGTAAGGACGATGTGGAGGCAGAGATTCAGCCTGTTTCTTGCAGAAGATATCCGAGAAATCTTGGTAGGGTGGCGGCAGGCCAGGCATAGGTGGAAGACGAGAAACAACTTTACGCAGAACAGGTTGGAGGCAAAAATTTTGACAGGATTGTCCCCAGCGAATTATTTCTCCAGTTCTCTAATCCAGTTGCAGGGAATGGCGTTGCAGCCAAGGAAGACCAAGAAGAATCTCAGAAGTACAGTGTGGCAGAACATAGAATTCAATCTTTTCTTTATGTGATACTACCACTTGCATGACGAGAGATTCAGTATGGAAGTGAACCTTACAGTCCAGATTTTGTCCATTAACAGAGGAGATTAACGAGGGCTTGGCAAGCCGAGTAAGAGGAAGATGATACTTGTGGACTAAAGCTGCAACAATAAAGTCACCTGCTGATCCGGAGTCCAAAAATTCTGTAGCACTGAAGGAGGACTTGGCTGAAGCGAAGTCTTGTACAGGAATAGTTAAGGGTGGAGAGGTAGTATTCACACCCAGGGACGCCTCTCCCACATACCCTAGGTGCGAGCGAACTGTACAGTCCTTGAGAAAGTGCTCCTGGCTAGCACAGTACAAACACAAATTCTCATGACGTCTTTGTGACCTCTCCTGTTGCGTAAGACGAGACCGATCTCCTTGTATAACCTCTTTGGCAAGAGGGGCAAGAGACAGAAGAGGTGGACGTTGGAACACCGGTGTCAGACGGGCAGATTCCCTCTCAAAGCGCAATTTCTCCTGTCTTTCGGCAAAATGCACATCAATGCGTGTGGCCAAGTGGATAAGTTCAGTCAAAGAAGATGGAGGATCTCGTGCTGCAAGGGCATCTTAAATCCTGCTTGACAGTCCTTTTTTAAATGTGGCACACAAGGCCTCCTCATTCCAGGCAAGTTCAAAGGCTAGAATGCGGAACTGAACCACGTAGTCACCAACAGTAGAATTCCCTTGACAGAGGTTCAGCAACGCCGTCTCAGCTGAAGAGGCACATGCGGGTTCCTCAAAGACACTGCAAAATTCTGCCAAGAATGCTGACAAATTGGAGGATACTGCATCACCACAGTCCAAAAGGGGTGTAGCCCAAGCCAGGGCTTTTCCGGAAAGTAGACTAATGACAAAGGCCACCTTACTACGTTCAGTAGGAAACAGTTCAGACATAAGCTCCAAATGCATGGAGCATTGTGTAACAAAGCCTCTGCATGACTTGGAATCCCCATCATACTTGGAAGGCAAAGGCAGATGCAGTGGGAGCCAGACACTGCAGGAGCTGGAGGTGGGAGTGGGCCAGATTGTGGTACCTGCTGCTGTTGCAAGGCGAAAAGCTGTTGCATCATGGCTGCAAGTATACAAAATTGCTGCGCCTGTCGGGCCAACTGCTGCGACTGACGTATCACAACGGAGCAAAGATCCGCAACTTCAGGCAGGGGTTCCTCAGCGGGATCCATGGCCGGATCTTACTGTAACACTCACTTTCTGAAGACAGGAACTCCGATGTATGTGGATCCGCTGGACCTGTGTGGCAGATGACTCGGACCGTACCAGGGAGCGGAATCTAAGGTGCCGCTGGTCTTCACCAGAACCCGCCGCAAAGCAAGATGGGCTTGCAGCTGCAGGCAACACCCAGGTCGCTACCCCTGGCACGTCTCGGCCACACAGGCGGCTGAGGAGATGCGAGGCACAGGAGGGATGAGACAACTCATAGTCAGGATAGCAGTAGGGCAGGCGGCACAGTAGCATAGTCGGAATGTAGCAAGAGTTCAGTAGGCAGGCGGCAGAGGAGCAAGGTCAAGTCACAAGAGCAGGAGATCTGGTACACAGCAAGGCAATACTATGGCACGCTTTCTCTAGGGCACAAGGCAACAAAGATCCAGCAGGAGGGTGGAGGAATTTATAAATAGGCAACAGGTGGTTACACTAATGAGCGTACTGGCCCTTTAAATCTTAAAGCTCAGGCGCGCGCACGCCCTAAGGGACAGGGACACGCGTGCCGGAGCAGAGAGGCAGAGGCAGGAGAAACACCCGGAGAGTGATGGACTGGGGCTTGCATGCGGGTGCGTCCTGCGATGCGAGTCCCAGCCCCGTCGGCAGCAGAAGGTAAAGGGACCATGCTCTCACGGCCACCGTGTGAGGCCCGAGCGCATAGCGTAACACATATATTGAACATTAAGACTTCTGAATATTCATGGACAATTTACATGATAATTAGAGATGAGCGAATTTTTGAAAAATTTGATTCGGACGATTCTCAGAATAAATAAAAAAAATTAGTAATGTATTTTAATGTGTTTAATAAAGTGTGTGTATTTCACTTTTTTTCTAAATTTTTCTTTTATTTTTAGGTAGTACTACTACTCCCAGCATGGAACAGACTGTTCTATGAAGGGAGTAGTAATACCTGTGCTAATAGACAGATCGCCCTGGGTGTCACTTCTGACATCCGCTGCGATCGTCCTGTATAATGTATAGATGTGGGTGGCTTTCTTGCATCTAGATAGGATGATCGGATGATCGGATAGGATGATCGCATCAGGTGTCGCCCGCTCTTCTCTGGTCCCACTGTAGCATGAGTATATGCCCCCTGCCCGCTCCCAGAAATTGAAAGACAAAAAAAATGTTAAAGTTAATTTTTAAACAGGGATCAATTTATGTGGGTGGGCAGGGACCTTAAAATGTAGCCGACAATAATAGAAATGTAGAAAGGGGTGATTTAAATGTAATTTATTTTAATATTATGTTTAATAAAGTGTGTGTGTGTGTGTGTGTGTTTCACTTTTTTTCTCTATTTTTTAGGTAGTACTACTACTCCCAGCATGGAACAGACTGTTCCATTATGGGAGCTGTAGTACCTGTACTAATAGACAGATCACAGCAGGTGTCACTCCTGACACCCAATGCGATTGTCCTTTCTATTGCAGAGATGGAGCGGCTTTCTCCTGCGCTCTTTCTCTGCACTATACTCTGCCGACCAGTGATGTGAATAGAATTCACATCAATTATTCATATTTCCCGCAGAGAGCTGTGATTGGCCAGATGGTTCCAGCCACTCACCGCTCTCTGCGGGAAATATGAATAATAGGTATATATACAGAATATATTCATACTACAGTAGGACCAGAGAAGAGCGACTGGCCGCCCACATCTATACATTACACAGGACGATCGCATCGGGTGTCAGAAGTGACACTCGTTGCAATCTGTCTATTAATGCAGGTACTACAACTCCTAGCATGGAGCAGAGTGTGTTCCATGTTGGGAGCAGTAGTACCTGCAGTCACTCCTGACACCCGCTACGATCGTCCTATCTATTGCAGAGATGTGAGTGCAGGAGAAAGCTACTCGCATCTATACGATCGCAGGGGTGTTGCTAATGAAGAAATTTGTTAATTCGAATCGAGTCGAAGTCCGGATTCGGTCCGAATCAAATTTTTCATGAAGTTCGGAAAGAATTTGACCTAGTCCGATTCACTCAACTTTAATGATATTGTAATTGTCTCTAAATATAGTATTAAAGAAAGATTGATAAGATGCATTCAAAAAATCAATTTGCTATACTATATAAAGTCTTCCATAACATAATAATTTTGGTAATAATTCTGGTAATCTGGTATAATATACTAGCCACAATAATTAATGTGTTATGGATCAATCAGTTTCAGTGAGAAAACACTTGACCTTTCTGGACACAAGTACAGAGGAACATTCTATTGTGATTTATAAAAAATGCTTACCTTTCTTTCTACTAAATGCCCGATTCATGTTGTACATGGAAGCAATTCAACGTCTTTCTTTCTAAAACTAAATTGAAAAGATGTATTAGCGATACAAAGCATAAATGAGTGCTAACCACTTGCAGTCTTAGGCTGGGTTCCCATTACGTTTTCCCCCATACGGGAGTGCATACGGCAGGGGAGAGCTAAAAACTTGCGCTTCCGTATGCCTTTCTATGCACTCCCGTATGTAATTCATTTCAATGAGCCGACCACAGTGAAACGTTCGGTCCGGTCGGCTCATTTTTACCCAGTATGCGCTTTTTCCCTGCACCTAAAACCGTGGTCGACCATGGTTTTAGGTCCGGTTGTAAAAGCGCATACGGGGCAAAAATGAGCCGACTGAACGTTTCACTGCGGTCGGCTCATTGAAATGAATTACATAGGGCAGCGCATAGAAAGGCATACAGGAGCACAAGTTTTTAGCTCTCCACTGCCCTATGTGCTCCCGTATGGGGGAAAACGTAATGGGAACCCAGCCTTATAAAAAGGTATTATTTTTTCTACTAGGACTCCATTACTACAAAGTGACGAGTTGCAATAAAACTGTGGATGGACATTAACTTCAAAGATTTCAATATTACCCTATTGGAAAAAAAAGGGGGCAAGCAAGGCTAGGCTTCCACTTTTTTTTTCTTTTTTACACCTAAAAAAAAAGCCAGCAAAAACACCAGAAAACCTGCCACAGCTTTTTCCTGCATTTTGGCAGTTTTTCTGGCGTTTTTCCTGGTGTGTGGAAACAGCCAAATTTGTACCCTGTTGCAGTTTTTTCACTATCTTCAGGTACCATTCTGTGGGTCGGATGCTGAGCGCCCGGTCTCACTATCTTCAGGTACCATTCTGTGGGTCGGATGCTGAGCGCCCGGCCGTATAGTATAAAGGGGTGCATAGTGTACCCGTGTATACTGTACAGGAGCCGGGAATCCCGTCACCAGACTGACAGGACTCCCTGCTCCTATAGCCCCTTTGGGCGGTATACAGTATATACAGCTATCTATAGATAGCTGTATATAGTGTATACAGAAGATGTCCACTTACCTCCCTTGCACCAGTCCCGGCTGGGTCTGTGTAGCTCCGCCACCTAGTGATGATGTAATAAGGGGCAGAGCTACAAAGGGAGCCAGGCTGGTAAGTGTGAGGCATGCTGGGAGTTGTAGTTTTGAAACAATTGTAGGCTCCTTGTTTGGGAAGACATTGCATTATGGGCGCTCTCCCTGCAGAGAGCGCCAAAAATTTCCACACTAATTTTTTGTGTTTCTTTTTTCTTCTCATTTCAGATCCATGTATAATGAGGATTACGGCGGATTCGGAGGACTAGTGCGGATGAACTGGATTTTTTTTTCCATTTAATAAAATGGTTAACAAGGGCTGTGGGGGAGTTTTTTTTTTTTTTTATAAAATAATTTTTCCAATGTGTCGTCTTTTTTTATTTATTTAATTTTCAGGCTTAGTAGTGGAAGCTGTCTAATAGACGGAATCCATTACTAAGCCGGACTTAGCATTAGCCCCAAAAACAGCTAGCGCTAGCCCCCAATTATTACCCCGGTACCTGCCGCCACAGGGGTGTCCGGAAGTGCCGCTACCAACAGGCCCGGAGTATGAAAAAATAGCGTTTCTGGGCCTAGGAGGTAACAGGCTGGCGTTATTTAGGCTGGGGAGGGCCAGTAACAATGGTCCTCGGCCACCCTGGTAATGTCAGGCTGTTGCTGCTTGGTTGGTATCTGGCAGAGAATAAAAATACGGTGAACCCTATGCATTTTTTTAAATGTATTATTTATTAAAAAAAAGGATAACAGCCTGATGTTACCAGGGTGGGCGAGGACCATTGTTACTGGCCCACCCCAGCCTAAATAATGCCAGCCTGTTACCGACTAGGCCCAGGAGCGCTAATTTTGACGCTCCGGGCCTGTTGGTACCGGGGTAATAATTGGGGGTTAGCGCTAGCTGTTTTTGGGGCTAACGCTAAGCCCGGCTTAGTTATGGATTCCGTCTATTAGACAGCTTCCACTACTAAGCCTGAAAAATCAATAAAAAAAAGACACATTGGAAAAATTATTTTATTTTAAAATACACTCCCCCACAGCCCTTGTTAACCATTTTATTAAATGGAAAAAAAAATCCAGTTCGTCCGCAGTAGTCCTCCTAATCCGCCGCAATCCTCTACATACACGGATCTGAAAAGAGAAGGAAAAAAAAAATTGGTTAGTAAATTTTTGGCGCTGTCTGCTGGGGAGAACGCCCATATTGCAATGTCTTCCCAAACAGGGAGTCTCCAATTGTTGCAAAACTACAACTCCCAGCATGCCAAGAAAGCCTTTGGCTGTCTGGACATGCTGGGAGTTGTAGCTTAGCAACAGCTGGAGTCTCCCTATCTGGGAAAACACTGCCAGAAGGCTCTGTTCACATTATACAAAATGTACAATGTGAACAGAGCCTCACACTTACCAGCCTGGCTTCTGTATGTAGCTCCGCCCCTAATGATGTCATCACTAGGGGCGGAGCTACACAGACCCAGCCGGGACTGGAGGGAAGTAAGCAGACTTCGTCTTCTGTATACACTATATACAGCTATCTATAGATAGCTTGATATAGTGTATACTGCCCAAAGGGTTAACCTACACTGTCTAGCAGTGTAAGTTAACGCTTTCCTTGCCGGGCTTGCACATAGAGTACAGCTCCGCAAGGGGTTAAGTGAGCCAGCAATATGTATACCGTATACACATTGCAGGCATACTGTAAGTTCTTGCTGGGCAGTAGATATAGGATGTATATCTACTGCTCAGCATCACCTTTTCTCCCGGCTCTGTAGCCGTGGGAACAGCTGAGTCCCGACATTCACATTAGGAGGATCGCAGTGGGTGTCAGGAGGAGTGACATCCGCTGTGATCTGTCCCTTACTGCAGGTACTACTGCTCCCAACATGAAACACACTCTGCTCCATGCTGGGAGTTGCAGTACCTACATTAATAGACCGATCGCAGCGAGTGTCACTCCTGACACCCAATGCGATCGTCTTGTATAATGTATAGATACGTCCGGCAGCTCTGACGTATATGTGGATGTAAATATGTGGATGTACATATGTGGATGTAAAGTGCTCTGCGGGCGAACTACAATGTTCAGAAGAGAAGGAGCGCCATTGGGCTTTTGGAGAGAGAATTTGTTTGGAATGGAAGTCGAGGACCATGTGTGGTTACAAAGCCCACCTGTGGTGCCAGAACAGTGGAAACTACAACCCTCACAAAATTTAATTAGGGGTGCAGTGAGCATTTACACCCCACTGGCATTTGACACATCTTTGGAACAGTGGGCTGTGCAAATGAAAAATTACATTTTTCATTTTCAAAGACCACTGTTCCAAAAATTTGTCAGACACCTTTGTAAATGCTCACACTATGTTCTGGCACTATGGGGGCTTTGTAAACACACGTGGCCTTCAAAAGCCCAATGGCGCTCCTTCTCTTCTGAGTATTGTAGTTTGCCCACAAAGGACTTTACATCCACATATGGGGTATGTTCTTACTCAGAAGAAATGGGGTTACAAATTTAGGGGTGCTTTTTTCCTATTTTCCCTAGTGAAAATGAAAAAATTAGGGTAACACCAGCATTTTTTTTTTTTATCAATTCTTTCATTTCAAATTTTAGAAACAAACAATATACAAACAGTACAATAATGTAGGCACTGAGAGTCTAGCATGACTGGCCATAATGAATTTGAACAACATGTCACAAAACAATGCACTGTCGTGCTTGAGGGACAGTCGAGAAGGTCGGCTCATCTGTATACAGGTAAAGGGTGAGCCCTTAGCACAGAGCCCTGTGCAAGATAATAAGGTTGTGACCATAAAGGAGACTCTCAGAGACCCTAAGGGAGCGGCCCCTGCCATCCCGTGGTATAGGAGAAGAGGGATGCTAACAAGAAAAGATAGATGTGGGCCGTCAACCAGTCCAGAAGAGATAGGAAATATACAGAAGAGTAGGGAAGAGAGAACAGTGGGGAGCGAGAAGGAATAGAGGTCTGCAGTTGGGCCAAAGAGGAGAATTAGAAAAGAGAAAGGAGAATGTGGTAGGGGGAGGGGGGGAAGGGGAAAGGAAAAAGGAAGCTTGGGGAGCTAGAGAAGCTTGGGGAGCAAGGAGGAGGGGTGAAAGGAAAAGGCAGAAATGTGAGAAGAGGGAAGGGATAGAGAGGGGGGGATAAAAGGAAAATGAAAAGAGGGAAAGAGAGGAGAAAGGAGAAGGAGAAGAAGAAAAGGGAAGGAAGGAAAGAAGGGGAGGTCCGGCCAGAACCAAAGAGAAAGACACATAAAGGAAGGAAGGAAAGGGAAGAAAAGAGAAGAGATGAGATGTGTAAAGGAGAGGAGGAGGGTGGTTAGTGGCAGCTAAAGGAGGAACGGGTGAGTCCAGACGCCAAAGATAAGCCAGGGGGTGAGACTGGGATGATGAGATTACCTGGGGGTCAAGGTGCCCTAGCAGCGATTCCTGATGTCGGAGCCAGGGTGACCAAACCGTCAGGAAACTCTTGTGGGAGCCAGTGCTCCAGCTGGCCAGTTCCTTCATCCTGCAAAGGTTGCGTACCTTCTGGTGCCAAAGTGGCATCATGGGGGCCGCCGTCTGTAACCAATGCAGAGGTGTCAAGGCCTTTGCTACCGGAAGCAATTGTGCAACCAGAGATCTCCTATTAAGGTTGCAATCAGCAGTGGAAAGCCCCAAGAGCACCAGAACAGGTGACATATTAACAGTCTTCCCTAGAACAGTAGACACAGCTTTACCAATCTCCGACCAAAACGGTACTATAGCCGAGCAAGACCACCAGATATGAAGGTATGAGCCCACTCCTACTTTACATCTCCAGCACCTATTATCAGTAGTTAAGCCCCTGTGGAACAGTGATTCTGGAGTGTGGTACCACCTGGAGAGGAGTTTGTAGTGGCCCTCCTGCAATCTGACGCATTTGGAGAAACCGTGTGAGTGTCAAAGCACTTCACCACGTTCCTCCCTTGTCAAGGAGATCCCCAGCTCCTTCTCCCAGGAAAGCAGGAATAGCAGAGTCAAAGAGCTTTCCTCTTGCGACATGGTTTTCCGGACAAGGCGTAAGGAAAGGGTTGGTGAAGGGGCAGCAAGAGAAAACTTTTCTAACCAATGGAGCACAACCTAAGCATCGCGGCACACGCTCTTCTGATCATATAGCAGTGGAAAAAATTGGGCGGGGGAGTGGGGAACAGAATCTGGATATGTCCATTTGAGGGGGAGAACCATTGGGGCACAGGTCTCTTAGCGGGATTCGGTCCAGTAGAGACCATAAGTCATTTATTGCAGTCGACTCAGGGTGAGCGAGAAAGGGAACCAAGGAACTCGGCATCCCCGGGGAGATAGTCCTACGTGCGAGGGGGTCGCTCTGCTGTCTGTCCTCTGTCCGCTTAATCGCCAATGTGGCTTTAGTCAGTGGGTTCGTCACCACCTGCGTCCAGTGCTTAGAGGGGAGCCAAAGGGCCCGAGAGGCCGAGCCCACCTCTCGGTTCAGCTGATGTACCTCCAGGGACCCACATGCACGGGAGACTGCGATTCCCTCACCAATTCTACCCATCTCTGTAGGTGTATCGCCTTATGTAGACGGGAAATGTCTGGGACACCCAAGCCGCCTGAGCCTATGTCTCTAATTAGTAGGGTATAAGGTAGGCGCGGTCTCTTACCAGACCACAGGAATGTATGGAATAATTGCTTCCATTGGAGAAGGTACCGCTGGGGAAGAGCTATCGGGACCACCTGCAATGTATACAACACCGTCGGGACAATGTACGTTTGCGATAGGCTCCTCCTACCTATCCAAGAGAGGAAGGGCAGTTTGTATTGGTCTAGTTGTGTCTTTAACCTAGTGAACATAATTGGCTGTGAAGAGGTCGTATAGTGTACAGGGAACTATAATTCCCAGATATTTGTTTCTGGATTGTGGCCAAGTAAGGGGATGAAGACCTCAGCGAGGTGTTGGGGAACTGATATATTCAAGATCTCCGACTTGGTGTAATTCACTTTAAAAATAGATAAACTCCTGTATATGTCTAGCAATGATTGTAGTTTAGGAAGGGAACGTTGGGGGTTAGTGGTCATGATTAGCAAGTCGTCAGCAACGCTGCAACTAAGTGCATCCCCCCCAGGGTAAGTCCCTCAATGTCTGCATCCTGACGGAGAGCCTGCAACAGAGTCTCCATAACCAAAATGTAGAGGGTCGGGGATATGTGACAACCCTGTCTCGTCTCATTCCTAATCGGGAAGGAAGGAGACAGGGTGCCGTTGATTTTAATGCGAGCCCTAGGGTCAGAGGGACATTACCGCCCCAATAAAAGGAGGGGGGAAACCAAATTTTAGCAAGGCATGTTGTAAGTAATCCCAGGCTACTCTGTCAAATGTCTTTTCGGAATCAGTACCTAACAAGAGTAGCAGGGTATGTGACTGCTTGGCATGATGAATGAGGTGAAAGACCCTATGTGTGTTATCCCTACCCTCCCTACCTTTTACAAATCCCGTTTGATATATGTGGATGAGCCCCAGAAGAATTGGCCCTATACGGAGAGAGAGTAGTTTGGCCCATACCTTTACATCCAAATTGAGCAAAGATATGGGTCGATAATTCGAGGATGGCGTGGAATCTCTGCCCTCTATGGCCTCCAGTGCTATGGGCCTCCAGTGCTTGTGTCGGCAGGGGGGTACCCAACAACAGCGCATTACACCATGCAGTCAGTCGGGGGAGGAGAGTGGACCTAAATGTTTTAACATAGTAACATAGTTCATGAGTCCATCAAGTTCAACCTATATCCCTAATGAGTCCCTACTGAGTTGATCCAGATGAAGGCAAAAAACCCTCATACTAGAGGTAAAAATTCCTTCCCGACTCCAAATATGGCAGTCAGAATAAATCCCTGGTTCAACGTTCTGTCCCTATACATCTAGTATACAAAACCAGGGATGTTATTACTCTCCAAAAATGCATCCAGACCCGTTTTGAATTCTTTTACAGCATTCACCATGACCACCTCCTCCAGGAGAGAATTCCAGTCTCACTGCTCTTACAGTAAATAACCCCCGTCTGTGCTGGTGTAGAAACCTTCTTTCCTCTAAACGTAGAGGATGCCCCCTTGTTATAGATACAGTCCTGGGTATAAATAGATGGGAGAGATCTCTGTATGGCCCCCTGATATATTTATACATAGTTATTAGGTCACCCCTAAGCCTTCTTTTTTCTAAACTAAATAACCCTAATTCTGATAATCTTTCTGTATACTGTAGTTCTCCCATTCCCTGTATTACCCTGGTTGCCCGTCTTTGAACCCTCTCCAGCTCCACTATATCTTTCTTGTACACTGGTGCCCAGTACTGTACACAGTATTCCATGTGTGGTCTGACTAGTGATTTGTACAGCGGTAGAATTATTTCCTTGTCGTGGGCATCTATGCCCCTATTGATGCACCCCATGATTTTATTAGCCTTGGCAGCAGCTGCCCGACACTGGTCACTACAGCTAAATTTACTGTTAACTAAGACTCCTAAGTGCTTTTCTATGTCAGTCTTCCCAAGTGTTCTCCCATTTAATACATAATCCCAGCCCGGATTTTTCCTCCCCATGTGTATTACCTTACATTTATCAGTGTTGAACCTCATTTGCCACTTCCCATCCCAAACCTCCAATTTTCCAGATCCATTTGTAACAGTTCAGTGTCCCCAATTGTGTCGACCACTTTACAGAGTTTAGTATCATCTGCCAAGATTGTTACTTTACTATTCAACCCCTCTACAAGGTCATTAATAAATATTAGTGTTGAGCGGCATAGGCCATATTTGAATTTGCGATATTTCGTGAATATATGGACGAATATTCGGCATATATGCGCTAAATTCGCATAATCGTAATATTCGCGTTATATTTTCGCATATGCGAAAAATTTGCATAAGTGTAAATTCGCATGCATGGAAAATTAGCAAATGCGAAAATTAACATATGCTAATTTTCACATATGCAAAAATTTGTATGCCAGTCTCACACAGTAGTATTAGAGCCTTCTTTACACCTTACAAACTGGAAGCAGAGAGGGATGATCACTGTGATGTGAAAAAAACAAAACGAATATTCGTAATTACGAATATATAGTGCTATATTCGCAAATATTCGCGAATTCGCGAATATGCGATATTCGCGAATAAAATTAGCATTGCGAATATTCGCGAGCAACACTAATAAATATATTAAACAGAACAGGACCCAATACGGACCCCTGTGGTACCCCACTAGTAACAGCCACCCAATCAGAATAAGTACCATTAATAACCACCCTTTGTTTCCTATCACTGAGCCAGTTACTACCTACTTACACACATTGTCCCCCAGCCCGATCCTTCTCATTTTATGCACCAACCTTTTATGTGGCACCGTATCAAAAGCTTTTGAAAAATCCAGATATACGACATCCAGAGATTCCCCTTGGTCCAGTCTCGAGCTCACCTCCTCATAGAAGCTGATCAGGTTAGTTTGACAGGACCGATCCCTCGTAAAGCCATGCTGATATGGAGTAATACATTTATTTGTATAAATATATTCCAAAATAGCATCTCTTAGAAAACCCTCAAACAATTTACATACAACAGAGGTTAAACTAACAGGTCTATAACTCCCGGGGTCACCTTTTATTCCCTTTTTAAATATTGGTACCACATTTGCTATGCGCCAGTCCACGGGAACAGTCCCTGTTGCTATAGAGACCCGGAATATAAAAAATAGGGGTCTGTCTATAACATTGCTTAATTCCTTTAGAACACGGGGGTGAATGCCATCCAGAGCTGGTGATTTGTCTGTTTTGATTTTTTGTAGGTGGCACTGTACTTCTTCCTGGATTAGACAGGTGACCTGTAATGGGGATTTTACCTTATCACACTGTATTTCACCTGGCATTTCGTTTTCCTCGGTGAATACAGTGGAGAAGAATTTGTTTAATATATTTGCTTTTTCCTGATCCCCGTTTATAATTTCTTCCTCATCATTTTTTAAGGGGTCCACACTTTCATTTTAGACCTTTTTGCTATTAATAGAGTTAAAGAACATTTTGTGGTTAGTTTAACTATATTTAACATTTTTCTCTATGGCTTTTTAATGCTTCTTCACTGCTGTCCCTCAGCAGGGTCAGAGCTGTCTCCGTCCCCTGGTCCCGGTGTGTGTGTATGGCCCCGAGTCCAGTGTAGCTATGTGCTTCAAAAGGCCGTCAATAGCCCTGGACCTATCTTTTTTAACTTTAGACCCCAAGGCAATCAGTAGGGAAGGAGTAAGAAGAAGGGAATAAATCCAGGTGTGACGTAGCGCTGACAATAACAGTGAGGAAGACATATGCATAAATCACATTCCCAATGCAATAAATATATCTCCACCCGCAAACAACCTAGCACACAGAGCTTAGATGAAGGAGGTATCACCCGGTACAAGGAAGATTGTCTGGCCCCAGCGAGCACAGGTGACACCAGTCCAAAGACATCAGCGAGTCCCCCGACTAGGCGTCACAGATGGACCCACAGTCTCCATCGTTGTATACGTGGGTCCATCGCCAAGCCAGGAAGAGTGTCCAAGGACAGTTCAGACAATCCAGGAACAGCGGAGAGTGGGACCGCAAGTGGCGGAAAAACCAGGGTGAGTCCGCAGTGTGAGGAGATGAAGCAGTCCTGGGGGGGAGGGGATAGGTGAGTTGGGTGGTGGAGAGGGGGGGGGGAGGGGGGTAGGCTAACAAGGATCCATATGAGTGGGCACATCGGGCAAGAACAATGTCTATGTAACCATATAAGTAAGGAGGGAAATAGGCTCAATGGAGAGGAACATCCCAAGAACTCATCAGCTTAACAGTCAGAGCGAGCCACAAGGGCTCCACTGTGACAATGGGGGGACAACAAAGCTAAAAGTCACCTCATGTCGGATCTTTTGCCGGGTGTCCTTGGTTCTTTTTGCGGGCTCTGGGTGATTTCGGCTTGTCCACCGTGGACCAAGCCGTCAGTGTAGGGAGCTGAGGGAGGGCACCCATCTGCAACAGCAGCCTTGACGGAACCTCCATCGGCGGGATGCCTAATAAGATCCAGAGCTTCTTGAGGTCCTCCGGTGAGCGAACAGCCAGATGCCTGCCTTCTTTCACCACGGAGATGCCGAAGGGGTAAAGCCATGAGTATTGTACCTTCAGGTCCCTCAGGCGTTGCAGCAGCGGGTTCAGGATCCTTCTCTTGGCCAGGGTCGCTGGGGAGAGGTCTTGGAAAAGGCGTAGGGCATGGCCCTTAAAGCTCACCTCGTCAGCGGTTCTGTTGGCAAATAGCACTGCAGCATTGTCCACGTAACTAAGGAGGCCACAAATCACATCATTTGGGAAATGGTTTCGGCCTCAGCGCCCGGTGGACTCACTCTATGGTGATGGACGATGCTCTGTCGGCGCCCAGGAGGGAGGCGAAGATCTGCTGCATCACAGACCAGAGGGCCTCGGCTGCATATGATTCAGGTAGGCCTCGAATTCGAACATTTTTCCACCTGCTGCGGTTCTCCTTGTCCTCCAAGAGGAGGAAAGCTCTGTTGAGATGATCTTCTTGTTGTCTCAGTTGTTGGGCCGCAGCGCCACAGAATGTCACCGTCTCAGAGATGGCGCCTTCCAAGAATTCTGTGCGGTGACCTATTTGTCTGACGTCTGCTTTGATCTCTGTGAGCTCCTGAAGGACCGGAGTCCGGGCACCTTGTAGAGCCTTCGCCACTGCCTGTTGGATGGTTTTCTTAATCATGGAGCGAGTGAAAACGCCCCGAGTCTCCTCACCTCCCGAGTCCACTCGGCTACTGGGTAAGCTTTCAGCATCTGAGTCTTCCCCCATTTCAGCCGGTGCCATCTTGGAAGCATGCGCCGGGCTCTGGGTGCTCTTCCTTCCAAAGTACTGCGCCATGTGAGCTTGAGTCTTGGGCATTTTTCCTTGACCTGCAGGCTCCCCTGACTTATGTTTGTCCTTGCTGCCCATTTTAAGGCAGGTGGAAAGGAATAATTAGGCAGGAACGGGGTCAGCTGTGGAGAGCTGCTCTTTCAAGCTGCCATACAGCTCTACGGTCAGGCTCCGCCCCAACACTAACATTTTAGTTAAAAAAAACTTTTTTTTTATTTTTTTTTTATTTTCCCATCCAACATCTGTGTGGTATTAAGGCTCCCTCTACCCCTTGTTACATTCCATGAGGGTTGTAGTTTTCAAAATGGGGTCACATGTGGGTATTTATTTTTTTGCGTTTATGTCAGAACCGCTGTAAAATCAGCCACCCCTCTGCAAATCACCAATTTAGGCCTCAAATACACATAGTGCACTTTCATCCTGAGCCTTGTTGTGTGTCCGCAGAGCATTTTACGCCCACATATGGGGTATTTCCATACTCAGGAGAAATTGCGTTAAACATTTTGGGGTTCTTTTTTTCCTATTACCTCTTGTGAAAATAAAAAGTATGGGGCAACACCAGCATGTTAATGTAACATTTTTTATTTTTTTACACTAACAGGCTGGTGTAGACCTCAACCTTTTCTTTTCATAAGGGGTAAAAGGAGAAAAAGCCTCCCAAAATTTGTAATGCAATTGATCCCAAGTACGGAAATACCTTATATGTGGCCCAAAACTGTTTCCTTGTAATATGACAGGGCTCCGAAGTGAGGGAGCGCCATGCGCATTTGAGGACTAACTGAAGGATTGCATAGGGGTGGACATGCCTCCAGCTTTTGATAAACTCCCAGCATGCCTGGACAGTCAGTGGCTGTCCGGAAATGCTGGGAGTTGTTGTTTTGCAAAAGCTGGAGGCTCCGTTTTGGAAACACTGCCGTACGATTTTTTTCCTTTTTATTGGGGGGACAGTGTAAAGGGGTGTATATGTAGTGTTTTATCCTTTATTTTGGGTTAGTGAGTGTACTGTTTTTAGGATACATTCGCACTGGCGGGGGTTTACGGTGAGTTTCCCGCTAGGAGAAAATTTGCTGCAGCTCAAACTTGAAGCAGGAAACTCACTGTAAACCCGCCAGTGTGAATGTACCCAGTTGTTGCAAAACTACAACTCCCAGCATGCACTGACAGACCGTGCATGATGGGAGTTGTACTTTTGCAATAGCTGGAAGCCCTCTGGTTAGGTTCAGTTCAGTTCAGGTTCTGTTACCTGACTCAATATGGTCCAACCAGTGTGCCTCCAGCTGTTGAAAAACTACAACTCCCAGCATGAACTGATCACCGAAGGGCACACTGGGAGATGTAGTTATGCAACAGCTGGGGGTACGCAACTACAACTCCCAGCATGGTGGGACAGTCTATTGCTGTTCGGGCATGCTGGGAGTTGTAGTTTTGCAAGATCTAGAGGGCCACTGTTTAGAGACCACTGCACAGTGATCTCCAAACTGTACCCCTCTAAATGTTGCACAACTACAAATCCCAGCATGCCAAAACAGCAAACAGCTGTCTGGGCATGCTGGGAGTTGTAGTTTTGCAACATCTGGAGGGCTACCGTTTATAGACCACTTTATAGTAGTTTCCAAACTGTAGCCCTCCAGATGTTGCGAGGCAACTACTCACCAGCTTCCGTAGTCTGTACCAGGGAGCCACACCAGGGAGCCGCACGTCATCACCGCCTGCTACCGCCACCGATCGCCGGTAAGGGACCTCCACCACCGCCGTCGGTCACACTACAGTTCCCCTGTTCTGCCCGGATGACCGTGGGTGGGCAGAACAAGGGAACTGAACTTTAACCCCTCCGCCTCCGATCTGCTATTGGTCGTTCGCTTCTGACCGACCAATAGCAGGGATAGGAAAGGTTGCACCCCTGCCACCTCACGCCTATACGTTCAGGGGGACCGGGGTGTCCAAGATCCCCCTTATTTTCTGGGTCACCGGAGACCCATATGACCTGGAATCGCTGAAAATTTCCATTGATCGCCGACATGGGGGGTCTCAAGACTCCCCTCTGTGATGTTGGCATGCCTGCTGAATGATTGCAGCAGGCATTCCGGTCCGGTCCCTGAACGGCTAGAGTGGGGACCGGAATTCCCACGGGCGTACCCTTAAAGACTCCTGAAGAAGTTAACCACTAACACTACGTCCTTAAGGACTCGTGAAGAAGTTAACCACTTAGGGACCCAGGGCATACAGGTACGCCCTGGCTCAATGGTACTTAAGGACCCAAAGCATACCTGTAAGCCCATGGGAATTCTGGTCCCCGCCGCTCACCGGACGGGGACCAGACCAGGATGCCTGCTGAAATCATTCAGCAGGCACCCGTGCAAACCCCTGGGGGGGGGTACTGGGAACCCCCCACGTCAGATTGGCGATCTCGGGTCTCCGATGACCTGGTGGCCACCCCTCCTATCCCTGCTATTGGTCAGTTAGAAGCGACCAACCAATAGCAGATTGGGGACGGGGGGGTTAAAGTTTGGTTCCCCCACTCTGCCAACCCACAGTAGTCTGGGCGGAACGGGGGAACTGTGCTGTGACCGGCGGTCACTTACCGGCAGCAATCGGCGGTGACGATGAGGTGCGGCCCCCTGGTGCAGACTATGAAAGCCTTTGAGTTGTTGCCTAGCAACGTCTGGAGGGCTACCGTTTGGAGACCATTATACCGTGGTCTCTAAACTGTAGCCTTCCAGATGTTGCAAAACTACTTTGTAGTTTTGCAATATTTGGAGGGCTACCGTTTGGAAATCCCTGTGCAGTGGTCTCTAAACTGTGGCCCTGTAGATTTTGCTAAACTACAACTCCCAGGTTGTCCACACAGCAGTTTGCTGTCTGGGCATGCTGGGATTTGTAGTTTTGCAACATCTGGAGGGCCACAGATTGGAGATCACTGTGCAGTGGTTTCTAAACCGTGGCCCTCTAAATCTTGCAAAACTACAACTCCCAGCATGCACAAACAGCAAATGACAGTCTCGCCATGCTGGGAGTTGTAGTTACGTACCTCCAGCTGTTGCATAACTACATCTCCCAGAATGCATTTTGGTGATCGGTACATGCTGAAAGTTGTAGTTTTGCAACAGCTGGAGGCACACTGGTTGGAAAATACTGAGTTAGGTAACAGAACCTAACTGAAGGATATCCAACCAGTGTGCCTCCAGCTGTTGCAAAACTACAACTCCCAGCATGCACGGTCTGTCAGTGCATTCTAGGAGTTGTAGTTTTGCAACAGTTGGAGGTCACCCCTCCCCCCCATGTGAATGTACAGGGTAAATTCACTAGGGCGGGTTTACAGTTAGTTTCCTACCTCAAGTTTGAGCTGCGGCAAATTTTCCGCCGCAGCTAAAACTCTTAGCGAGAAACTCACCGCAAACCCCCGTCCGTGTGAATGTACCCTAAAAACACTACACTAACACATAATAAAGGGTAAAACACTACATATACACCCCCTTACACTGTCCCCCCTCCCCCCCAGTAAAAATTAAAAATGTATCGTACGGCAGTGTTTCCAAAAAGGAGCCTCCAGCTGTTGCAAAACAACAACTCTCAGCATTTTCGGACAGCCACTGACTGTCCAGGCATGCTGGGAGTTTAGAAACAGCTTGAGGTACCCTGTTTGGTTATCACTGGCAAAGAAGACCCCTATGTCCACCACTAAGCAATCCCTAATTTAGTCCTCAAATGCGCATGGTGCTCTCTCACTTCGGAGCCCTGTCGTATTTCAAGGAAACAGTTTAGGGCCACATATGGGGTATTTCCATACTCGGAAGCAATTGCATTACAAATTTTGGGGGGCTTTTTCAACTTTTACCCCTTATGAATAAGAAAAGTTGGGGTCTACACCAGCCTGTTAGTGTAAAAACATAACATTTTTGCACTAACATGCTGGTGTTGCCCAATACTTTTTATTTTCACAAGAGGTAAAAGGAAAGAGACCCCCAAAGTTTGTAACACAATTTTTCCTGAGTACGAAAATACCCCATATGTGAACGTAAAATGCTCTGAGTACGCACAACAAGGCTCAGGAATGAGAGCGCACTTGTACATTTGAAGCCTCTACAACACTCACGGAACGTTCGTTAAATTTGGAGGGGAAAATTAAAAAAAATTTAACTAAAATGCTGGTATTACCCAAATTTTTTAATTTTCACAAAGGAAAATAGGAAAAAGGAGAAAGAACATACCCCATATGAGGATGTAAAGTTTTCTGCGGGCAAACTACAATGCTCAAAAGAGAAGGAGCGACATTGGGCTTTTGGAGAGAAAATTTGTCCGGAGTTGAAGGCCACGTGTGTTTACAAAGCCCCCTTAGTGCCAGAACAATGGACCCCTCTTCCACATGTGACCCCATTTTGGAAACTATACCCCTCACATAATGTAATAAGGGGTACAGTGAGCATTTATACCCCACAGTTGTCTGACAGATTTTTGGAACAGTGGTCTGTGAAAATGAAAAATGCTATTTTTCGTTTACACAGCCCACTGTTCCTAAGATCTGTCAAACGCCAATGGGATGTAAATGCTCACTGCAATCCCTTATTAAATTATGTGAGGGGTGTAGTTTTCAAAATGGGGTCAAAATGGGGGGTCCACTGGTCTGGCACCAAAGGGGGCTTTGTAAATGCATAAGGCCCCCAACTTCTATTCCAACCAAATTCTCTCTCCAAAAGCTCAATGGCACTCGTTCTTTTCTGAACATTTTAAGTGTGCCAGCAGAGCACTGGACATCCACACATGGGGCATTTCCATACTCAGAAGAAATGGGTTTACAAATTTTGGGGGGTGTTTTCTCCTATTACCCCTTGTAAAAATGTAAAATTTGGGGAAAAACCAGCATTTTAGTGAAAAAATAAACATTTCATTTTCACATCCGACTTTAACAAAAAGTCGTCAAACACCTGTAAGGTGTTAAGGCTCACTGTACCCCTTGTTACGTTCCTTGAGGGGTGTAGATTCCAAAATAGTATGCCATCCGTTTTTTTTTTTGTTTTTTTTGCTGTTTCGGCACCATAGGGGCTTCCTAAATGCAACATGCGGGGGGCATGTTGCATTTAGGAAGCCCCTATGGTGCCGAAACATGGTGCCCCCCCCCCCCCCCCCAAAACCATTTCAGCAAAATTTTCTTTCCAAAAGCCAAATGTGACTCCTTTTCTTCTGAGAATTGTAGTGCGCCCGCAGAGCATTTTATGTCCTAACATGGGGTATTTCCATACTCCGAAGAAATGGGGTTACACATTTTGGGGGGCATTTTCTCCTATTACCCTTTGTAAAAATGATACATTTGGGGGGGAAAACTGCACTTTAGTGAAAAAAAAATTCATTTACACATCAGACTTTAACAAAAAATCATCAAACACCTGTGGTCATACAGAAAAGAGCTTCACAACTTCCTCTGGAGCATACAGCAGTTGATAAGTACTGGAATAATTAAGATTTTTTAATAGAAGTAAAATGCAAATCTGTATAACTTTCCGGCACCAGTTGATTTAAAAAAATGTTTTCCACCAGAGTACCCCCTTAAGGGTTATTTTCAAGAAAGTGTTTTCCTTTTTATTTCTGCGTATCGAAACATGCAAGATAACACAGCACGTGTACCAGCGCAATGCACTTTTTCAATGCATGCTTTACAAATGGGATCGCTTGTTTCACTGCTGAAGGATTTGAACTAGAGAAGTGCAACTGTGGTGTGCTGGAGCAGAACATCCTTGTTTACCTGCTCTGTCAGGTGGATGCCATGATATGGTGTCTGCTTCTGCAACCCAAACCTGTGTATTAATGTGCTTTGTGCTTTGTACCTTTAATGATATGTGAAGGGTTAACTGCATTTCTTTGTAAGGATGAGTAAGGGAACCACAGGAGCAATGCAGCTAATCGGGGCCCTTCAGACCTTCCTCCACCCTGATCTGACCAGACAGGGAGAAGTTTAAATGGGCACTGTCAGATACAAAAACTTTTTATGTAGTATACATCTTTGGCAAAACATTAACCTTTCTAATATACTTATTCTAATATTTTTATTTCCTTTGTATATAAATCATGGCCTATAAAATCATGGCTTTCTCCAAGCTGAAGTACAGGCATGGACAAAGTAAGGAAGTGAGAGTAGGCTAGCACTCCTCTGTGCTCTCTCCGGTCTGATAGGACTCTCGCTTATCCATTCTTGTGTACTGGATGGGGTGGGGGCTCAATCTCGGTTGGGGGGTTGCTTGCAATTGCCCCGTTGCCTTCCCCCTGGATCTGCCACTGCCTCTGGATAAGCATTTCATTTTATAATTGTGAACTAAATGGTATTTTTTAAACATAATTGCCCTGATTCATCAAAATGTGTGAGAGAAAAACTGGAGTGATTTTCCCGCAGCAGTCAATCACAGCTCAGGTTTCATTTTACCACAGCTCCTTAAGTTAGGAAAACTGAGCTGTGATTGGTTGATGTGGTAAAATCTCTCCAATGTTCTCTCATACATTTGATGAATGGATAAAGAGATTTCCTTCATGTTTTCTTTACACTTTTCTGACTGAATGGATATATTTATCCTTTTTTCTGTAAATATTTATGGGGACAGCCATCTTGACGTATCTGTTGTTAGTACATTTCACAAATATTTATGGCAGCCACATGGACATAGGAAACTGGTATCAGGAGAGGACTTATTGGCGCTGATTTACAATTATAAGTGTACCACATATACTATGAATTTTCGACACTTTTTTAGCCAATCATTGCTTGCATATATCTCCCAGGCCAATCAGAAGAGAGCATAGGATTATGCATAGGAAAGCATAGGATGACAGGGAGCACATGGTAGGTGTTAACACTGGTGTGGTGCTCTGTGGTGGACATTGTTGCTGTGATGCTTTGTCTGTGAGGTGATGTGGCTCGGAGCAGGGGGCCTGGTCAGACAGAAGTGGGTCAGCCTGTCCGCTGTGTCATTCTGTGAGCTTGGTGTCGATGGGGCAGTTGTCGCTAGCCGGCACTACGTCAGTGTTAGGTTAGGGACCCACTCTGACTAGATGGGCTTGACATGGCGAGTGGGCTTGTACTTTTTGATCAAAATTTATACTAACAACCTGTTTTTGAGATTATGCTGAGAAGCAAGTCGATCAAAACATAAATTGTGGATGTGTGGCTATGTTTCTGTTTCTCTATTTTTGCTGAGCATAGGATTAGGTCTAAGGGTACACTGCATTGCACTGCACATCTTGGAGAAAAAGCTGAGCAGTGAACCGTGCACAAAACAACTTACTGTGATCCCTTTAACACTACTATTCAAAGCAATTTGAATAAGTTATTGTGCAGTGGGCTGACCTCAGTGAGCTGCATTACTGTGTCCAGTTGCTGTATTACAAGGCCCAGAGTGTAACTGCACATAGAAAGCTACCACACGAAAACATAAAGCAATTTGAGCAAAGATTTGTGCAGTGGGCTGTCTTGTGTTTTACCTATATTTTCTTGCTCGTTTGACCAAATACAGAGCATTTCTAGCTGAGTTTAACAAAAAAAAAGCATTTCTAGCAGTGAAGGTAAACGTTCACTAGTATAGAGCATTTTTAATCAAAAGTAAATAAAATCAGCATTTTTAGCTGTGACAGTAAAAGTTGACAGTTTCCCACCACTTCACTATCACCCCAAAACAAAAAAAATCACCTCAAAATCTTGAGCAGAGATTCAGCTCAAATTACTCAATGTGAACATTTACTTTTCATAACAACACCAGATCAGCCTAGGGATATGTCGTAGGGAACTCAGTACTGTTAAACTGGGGTAACATATACAAAGTAATGCATTAAAGAGTTACCCTATATAGCTGGCCACAATACTACTAGATGGCCAGGTGGGTGAAATGCAAGTAAGGAACTAATACTTGAAAAGACTTTGATTGCAGTGAACATCCTGAAGCATTTTATGGGGAAATGTTCTTTTAGTTCTTAGTGTATTCTACAGTAAAATATTCAAAATAAAAAGAAATTAAAGACTTTTAAAATGTGTCTTTTGAAAGAACAAGGTAAAGTGATAAAACGCTGCACATCAAAATAGCACATACAAATGCATTGGTGAAAACTCAACTGCTTGTTTTATTATTATTCTGAAGCCTCTGATGTTTCCTTTTTAATTACATGAATAGCATTCTTATTTAGATGATTTAGCATTTGGCATACTGTACACTACTTCAATAAAGCGAATCACCATTCTGAAAAAATGTTGTTTCAACATGCTGATATTCCTATAAAAAGGGAATAAATATTTCAGAAGTAAAAAAAAAATCAGAAACTGCGGTAGCTAAGCCTAGTAAGCAAATATTTTTCTTCACATAGAACTACTTGTTTTTAGAATCTCAGTGGAAAAGGATTTTGGCTTGCTGCCATGTTATTAGTTAAGAAATCCAGAACACTGAAACATGTGATCGCCTGCGTCTGACAACAAGCACAGGTAAATGGAAACAAAGAAACACTGCTTGGACCTATAAAGGCACATTTCAAAACTTCATGAAACAAACACTATTCATTCCAATAGCCTAAAATGAGACAAAACAGAGACTACTTACTTAGCAGACAAAAGGACAGGAATCTGAGACGGGAAGTGTTGCTGGGAGTTCTAATGGTTTTCAGATGCTTGCTAGATACTGTTAAAGGCTCTGAGCAGAGCATTTTATTGGTAGAGACTTCTGAAGTATTTAGTAAGCAGAAGTAATATTTTTTTTTAATTTACTACAATAAAGGGTATGCTGTATTTACATACACTTTATAGTTCATTCAAGGCTACTGTAATGGGACAAAAACAAACCAAAATATTTCTAATATGTATCTACAAAAATTTTAATACATAAAAACAATAACAGTGTAAAATCAAGGGAGGGGCTGTTCACATGCATTTTTTTACCTGTTAAAAATTGTGTCCCGGTCCTTAAAGGGGTACTCCGTTACCTTGCTGTCGGAGCTCCACTTTCCAGCGTCCGGAAGTTATTGTTCCGAACAATGTGTGTGCGGGCTTCCGTGTTTAGGGATGCGAGGGGCGGCCCTGAACATGGAAGCCCGCACACACATCGTTCGAAACAATAACTTCCGGATGCTTGAAAGCGGAGCTCCGACAGCAAGGTAACGGAGTACCCCTTTAAGGTCCCATTACCGGGGTTTAAAGCATGCTCACGAGCTGAGCACGCTTTAAACCCAGTGGGTTTAAAAAAATTTAAATAGTGTAAAAAAAAATAATAATAAATGTAATAAATGTGAATAAGCCCTCCCCACCAATAAAAGTTTGAATCTCCCCCCATTTCCCATTTTTAAAATAAAATAATGTAATATAAAATAAAAATAATCATGTGGTACCGCTGCGTGCATAAATGTCCAACCTATTAAAATATAATGTTCGCTAAAATAGCACGATCAATGGCGTACATGTACAAAAAAATACCAAAGTCCAAAATTGTGATTTTTTTGGGTCACTTCATATACCATTAACCTCTTCAGGACATAGGGCGTATGGATACGCCCTGAATCCCGAGTCCTTAAGGACCGAGGGCGTATCCATACGCCCGTGGGAATTCCGGCCCCCACCGCTAGCCGGTTGGGGACCGGAGCCGGATGCCTGCTGAAATCGTTCAGCAGGCATCCCGGCATATCGCCCAGGGGGGTCAGTCCAGCGATCTGCGGCGATTCCGGGTCAATCGGGTCTCCAGTGACCCGGTGACCCGGAATTACTGGCTGTTCGGGGCCGTCTCTGACGGCCCCGAACAGCCAGAGCCTGCAAGGGTGAGGTGGCACTGGTGCCACCTCACGATCGCCCTGATTCGTCGGCCGGATTACCGGCCGACCAATCAGGGCGCCTGCTGCGGGTGTCACTCCCGCACCCGCTCCGCCCCTCTTCCGGAGGGCGTGAGCGGGTGCGGGAAGACGACCCCGGGTGCTGGGGACCCCGATCCCCGGCGCCCCTGTTGGCCGGGGCCCCAGGAGCAGCTGCGGCGGCGGGACTGACCTGTGTGCCGGCAGCAGCAGGAGGTGAGTGACAGCCTCCTGCTGTTGCTTAGCAACAGCTCCCAGCATGCAAAAAGGGCATGCTGGGAGCTGTAGTTATGCAACAGCAGGAGGCAGACCACCACAACTCCCAGCATTGCCTTATGGGCATGCTGGGACTTATGGTTTTGCAACAGCTGGAGGCACATTCTTTCTATGGAAAAGTGTACCTTCAGCTGTTGTCTAACTACAACTCCCAGCTTGCACAAACAGCTAAAGTGCATGCTGGGAGTTGTAGTGGTGCATCTGCTGGCTGCATAACTACAACTCCCAGCATGCCCGTTGGCTGTCGATGACTGCTGAGAGTTGTAGTTTTGCAACAGCTGAAGGCACACTGGTTGTGAAACTCAGAGTTTTTTTTTTTACCTCAGTGTTTCACGACCGGTGTGCCTCCAGCTGTTGCAAACTACAACTCTCAGCAGTCACCGTACACCATGCACCGTACATGCTGGGAGTTGTAGTTTTGCAACAGCTGGAGGCACACTGGTTGTGAAACACTGAGTTAGGTCACAAACTCAGTGATACATAACCAGTGTGCCTACAGTTGTTGCAAAACTGCAACTCTCAGCAGTCACCGACAGCCAACGGGCATGCTGGGAGTTGTAGTTTTGCAACAGCTGGATGTCCCCCCCAATGTGAACGTACAGGGTACACTCACATGGGCGGAGGATTACAGTAAGTATCTGGCTGCAAATTTGAGCTGCCGCAAACTTTCTGCTGCAGCTCAAATTGCCAGCGAGAAACTACTGTGAACCCCCACCCGTGCGACTGTACCCTAAAAACACTACACTACACTAACACAAAAAATAAAATAAAAAGTAAAAAACACTACATATACACATACCCCTACACAGCCCCCCTCCCCTCCCCAATAAAAATGAAAAACGTCTGGTAGGCCACGGTTTCCAAAACGGAGCCTCCAGCTGTTGCAAAACAACTCCCAGTATTGTCGGACAGCCGTTGACTGTCCAGGCATGCTGGGAGTTTTGCAACAGCTGGAGGCACCCTGTTTGGGAATCACTGGCGTAGAATACCCCTATGTCCACCCCTATGCAATCCCTAATTTAGGCCTCAAATGCGCATGGCGCTCTCACTTTGGAGCCCTGTCGTATTTCAAGGCAACGGTTTAGGGTCACATATGGGGTATCGCCGTACTCGGGAGAAATTGTGTTACAAATTTTGGGGGGTATTTTCTGCTTTTACCCTTTTTAAAAATGTAAAATTTTTGGGAAAACAAGCATTTTAGGTAAAAAAAAAATTTTTTTTTACATATGCAAAAGTCGTGAAACACCTGTGGGGTATAAAGGTTCACTTAACCCCTTGTTACGTTCCCCGAGGGGTCTAGTTTCCAAAATGGTATGCCATGTGTTTTTTTTGTTGCTGGCACCATAGGGGCTTCCTAAATGCGGCATGCCCCCAGAGAAATATTTGCGTTCAAAAAGCCAAATGTGACTCCTTCTCTTCTGAGACCTGTAGTGCGCCAGCAGAGCACTTTTCACCCCCCATATGGGGTGTTTTCTGAATCGGGAGAAATTGGGCTTCAAATTTTTAGGGGTATTTTCTGCTATTACCATTTTTAAAAATAAAAATTTTGGGGGAAAACAAGCATTTTAGGTAAATTTTTTTTTTTTTTTTTTTTTACATTTGCAAAAGTCGTGAAACACCTGTGGGGTATTAAGGTTCACTTTATCCCATGTTACATTCCCCGAGGGGTCTAGTTTCCAAAATGGTATGCCATGTGTTTTTTTTTTTGCTGTTCTGGCACCATAAGGGCTTCCTAAAGGTAACATGCCCCCCAAAAACCATTTCAGAAAAACGTACTCTCCAAAATCCCCTTGTCGCTCCTTCCCTTCTGAGCCCTCTACTGCGCCCGCCGAACACTTTACATAGACATATGAGGTATGTGCTTACTCGAGAGAAATTGGGCTACAAATACAAGTAAAAATTTTGTCCTTTTACCCCTTGTAAAAATTCAAAAATTGGGTCTACAAGAACATGTGAGTATAAAAAATGAAGATTGTGAATTTTCTCCTTCACTTTGCTGCTATTCGTGTGAAACACCTAAAGGGTTAAAAGGCTGACTGAATGTCATTTTGAATACTTTGGGGGGTGTAGTTTTTATAATGGGGTCATTTATGGGGTATTTCTAATATGAAGACCCTTCAAATCCACTTCAAACCTGAACTGGTCCATGAAAAATACTGAGTTTGAAAATTTTGTGAAAAATCGGAAAATTGCTGCTGAACTTTGAAGCCCTCTGGTGTCTTCCAAAAGTAAAAACACGTCAATTTTATGATGCAAACATAAAGTAGACATATTGTATATGTGAACCAAAAAAAATGTATTCGTAATATCCATTTTCCTTACAAGCAGAGAGCTTCAAAGTTAGAAAAATGCTAAATTTTCAAATTTTTCATCAAATTTACGGATTTTTCACCAAGAAAGGATGCAAGTATCGCCAAAAATTTACCACTATGTTAAAGTAGAATATGTCACGAAAAAACAATTTCGGAATCAGAATGATAACTAAAAGCATTCCAGAGTTAATAATGTTTAAAGTGACAGTGGTCAGATGTGCAAAAAACGCTCCGGTCCTTAAGGCCAAAATGGGCTCCGTCCTGAAGGGGTTAAAAAACAGCAAAAATATTTTATAGCCCTGTATGCAAAAAAAAAGAAAAAAAAAGAAAAAAGGTATAGGGGTCAGAAGATGACAATTTTACAAATAAAACCTACATACATTGGATATCCTTGTAACAGTATGGACCTACAGAATAAAGACAAGGTGACATTTTTACCGGAAAGTGAACTGCGTAGATACGGAAGCCCTAAAAAGTTACAAAATGGCGTTTTTTTTTATTTTATTTCACCCCACATAAAAAAATTATTTTCTTTCACTGAAGATTATGGCATTACAAAATATAATTGGTTTATGCATGGGGGAGTGGCTTCTGGAGCGTGGTGGGAGCTTCGAACCTAGGATGTGAACTTGGGATGTTAAGGAGCGATCTGCAGATCCAACGGCACTAAACCAGCACACACTGGCAAGGAGAAGGACTTTTCAGACCCATAACACCTTTATATATATCTATACTGTAAGTCCGTCTTGGGGAATTAGAAAAAAAGAAGCAAACTAAGAAACGGAGCTTCTCTCTAACACAACCCACAGCAAGACAAAGAAAAATTAGCCCTAGAAAGCCTCTCCGGAGTGTGACGCCTTCCAGGACCTGGATGGGATTCCCCAGGCTGAGCAACCTGGGCGCAGTTGATGATGGAGGAAGTAGGCACCGGCATGGGCATCCATGGCAGCGAGGGGAAGGATAGCCAGAGCAGAGTGCAGCTAGCAAAGAAGGGCCTGCTGAAGCCGCCACAGTGAGTACTATCCTAAAAAGCAGGATCTGGACACTACAGAGAATAGGGGCAGGTGCGTGGCAGTCTGATATTACTATGGATGCTGGAAACCGGTTACCGGTTAAAGTAGAATATGTCACAAAAAAACAATCTCGGAATCAAATTCATAAGTAAAAGCATCCCAGAGTTATTAATGCTTAAAGGGGTATTCCGCCCCTAGACATCTTTTTTTTTCGAATTCAAAAAGAAGTTTATTAAGGACCAATAGTAATACAAAAACATTAGAAACGTCATCCGCCAGGATATACATTTTCTGACAGGAAAGCATATGTAAGCAATTCTGCATGAGATGGCAGCAATACATTGACAATGAGGAGATACAAATAAAGGCAGCAAATAGGCATATGAGGAGTCCCGGGAGCTACGCCTCCCAGTCATCCCGTACACAAGAAAGGGACGTGTAGCAGCCAATGCAAAAATGACAATAAGCAACATGAGAGCAAGTAAACCAGCATAATCAAGCCGGGTGAACAATAAATGATCAGTAGGCGGAATATGGGCAAGGAAAGACACTATAAGCCCGTAACATATCAACTAAATCAAACAAAAACAACACCGAGAAGGGAAGACTAAACAACACAAACCGAAGAAAAGAGAGACGGAGAGGGGGAAAAAAAGAAAAGGGGGGATAAAGAAGGACACACTGGGGGAAAGAGGGAGGGGGAACCCGGGAAAGGGAGAGAAACTCCACCGTGGAAAAGGACCACCAGGGCCAGGGGCGTCCAACCAGTTCCCAAAAAGTGCGTCCTCAGGACCCCACCTCAGGGGGACAGGTTCACGGCACCGCAGGCAGGGGAGTCCAAAAACGCAGACCACGGCATCCAGCGCAGCAAAAACCGCTCAGATTTGGATGCCGTCTCCGCCATGCACTCCTCCATCCCATGTATATAGATTACTTCACGGACCCAGTCAGAAATTGTCGAGGGTTGGGCAGATTTCCACTTTCTAGGTATGACCCTACGTGCCGCGGAGAGAAGAATACACACCAAGCCCGCCTTCATGGATTTGATTGAGCCCGGGAGCATCGACAGCAATACAGCCTGTGGGGAACAGGGAACAGCAATGTCCGTCACCCTCTTAATGATCTCCAGAATCCCCGACCAAAATGGGAGAAGAAGGGGGCAGTCCAGCCAAACATGAGACATGGTCCCGGGAGAAGCGCCACATCTCCAGCATACATCTGAGATGGAGGGATAGAAGCGGTGCAACAATGCAGGTACACGATACCATCTAGACAACACTTTAAAGTTGGTCTCTTGTAATTTCACCGAGACCGAGGCACCATGACAAAGGGCATAAGCCTTGGTCCAATCCTGCCGGGCAAGAGTGCAGCCCAACTCCCGAGACCATCCCCCCTGATGAGCCAAAGGTTTAGAACAGGTATGATCACGTAAGAGGGCATAGAGAACAGAGACCAAACGACCAGGGGGTTCAGTACTAAAACAGAGGGACTCAAAGGGGAGCGGGGATCTATGAAGGTCCAGTACCTGCTTCCAATTAGAGTAAAAATGGGCAAGTTACATATATTGCCATAAGTGAATGGGAGCTGGGGAACCACCTGGAACTATCTCCGCCAATGATTTAATGGAGCCCGAGTGTAAAACGTGGGCGCAAACAAAGACCGTCCCCCTGACCTTACCCAGAAAGGGACCTGCTACCGCACCCGGGGTGAAATCGGGGTTATCACGAAGAGGCGTGAGGGGGCCGTTGGGGCGCAGGAGACCCATCTTGTCAAAAAAGCGATGGCACACCCGGAGCACAGACTGCGCCACAAACGGGAGGCTCGCCATTCGAGAGGATGTCCAATACGATACTCGCAGCCAGGGGAGCGAAGTGAGCGGGACAGGTGTCAAGAGGGTCTCCAAGCGCACCCAAAGTTTCCCCTTAGAGTGGTGGAACCAATTCAGTATTCTCGTGGCTACCGCAGACAGGTAATAGAGAAAGGGGTCAGGGAGAGCCAGACCCCCCTCAGACTTAGGACGCACCAGCGCACTCCGAGCCATACGATGGCCCACCGGACCCCACACATATTTAGTCCACATTCTATCCAGGGCAGTGAAGAATGTGCGGGGGAGGAGGACAGGTATAGTTTGAAAGAGATAGAGAAGACGAGACAAAAGATTCATTTTGATAATGTTGACCCTCCCAATCCAGGAAAAGTCACGTCTGTCCCATTTAGTCAGGTCAGAGGAGAAAGAGGAGAGTAAGGGGCTAAAGTTCAAGTCATATGTGCGGGTGAGATGGTTGGGGACCTGAACCCCTAGGTATGTGATAGAGGAAGTAGCCCATCTAAACTGATATCTACTTTTAAGGGCCGAGACCCCTATCGGGCCAAGGGAGACATCCAAGACTACACTTTTCGTCAGGTTCAACTTGAAGTTACTAAACCGACCATAATCAGAGATGAGCGATAGGAGGGCCGGGAGACTGGACTCAGGGGACGAGAGGTATATTAAGAGGTCATCCGCGAAAGCTGCACATTTAACCTCCTCGCCACAGAACTTGACACCCCTCACCTCCGTGCTCTGTCTGATTGCCTGGAGTAAATGTTCCATAGCTAACACATAGAGAAGAGGGGACAGGGGGCAGCCCTGCCTAGTACCATTACGTATAGCTATAGGGGTAGACAGGGACCCGTTAATGCGTACCCTAGCCTGAGGACTTGTGTATAGTGCAAAAATGCGTTGTAGCATCATAGGGCCCAAACCCAAATTAGAAAGGGCCCCTCACAGGAAGCCCCAAGCCACCCTGTCAAAAGCCTTCTCGGCATCCAGGGATAGTAAAATACAAGGAATGCGAGAGACCTGGGCATGATGTATCAAAGAGAAAGTCTTCAAGGTATTATCTCAAGCTTCTCTGGTAGGTATAAACCCCACCTGGTCCGGGTGGACGAGGGCCCCCAGCAAGGGGGACAAACGCTCCGCCAAGAGCTTTGCATACAGTTTAGCATCAACGTTTATGAGGGAGATCGGTCTATAACTCTGACAAAGGTTGGGGTCCTTGCCCTCTTTAGGGATGACCGTAATAAAGGCCTGTAGGAAAGATTGGGGGAAAGGAGAGGCATCTGAGACCGCATTAAAGGCCCCAAGGAGGCACAGAGACAACTCTCTAATAAGAAGTTTGTAAAACTTCGAGGTATAGCCATCGGGGCCAGGAGCTTTGCCGGACGGCATGGACTTAACAGTCTCCATTACCTCCTCCAGGCCAAAAGGGCGCTCCAGATCAAGAAGCGACTGGGGAGGGAGGGTGGGCAGCTTGGTCCTCCGCAGGTATTCTAAGAGAGCTGGAGGGGGGTCACCCGAGTCAGGGGTCTGAGAGTCCAGATTATAAAGGTCAGTGTCATAGGAATGAAAACAGTCTAAGATCTGGGAGGTCAGGTGGACCAGGGAGCCCGAGAACGACTTAATGGAGGGCATATGGAGGGCCGCCCTTTTATCCCGCAATGCCCTAGCTAGCATCCTACCCGCCTTATTACCCCATTCATAGTACACACTAGAGCAAATCTGACGGTATCTGTTATGTTGTTTATCTATCCGCACCTGTATCTCCCTCCGGACCGCAAGTAACTCACGGTAGACCTCCTCATAGAGAGAGGATTTATGCCGAGACTCCAAGGAATTTAGTTGAGCGAGAAGGTCTCGCAACTTCTGAGATACCTCCCGCTTAAGACGGGCACCATGTTTAATAAGTACGCCTCTAAGCACACATTTCAGCGTTTCCCAACGGCACTGAGGGGACGTGGGATCGCTGGCATGATCCAGAGTAAAATTAGCAATCGCTGCCCTCAGATCAGCCAGACACAGCGAGTCAGAGAGGAGCGATTCGTTAAGTCTCCACATAAAGTCTCTCCTCGGACCATTCGGCAGCGATATGTCACAAAAAAACGGTGCATGGTCCGAGAAAACAATGGAACCAATGGAGGAGGACAGTACCTGAGGGAGAAGACAGTGACTAACAAAGATATAGTCCGGCCTAGTGTATACTTTACGGGCGTGAGAATAGAAAGTGTAGTCACGTGTGTCTGGATGAGCCAGTCTCCATGGGTCCGTCAATTGCATAGAGTAGAGAAGTCGTCGGATCTTATTTAGCTGAGCATGAGACATGACAGAGGTCCCCGAGGAACAGTCTAAGGAAGGAAACAGAGAGACATTAAAATCCCCGCAAACCATCAACACCCCCTGGGAGAACGCGGTCAGGTCATCCAACACTGTACGCAGGAAGGACAGCTGGCCACTATTCGGGGCATACACATTGGCAATCGTGTAAGTCCTGCCTTGAATGGAGCAGGTAACAAAAACATAACGGCCCCCCTCCCCCACTTTGGAGTCCAATACCTGTAATGATAGAGACTTATGGAACAATATGGCTACACCCTTAACCTTCTGACTAGGGTCATTACTCTGGTAGCACGTAGGATAATAGCGGTTTCGAAGCACTGCAGCATGATCCCGGAGGAGATGCGTCTCCTGGAGGCAGACCACCATAGCCCTCTGCTTGTGCAAAGAGTAAAGAATCTTCGCTCTCTTCTCAGGGACGTTGAAGCCCTGGACATTCAGGGAGGCAATTTTAAGGGACGACATGGTCCAGACCAGCTATACCCAGCGGAGAGAGCGAGGAGTCGGCAGAGAGCGGGGACAAGGGTCAGGGGAGATAAGGGACGGGACCAGAGGACCACACAGACGGGGGACAAAAAAAACACAACACCGGAGTAGGAGAGAAGGGATAAACAAGGAGGGGGAAGAGAAAGGGAAAACAAGGACGGCAGAGGGGAGGAAGAATCAACGACAAAGAGAACACTCAGGGGGAGAACAGGTACAAAAACAGCAGCTCAACAAACGGCTGCAAAAGTGGACTAAATATATAGCACAAGGCTAAGCACAGGCAGGGAATAATCCTGCCTCAACCTATTGGGGGCAATGTGGAGACAGAAGCATCACAACAGGAAGGAAAATGCCAGAAAAGGGAGAGGAGCCCCAGTGACCGGCACGGGGAGAGAGGGTAGCAAAAAAGAAAAGAGAGAGGCAGCAGAGGGGAGGGCATGTACGGGAGGGAAACAACCCGGCAATGGCTACAGCGCGGCCACATGGGCCTGCGTCATCCGCACCTAAAATAGAGAGAAAAGATAAAAAAACATAAATAAAAAAAAAAAAACAGTGAGACAGCGGAAATAGCACTATACACAGGCATTATCAGAACGTCAAATCACAGGTAGGCAGCAATCAACCCTCTCGGAAACCTCCCGGCCTTTCCGTAGAGCCAGATCTGGTGCGATGGCGGCGTCGAGAGCGTTGGGGCCGCGGGGAGAACCTCTCAGATTGGGAGGAGCGCAGCCTAGGCTGGGGCGGGAGGAGGGAGGAGAAGGGGTCAGCAGCCAGTTCCACCCATCCCGGGAGTGACACATGAGGGAGATCAAACGCCCGGAGAAAATGGGGGAGGTCCTCCAAGGTGCGCAAGGTAGCAGACTTGTCTTGGTGATGAGCATGCAGGGCAAACGGAAAGCCCCAGCGGTACACGATGTGGCGGGATTGCATCTCATGCAGGAGGGGCTTCAGGGCTGCCCGCAGGCGAAGCGTGTGTCTTGATAAATCCGGAAAGAGCTGCAGCTTAGCCCCATCAAAGTCAAAGTCCCTGAGCTGTCGGGCCTTTTGCATAATCTCTTCTTTCTCAGAGAAATAGTGAATGCGACAGATAACGTCCCGTGGCTTAGCAGGGTCTGAGCTAGGAGGACGGAGAGCTCTGTGTGCCCGGTCAATAGCAATTGGGGACTGAGCCGGACGGCCCAGGATAGAATTGAAGATGTCTGTTAACGTAGGCAGAAGACCATCAGTCCGAGTCGCCTCCGGGAGACCCCGTAGTCTGATATTGTTGCAACGGTTTCGGTTTTCCTGATCGTCCATATGAGAGTGCAATAGCTTCTGATTAACCGCTTGTTTAGAGACTGCAGCCCTAAGCTCAGCAATAGATTCCTGGGTGTCAGATCAAAAGGATTCCAGAGTACTAACTGTTGCGGAGAGGGTTTGCACCTCAGACTGCACCTCCTGGAGGTCCCGTCTCCAGGCAGAACGCAGGTCCTCCCTGAGGGCTACAATATCAGCCTTGGTTGGTAAAAAAGATAATAACGCTTGGAGCTCAGGGTGGGATTGCAGTATTTGGGCTGCAGCAGAGCTTGGTGGGATAGGGTCCAGGACAGGTGCAGGGGCGGGCAGTTGTGGGGGCCTCTGTGAGAGTTGTGGGGGGCAGGACACCACAGTCTCAGTCCCAAAGTCATCAGCTGGGGCCTGTAGGGGCCAAGGGCTACCCCCTGAGGAGGACCAGGAGGGGGCCGGTGAGGGAGGAGGTCGCACCTCCTCAGGTGCCCGGGAAAGTGGGCCCAGGGGGGGAGGTGAGGAGGGGGCTGCCACGGCAGAGTAGAGAAGGGGGGATCCCTGCGATTCAGGACAGTCCGCCATTGCCGTGGTGATGTCCCCAGTCAGGATGGGGACCCCAGATAGCTGAAGGGGCCACCTCACCCCCGTTGTCGCAGGTGGCGTGGGCAGGGGCTCAGCAGCCCAGGTGATGTCCGGCCTAGGACTGGAGAGGGGAGCTGAGGGCTGATACGGTCGGGGCTGCAGTGGCGTGTGCAGAGCGGCCTCCGCAGCTCCCGACGGTTCCGGCAGAAGAGGGGCGCCCCGTGAGGTTAGAGCAGCTGGGGCAGGTAAGCACAGATCCCCGACGGGCAGATCAATCAGCAGCGGGACGGAGGGGATCCTATCCGGGTCCGCACACTCACCGGGGGCCTGGTGTCCCCGCCGCTTCTTCCCGTCTCCTGCGCCTGAGGACCGAGATGGCGTCTGCTGCGAGGTGCCGCTGACGGTGGGCGGGGCTTCACGCTGCTGTGAGGGAGCGGAAGATGGCGGCAGCCCTGGGGGGACTGCGTCCATGGAGTCCTGGAGCCCGGCCAGGGGGGAAAAATAATTTGAGATCTGTGCCGGGGGAGCCCGGGAGTTTCCCACGCCCTTGGGAACTTTTAGTTTCATCCTCCGCACCATCGTACAGGTATTGTGGGCCTCTCTCTCCCGTGCAGTCACGGAGCTCACAGAAAAGACAACTAGACGGCGCGCATAGCAGGCCACGCCCCCCGCCCCTAGACATCTTATCCCCTATCCCCTATCCAAAGGATAGGGGATAAGATGTCAGATCGCCGCGGTCCCGCTGCTGGGGATCCCCGGGATCCCCACTGCGGCACCGCGCTATCATTACAGCACAGAGCGAGTTCGCTCTGCACGTAATGATGGGCGGTACAGGGGCCAGAGCATCGTTACGTCATGGCTCCACTCCTTGTGATGTCACGGCCCGCCCCTTTCAATACAAGTCTATGGGAGGGGGCGTGGTGGTCGCCACGCCCCCTGCCATAGACTTTCATTAAGGGGGCGGGCCGTGATGTCACGAGGGGCGGAGCCATGACATCACACTGCTCCGCCCCTTGTATCACCCATCATTACACACAGAGCGAACTCGCTCTGTGCTGTAATGATAGCGCGGTGCCGCAGCGGGGATCCCAGGGCTCCCCAGCAGCAGGACCGTGGCGATCTGATATCTTATCCCCTATCCTTTGGATAGGGGATAAGATGTCTAGGGGCGGAGTACCCCTTTAAGGAGCCCGTCATTACGCACAGAGCGAACTCGCTCTGTGCAGTAATGATAGCGTGGTGCTGCAGCGGGGATCCCAGGGATCCCCAGCAGCGGGACCGCGGCGATCTGACATCTTATCCCCTATCCTTTGGATAGGGGATAAGATGTCTAGGGGCGGAATACCCCTTTAAAGTGACAACGGTTAAATTCTCTGGTACTTAAGGTGAAAATGGTCTTCGTCGTTAAACCCTTAAGGACCCAGCCAATTTTCACTGTGGGACCCGGCCATTTTTTGCACATTTGACCACTGTCACTTTAAACATTAATAACTCTGGATGGTTTCACCTTTAATTCTGATTCCGAGACTGCTTTTTCGTGACATATTCTACTTTATGGTAGTGGTAAAATTTTGTCGATACTTACATCATTTTTTGGTGAAAAATGCCAAAATTTTATGAAAAAATTGAAAATTTTGCATTTTTTTTTTACTTTGAAGCTCTTCGCTTATAAGGAAAATGAATATTCCAAATAAATTATATATTGATTCACATACACAATATGTCTACTTTATGTTTGCATCATAAAGTTGACATGTTTTTTACTTTTGGAAGACATCAGAGGGCTTCAAAGTATAGCAGCAATTTTCCAATTTTTCACATTTTCAAAATCTAAATTTTTCAGGGACCAGATCAGTTTTGAAGTAGATTTGAAGGGCTTACATGTTAAAAAATACCCCACAAATGACCTTATTATAAAAACTGCACCCCCTCAAAGTATTCAAAATGACATTCAAAAGGTTTGTTAACCCTTTAGGTGTTTCACAGGAATAGCAGCAAATTGAAGGAGAAAATTCAAAATCTTCATTTTTTACACTGGCATGTTTTTGTAGACCCAGTTATTCAATTTTTACAAGGGGTAAAAGGAGATAAATCTTCCTAAAATGTGTAACCCAATTCCTCTCGAGTAAGGAAATACCTCATATGTGTATGCCAAGAGTTTGGCGGGCGCAGTAGAGGGCTCAGAAGGGAAGGAGCGACAGTGGGATTTTGAATAGTGAGTTTTTCTGAAATGGTTTTTGGGGGGCATGTCACATTTAGGAAGCCCCTATGGTGCCAGAACGGCAAAAAAAAACACATGGCACACTTTTTTGGAAACTACACCCCTCAAGGCACATAACAAGGGGTACAGTGAGCCTTAACACCCCACAGGTGTTTGACAACTTTTCGTTAAAATTGGATGCGTAAATGATTTTTTTTTTCACTAAAATGCTGGTTTTCCCTCAAATTTAAAATTTTTACAAGGGATAATAGGACAAAATGCCCCCCCAAAATTTGTAACACCATCTCTACTGAGCATGGAAGTACCCCATGTGTGGACATCAAGTGCTCTGCTGGTGCACTACAATGCTCATAAGAGAAGGAGTCACATTTGGCTTTTGAAAAGCAAATTTTGCTGAAGTGGTTTTTGGAGGGCATGTCGCAATTAGGAAGCCCCCTATGCTGCCAGAACACCAAAAAAAAAAACATATGGCATACTATTTTGGAAACTACACCCCTCAAGGAACGCAACAAGGGGTACAGTGAGCCTTAACATCTCACAGGTGTTTGACGACTTTTTGTTAAACTCGGATGTGTAAATGAAAAAAAAATGTCACTAAAATGCAGTTTTTCCCCCCAATTTTTTTTATTTTTACAAGGGGTAAGAGGAGAAAATGACCCCCAAAATTTGTAACCCTGTTTCTTCTGAGTATGGAAATACCCAATGTGTGGACGTCAAGTGCTCTGCGGGCGAACTGCAATGCTCAGAAGAGGAGGAGTGCCATTGAGCTTTTGGAGACAGAATTTGGTTGGAATAGAAGTCGGGGGCCATGTGCGTTTACAAAGCCCCCTGTGGTGCCAGAACAGTGGACCCCCCACATGTGACCCCATTTTGGAAACTACACACCTCACAGAATTTAGTAAGGGGTGCAGTGAGTATTTACACCCCACTGGCGTTTGACAGATCTTTGGAACAGTGGGCTGTGCAAATGAAAAAATACATTTTTCCTTTTCATGGACCACTGTTCCAAACACCTGTGGGGCGTAAATGCTCACTGTACCCCTTATTACATCACGTGAGGGTGTAGTTTTCAAAATAGGGTCACGTGGGGGGGGTCCATTGTTCTGGCACTATGGGGGCTTTGTAAACATACGTGGCCTTCAATTCCGGACAAATTTTCTCTTCAAAATCTCAGTGGTGCTCCTTCTCTTGTGAGCATTGTAGTGCGCTAGCAGAGCACTTGACATCCACATATGGGGTATGTTCTTACTCAGAAGAAATGGGGTTACAAATTTTGGGGGGCTTTTTTCCCTATATTCCCTTTTGAAATTGGTAACACCAGCATTTTCTTTTTCCATCCAACTTTGAAGAATTTTCATTAAACACCTGTGGGGTGTTAAGGCTCACTATACCCCTTGTTACGTTCCGTGAGGGGTGTAGTTTCCAAAATGGCGTCACATGTGGGTATTTCTTTTTTTGCGTTTATGTCAGAATCGCTGTAAAATCAGCCACCCCTGTCCAAATCACCAATTTAGGTCTCAAATGTACATAGTGCGCTCTCACTCCTGAGCCTTGTTGTGCACCCGCAGAGCATTTTACACCCACATATGGGGTATTTCCATACTCAGGAGAAATTGTGTTACAAATTTTGGGGCTCTTTTTTTTTAATTTTAACACTTGTGAAAATAAAAAGTATGGGGCAACACCAGCCTGTTAGTGTAATTTTGTAAAAAAAATTTACACTAACAGGCTGGTGTAGCCCCCAACTTTTCCTTTTCATAAGGGGTAAAAGGCGAAAAAGCCCCCCAAAATTTGTAGTGCAATTTCTCCCGTGTACGGAAATACCCCATATGTGATCCTAAACTGTTTCCTTGAAATAAGACAGGGCTCCGAAGTGAGAGAGGGCCAAGCGCATTCAAGGACTAAATTAGGGATTGCATAGGGGTGGACATAGGGGTATTCTACGCCAGTGATTCCCAAACAGGGTGTCTCCAGCTGTTGCTAAACACCCAGCATGCCTGGACATTCAGTGGCTGTCCGGAAATGCTGGGAGTTGTTGTTTTGCAACAGCTGGGGCCTCCGTTTTGGAAACACTGCCGTACAATAGACATGTGCAATTTGTTTCGGCACAAATGTCAAATTTACCGAATTTTACCGTTTTCGGGCATTCGGACCGATCCGAATGCACGAAAACACATTTTGAAAATTCCCGAATAGCCACAATAATTCGAATAGCAAAATAACGAATGCATTCATTATTTACCGAATGCATGCAGTGAATAACGAATGCATTCGTTATCCGTAAACGAACGTAAAGAATTCATTCTAATAAAAAAAATAATAATAAAAAAGATACAGTAGTGATGGAAAACATTTTATCTAACGAAATGCATCATTTTATTATGAAATGTTTATTAATTTTAAACAGGGATCAATTTATGTGAGCAGGTAAAGCACAAAAAATGTAGCCGACAATAATAAAAATGTAGTGTGTGCGTGTTTTATTTTTTAGGTAGTACTACTACTCGTAGCATGGATCAGACTGTTCCATGATGGGAGTAGTAGTTACCTGTACTAATTGACAGATCGCCGGGGTCCCTTGCAATCCTCTTGTATAATGTATAGATGTGGCGGCCGCACTTCTATGGTCCCTGCACTGACGTATATATACACCTATTCATATTTCCCGCAGAGCTGTGATTGGTTAGATGGTTGCAGCCAATCACAGCTCTCTGTGAGAAATAGGAATATGTGTATAAATACGGCCGTGCAGGGGACCATAGGAGAGCTGTCGCCGCATCCATACATTATACAGGAGGATCACAGCGGGCGTTAGGAGTGATACCAGCAGTGATCTTTTCTTAACTACAAGTACTACTATTCCCAACATGGAGTATACTCTGCTCCATGCTGGGAGCTGTAGTACCTGCATTAATAGACAGATCGCAGCGGGTGTCAGAAGTTACACTTGCTGCAATATGTCTATTAATGCAGGTATTACAGCTCCCAGCATGGAGCAGAGTGTGCTCCATGTTGGGAGTAGTAGTACCTGCAGTAAGGGACAGATCACAGAAGATGTCACTCCTCCTGACACCCCCTGCGATCCTCCTGATGTGAATCTCGGGATCAGCTGTTCTCAAGGCTACAGAGCCAGGAGAACAGCTGACGCTGAGCCGTAGGTATACATCGTGTACCTACTGCCTAGCAAGAATTTACAGTGAGCCTGCAATGTGTATACAGTATACACATTGCTTGCTCACTTAACCCCTTGCTGAGCTGTGCCTATGCACAAGCCCAGCAAGGAAAGAGTTAAGTTTAAAAAGAAGGAGTTGTAAGCAGGACCCACTGTAACTGTAAGTATTACACTCCCTTGATACAAGTAGTTTTTCTTAATAGTTAATAACAGCTATTTGTCACCAAGGATATGGACAGCAGGATTGAAGGTTTTCTTCAGTGCACATTGTGCCACATGTATACATCTCTGGAGCAGCAGCTTCAGGGTGAATACCGCTGTGACAAATGTGAGCATGTTGCCCACCTGGAAGCTTGTATTAGAGATCTAGAGGAGCAAAATGCAACATTGAGGGCGATTAACAATCTTGAAAGGAGCTCTTACAGAGCAAGCAGTTAGTGGGGTAGAAATGGAGGTTGGAGAAACTAGCCAGGAGGCCCAAGTAGGGAGTTGGGTTAATGTAGTTAGAGGGACTGGAAAGGGGGCAAGGAAAAGGATGGCCCAAGTAAAATTGCCAAGTTGGGCGATGATGCGAGGGCATCAGTATCAGAGATGGCAACCCTAGTGGATACTGGTCTCCCTAACAGCCGGGGGAACAGCTCAACTAGTAGTGTGGGGGATGGTAACGCAGGTAGGCCAAGACAGTTAGTTGTGGTAGGGGATTCTATAATCAGGAAGACGGATAGAATAATTTGTTGCCAAGACCACCTCAACCGAATGGTTTGCTGTCTCCCTGGTGCCAGGGTTCGGCATGTGGTGGAAAGGGTGGACAAATTACTTGGGGGGGCTGGGGATGACCCAGCTGTCGTGGTCCATGTGGGAACCAACGACAGAATACATGGTAGGTGGAGGTCCTTGAAGAATAATTACAAGGAACTAGGTGCTAAGCTAAAGGGAAGGACCTCTAAGGTTGTGTTCTCTGGAATACTTCCTGTGCCATGCGCATCACAGAAAAGACAGCGGGAGCTTAGGGAGTTAAATGCATGGCTTAAGTCGTGGTGTAAGGGGGAAGGGTTTGGGTTTTTAGAGCACTGGGCTGACTTTTCATTGGGGTACAAACTCTATTCTACGGCTAATTTGCACCTGAATGGAAGGGGGTCCGCTGTGCTGGGGGAGAGAATCCTGGAAGGGGTGGCAGAGTATTTAAACTAGTTGAGTGGGGGGAGGATAATAAAGCAAAGAAAGCAGACAGTGGGATGGATAGGTTAGAGAGGGGTCAAGACATAATGGTGGGTGGAGAGGAGTCCTGTGGGGGGAGTTTAAGAGCAGTGGATAAGGAGATCCATGGGTTACAAACCAGCCATAAAAATAAATGTAGCCCGAAAAATTGTAACCCCAATAATTCAAAAAATCCCATTAGCCCCAATAACTCAATAACTACAATAAGCCCCATTAACTCAAAAAATCCCATTAGCCCCAATAACTTAAATAATAACGTTAGACCCAATAACGCAAAAAATCCCATTAGCCCCAATAATTTAACCCCTTAAGGACTCAGGGTTTTTCCGTTTTTGCACTTTCGTTTTTTCCTCCTTACCTTTTAAAAATCATAACCCTTTCAATTTTCCACCTAAAAATCCATATTATGGCTTATTTTTTGCATCACCAATTCTACTTTGCAGTGACATTAGTCATTTTACCCAAAAATGCACGGCGAAACGGAAAAAAAATCATTGTGTGACAAAATCGAAGAAAAAACGCCATTTTGTAACTTTTGGGGGCTTCCGTTTCTACGCAGTGAATATTTCGGTAAAAATTACACCTTATCATTATTCTGGAGGTCCATACGGTTAAAATGATACCCTACTTATATAGGTTTGATTTTGTCGCACTTCTGGAAAAAATCATAACTACATGCAGGAAAATTTAAACGTTTAAAAATGTCATCTTCTGACCCCTATAACTTTTTATTTTTCCACGTACAGGGCGGTATGAGGACTCATTTTTTGCGCCGTGATCTGAAGTTTTTATTGGTATGATTTTTGTTTTTATCGGACTTTTTGATCACTTTTTATTCATTTTTTAATGGTATAAAAAGTTACCAAAATACGCTTTTTTGGACTTTTGAATTTTTTTGCGCGTACGTCTTTGACCGTGCGGTTTAATTAATGATATATTTTTCTAGTTCGGACATTTAAGCACGCGGCGATACCACATATGTTTATTTATTTTATTTTTTTACACTGTTTTATTTTTTTATGGGAAAAGGGGGGTGATTCAAACTTTTATTAGGGAAGGGGTTAAATGACCTTTATTAACACGTTTTTTTAACATTTTTTTTGCAGTGTTATAGGTCCCATAGGGACCTATAACACTGCACACACTGATCTTTTACACAGATCACAGGCGTGTATTAACACGCCTGTGATCAGTGTTATCGGCGCTTGACTGCTCCTGCCTGGATCTCAGGCACGGAGCAGTCATTCACCGATCAGACACCGAGGAGGCAAGTAAGGGCCCTCCCGGTGTCCTGTCAGCTGTTCGGAACGCCGCAATTTCACCGCGGTCCCGAACAGCCCGACTGAGCAGCTGGGTCACTTCCACTTTAGAAGCGGCGGTCAGCTTTGACCGCCGCTTCTAAAGGGTTAATACCGCATATCGCCGCAATCGGCGATGTGTGGTATTAGCCGCGGGTCCCGGCCGTTGATGAGCGCCGGGACCAACGCGATATGATGCAGGATCACGGCGCGATCCTGCTTCATATCGCGGGAGCTGGCGCAGGACGTAAATATACGTCCTGCGTCGTTAAGGGGTTAAATAATAAGGTTAGACCCAATAACTCAAAAAATCCCATTAGCCCCAATAACTTAAATAGTACAATTAGCCCTTATAACTCAAATAATAACATTAACCCCAATAACTCAGAAAATCCCATTAGTGAGACTATATGTGTAAAACTTAATGGAAATGTAAAGTGTATGTTCACAAATGCCAGAAGCCTAGCAAATAAAATGGAGGAGCTTGAGGCCTTGATACTGGAGGAACATATTGATATAGTTGGGGTCACTGAGACATGGCTGGACTCCTCGCATGACTGGACTGTTAATCTGCAGGAGTTTAAATTATTTTGCAAGGACAGAACAAACAGAAAAGGTGGTGGAGTCTGTCTGTATGTTAGAAGTGGTATCAAAGTCAGTGTGAACGATGCCATAGTGTGTGATGGTTTTGAGGATGTGGAATCATTGTGGGTAGAATTAAAAAAGGTGGGAAATACTGAAAAAATAGTACTTGGTGTAATCTACAGACCCCCTAACATCACTGAGGTGATAGAAGGTCAGCTGCATAAACAAATAGAGAGGGCCACCCGGGCAGGTACAGTGGTAATAATGGGAGATTTTAACTATCCAGATATAGATTGGGGTCGGGGGCAGGCTAAAACTACAAAGGGGAGAAAATTCCTAAATTTATTGCAGGATAATTTTATGGGCCAGTTTGTGAAGGACCCAACAAGAAGTGATGCCTTGTTGGATCTGATCATTTCAAACAACGCAGAGCTGGTTGGTAATGTAACTGTGCGGGAAAACCTTGGTAATAGCGACCACAATATAGTTACTTTTGATTTAACCCCTTAAGGACGCAGGACGTACTCAAACGGCCCCTTTTCCGAGTCCTTAAGGACTCAGGATGTTTGAGTACGTCCTGTCAAATCCTGGCCCCCCGCCGCTAGCTGGAGGGGAGCCGGTGCCCGATGCCTGCTGAAATCGTTCAGCAGGCATCGGGGCATATCACCCAGGGGGTCATGATGACCCCCCATGTCGGCGATGTCAGATCTGCGGCAGATTCTGGGTCAATCGGGTCTCCAGTGACCCGGAATTACAGGCTGTTCGGGGCCGTCTCTGACGGCCCCGAACAGCCACAGCCAGCAGGGGTGAGGTGGCACTGGTGCCACCTCACGATCGCCCTGATTCGTCGGCCGGTTTCCCGGCCGACCAATCAGGGCGCCTGCTGTGAGTGTCACTCCCGCAACCCGCTCCACCCCTCTTCCGGAGGACGTGAGCGGGTGCGGGACGTGCACCCCGGGAGCTGGGGACCCCGATCCCCGGCGTCAATGTTGGGATCGGGGCCCCAGGAGCAGCGGCGACGACGAGGGACTGACCTGCGCGGTGTGGATCGTTGGAGGTGAGTGACAGCCTCCTGCTGTTGCTTAGCAACAGCTCCCAGCATGCAAAAAGGGCATGCTGGGAGCTGTAGTTATGCAACAGCAGGAGGCAGACCACCACAACTCCCAGCATGCCCTTATGGGCATGCTGGGACTTGTAGTTTTGCAACAGCTGGAGGCACATTTTTTCTATGGAAAAGTGTACCTTCAGCTGTTGTGTAACTACAAATCCCAGCTTGCACAAACAGCTAAAGTGCATGCTGGGAGTTGTAGTGGTGCATCTGCTGGTTGCATAACTACAACTCCCAGCATGCCCGTTGGCTGTCGGTGACTGCTGAGAGTTGTAGTTTTGCAACAGCTGAAGGCACACTGAGTTAAGTAGCAAACCAGTGTGTCTCCAGCTGTTGCATAACTACAATCCCCAGCCAAAGTAGTTGCCTCCGGCTGTTGCATAACTACAAGACCCAGCATGCCCTTCCGCTGTCCATACATGCTGGGGGTTGTAGCTTTCGCAACAGCTGAAGGCACACTGGTTGCAAAACACTGAGTTTGTTACCAAACTCGGGGTTTCACAACCAGTGTGCCTCCAGCTGTTGCAAAACTACAACTTCCAGCATACACTGATAGACGGTACATGCTGGGTGTTGTAGTTTTGCAACAGCTGGATGTTCCTCCCCCCAATGTACAGGGTACACTCACATGGGCGGAGGATTACAGTAAGTATCCAGCTGCAAGTTTGAGCTGCGGCAAATTTTCTGCCGCAGCTCAAACTGCCAGCGAGAAACTACTGTGAACCCCCGCCCGTGCGACTGTACCCTAAAAACACTACACTAACACACAATAAAATAAAAAGTAAAAAAACACTACACATACACATACCTCTACACAGCCCCCTCCCCAATAAAAATGAAAAACGTCTGGTACGCCACTGTTTCCAAAACGGAGCCTCCAGCGGTTGCAAAACTACAACTCCCAGCATGCACTGATAGACCGTACATGCTGGGAGTTGTAGTTTTGCAACAGCTGGATGTCCCCCCCCCTCCCCCCCAATGTGAACGTACAGGGTACACTCACATGGGCGGAGGATTACAGTAAGTATCCGGCTGCAAGCTTGAGCTGCGGCAAACTTTCTGCCGCAGCTCAAACTGCCAGCGAGTAACTACTGTGAACCCCCGCCCGTGCGACTGTACCCTAAAAACACTACACTACACTAACACAAAATAAAATAAAAAGTAAAAAAAAACACTACATATACACATACCCCTATACAACCCCCCTTCCCTCCCCAATAAAAATGAAAAACGTCTGGTACGCCACTGTTTCCAAAACGGAGCCTCCAGCTGTTGCAAAACAACTACTCCCATATTGCCAGATAGCCACTGACTGTCTAGGCATGCTGGGAGTTTTACAACAGCTGGAGGCACCCTGTTTGGGAATCACTGGCGTCGAATACCCCTATGTCCACCCCTATGTAAGTCCCTAATTTAGGCCTCAAATGCGCATGGCGCTCTCACTTTAGAGCCCTGTGGTATTTCAAGGCAACAGTTTAGGGTCACATATGGGGTATCGCCGCACTCGGGAGAAATTGTGTGTTTTTTAAAATGTAAAATTTTTGGGAAAACAAGCATTTTAGGTAAAAAAATATATATATTTTTTTACATATGCAAAAGTCGTGAAACACCTGTAGGGTATTAAGGTTCAAATTACCCCTTGTTACGTTCCCCGAGGGGTCTAGTTTCCAAAATGGTATGCCATGTGTTTTTTTTTTTGCTGTTCTGGCACCATAGGGGCTTACTAAATGCGGCATGCCCCCAGAGCAAAATTTGCTTTCAAAAAGCCAAATGTGACTCCTTCTCTTCTGAGACCTGTAGTGCGCCAGCAGAGCACTTTTCACCCCCATATGGGGTGTTTTCTGAATCGGAAGAAATTGGGCTTCAAATTTTGGGGGGGTATTTTCTGCTATTACCCTTTTTAAAATTGTAAAAATTTTGGGAAACCAAGCATTTTAGGTAAAAAATATATATATTTTTTTTACATATGCAAAAGTCGTGAAACACCTGTAGGGTATTAAGGTTCACATTACCACTTCTTACATTCCCCGAGGGGTCTAGTTTCCAAAATAGTATGCCATGTGTTTTTTTTTTTTGCTGTTCTGGCACCATAGGGGCTTCCTAAATGCGGCATGCCCCCAGAGCAAAATTTGCTTTCAAAAAGCCAAATGTGACTCCTTCTCTTCTGAGACCTGTAGTGCGCCAGCAGAGCACTTTTCACCCCCATATGGGGTGTTTTCTGAATCAAGAGAAATTGGGCTTCAAATTTTGGGGGGTATTTTCTGCTATTACCCTTTTTAAAAATTTAAACATTTTGGGAAAACAAGCATTTTAGGTAAAAAAAAAAATAGTTTTTTACATATGCAAAAGTCGTGAAACACCTGTAGGGTATTAAGGTTCACGTTACCACTTGTTACGTTCCCCGAGGGGTCTAGTTTCCAAAATAATATGCCATGTGTTTTTTTTTTGCTGTTCTGGCACCATAGGGGCTTCCTAAATGCGGCATGCCCCCAGAGCAAAATTTGCTTTCAAAAAGCCAAATGTGACTCCTTCTCTTCTGAGACCTGTAGTGCACCAGCAGAGCAATTTTCACCCCCATATGGGGTGTTTTCTGTATCGGGAGAAATTGGGCTTCAAATTTTGGGGGGTATTTTCTGCTATTACCCTTTTTAAAAATGTAAATTTTTTGGGAAACCAAGCATTTTAGGTAAAGAAAAATATATATTTTTTTACATATGCAAAAGTCGTGAATCACCTGTTGGGTATTAAGGTTCACTTTACCCCTTGTTACGTTCCCTGAGGGGTCTAGTTTCCAAAATGGTATGCCATGTGTTTTTTTTTTTTTTTTTGCTGTCCTGGCATCATAGGGGCTTCCTAAAGGTGACATGCCCCCCAAAAACCATTTGTCGCTCCTTCCCTTCTGAGCCCTCTACTGCGCCCGCTGAACAATTAACATAGACATATGAGGTGTGTGCTTACTCGAGTAAAATTTTCTCCTTTTTACCCCTTGCAAAAATTCAAAAATTGGGTCTACAAGAACATGCGAGTGTAAAAAATTAATATTTTGAATTTTTTCCTTCACTTTGCTGCTATTCCTATGAAACACCTAAAGGATTAATACACTTACTGAATGTCATTTTGAATACTTTGGGGGGTGTAGTTTTTATAATGGGGTCATTTGTAGGGTATTTCTAATATGAAGACCCTTCAAATCCACTTCAAAACTGAACTGGTAACTGAAAAATAGTGAGTTTGAAAATTTGGTGAAAATTTTCAAAATTGCTGCTGAACTTTGAAGCCCTCTGGTGTCTTCTAAAAGTAAAAACATGTCAACTTTATGATGCAAACATAAAGTAGACATATTGTATATGTGAACCCCCAAAAAATATATTTTGAATATCCATTTTCCTTACAAGCAGAGAGCTTCGAAGTTAGAAAAATGCAAAATTTTCATTTTTTTTAAATCAAATTTGGGGATTTTTCACCAAGAAAGGATGCAAGTTACCATAAAATTTTACCACTAAGTTAAAGTAGAATATGTCACAAAAAAACTATCTCGGAATCACAATAATAACTAAAAGCATTCCAGAGTTTTTAATGTTTAAAGTGACAGTGGTCAGATTTGCAAAAAACGCTCTGCACCTTAAGGTGTAAAATGGCCTGGTTCTTAAGGGGTTAAAACTAAATCCTACATGGCTGACAAATGATGTTAAAAGAGCAATAAACAACATAAAAAATGGCTTTTAAAAAATACAAATCTGATGGGTCAGATATAACATTTAAGCAGTACAAAGAACTTACTAAAATCTGCAAAAATGTAATAAAAACGGCAAAAATTCTAAATGAGAGACAAGTGGCCAAAGAAAGCAAACCCAATCCTAAATATTTTTTTTAGATATATCAATACAAAAAAAACAAGGACAGAGCATGTAGGACCCCTTAATAATGATAATGAGGAGGTTGTCATGGGCGATCAAGAGAAGGTGGAGCTACTGAATGGGTTCTTTAGTTCTGTATATACTATGGAAGAAGGAGGAGCTGACATTGGACAGGTCAGTGCTGGTAACACATCATGTAATGTACTGAACTGGCTTAATGTAGAGATGGTACAAGGTAAGTCAAGTAAAGTAAATGTAAGCAAATCTCCAGGACCAGATGGACTACACCCAAGAGTTCTTAGAGAGGTAAGTTCAGTAATATCTGTACCCTTGTTCATGATATTTAGAGATTCTCTGGCGCAAGGCGAATGTGGTACCAATCTTCAAAAAGGGCTCTAGGTCTTCCCCAGGGAATAATAGACCGGTAAGTCTAACGTGCATTGTGGGTAAATTGTTTGAAGGACTTATAAGGGATTACTTACAGGAATACATAGGGGATAATAGTATTATAAGTGATAACCAGCATGGGTTTACTAAGGAAAGAAGTTGTCAAACCAATCTAATTTGCTTTTATGAAGAGGTGAGTAGAAGCCTTGACAGAGGAATGCCTGTGGATATAGTGCTTCTGGATTTTGCTAAAGCATTTGATACTGTCCCTCATAGTCGTCTGACAGGTAATTTAAGGTCTTTGGGCTTGGAAACTTTAGTTTGTAACTGGATTGAACACTGGCTCATGGATCGTACCCAGAGAGTGGTGGTCAATAATTCATACTCTGATTGGTTCCCGGTTATTAGTGGTGTACCCCAAGGTTCAGTACTGGGCCCGCTGTTGTTTAATTTATTTATCAATGATATAGAGGATGGTATTAACAGCTCTGTTTCTATCTTTGCAGATTACACCAAGCTTTGTAGCACAGTACAGTCTATAGAGGATGTGCATAAGTTACAAGATGACTTAGATAGACTAAGTGTCTGGGCATCCACTTGGCAAATGAGGTTTATATGTAAATGTGGATATATGTATATGTGGATAAATGTAAAGTTATGCATCTGGGTACTTATAACATGCATGCGTTGTATGTCTTAGGGGGATTAAACTGGCAGAGTCACTGGTAGAGAAGGATCTGGATGTACTTGTAGATCACAGACTACAGAATAGCATGCAATGTCAGGCTGCTGCTTCCAAAGCCGGCAGGATATTGTCATGTATCAAAATAGGCATGGACTCAAGGGACAGGGACATAATACTCCCCCTTTATAAAGCATTGGTACGGCCTCACCTTGAATATTGTTCAGTTTTGGTCGCCTGTCCATAAAAGGGACACTGTGGAGCTGGAAAGGGTGCAGAGATGTGCGACCAAACTAATATGGGGCATGGAACATTTTAGCTACGAGGAACGATTAAAGGAGTTACAATTGTTTAGTCTTGAGAAGAGACGTTTAAGGGGGGATATGATAAACGTATATGAGTATATAAATGGCCCATACAAAAAATATGGAGAAAAACTTTTCCAGGTTAAACCCCCCCAAAGGACGAGGGGGCACACCCTCCATCTGGAGAAGAAAAGGTTTAGTCTAAAGGGGCGACACACCTTCTTTACCATAAGAACTGTGAATTTATGGAACAGTCTACCTCAGGAACAGGTCACAGCAGGAACAATTAATAGCTTTAAAACAGGGTTAGATACATTCCTGGAACAAAATAACAGTAATGCTTATGCAGAATTATAAAACAACATCCCGTCCCCTTATCCCCTTACACCCTTCCCTTCAATTCCCTGGTTGAACTTGATGGACGTATGTCTTTTTTCAACCATACTATGTAACTATGTAACTTACACTGCTGAACAGTGTAGGTTAACCCTTTGGGCGGTATACACTATATAAAGCTATCTATAGCTGTATATAGTGTATACAGAAGACGAAGTCCGCTTACTTCCCTCGAGCAGGTCAGTGTAGCTCCGCCCCCCTAGTGATGACGTCATTAGGGGTGGAGCTACAGATGGGATTAAGGCTAGTCTGAAGCTCTGTCCACATTGTTTGTTTTGGATAATGGGAACAGACCCTTCTGCCAGTGTCTACCCAGACAGGGAGACTCCAGCTGTTGCTAATCTACAACTCCCAGCATGCCCAGACAGCCAAAGGCTGTCTGGGCATGCTGGGTGTTGTAGTTGTGCCCCAATTGGTGCCTCCCTGTTTGGGTAGACATTGCATCATGGGTGCTCTCCCCAGCGGACAGCGCCAAAAATGCCATAACCAATTTTTTTGTGTTTTCTCCTTCTCGTTTCAGATCCGTATATGCAGAGGATTACGGCGGATTCGATGGATTACGGCGGATTCATTTTTTTTTTCTTTGAATAAAATGTTTAATGAGGGCTGTGGGGGAGGGTTTTTTTAAATAATTTTTTTTTTCCAATGTGTTGTTTTTTTTTTAAATTGAATTTTCAGGCTTAGTAGTGGAAGCCAATCTTATTGACGGAATCCATTACTAAGCCAGGGCTTAGCGCTAGCCCCAAAAACAGCTAGCGCTAACCCCCAATTATTACCCCGGTGCCCACCGCCACAGGGGTGCTGGGAAGAGCCAGTACCAACAGGCCCGGAGCGTCAAAAATGGCGCTCCTGGGCTTGGTGGTAACAGGCTGGTGTTATTTAGGCTGGGGAGGGCCAGTAACAATGGTTGGTATTGTGCTGAGAAGAAAAATACGGGGAACCCTATGCATTTTTTATTTTATTTATTTAAATAAATAAAAAATTTAAAAAACGTATAGGGTTCCCCGTATTTTCATTCTCAGCACAATACCAACCAAACAGCAACAGCCTGACGTTACCAGGGTGGACGAGGACCATTGTTACTGGCCCTCCCCAGCCTAAATAACGCCAGCCTGTTACCGCCTAGGCTCAGGAGCGCCATTTTTGACGCTCCAGGCCTGTTGCTACCGGCTATACCCGGCACCCCTGTGGCGGTGGGTACCGGGGTAATAATTGGGGGTTAGCGCTAGCTGTTTTGGGGGCTAGCGCTAAGCCCTGGCTTAGTACTGGATTCCGTCAATAAGACCGGCTTCCACTACTAAGCCTGAAAATTCAATTTAAAAAAAAAACACAACACATTGGAAAAAAAAAATTTATTTTAAAAAACACTCCCCCACAGCCCTCGTTAACCATTTTATTAAAAGGAAAAAAAAAAAGAATCCGCCGTAATCCTCTGCATACACGGATCTGAAACGAGAAGAAAAAAACAAAAAATTGGTTATGACATTTTTGGCGCTGTCCGCTGGGGAGAGCAACCATGATACAATGCCTACCCAAACAAGGAGCCACCAATTGGTGCAAAACTACAACTCCCAGCATGCCCAGACAGCCTTTGGCTGTCTGGGCATGCTGGGAGTTGTAGTTTAGGAACAGCTGGAGTCTCCCTGTCTGGGTAGACACTGGCAGAAGGGTCTGTTCCCATTATCCAAAACGGACAATGTGAACAGAGCTTCAGGCTAGCCTGAATCCTGTCTGTAGCTCCGCCCCTAATGACATCATCACTAGGGGGCAGAGCTACACGGACCTACTCGAGGGAAGTAAGCGGACTTCGTCTTCTGTATACACTATATATAGCTATCTATAGATAGCTGCATATAGTGTATACAGCCCAAAGGGTTAACCTACACTGTTCAGCAGTGTAAGTTTACTCTTTCCTTGCTGGGCTTGCGCATAGCGCACCTGTCAGCAAGGGGTTAAGTGAGCCAGCAATGTGTATACTGTATACACATTGCAGGCTCACTGTAAGTTCTTGCTTGGCAGTAGGTACACGATGTAAACCTACGGTTCAGCGTAAGCTGTTCTCCCGGCTCTGTAGCCTTGAGAACAGCTGATCTCGACATTCACATCAGAAGGATCCCAGTGGGTGTCAGGAGGAGTGACATCCGCTGTGATCTGTCCCTTACTGCAGGTACTACTACTCCCAACATGGAGTACACTCTGCTCCATGCTGGGAGCTGTAGTACCTGCATAATAGACATATCGCAGCGAGTGTAATTTCTGACACCCACTGCGATCTGTCTATTAATGCAGGTACTACAGCTCCCAGCATGGAGCAGAGTGTACTCCATGTTGGGAGTAGTAGTACTTGTAGTTAAGGAAAGATCACTGCGGGTATCACTCTTGACACCCGCTGTGATCCTCCTGTATAATGTATGGATGCGGCGGCCGCTCTCCTATGGTCCCCTGCACTGCCGTATATATACACATATTCCTATTTCTCACAGAGAGCTGTGATTGGCTAGAACCATCTGGCCAATCACAGCTCTGCGGGAAATATGAATATGTGTATATATACGCCAGTGCAGGGGACCATAGAAGAGCGGCCGCCGCATCTATACATTATACAAGAGGATTGCAAGGGACCCTGGCAATCTGTCAATTAGTACAGGTACTACTACTCCCATCATGGAACAGTGTGTTCCATTCTGGGAGTAGTAGTACTACCTAAAAAATTAAATAAATAAATAAAAAAAAGTGAAAAACACGCACAACACTACATTTTTAGTGCTTTACCCGCTCACATAAATTGATCCCTGTTTAAAAATTAATAAACATTTCATAATAAAAAAATTTTTTCCATCACTACTGTATCTTTTTTATTATTTTTATTTTATGGTACCCTACGAAATTTTAATAAAAAAGGTATCGATTTTTTAGGATCGGTAAAGTTCAAAAAAGAATAAAAAGATTTACCCGAATCTACCCGAATATCAAATGTATCCGAAAGAAAATAAAAACCCGAATACCGAATGTATCCGAAAAATCAAACCGAACACCCGAATACCGAATGTATCCGAAAAATCAAAACCGAAAATATTACCGAACCGAAAATGTTATCCAAAACGAAAAAACGAAACGAAACAAAACTAAAAATTTTCTTGTGCACAAATCTACCGTACAATACGTTTTTCATTTTTATTGTTTTTTTTATTGGGGGATTTTTATTGTTTTTTTTATTGGGGGGGACAGTGTAAGGGGGTGTATATGTAGTGTTTTACCCTTTATTATGTGGTAGTGTAGTGTTTTAAGGGTACATTCGCACTGGTGGAGGTTTAGAGTGAGCTTCCCGCTAGAAATTTGCGCCGCGGCAAAAATTTGCCGCAGCTCATACATGAAGCAGGAAACTTACTATAGACTTGCCCGTGTGAATGTACCCTGTACATTCAAATAGGGGGGGGGGGGGGGCGCAAACCTACAGCTGTTTCAAAACTGCAACTCCCAGCATGGACTGACAGACCATGCATGTAGGGAGTTGTAGTTTTGCAACAGCTGGAGGCACACTGGTTGGAAAACCTTCAGTTAGGTTCTGTTACCTAACTCAGTATTTTCCAACCAGTGTGAAGATAGCTGTTGCAAAACTACATCTCCCAGCATGTACTGATGCTGGGAGATGTGGTTATGCAACAGCTGGAGGTACGCAACTTCAACTCCCAGCATGGCGAGACAGCTGTTTGCTGTTTGGGCATGCTGGGATTTGCAGTTTTGCAACATCTAGAGGGCTACAGTTAGAGACCACTGCACAGTGATCTCTAAACTGTGGACCTCCAGATGTTGCAAAACTACAAATCCCAGCATGCCCAGACAGCCAACAGCTGTGTGGGCATGCTAGGAGTTGTAGTTTTGCAAGATCTGAAGGGATACAGTTTAGAGACCCCTGTATAGTGGTCTCAAACTGTAGCCTTCCAGCTGTTGCAAAACTACAAATTCCAGCATGCCCAAACAGCTGTCTGGGCATGCTGGGAGTTGTAGTTTTCCAACATCTGGAGGGCTACAGTTTGAGACCACTCAAACTGTAGCCCTCCAGATGTTGCTAGGCAACTCACTGGCTTCCGTAGGATCCAGGGAGCCAGCCGTACGACATGCTGCCCACGCCAATCTCCGCAGCCGATCGCGTCCCGCAGCCTCCACTGATGGGTAAGTGGACTTTGGAGTCCGGTCCCCTTCAGTTTCCCCGTCCTGCCCGCCTATTGTGGGTGGGCAGGACGGGGAAGACGAAAGTTAACCCCCCCCCCCCCCGCCCCCGATGTGCTATTGGTCGCCGCTTTTGACGACCAATAGCAGGGATAGGAGGGGTGGCACCCCTGCCACCTCACTCCTATCCCTTCAGGGGGATCGTAGGTGTCATGTCGTAGGTGTGAATTCACTTGCGATTTGCACCGATCGCCGACATGGGGGGGTCTAATAACCCCCAAGGGCATTTGCGCGGGGTGCCTGCTGATCGATATCAGCAGTCACCCTGGTCCGGTCTAGGTCCTTAAGACCCAGGTACAGAAGGCGTACCCATATGCCCTGGGTCCTGTACGGGTTAAATTCGGTGCTCTCTGAAAGGTGAGGTTTGGTCCCTTTGGTAACAAATTTTTCAGATAGTTATCTTGATGTAGTATGTGCCAATGTGATTTAAAAATATTTCTAATAGCTGTAGCATTGTTATTAAACGTAGTGATGAAATTTCCAGCAAATTTATTAGTTTGCTCAGCTTCACTTATTATCTTTTTTGGTAATAAGCATTTTTCTTGGTTTAATAGTTTGGCTTTATCAAATGCATCATTAATGATTTGTGCTGGGTATTTTTTTTTAGCTTTAAAACGATTCTTCAGTATCCGGGATTGGGCATAAATATCGCTATCTTTAGTGCAATTTTTTCTTATCCGTCGGTACTGACTAAACGGGATATTGTGAATCCATTTTTTATAATGATTACTAGTAAAATCTAAGTAACTATTTACATCTACTGATTTAAAATGAGTGTAGGTAAAAAATGAATGTTCATCGTGAGAAATACAGAGATCTAAAAATGTGATAGTATTGGCATTAGACTATATGGTGAACGAAATACCCCAGTCCTTGTTATTGAGGGTCTCGATGAGTAGTTTATCTGAACCAATGGGACCATCCCAAATAAAAAACAAATCATCAATGAATAGGTGATATAAAATAATATGGGGGCTTAAAATGGGATTACCCCAGATAAAATGATTTTCAAACACTCCCATGAAAAGATTTTGCAAAAGAAGGTACCACTTTAGCACCCATCGCCGTACCGACGTCCTGGTGATATATTTTTTAATTATAAGTGAAAAAAAAAATTCTAAAATAAATTTAAGAGCATTGATTAAAAACTGTTTGTGTGAAAAGGATAAAGTGGGATCTATATCAAGAAACTCCTGTACACATGCCAATCCTTTCGTTTGGTGAATGTTGCTGTAGAGTGCTGTAACATCACAGGTGATCAGTACCCATCCCGGTTTCCAAGTTAAATCAAATACACTACTCATCGAGACCCTCAATGATACACTACTCATCGAGGCCCCCCGAGTCAGACCTCCGAGTGGATGGAGCATGTGGCCGATAGGCATCGGCCAACCGACTACATAGAAGGAGCTGAAGTAGGTCAGTTTGTCCTCCCTCTCAGTGGGTGTAAAAAAGGCCCCCATTCTGGGCCGGTAGCGAGGGTCTAATAAGGTGGAGATCCAGAAGTCATCGTGCTGACGAATTTTGACAATTCGGGGGTCACTATGCAAGCAACTCAGCATGCATCGTGCCATTTGTGACAGTGACTCGCTGGGACTACCTGCCTCCATCTCCACTGCATACTGCCACGGTGTGTCTGGGTCCTCTGTATCGCCTCCCTCGTAATAACTCTCCAGCTCCTCTGGCTGCTCCTGCTCCTCCTCTCCTATTCAATGACCAGAAACACCGGCCATCTCATCCACCGTAAACTGTACTCCGCTCTGCCCCTCATCATCCTCCTCCAGTTCATCCCCCACAGGACTCATGTAGCAGGGGTATGGAAATTTAAAAAAAAAACTACTTGTCCAAGGGACTAAAGCGGAACACAATCTACTTGTCCCTCAAGAAAATCCACTTGTCCTGGTAGATGAAATAATTTCAACCAAAATAGTCTGATCCCCCCCACTAGACCACCAGGGATGGATATACGATTCCTTTAGACACTGCTGACAGCGGTGATCTAATGGTTTAATAGGTGATCGCAGTATGCCAGAATATTAGAGGCGGGAGAGCTGTAGCTCCTCTTACACCCGAGACAAGCCCAGAAAAGTCTAGATGTAACTTTTTTATCACCATAAAAAATTTCTCATATGAAGTGACCAAAAATGAGCAATTCTGGACTATTTTTTACATTTACACCGTTCACTGTACGGTTTAATTAACATCATATTTTAATAGTCTGGACATTTCCACATGCAGCGATACCACTTGTGTTTATTTTTGTACATTATTTTTATTTAAAGAAAATTGGAAACTTTTATTAGGAAAGGGGCTTATTCACATATATACGCACTTTTTAAAATATTTTAATCACTATTTTTCAGTCTTCATAGGGACTTATGTGTTACTGGGGGGTGTTCTGCTTCTCCAGTTTATGTGCTGCATTTTGTGTCAGAAAATGCTGGAAGTTGCATTTAGTTACTAGATAACTACAACTCCCAGCATGCCCTGATACAGCCTATGGTTGTGTGGGTGTTGCAGCATGTTGCACTGTATAGTACAGTTAAGGTTATTGTGTAACATGCTGGGAGTTGTAGTTTTGGTTCGTGTCAGCTGCAGAGCCATAGTCTATGTCAAGGAATACTGGGAATTACAGTTAGTAACTACAACTCCCAGCATGCCCTGATGCAGCCTATGGCTTTGCAGCTGACCTGAACCAAAACTACAACTCCCAGCATGTTACACTTTATAGTTCTATAGTTTAAGTTATGGTGCAACATGCTGGGAGTTGTAGTTTTGGTTCGGGCGTGTTTGCGTGCATCCGTGGGACTCTTGGTCGGCGGGTGAGTATGAAGGGGGTGGGATTCTGGGGGTGTAATTTAGTGCGGGTGCCAATAAAAATAAATAAAATTAGATGGTACAACTGCCCTAATGCCGGACGTGACAGTCCGCTCCTATACAAAACATTCATGCATACACATATCATACATGCACCAGCCACTGCCCCCATATCATACATACACACACCCCCGCCACTGCCCCCCACATCATACATTACATACACACATCACACATACATCATACACACATACACTCACACCATACATATACACCATACATATACACCATACATATACACCATACATATACACCATACATATGCACACATCATACATACACCCACCGCTGCCCCCCCCCCACATCATACATTACATACACATCACACACAGACAGACATCATACACACATCATACATTACATACACATCACACATAGACATCATACACACATCACACATACACTCACACCATACATATACACCATACATATGCACACATCATACATACACCCACCGCTACTCCCCCACATCATACATTACATACATACACACATCACACTTAGACATCATACACACATCATACATTACATACACATCACACACAGACAGACATCATACACACATCACACACTACATACACATCACACATAGACATCATACACAGATCACACATACACTCACACCATACATATACACCATACATATGCACACATCATACATACACCCACCGCTGCCCCCCCACATCATACATTACATACACATCACACACAGACAGACATCATACACACATCATACATTACATACACATCACACATAGACATCATACACACATCACACATACACTCAGACCATACATATACACCATACATATGCACACATCATACATACACCCACCGCTACCCCCCCCCCCACATCATACATTACATACATACACACATCACACATAGACATCATACATCACACATTACATACACATCACACATACACTCACACCATACATATACACCATACATATGCACACATCATACATACACCCGCCGCTGCCCACCCCACATCATACATCACATACACACACACATCACACTTAGACATTATACATTACATACACATCACACATAGACAGACATCATACACACACCACACATACACTCACACCATACATATCCACCAGTGTTTCCCAACCAGGGTGCCTCCAGCTGTTGCAAAACTACAACTCCCAGCATGTCCAGGGCATGCTGGGAGTTGTAGTTTTGCAACAGCTGGAGGCACCCTGGTTGGAAAACACTGATATACACCATACATATGCACACATCATACATACACCTGCCGCTGCCCACCCCACATCATACATCACATACACACACATCACACTTAGACATTATACACACATCATACATTACATACACATCACACATAGACATTATACACACACATTATCCATTACATACACATCACACACAGACATCATACACACATCATACATTACATACACATCACACACAGACATCATACACACATTATACATTACATACACATCATACAGACAGACATCATACACACATCACACATACACTCACACCATACATATCCACCAGTGTTTCCCAACCAGGGTGCCTCCAGCTGTTGCAAAACTACAACTCCCAGCATGCCCAGGGCTGATATACACCATACATATGCACACATTATACATACACCTGCCGCTTCCCCCCCCCCCATCATACATTACATACACACATACACTCACACCATACATATACAACCACCCTTCCTGCTGCCGCCTGCATTCTCGGTCTCCTCACCTGAGTCGCCATGTGTGGACATCAGAGCTGTAGTTCCGGCCGTGTGAGGTGAGATTTCCGTCCTCCCCCTCCCCCCCCGCTCTGTGTTTTCCTCGTGCAAACTAGCAACCTCCCCGTGGTGGATTAGGTCCTGTGGAGACAGATCAGGGGAAGGGGGAGGGATAGAGCTGTGTGCGGGGGATGAAGCTGTGCACGGAGCTGTGCTCGTCCTTTCTCTCACCCTGCTGTGTCTTCTGAGCTCCGTCCTCCATCCTCCAGAAGGGGAGATAAGGGGGCTCTGCAGTCAGCTGGAGGCCGCTGCCCCCTCCATACACCCTGAGCGCCGGTGTGAGGTGTAGACTTCCATCGGCTCCTGCGCCTCACACCGGCAGTATAGAAAAATAAGGGGGAAGTCTGTCTGTCCCTGCTAGCCCGATACAGGGCTAAATCTATAAACAATTCACCTGCCCGGTGCCCAAAACTACTTGTCCCGGGAGTCGGGCGATAGAATTTCCACATCCCTGTGTAGCCTTCTGATGTAGGTGCAACATCTAAATTGCCGTGACCAGCCATGTTTTCAATCATTTTTTGGAGTAAATGTAGGAGTGGAATTACGTCGTTCATGGCGTAATTCGAGCGACTAACAAAAAATGTGGCTTCCTCAAAGGGCCTCAGCAAACAGCAGGTGTCACGTATGAGCTGCCACTCGTTTACATTGAAGTTACACGGGGGAGTACTCCTATCTGCTTGTATCATCAAAAAATCCGTGATGGCTTTTCTTTGTTCGTATAGTCTGTTCAACATATGGAGGGTGGAATTCCAACGTGTGGCAACGTCACAAATGAGACTATGTTGTGGGATACCGTTATGACGCTGCAGCTCAAACAAAGTGTGCTTGGCAGTGTACGAGTGGCTGAAGTGCATGCACAGTTTCCTTGCCATTGTCAGAATGTCTTGCAAATGGGGTGAAGACTTGATGAACTTCTTGACAACCAGATTCAACTCGTGTGCCATGCAGGGCGAATGGTTCACACTTATTTGTCGCAGCGCTGCCACAATGTTCTTCCCATTGTCGGTCACCATGGTTCCCATTTCCAGATTTTGTGGAGTAAGCCATACTCGGATTTCTTTCCTAATGAACTTTAGCAGTTCCTCCCCTGTGTGACTCCGTTTGCCAAGGCAAACCATGTGAAGGACGGCTTGACACTGCTGTGCCCTACACACGTGGTACGATGAAGGGCCACCGAGATTTGGACATGCAGTGGAGGCCGAGGACACGGGGGAGGAGGAGGCGCACACTGTAAAAGGACCAACTGCCTGGGAGCCAGAGCGTGGAGGAGGAAGCGTTGTGTGACCTGTCCAAGTTGCTGTTGTGGCTGTGCAGGAACAAAATTTACCCAGTGGGTCGTAAAAGACATGTATTGTCCATGCCCGTAGTTACAGCTCCACACGTTGGCGCTGCCGTGCACTTTTGAACACACCGACAGGCTTAAGGACTGGCCCACCTTCTCTTGTACAAACTTATGCAGGGCTGGTACTGCCTTCAGGGCTGGTACTGCCTTCTTCGCAAAGAAATGACGGCTTGGGACTCTCCACCTCGGCTCGGCACAAGCCATCAATTCCCTGAAAGCTGTAGAGTCCACCAGTTGGAAAGGGAGGGACTGCAACACCAGCAACTTGGACATGAGCACATTCAGCTTCTGCGCCGTTGGATGAGTGGGCGCATACTGTTGTCTCTTGGACATGGCTTCGCCAAATGTTGGCGGAATGGCTGACTACGAGCGGAAGAAGCAGGAGCGCAAGAAGGAGGGTTTGACACAATGCTCCCTTCGGCTGAGGTGGTGGAGACTTGGCTAGATGACGGAGGGAGCGGATGGCCACTGGGTGATGTGGCAGGCTGGACCACTACCTCGGAGCCACGGTTATCCCAGGCCACTTTATGGTGGTGAATCATGTGTTGACGCAGGGCCGTGGTGCCGAGATTGGGACCCTGACCACGCTTCACTTTCTGCCCACAGATTTTGCATGTGACTACGCTAAGGTCCTCCGGATTCTTTATGAAGAACAACCACACCGCAGAGTAGCTGATTTTCCCACCAGCAGTTCGCACTATTTCACTGCTATTGGCACCGTCTCCAGGAACCCGAGTTCCCCTACCTCCCTGAATGGTAGCTTGCCGAGAAGCAGGTGGTCTCCCCCTGGCACGTTTGGCTCCTGAATTTCCACTACTGCCACCACCACGCTGATTGCCAACCGTGCTACCGCCTTGCTGCCTCATAGATGTCACGATTCGCCTCACAGGTAGTGGATCCTCTGTGTCAGCGAGGGATTGGCGTGGACCGTGCTGGTGGACCGGTTCTAAGAGGCTACTGGTGTTCACCAGAGCCCGCCGCAAAGCAGGATGGTCTTGCTGCGGCAGTAGCAACTAGGTCGTATCCACTAGCAACGGCTCAACCTCGCTGACTGCTGAGAAGGCGTGGGACAGAAGGACTAGGCAGAGGCAAGGTCAGACGTAGCAGAAGGTCGGGGCAGGCGGCAAGGTTCGTAGTCAATATGGATAGCAGGAGATCAGGAAACACAGGCTTGGACAACACTAAACGCTTTCACTGGCACAAGGCAACAAGATCCGGCAAGGGAGTGCAGGGGCAGTGAGCAGATATAGCCAGGGAGCAGGTGGAAGCCAATTAAGCTAATTGGGCCAGGCACCAATCATTGGTGCACTGGCCCTTTAAGTCTCAGAGAGCTGGCGCGCGCGCGCGCCCTAGAGAGCGGAGCCGCGCGCGCCAGCACATGACAGCAGGGGACCGGGACGGGTAAGTGACTTGGGATGCGATTCACGAGCGGGCGCGTCCCGCTGTGCGAATCGCATCCTCGACGGCCATGTCAGTGCAGCGCTCCTGGTCAGCGGGACTGACCGGGGCGCTGCAGGGAGAGAGACGCCGTGAGCGCTCCGGGGAGGAGCGGGGACCCGGAGCGCTAGGCGTAACAGTACCCCCCCCCCCCTTAGGTCTCCCCCTTTTTTTGTCCGACGACTGCTTTACCTGGGACGAGGACACCGGGAGTGAATGGAGGGTTTCCTCAAAGGCAGGAAGTACAGCAGGAGTGGGAATGGGGCGGGAGGGCAGAGGGTGAAGCTTGGCACGGGGCAGGGTGACACAAGGACGGGGGCCATGAGGAGGCACTGAGGCTTGCCTGACGGGACTGGGAGGGGGGGAGAGGCATCTCTTGTGGCAAGCAGAGTCCCAGTTCTTGATCTCCCCGATGGTCCAGTCAAGGGTGGGAGAATGAAGCCGGAGCCATGGCAGACCGAGGAGGACCTCAGAGGTACAGTTGGGAAGGACGAAGAACTCAATCCTTTCGTGGTGGGGTCCAATGCACATTAAGAGGGGTTTTGTGCGGTAACGCACGGTGCAATCCAATCTGACTCCGTTGACCGCGGAAATGTAGAGCGGCTTGACGAGACGGGTCACCGGGATGCAGAATTTATTCACCAAAGACTCCAAAATAAAATTCCCAGAGGCACCAGAGTCCAAGCAGGCCACGGCTGAGAGGGAGGAGTTGGCTGAAGGAGAAATTCCGCACGGGCACCGTGAGACGTGGAGAAGCAGACTTTGAACCAAGAGACGCCACACCCACGTGAGCTGGGTGCGTGCGTGCGTTTCCCAGACGTGGAGGACGAATAGGGCAATCCACCAAGAAATGCTCGGTACTGGCACAGTACAGACAAAGATTTTCTTCCCTACGGCGATTCCTCTCTTCCTGGGTCAGGCGAGACCGATCCACTTGCATGGCCTCCTCGGCGGGAGGCCCAGGCGTAGACTGCAAAGGATGCTGTGGGAGAGGTGCCCAGAGATCTAAGTCTTTTTCCTGGCGGAGCTCCTGATGTCTCTCAGAAAAACGCATGTCAATGCGGGTGGCCAAATGGATAAGTTCTTGCAGGTTGGCAGGAATCTCTCGTGCGGCCAGCACATCCTTGATGCTACTGGATAGGCCTTTTTTAAAGGTCGCGCAGAGAGCCTCATTATTCCATGATAATTCGGAAGCAAGAGTACGAAATTGGATGGCGTACTCGCCCACTGAAGAATTACCCTGGACCAGGTTCAGCAGGGCAGTCACGGCAGAAGAAGCTCGGGCTGGTTCCTCGAAGACACTCCGGACTTCAGCGAAGAAGGACTGGACTGTGGCTGTGGCAGGATCATTGCGGTCCCAGAGCGGTGTGGCCCAAGACAAGGCCTTTCCTGAAAGAAGGCTCACTACGAACGCCACCTTAGACCGTTCTGTAGGAAACAAGTCCGACAACATCTCCATATGCAGGGAACATTGAGACAAAAATCCACGGCAGAGTCTAGAGTCCCCATCAAATTTGTCCGGCAGGGAAAAGCGGAGGCTAGGAGCGGCCACTCGCTGCGGAGGGGTTGCAGGAGCTGGCGGAGGAGATGGTTGCTGCTGTAGCAGAGGCAGAAGTTGCTGTAACATGGTGGTCAACTGCGACAGCTGCTGTCCTTGTTGGGCAATCTGCTGCAATTGCTGAGCGACCACCGTGGGAAGGTCAACGAGACTTGGCAGCGGCACCTCAGCGGGATCCATGGCCGGATCTACTGTCACGATTCGGCTCACAGGTATTGGATCCTCTGTGTCAGCGAGGGATTGGCGTGGACCATGCTGGTGGACCGGTTCTAAGAGGCTACTGGTGTTCACCAGAGCCCGCCGCAAAGCGGGATGGTCTTGCTGCGGCAGTAGCAACCAGGTCGTATCCACTAGCAACGGCTCAACCTCGCTGACTGCTGAGAAGGCGTGGGACAGAAGGACTAGGCAGAGGCAAGGTCAGACGTAGCAGAAGGTCGGGGCAGGCGGCAAGGTTCGTAGTCAATATGGATAGCAGGAGATCAGGAAATACAGGCTTGGACAACACTAAACGCTTTCACTGGCACAAGGCAACAAGATCCGGCAAGGGAGTGCAGGGGCAGTGAGCAGATATAGCCAGGGAGCAGGTGGAAGCCAATTAAGCTAATTGGGCCAGGCACCAATCATTGGTGCACTGGCCCTTTAAGTCTCAGAGAGCTGGCGCACGCGTGCCCTAGAGAGCGGAGCCGCGCGCGCCAGCACATGACAGCAGGGGACCGGGACGGGTAAGTGACTTGGGATGCGATTCGCGAGCGGGCGCGTCCCGCTGTGCGAATCGCATCCCCGACGGCCATGTCAGTGCAGCGCTCCCGGTCAGCGGGACTGACCGGGGCGCTGCAGGGAGAGAGACGCCGTGAGCGCTCCGGGGAGGAGCGGGGACCCGGAGCGCTAGGCGTAACAATAGACAAAGAGCAAATCTCTTCTCCTGATGATGATGAAGCCCCGGCTTCTGCACCCGGCTCCCAATTGCGATCGGCTTCATCATCATCAAAAGATGTGTGCACGTCACTGATGTCCTCCTCGTGTTCCACAACAGTGTCTGCTTCAGGACCCTGAACCCACGTCACTCTCCGCATCAATACTTGCACGCCTTGCGGAGTAAGGGACGCATGTCTCCTCACATTCTTGGCTGCCCATTAGATGCTGACTGTCCTCTATTACATCGTCCTCGCTAAATAGTGGAGCTGAACCCAAAGCATGAGATACTTCTTTGGGAGAGGGAACAGGATAGGACAAAGGCAATGGGATTACGGGGACTGTTCCCAAGCCATGCCAACTGAGGGTTGTGTCTAAGGAACCCACCGACTCTTGACTGGGGTTGTCAGATGTTGCTTGTGATGATGGGGATGAGTGTGCAAACCAATTGACGAGGAGAGATGGGTCGACGACACGACCGCTGGGTGTTAACGGGAGCTCAGGCCTATTGCTGCAACTCCTGCTGCCACTCGCCCCAAGTCTGCTGCCAACTCTGCATGACGTATGTAGGCCTCTGCCCCTTCTCTGTGCACATCCTGGCACTTCCCTGCCTGACATACTTAGTGCGTTTATGAGGGTATAGAACAGCAGCAGGCGATTACTTACGGCTGTCCTTTCAAAGTATATAGGCCCTATACAGAATAACAGTTACTAAATAGTACACTCCATTGTTGTATGTATGCCCTTTGCAATGATGAGCGCACTGTTAAGCGTATTTATACGCAGAAAAAAACTATTTTTTTGTTGTATACACCAGCCAGTGAATACTAATGTGTGGAATAGCACTAAATTTAGCACCAAGACAGAAATACAGGTACTAAATAGTACACTACTAGGTTGTATGTATGCCCTTTGCAATGATGAGCGCACTGTTAAGCGTATTTGTATGCAGGAAAAACTTTTTTTTTCTTTAATACACCGGCAGGTGTATAACGTGTGGTATAACACTTAATTTAGCACAGAGACAGAAAAAAAAGTGGTATATGGTACGCTATTTGCTTGAATTTAGGCCCTTTGCAATGATAAGGCCATTGTTAAGCGTATTTGTACTCAGGGAAAAAAAAAAATCTTTAATACACCTGCAGGTGTATAACGTGTGGTATAACAATGAATTTAGCACAGAGAGAGTAACAGGTGAAAAATGGTAAAAAGGCACTTAAGTCCACACTAATATGACTTATTTCTGAACAGCAGCAGGACCCAACAGTGCAGCACCACAGTGCAGAACTCTGTCACACAATTCTGAGCAGCAGAAGATTTGTGGAGCAAAAAAAAACTCAATTGGGCTAAGAAATGAGGAGATAAGATGCTTCAAAAGTTCAGGCAGCTTGGCGATCTGTATGAGGCAGCTGACAGCTATCTGCCCCTCTCTGCTTCAATGCTCAATAACGTGAATAGGAGGTTTAGCTATCAATGATCCTTCTCAGTGTTACAGCAAAGTACTCTGCACTCCTGTCTTTTGCTAATGCTGATGTAACTAGCAGTTGCAGTGTAACGCTGTGGTATGAGCTATTCACACACACGCAGACCCGTCGTCTCCATCCGAGTGCATAGATGAAATGAAGAGAGGCATGATGGCCGCCGATTATATAGGGGCTGTGACATCACAGGGGTCAGTGAACACTGATAGGCTGCATTTCACATGTGGTTCAGGGTCAGCACGCCTACCTTCATTCCAGCCCTCCCATAATCCCCTGCCCCATGTACTCACATGTGTATCCGCCATCTTAGCTCTCCAATAGCCTGGAACGCTGTAAAATGGAGTTTAATGAAGCGATTCGTGCAGAATCGCGGCGATATTCGTATTAGTTGCAAATCAAATTTTTCATGAAATTCGTAACGAATTCGGGTTCGTCAACTTCGATTCGCTCATCTCTACCGGTCATCATTATCCGGGTCATCGGGTCACACTCTGCCGGGATGCCTGTTGAATGATTTCAGCAGGCATCTGGCTCCGATCCCCGAAAATCGCCGGTCTGACATGGGAGGCCCCCTGGGCAATATGACGGGATGCCTGCTGAACAATATCAGCAGGCATCCCGATATGGAATTCTCATGGGCATACCCATACGCCCTCAGTCCTTAACCCCTTAAGGACCAGGCCATTTTACACCTTAAGGACCAGAGCGTTTTTTGCAAATCTGACCACTGTCACTTTAAACATTAATAACTCTGGGATACTTTTAGTTATCATTCTGATTTCGAGACTGTTTTTTCGTGACATATTCTACTTTAACTTAGTGGTAACATTTTATGGTAACTTGCATCCTTTCTTGGTGAAAAATCCCCAAATTTGATGAAAAAAATGAAAATTTTGCATTTTTCTAACTTTGAAGCTCTCTGCTTGTAAGGAAAATGGATATTCAAAATAAATTTTTTTTTTGTTCACATATACAATATGTCTACTTTATGTTTGCATCATAAAATTTACGAGTTTTTACTTTTGGAAGACATCAGAGGGCTTCAAAGTTCAGCAGCAATTTTGAAATTTTTCACAAAATTTTCAAACTCACTATTTTTCAGGGACCAGTTCAGTTTTGAAGTGGATTTGAAAGGTCTTCATATTGGAAATACCCCATAAAAGATAGACCCAATTTTTGAATTTTTGCAAGGGGTAAAAAGGAGAACATTTTTACTTGTATTTTAAACCCAATTTCTCTCGAGTAAGGACATACCTCATATGTCTATGTTAATTGTTCAGCGTGCGCAGTAGAGGGCTCAGAAGCGAAGGAGCGACAAATGGTTTTTGGGGGGCATGTCACCTTTAGGAAACCCCTATGGTGCCAGGACAGCAAAAAAATAAAACACTTGGCATACCATTTTGGAAACTAGACACCTCGGGGAACGTAACAAGGGGTAAAGTGAACCTTAATACCCCACAGGTGATTCACGACTTTTGCATATGTAAAAAAAATAAATAAAAAAATTAAATTTACCTAAAATGCTTGGTTTCCCAAAAATTTTACATTTTTAAAAAGGGTAATAGCAGAAAATACCCCCCAAAATTTAAAACCCAATTTCTTCCGATTCAGAAAACACCCCATATGGGGGTGAAAATTGCTCTGCTGGCGCACTACAGGTCTCAGAAGGGAAGGAGTCACATTTGGCTTTTTGAAAGCAAATTTTGCTCTGGGGGCATGCCACATTTAGGAAGCCCAACAGCAAAAAAAAAACACATGGCATACCATTTTGGAAACTAGACCCCTCGGGGAACGTAACAAGGGGTATTGTGAACCTTAATACCCTACAGGTGTTTCACGCCTTTTGCATATGTAAAAAAAATAATTTTTTTTTACCTAAAATGTTTGGTTTCCCAAAATTTTTACATTTTTAAAAAGGGTAATAGAAGAAAATACCCCCCAAAATTTGAAGCCCAATTTCTCCCGATTCAGAAAACACCCCATATGGGGGTGAAAAGTACTCTGCTGGCGCACTACAGGTCTCAGAAGAGAAGGAGTCACATTTGGCTTTTTGAAAGCAAATTTTGCTCTGGGGGCATGCCACATTTAGGAAGCCCCCTATGGTGCCAGAACAGAAAAAAAAAACACACACACATGGCATACTATTTTGGAAACTAGACCCCCACGGGGAATGTAACAAGGGGTAATGTGAACCTTTATACCCCACAGGTGTTTCATGACTTTTGCACATGTAAAAAAAAATTTGTACCTAAAATGCTTGTTTTCCCAAAAATTTTACATTTTTAAAAAGGGTAATAGCAGAAAATACCCCCCAAAATTTGTAACACAATTTCTCCCGAGTACGGCAATACCGCATTTGTGGCCCTAAACTGTTGCCTTGAAATACGACAGGGCTCCAAAGTGAGAGCGCCATGCGCATTTGAGGCCTGAATTAGGGACTTGCATAGGGGTGGACATAGGGGTATTCTACGCCAGTGATTCCCAAACAGGGTGCCTCCAGCTGTTGTAAAACTCCCAGCATGCCTGGACAGTCAGTGGCTATCTGGCAATACTGGGAGTGGTTGTTTTGCAACAGCTTGAGGCTCCGTTTTGGAAACCATGGTGTACCAGACGTTTTTCATTTTTATTGGGGAGGGGGGCTGTGTAGCGGTATGTGTATTTGTAGACTGGACTGTGCTGCTGTGAGGTTGTCATGTACCAGCCCAGTCAATGCCTGCATCCTGTCCCTGAATCTCAGAACATACTCCACCACAGAAGTCTCAGGGGCATGTAGCCCCCCTTCCCATTCCCCTCTTACTAAATCTAGGGGTCCCCGCACTTTGCGACCATACAATAATTCAAAGGGCGAGAAACCTGTAGACTCTTGGGGTACCTCCCTGTAAGCAAATAACAGATGGGGTAAATACTTTTCCCAGTCTCTGCCCTCCGATTCTACAAATGTCTTTAGCATTTGTTTCAAGGTGCCATTGTTACCGGACACTCTGTCCAACCAATGTAGAGGGTTGTGATCAGTTATGACAGTAAAATCCCTGCCATACAGGTATGGCTGTAATTTTTGCAAAGCCCAGACCACAGCTAGACATTCCTTCTCTATGACCGCATAGGCCACTCCCAAATGTCCTGCCAGGGGGGCCTCATGGGCCAATCTCAGCAGATCTTTCCTGTACTGCCTAGGAACCACTAACTGCCTTTCTCTCTCCTGGGCCCCTAGCATGCCTTTGGAAAGGGACTCCCAGTACAAGATATAATTTTCCCAATAACCCCGATGCCCCTCTGTGTCAACATCTGTATGCTCAGCACATTGTCTCAGCCCTTCACGGGAAGGGTCACTGCGCAGAGCTTCCCGGAAATGCTCATTTCCCTCCCCCCATTTTGTGGCATTAGGGAGCACATTTCCCCCAGGTGAACTAGCATCTCCACCTTCCTCTGCTGTGGCTTGCATGTCACACAGCTTGCCCCTTGCATCACCATCCTCCCTTCTTTTTAAAGCTGCAGCCCTGGCACGCTGCTGACGCGTTACCACTGCCACCATTGGTATGCCTCCCTGGGGTTTACCTTCCTCTCTCTCAGTTCCAGACATAACAATACAGGCATCATACACAGGGCTATGACTCCTTCCCTCCTCCTCCTTAGGCTCACAGGATTGGGACATATCACTCACTGCTGGTCCCTCATCCTTACATGTCACCAGGGGTACACAAATCCCACCCCCCCCTAGCCCATCTCCACTAGGTTTTGGCATTGGCAATTCATTGTCACCACATTTTACAATACACCCCATTTCACTTTTGGAAAACATTACAGGTTAAGTCACAGGTAAACATTTATCAATCCCCTGCACTCCCTCCCAGTTGCCAAAGTTCACAGTGTCTCCCAAAGTCTCGCACAGTACCTCAGAATGAACAGGGCTCTCTCCTAGCCCATCCAGTGTGCAGGTAGTGTCCTCTGGAGCATAATGACAGAACATCCGACCCAAATCATTCCCCAGCAGAACATTAACATGGATGTCCTCAGAGACCCCCACCTCCCGCAAACCTTTGCCTGTACCCCAATCCAGGTACACCCGGGCCATGTGCACAGCAGGCCGCACACCTCCAATTCCTTTTAAAGCCATGGTTCTTCCAGGGATGATGTCCTCTGTATCCACCACTTCAGGCCGCACCAAGGTAAAGGAGGCTCCAGAATCTCGCAAACCCACTGTCACCCGGTCACCCACAGTTACACTCTGCAGGTTATCCGCTCTTATCTCCACAGCTCCGGACACCAGAAGAACAGCTGTGTGTCCTCCAGCTACTGGTGGAGCATTCTTTTTGTTGGGGCAAGTGGCACTCAGGTGCCCAATATTGTTGCATCTGTAACATCGGCGTCTGTCCCCCTGACCCAATGTGGCTCCTGTTACTTTTGGGGACGATGGCAAGAATTTCCCGGCTGACCTGGTGGTGCTTTGTGGTTGTGTGGCTCCCCTTCAGGTACTTGCTCAAGCTTGTGCAGATCCACCCTTTGCTGCTGGCGCCCGGTTGTTGGCAAAGTCATCTCCTAGTTCTGCTGCTTCCATGGCTGTCTTGGGCATGCGGTCCAAACTCCACTCTCTGGCTTCAAAGCTGTTTGGAGAAACTGATCCAGGACCATCAAGTCCTCCAGGGCCTCATAGGTAGTGACTTGTAGGCCCCCAGTCCATTGCCTGAATGCAGTCCTTAGCTGACCTGCATGTTCACTTCAGCTTTCTGTGGCGCTTTGTTGCAAAGTCCTAAATCTTTTCCGATAAGCCTCTGGAGTCAGATTAAAACTTTTTAGCAGGGCAGATTTTATTGCCTCATAGTCCTGGTCACTCTCAGAGGGAAGCAAAGCAAACACATCCAGAGCTTTCCCTCGCAACCGTGGGGTTAGATATCGTCCCCACTGTTCCTTAGGTAGATGGAACTGCAGGCAAACCTTTTCAAATCCCCTCAGGAAAACATCCAGATCACCATCTTTCTCCAACATGGGGAAATGTTCCAAGCGGGGTTTGTGGTCTCCTTGATCCTGCACATCACTCCGTGCGGATGAAGCATCCCCTCTCAGCCTCAGAACCTCCAGTTCATGCCTTCGCTGGGCCTCTCTTTCTGCGGCTTATGTCTTGGCCTCTCTTTCTGCGGCTCGTGCCTGGGCCTCTCTCTGTGCTGCTCGTGCCTCTCTCTCTGCAGTTTGGTACTGGAGAAGCAGTTGGAGTTTCATATTGGCATCCACATTCCCAAGGTGTTGTAAGGCAGTCCGCATATAAGAGTCCAAGGCCTCATGTGAAGTACTGTCCTGATGGGGAGTAATGTTGTATTCCCCAGGAGATATCAGTCCTTGGATGGCAGTTCCAGGTGTAGGACTTTGTCTCATGTCACTCAGCTCTTCTGCACGGGCATCATACTCCACAAGATCAGCAATAAGTTGTTCCTTGTTCTTTCCTGCAGTAGGGATGTCCTTTTCTTGGCACATTAGCTCCAGTGCAGGCTTGGACTGCTTGCGATATGCCTCCATATTTCCGAGATGAGACAGAGGAGGTAAAACAGGAGATGGGGAGGACAGAACTGTCTTGCACTCTTTTTGTATGTCTTTTAAACCAGCACTGAGCTCTGTCTTTGGAATTTACACACAAGAAGATGTATGCAATTTCTTTTTTAGTGCTAAGATTTCCTTACAGGTAAAATCCAGCAAGCACTAAAAATCTCTAAATATATCCCACCGTTGCCACCAGTTGTCACGATCACACCCTATCGGTCCAGCTAAGACGCTAGAGAGAGTGTGATGGTGCAAGGGTTAATGCCGCCAGACCTCTGGGTGTCCACTACTAGTCTCAGCAAGTCACCAAATTAACCCTTAGATAAACGTGTTTCCACCCGAGCTGCCTTCAGAAAGGTGAGCTCATATATTTAGAGATCACAGACCTGAACTGATTAATTAAACATTTAATCTGATAAAAAGTATCACAGTGCTGACAATATAAAAATACAGAAAAAAATGACATACAGTTAAAAAAAAATATGAAAGAGTTTAGCAAGGCAAGTTCAGAAAACAAAAGATGAAGTTCTTACAGCATGATGATATAGCAGTCCTTCAGTGAGAGTGCTGTTCTTAGGATGGTCTTGTCAGCTTGTTGCACAGCATTGAACACTGAGTCTAGCATTGTTAAATATTATATATCTGCCTTTTTGGAGGGAGACTCCATTCCCCCCTCCCCTCTGATCCCACCAGGGGGCATCTCTGTTCCTGGCCCTCTTATCCGGTTGATTATATGATGGGACCAGAGTGCCCTTTACATCCTGCTTCAAAAGGCCTCTGACTTCAAAGGAGATACAAACAGACAGCCAGACCCCCAATAAAATGCAGTACACAAAAGGACACACCGTCCAAATGACCTCTCACCCATGTCCTGGACAATCCATCACACACAGTCATAACTTATAATACACATATAGGATTTTAATAATAAGGCCTTGGGCCTGACAACAGTGTACGCAGATAGGAAAAAGCTGACAAATGTTCCAACAAAATTGTACTCAAATACATTTTACAGTAAAAAATAAGTATCTCTGGTACCAGTAAATACACATTTTAACATGTGAAGACAATATAGTTGGACAGCTTGTTGCCATATGACATGTCTGCAGTTAATATTTTATTCAACTATTTGGGTTTCAAAGATAATTTCCTTATTTCCTGGAGGCAACTAACTTTTGATCCTGGAAGATTTCAAACTTTTGATTAGGATGGAATTTCACTTCAAGAAAATCTTGCATTATCTAGAAATAACATTTTTGTAGTGTATGTGTTTTGATAAAGGGGAAAGATATTTCTACTGAAAAAATATGCATGTTCCTATGTTGGTCTACATTATTTCTCAACAAAGCTCTGCAGAAAATCTATGCTAAAAAATGCCCTGGCATCTAATTAAATGTTGGCCTAAAATTTCAATAAGACAAATGTACAATACAGTCATTTTGTAAATTCCTTTAAACTGATGCCTTCTAAATTAGTTTTTAATATCACACTATAGATCTATAGCATATCATCTTAGTAAAGGGGATATCCAGCAGGAGGGGGAGTTTCCTAACTATGCCGTGTTGCCTCCAGTGTGCTACTCAAGGCAACCAATGTGACCATCTTCCTGAGCAGCAACATGACATGCTGGGCCCGGGAAACACCAGGGCCCAACGTGTCATACTGCTGCTCAGCAAATCGCGGGCTGCACCAATGTCTTGTCTCGGCCAGCAATTCATTGAGCGGCAGTATGACACACTTGCTTCACATTGCTTCCCAGGCCCAACAGTCATGCTGCAGCTCAGAAAAGTTATTATATCCTACACAATGGAATTAGTTAGAAAAAAAACCTTTCCGCCGTATAACCTTAAAAAACTGTTACCTCTGAGACCCCTGTTACGTCTGAGAATGAATCAGATTTCTTAACCTTATTTAACACCTATAGACGACGGGCGTAAATGTACGCCTTGTGCCGGCTCCCGTAATATGAGGGTGCTTCAAATCAAGCTGGACCCGTGGATAATGCCGGACATCCCTGATCGGGCAAATATCCAGCATTAGCCCTTTAGACCCTGCGATTGAGGGGTCTACAAATCCTAAAATAACTTGCTGTTAGCTCAAGGTAGCTGATCAGGAGGACACCCACGTAAAAATGGCAGGGTCCCCCTGATTAGTTGTTAAGATGGAGGAAAGTCTCTGACCTTCTTCCCTGCTATCCAATCGGCACTCTAATCCTGCAGGTAGCCTCAGCAGCCTGTAGCAATGGGGTGCTGATAACACTGGTTAATGCTGTGCTATAGCACAGCATTGTTCAGTGGAAGCTTTCTGAAGATTGCATGTAATAGTCCACTATAGGGACAAAACGTAGTGAAAAAAGTATCAAAAAAATACAAATGTGAATAAGCCCCTAACCTAATCAAAGTTTAAAGTATGTAATATTGCCACGTGTGTAAATGTACGAACTATTAAAATATAAAGTTAATTATAACGCACAGTCAATGGTGTACATAACAAACATAACAAAGTCCATAATTGTGTATTTTTGGTCACTTCATGTACCAAAAAAAAAATATCAAAAAGCAATACAAAAAGTAAACATTTTTTCAAAATAGTTAAATAAAACAAAACCTATATAAGCCCCCAGTAGTTGCAAAATAGTGTTTTTGGTTTATATCCATTTCGCACCACAAATTTTTTTTTTAGGTTTCATCGTTTTGTGAAAAATTATGTGATTTCATTACAAAGTACAATTGGTGGGGCAAAAACCTGTAGGTAGAAAATGTAAAGTTTTATGGCTGTTAGAAGGCGAGGAAAAAGTGTAAAAATAAAAATAAATCCCTGCGTCCTTAAGGGGTTATGTCTTTTTTCAACCTTACAAACTATGTTACTATGGTATATAGGCACTGTCTTTTCAACACACTTTGCATAAATAAATAGTGAAAGCGTACACAAGAAACCTTGTAATATATATTCTTAGACAAAAATGTTTCTTTCTCCTGTTATCAAACTTTTTTCTCACTCCATTGCCCTCCTGCTGCTCAAATCTCTATGGAGGGGGGAGGGAGCTCCATCCACCAGTATTGAAAGAACTGCAAATTAGAGAGCAGAGGTACTACAGAGGTGTGCACACAGCCTATAATAAAATGACGGATACACAGGAGGAGTTCTAGTCCACCCTCACTTACTGGACTTTGTCCATGCCTGCACTTCAGCTTGGACAAAGCCATGATTTTATAAGCCATGATTTCAATAAACAGGAAATAAAATTTTCTTATGAAGTATATTTTAAAGGTTAATGTTTTGCCAATACCTATAACATATAAAAGTTTTTTTTGAATTTGACAGTGCCCATTTAAATCTACAGTGAAATGAAAAATTATAAAGATATTTATAGGGAGAATTTGAAAGAAAAAAAAAAGAAGCAATTTAACAAATTTGGGGGGTTTCCATGTCTACACAGCGCTCTTCTTGGTACACATGATATGTTATCTCTATTCTGTAGGTCCATACGATTAAAACAAAATGAAACTTATATAGGTTTTGTTTTATTTTACTACTTTAAAAAAATTATTACTTTTTCTACAATAATTAGTATGTTTAAAATTGTCCTCTTCTGGCCCCCATAAGTCTTTTATTTTTCCATATGAAGGGATGTATGGTCTATAGTTTTTATTGATACTATTTTTGTTTTGATGGGACTTTTTGATTTTTATAAAATTTTTTCTGGTATATAAAGCGACCAAAAAAATGCAGTTCTTGACTTTGGTATATTTTTACATTTACCTGTCATGTATGTCCTGGTCTGTGTTCACACACAGCTAATGTTTGCTGTGTGTGAAGTTTTATGTTCTCTGGTGGGGAATAGCTAATGTCTCTGGCTTTTTCAGCCTCAGCCTCTGTAAGCTAATAGCCTTTAGGGTGTGTCTATTTAAAGTCAGCCCAGTCTAGCCTCAGGGCCGGTGACTGACTTAATTTCATCCTGACTTCATTTACTGATGGACTTCCTGATGTCTAGCTGCTAACATGCTGACTATGCAGCTAATGGAGGCTTGGTGAAACACTCCTTGTTTGAGCTTTTAATCTACTATCTCTGCTATAGCATGCACTTTGTCTTTACTGGTTTTAGCCATGTTAGGTTGCATGCTCATAGTAGATTTTAAGCTGTGTTTGTTTAGTCGGTTTTAGGATTTGTTTATTCTTTCTGCTATGTGTCTGTTCACACTGTGTTTTCTCTTGTATCCGTTTATGTGAAGTTCTGTGTTTTATATTTCTGTTTTACTACTGGGCCAGCATCCTGTCCACACTGGTGAGTGTGCCGCTGGCCAGTAGTCTATTTGGATCTATTATTAATGGCTACTCCTATATTGGAGTGGAGTGTCCAGTTTGTGTTTTCAGTGTGAACAGTGTATATATACTGTGTATCTAGGCATCCCTATTATGTGTCGATTGGGACTTTGTGTCTACTGGAGATTTTACATATGGAATGAGAATATTCCTGAATAGCGATAGATCCTTGTTTCTGGTCCATGGGAAGTTTGTGCCTACTGGATGTTCTAGCGGACTATCCTAGATTCCTGTCTGTTCCTAAAGTCTGTTGACTTATCTGTTTTCCTGTCTGGTGTTTTAAACTCTATTTTTATTAGTTCTTGAGTTCAGATCTTTGGAGTTATGTACATGACTACTGATCTGTAGTGTCCTCTGTTTACGACCACGGATCTATAGTGTTCTCTGTTCACGACCACTGAGTCCTCTGTTCATGTCCGCTGATCTATAGTGTCCTCTGTTCTTGACCACTGATCCATAGTGTCCCCTGTGCTGCTCAATGATCTGTGTCCTCTGAACTTTTACTATAGAGTTCTATGTTCCTGTTATGTTTCTGGTTTGTGACTATTTATTAGTACGTGTTTTTAGTAGGCCCCTGCACTTTAGTTCAGGGAGGGACCGGCGCCCAGTTGTCAATCCACCGGTTAGGGTGGATGGGCAAGTAGGCAGGGAGGGTGGTTTTAGGGTCAGTTTAGGGCTCACTCTCCCTGTCCCCTGGTCGGTTCCTGACAGAATCACTAGCCCGCCACTTGCTCTGATGCCACTTTTTTGTTCCTTTATCCTTTGGGAGTGGACCAGACACAAGGATTTCTGCGACCAATCTTGGAGACTGCACTGTCGTACCTCCATTCCTGAGCCAAGCATCTGCCTCCAGGTGGCAATTGTTGAGCCACCTTGGCACCCAGGTATTATTTGGAAATGTTTTAAAATATTTGGGATGTTTTTATGCTTGTTTTTGTTTTTTATAAGGGCCCAGAGGCCCCTCATTAAAGGAGGGGGGTAGTGTCATGTCTGTTCTGGTCTGTGTTTACACACAGCTATTGGATTTGCTGTGTGTGAGCAGTTTTATGTTCTCTGGTCAGGGAATAGTTAATGTTTCTGGCTTTTTCAGTGTCAGGGTCCGGAGTGGTATGCAGGGATGACACAGGTAGTGGAGCCTCTATGTCAGTGAGGTGATGGCGTGGGCCGTACCAGGGGAACGGAATCTAAGGGGTTACTGGTTTTCACCAGAGCCCACGCAAAGCCCCCAGGTTGTTCCACCCAATAGCGACTCAACCTCACTGACTGCTGAGTCAGGCGCGGTACAGAAGGACTAGGCAAAAGGCAAGGTCAGACGTAGCAGAAGGTCAGGGCAGGCAGCAACGGTTTGTAGTCAAGGGCAACGGCAAGGGTCTGGATACACAGGCAAAGGACACACGGGGAACGCTTTCACTGGCACAAGGCAACAAGATCCGGCAAGGAAAGGAAGGGGAAGTGGGTTTTTATAATGTGGAAGTGTTTGGTACTGATTGGGCCAGGCACCAATTAATGGTGCACTGGCCCTTTAAATTTCAGAGAGCCGGCGCACGCGCCCTAGAGAGCGGGGCCGCCCGCGCCGGGAAAGGACAGCAGGAGGACGGGGCAGGTGAGATTGGGATGCGACCCGCGAGCGGACACGTCCCCCTACGCGGATCACATCCCCGCCGGTGACAACAGAGCAGCGCTCCCGGTCAGCGGGTCTGACCGGGGCGCTGCACGCAGAAGAACGCCACGAGCACTCCGGGGAGGAGCAGGGACCCGGAGCGCTCGGCGTAACAGTACCCCCCCTTTGGTCTCCCCCTTTTTTGGAGCCCAGGAATCTGCGGACAAGCTCTTTGTCCAAAATGTTGGCCTCAGGTTCCCAGGACCTCTCTACTGGACCACAGTTCTCCCAATCAATAAAAAAAAAATCTTTTACCTCAGACGATCTTGGAGGCGAGGATCTCTTTGACAAAGAAGACATCAGAGGAGCCAGAAACAGGAGCAGGAACAGTGACCTTGGGAGAATAACTGTTAAGTATAAGAGGTTTGAGAAGAGATACATGGAAAGAGTTAAGAATACGAAGAGAAGAAGGAAGGTGGAGTTTGTAGGAGACAGAATTGATTTGGTTTTTGACTTTAAATGGCCCGAGGTAACGAGGACCCAACTTGTAGCTAAGGACATGAAACCGTATGTATTTGGCAGAGAGCCACACTTTGTCACCAGGGACAAAGACAGGAGGAGTTCTTCTCTTTTTATCCGCATGTCTCTTCATATGAGAAGAGGCCAGTAAGAGCGACTTTTGAGTCTCCTTCCAGATAGCGGAGAAGTCCCGGGTTACTTCATCCACGGCAGGAACTCCAGAAGAAGTGGAAATGGGGAGGGGGGGGGAGCGGGTGACGGCTGTACACCACAAAAAATGGAGATTTGGCAGAAGATTCAGAATTTTTGAAATTGTACGAGAATTCAGCCCAGGTCAGAAGGTCGACCCAATCATCTTGGCGGTAAGAGACAAAATGTTGCAAGTAGTCACCAAGAATCTGGTTCACTCTTTCCACTTGTCCATTGGATTGGGGGTGATAGGAGGAAGAGAAATGTAATTTGATCTTTAATTGATTACAGAGAGCTCTCCAAAATTTTGACACAAATTGAACGCCTATATCCGAGACGATATGCGTGGGAAGCCCGTGAAGACGAAAAATCTGCAGAAAAAATTGCTTCGCCAACTGTGGCGCAGAAGGAAGGCCAGGAAGCGGAATAAAGTGAGCCATTTTGGAAAAACGATCAACGACCACCCAGATGACAGTGTTGCCATGGGATAAAGGAAGATCATTGATGAAGTCCATGGCTATGTGGGACCAAGGCTGTTCAGGCACCAGCAGAAGAAGGAGAAGACCTGCAGGCTTCTGGCGTGGGGTTTTGTCACGTGCACACACGGTACAGGCTCGTACAAATTCGGTCACATCCTTTTCCAGGGAGGACCACCAATAGTGTCTGGCAATCAACTGTATAGTTTTTTTGATTCCAGCGTGACCAGCCAGAAGGGAGGAATGGCCCCATTTGAGGATCCTGAGGCAAAGACGGGGAGGAACATACGTTTTTCCTGGAGGGATAGGCACCAGAGAAGTAGGAGCAGAAGAGATCAGACACTTAGGGGGGATAATGTGCTGAGGAAGGGTCTCGGGTTCAGAGGCATCGGTGGTACGAGATAGAGCATCAGCCCTGACATTCTTGTCTGCGGGACGAAAATGGATTTGAAAGTTGAAACGGGCAAAAAACAACGACCATCTAGCCTGGCGAGGATTTAGCCGCTGGGCGGATTGAAGACAAGACAAATTTTTGTGATCTGTATAGATGGTGATGGGATGAAGGGATCCTTCCAGAAGATGTCTCCACTCCTCAAGTGCCAACTTAATAGCCAATAGTTCACAGTCTCCAATGGAATAGTTTTTTTCAGGAGGAGAAAAGGTTTTGGAGAAAAATCCGCAAGTGACATTTTTTCCTTTAGCGGATTTTTGTAGGAGAACAGCTCCGGCTCCAACTGAGGAGGCATCAACCTCAAGGAAGTAGGGCTTCAGAGGATCTGGTCTGGACAAGACTGGAGCAGAGGAGAAGGCGGCTTTGAGGTGGTTAAAGGCTTCCTCCGCTTGTGGCGGACAGGATTTCGGATTAGCATTTTTCTTAGTCAGTGCTACAATAGGAGCAACAATGGTGGAGAAGTGGGGAATAAATTGACGATAATAATTTGCAAATCCGAGAAATCTTTGGATAGCTCGTAGGCCAGTGGGACGTGGCCAATCCATTACCGCAGATAGCTTATCAGGGTCCATTTGAAGACCTTGACCGGACACAATGTATCCCAGGAAGGGAAGACTGCTGGGTTCAAATAGACATTTCTCAATTTTGGCGTGAAGTTGATTTTGGCATAGTCGCTGAAGCACTTGACGGACATGAAGGCGATGTTCCTCTAGGTTGGAGGAAAAAATGAGGATGTCATCAAGATAGACTACCACACAGGAGTACAGCATGTCCCGAAAAATCTCAATAACAAAGTCCTGAAAGACTGCTGGGGCGTTGCAAAGTCCAAAGGGCATGACTAGGTATTCAAAGTGACCATCTCTAGTATTGAAGGCGGTTTTCCATTCATCACCTGCTCGAATACGGATGAGGTTATATGCGCTCCTTAGAACAAGTTTGGTGAAAATCTTGGTGACTTTTCCACGCAGTCGATCAAAGAGTTTGGAGATGAGAGGCAGAGGATAGCGATTTTTTACAGTAATTTTATTAAGACCGCAGTAGTTAATACAGGGGCGTAGAGATCCATCTTTTTTTAGCAACAAAGAAAAATCCAGCTCCGGCTGGAGAAGAAGATTTCCGGATAAAACTTCTTTTGAGGTTTTCCTGTATGTACTCTGTCATAGCTTGTGTTTCCGGGGAAGAAAGTGGGTAAATCCTACCACGGGGCGGTGTGGTACCAGGGAGCAAGTCGATAGGGCAGTCGTAGGGTCTTTGTGGAGGTAAGACCTCTGCTTGCTTTTTACAAAAGACGTCCGAAAAGTCCTGATAGGCCTTAGGAAGACCTGGCAATGGAGTAGCCATGGAGACTTGGCAGGAAGGGACTGGGTGGAGACATTGCTTGTGGCTAGAAGTTCCCAAACTCTTAATGTCCCCGGTGGCCCAGTCGAGGCTAGACGAATGACGTTGGAGCCAGAGCAAGCCCAGAAGAATTTCAGAAGTGCAATTGGGTAGCACAAAAAATTCAATATTCAGTTCATGCACAGTGTAGACCAATCTCTCTCCATTGACGGATGAAATGAAGAGAGGTTTGACAAGACGGGTAACTGGAATATTGAATCTGTTGATTAGGGAGGCTTCAATGAAACTTCCTGCTGAACCCGAGTCCAAGAAGACCACAGCGGGGAAGGAAGTATTAGTATTAGCGGGTATGGCAATCCGCACAGGTATAGTCAGTTGCGGAGAGGAAGAATTCACACCTAGCAACGCCTCTCCTACGTTAACTAGGTGCGAGCATTTCCCTGACACGGAGGACGAATGGGACAGTCCTTTAGGAAATGTTCAGTACTAGCACAGTACAGGCACAGGTTTTCGTTCCTACGGCGAGTCCTCTCTTGTTGTGTCAGGCGAGACCGATCCACTTGCATAGCCTCCTCGGCGGAAGGCACAGGAACAGATTGCAAAGGACGCTGGAAGAGAGGTGCCAGGGGAGGAAACCGCCTGGTGCGAACAAGATCCTTTTCCTGACGAAGCTCCTGGCGTCTTTCAGTGAAAGGCATGTCGATGCGGGTGGCCAAATGGATGAGTTCAGACAGGGTAGCAGGAATTTCTCGAGCGGCCAGAACATCTTTGATGTGACTGGATAAGCCTTTTTTGAAGGTCGCGCAGAGGGCCTCATTATTCCAGGATAGCTCAGAGGCAAGGGTGTGGAACTGAATGGCGTATTCGCCCACTGAAGAACTCCCTTGGACTAGATTCAATAGGGCTGTCTCAGCTGAGGAGGCCCGGGCTGGCTCCTCAAAGACACTGCGTACTTCTGAGAAGAAGGACTGGATAGTAGCAGTGGCAGGATCGTTGCGGTTCCAAAGCGGTGTGGCCCAGGACAAGGCCTTTCCAGACAGCAGGCTGACCACGAACGCCACCTTAGACCGTTCTGTAGGACATCATCTCCAGGTGTAGGGAACACTGGGACAGGAATCCACGGCACAATTTAGAGTCCCCATCAAACTTGTCTGGTAGGGACAGGCGGAATCTGGGAGCGGCCACTCGCTGCGGAGGAGATGCAGGAGCTGGCGGAGGAGATGGTTGCTGTTGTTGAGGCAGAATCTGTTTCAGCATAGTGGTCAACTGAGTCAGCTGTTGTCCTTGTAGCGCGATCTGCTGTGATTGCTGGGCGACCACGGAGGTTAGGTCAGCGACACTGGGCCGCGGGACGTCAGCGGGATCCATGGCCGGATCTACTGTCAGGGTCCGGAGTGGTATGCAGGGATGACACAAGTAGTGGATCCTCTATGTCAGTGAGGTGATGGCGTGGGCCCTACCAGGGGAACGGAATCTAAGGGGTTACTGGTTTTCACCAGAGCCCGCCGCAAAGCGGGATGGACTTGCTGCGGCAGGTAACCCCCAGGTTGTTCCACCCAATAGCGACTCAACCTCACTGACTGCTGTGTAAGGTGCGGTACAGAAGGACTAGGCAAAAGGCAAGGTCAGATGTAGCAGAAGGTCAGAGCAGGCAGCAACGGTTCGTAGCCAAGGGCAACGGCAAGGGTCTGGATACACAGGCAAAGGACACACGGGAACGCTTTCACTGGCACAAGGCAACAAGATCCGGCAAGGACAGGAAGGGGAAGTGGGTTTTTATAATGTGGAAGTGTTTGGTACTGATTGGGCCAGGCACCAATTAATGGTGCACTGGCCCTTTGAATTTCAGAGAGCCGGCGCGCGCGCCCTAGAGAGCGGGGCCGCGCACGCCGGGACAGCAGGAGGACGGGGCAGGTGAGAAGATTGGGATGCGACCCGGGAGCGGGCGCGTCCCGCTACGCGGATCGCATCCCCGCCGGTGACAACAGAGCAGAAGAACGCCGCGGGACCCGGAGCGCTCGGCGTAACATTCAGCCTCTGTTAGCCAATAGCCTTTAAGGTGTGTCTATTTAAAGTCAGCCCAGTCTAGCTTCTGGGCTGGTGATTGACTTCATTTCATCCTGACTTCCTTTACTGTTGGACTTCCTTATGTCTAGCTGCTAACATGCTTGCTATGCTACTAATGGAGGCTTGGTGAAACACTCTATGTTTGAGCTTTTATTCTACTATCTCTGTTATAGCATGTACTTTGTATTTTCTGGTTTTAGCAATGTTAGATGACATGCTCCTAGTGGACTTTAACCCCTTAAGGAGCCAGCCATTTTACACCTTAGGACCCGGCCATTTTTTGTACATCTGACCACTGTCACTTTAAACATTAATAACTCTGGAATGCTTTTAGTTATCATTCTGATTCCGAGATTGTTTTTTCGTGACATATTCTACTTTAACATAGTGGTAAAATTTTGTGGTAACTTGCATCCTTTCTTGGTGAAAAATCCCCAAATTTGATGAAAAATTTGAAAATTTTGCATTTTTCTAACTTTGAAGCTCTCTGCTTGTAAGGAAAATGGATATTCCAAATATTTTTTTCTTAATTCACATATACAATTTGTCCACTTTATGTTTGCATCATAAAATTGATGTGTTTTTACTTTTGGAAGACACCAGAGGGCTTCAAAGTTCAGCAGCAATTTTCCAATTTTTCACAAAATTTCCAAACTCACAATTTTTCAGGGACCAGTTCAGGTTTGTAGTGGATTTGAAGGGTCTTCATCTCAGAAATACCCCACAAATGACCCCATTATAAAAACTGCACCCCCCCCCCAAAGTATTCAAAATGACATTCAGTCAGTGTTTTTACCCTTTAGGTGTTTCACAGAAATAGCAGCAAAGTGAAGGAGAAAATTTACAATCTTGATATTTTACACTCGCATGTTCTTGTAGACCCAATTTTTGAATTTTTACAAGGGGTAAAACGAGTAAGCACATACCTCATATGTCTATGTAAAGTGTTCGGCGGGCGCAGTAGAGGGCTCAGAAGCGAAGGAGCGACAAGGGGATTTTGGAGAGTAAGTTTTTCTGAAATGGTTTTTGGGGGGCATGTTGCATTTAGGAAGCCCCTATGGTGCCAGAACAGCAAAAAAAAACACATGGCATACCATTTTGGAAACTAGACCCCTTGAGGAATGTAACAAGGAATAAAGTGAGCCTTAATACCCCACAGGTGTTTCACGACTTTTGCATATGTAAAAAAAAAAAAAATGTCACTAAAATGTGTGTTTCCCCCCAAATTTCACATTTCTACAATGCTCAGAAGAGAAGGAGTCATATTTGGCTTTTTGAGAGCAAATTTTGCTCGGGGGGCATGTTGCATTTAGGAAGCCCCTATGGTGCCAGGACAGCAAAATAACCCCCACATGGCATACCATTTTGGAAACTAGACCCCTTGAGGAATGTAACAAGGGGTACAGTGAGCATTTACCCCCACTGGTGTCTGTCAGATCTTTGGAACAGTGGGCTGTACAAAATTTTTAATTTGCACAGCCCACTGTTCCAAAGATCTGTCAGACACCAGTGGGGGGTAAATTCTCACTGCACCCCTCATTACATTACGTGAGGGGTGTAGTATCCGAAATGGAGTCACATGTGGGGTTTTTTTTTTTTTTCGTTAGTCAAAACCGCTGTAACAATCATCCACCCCTGTGCAAATCACCTCAAATGTACATGGTGCACTCTCCCTTCTGGGCCTTGTTGTGCGCCCCCAGAGTACTTTGCGCCCACATATGGGGTATCTACGTAGTCGGGAGAAATTGCATTACAAATTTTCGGGGGATTTTTTCCCTTTTACCTCTTGTCAAAATGAAAAGTATAGGGCAACACCAGCATGTTAGTGTAAAAATTTTTTTTTTTACACTAACATGCTGGTGTAGACCCCAACTTCACCTTTTCATAAGTGGTGAAAGGAGAAAAAGCCCCCCCCCCCCCAATTTGTAGGGAATTTCTCCCGAGTACGGCGATACCCCATATGTGGCCCTAAACTGTTGCCTTGAAATACGACAGGGATCCAAAGTGAGAGCGCCATGTGCGTTTGAGGCCTGAATTAGGGATTTGCATAGGGGTGGACATAGGGGTATTCTACGCCAGTGATTCCCAAACAGGGTGCCTCCAGGTGTTGCAAAACTCCCAGCATGCTTGGACAGTCAATGGCTGTCCGGCAATACTGGGAGTTGTTGTTTTGCAACAGCTAGAGGTTCCATTTTGGAAACAGTGGCGTACCATACGTTTTTCATTTTTATTGGGGAGGGGGGCTGTGTAGGGGTATGTGTATATGTAGTGTTTTTTACTTTTTATTTTATTTTGTGTTAGTGTAGTGTTTTTAGGGTACAGTCACACGGGCGGGGGATTACAGCGAGTTTCCCGCTGCGAGTTTGAGCTGCCGAGCAAAATTTGCTGCATCGCAAACTTGCAGCCTGATACTCACTGTAAGTCCCCTGCCCATGTGAATGTACCCTGTACATTCACAGGGGGGGGGAACCTCCAGCTGTTGCAAAACTACAACTCCCAGCATGCACAGTCTGTCAGTTGGGAAACACTGAGTTAGGAAACAGACAATGTTTCCCAACCAGTGTGCCTCCAGTTGTTGCAAAACCACAACTCCCAAACATTCTCAGGCATGCTGGAAGTAGTAGTTCGGCAACATCTTTAGAGCCAGATGTTGCCGAACTACAACTCCCAGCATGCTTGGAGTTGTAGTTTTGCAACATCTGGAGGACTATAGTTTGCAGATCTGTGCCCTTCCAGATGTTGCAAAACTACAACTCCCAGTATGCCAAAACTGTCCAGGCATGCTGAGAGTTGTAGTTCTGCAACATCTGAAGGGCCAGATGTTACAGAACTACAACTCCCAGCATGCCTGGACGTGTAGTTTTGCAACATCTGGAAGGGCACAGTGGTCTCCAAACTGTGGGCCTCCAGATGTTGCAAAACTGCAACTCCCAGCATGCCCAGATGCCAAGGGCTGTCTGGGCATGCTGGGAGTTGTAGTGTAAGGGGACCAAATGGAGCAGTCCAGATCGCTTTACGGCAGTCTGGACTGCTGCAAAGGTCTAGCGATGCCGCCGAAGATCAACTCACCTGTCGCCACCACTGCCGGGATCCGGGTCTTCAGGGACGAGGTAAGTACCGGACTCGGGCCCCAGCACTCCCCCGTCCCCCGCCGCGTCCCCCGCAGTCGCTTCCACTCTGGGTGCCCTGCTGTCAGCCTGAAGTCGGATCTGTCCTAGATGCCATAGAAGTCGGTCTGCTCTTTCCTCGTAGTGAGTGTGGGTACCTTTTTGTCTTTCTATGTATGTTATCTGTTTTCCTGTCTGGTGTTTTGACCTTGATTTCAGATGTTTGGAGTTCTGTACATGACTATTGATCTATAGTGTCCTCTGTTCACGACCACGGATCTATAGTGTCCTCTGTTCACGACCACTGAATCCTCTGTTCATGTCCGCTGATCTATAGTGTCCTCTCTTTATGACCGCTGATCCATAGTGTCCCCTGTGCTGCTAAATGATCTGTGTCCTCTGAACTTATACTATAGAGTTCTATGCTCCTGTTATGTTTTTAGTCTGTGACCAACTATTTATTAATATGTGTTTTTATTAGGCCCCTGCACTTTAGTTCAGGGAGGGACCGGCGCCCAGTTGTCGATCCACTGGTTAGAGTGGATGGGCAAGTAGGCAGGGAGAGTGGTTTTAGGGTCAGTTTAGGGCTCACTCTCCCTGTCCCCTGGTCGGTCAGTGACATAATCACCAGCCCGCCACTTGCTCTGTTGCCACTTTTTTGTTTTTGTTCCTTTATCAAAGGGGGGGGGGGGGGGTTAGTAGTGCCATGTCTGTCCAGGTCCGTGTTCACGTGTTCACAGCTATTGGATTTGCTGTGTGTGAACAGCTTGGGGTCCAGACACAGCACCGGAAGTACACATGGGTAAGCTACGATGTGGTTAGCACTTATCTATACTACTGACTGTAGGCAGATTGTAGCAGGTACCCCTATTATGGGAAGAAACTGCTATATAGTGCACCCTTCTGAATTCAAGCTTTAAATAATAACAGGACTCAGTAATATTGCATCATACAATTTTGCTTTAACCCTTTATGTATATATATCTAACTGTGACATAGAAAGATAGACTGTTAGCATGTGGTCAGTGGCGTACCTAGGGGGGGGGCGCGGGGGGCGGCCCGCCCCGGGTGCCACTCTCAAGGGGGGTGCCAGAGGCGGACTGCCGCGCTGCCGCAAAATTAACGTTTTTTTTTTTAACACTTTGCCGCAGCCCGCGCTGTTTGCCGCCGCCCGCGCTCTGTGTCTGCCCGCAAACCACCCCCCCCAGAGCCGTGCCCCCAACCCCCACCCTTTCCTTACCTCCCAGGCAGCCTGCGGCCCTACAGAACAACTGTGGCTGCCTAGGAGAAGCGTCATCACGTCAGTGATGACGCGTGAGACGTGGTGCCGGCAGAGAGGAGCGCGCTGGAGATGAGCATGCGCCCTCCAGCAGAATGTTGCAGCGCCAAGCCTCCCGCTACTGTGGCTGTACAGGTAACCAGCTCCCCACCTGCATGGCCTCCCTCCCATCACCCACCACCATATAGGTAACCCCCCCCACCTGCCTGCCCCCCTTCTACCTCCCCCTTCAACCCCTTTGGCTGTGCGGGCATGATGTGAGTTGTAGTTTTGCAACAGCTGGAGGCACCCAGATTGGCAAACAATGCCTTAGGGCCTAAGCCAGTGTTTCCCAACCAGGGTACCTACAGCTGTTGCAAAACTACAACTGCCAGCATGCCCGGACAGCCAAAGGCTCTCCGGGCATGGTGGCAGTTGTAGTTTTGCAACAGCTGGAGGCGCCAAGGTTGGCAAACACTGCCTTAAGGCCTAACCCAGTGTTTCCCAACCAGAGAGCCTCCAGCTGTTGCAACACTACAACTGCCAGCATGCCCGGAGAGCCTTTGGCTGTCTAGGCATGCTGGGAGTTGTATTTTTGCAATAGCTGGAGGCGTCTGGGTTGGCAAACACTGCCTTAAGGCCTAACCCAGTGTTTCCCAACCAGGGAGCCTCCAGCTGTTGCAAAAGTACAACTGCCAGCATGCTCCGAGAGCCTTTGGCTGTCTAGGCATGCTGGGAGTTGTAGGTTTGCAACAGCTGGAGGCGCCCGGGTTGGCAAACACTGCCTTAAGGCCTAACCCAGTGTTTCCCAACCAGGGAGCCTCCAGCTGTTGCAACACTACAACTGCCAGCATGCCCGGAGAGCCTTTGACGAGCTTGACGAGATTGACGAGCTGCAGAGCCTAGCAGGGGCCCTTGCCTTTTTTTTTTGGTCCGGGGGCCCCGAGTGTTGTCAGTCCGCCCCTGGGGGGAGGGGAGGGAGGGGGTGTAATTAAGGGGGGTGCCAAACAAAGGGTGCGCCCCGGGTGCCAAATGCTCTAGGTACGCCCCTGCATGTGGTGCTGGTTCTGGTAGTTTTTATGTCTGCAATCCTGTGAACATTATTATAAGATATATGTTGTTATTTTAAAAGTAATATAATAAAAGCAAATTTTTTAATGAATTGTTATCAACTTGGTTCTCTTTGGTATTCAAAAAAGCCTTTAGGGTGTGTCTATTTAAAGTCAGCCCAGTCTAGGCAGGGAGAGTGGTTTTACAGTCATTTTAGGGCTCTATCTTCCTGTCCCCTGGTCAGTCCTTGACATACCATTGACCGTGCAGTTTAATGAACATTATATTTTAATAGTTTGGACATTTACGCACGCGGCAATACCACATATGTTTATATTTATTTTTGTTTACATAATTTTATTTTAACCCCTTAAGGACCAAGCCCATTTTCACCTTAAAGGGGTATTCCGCCCCTAGACATCTTATCCCCTATCCAAAGGATAGGGGATAAGATGTCAGATCGCCACGGTCCCACTGCTGGGGATCCCCGGGATCCCCACTGCGGCACTGCGCTAGCATTACAGCACAGAGCGAGTTCGCTCTGCACGTAATGACGGGCAATACAGGGGCCGGAGCATCGTTACGTCCCGCCTCCACCCCTCGTGATGTCTAGACCCACCCCTTTCAATACAAGTCTATGGGAGGGGGCGTGGCAGTCGTCACGCCCCCTGCCATAGACTTGCATTAAGGGGACGGGCCGTTATGTCACGAGGGGCGGAGCCATGACGTCACACTGCTCCATCCCCTGTATCACCCATCATTACACACAGAGCGAACTCGCTCTGTGCTGTAATGATAGCGCGTGCCGCAGCGGGGATCCCCGGGCTCCCCAGCAGCAGGACCGTGGCGATCTGATATCTTATCCCCTATCCTTTGGATAGGGGATAAGATGTCTAGGGGCGGAGTACCCCTTTAAGGAGCCGAGCATTTTTTGCACATCTGACCACTGTCACTTTAAGCATTAACAACTCTGTAATGCTTCTACTTTTCATGCTGATTCCGAGATAGCTTTTTCATCACATATTCTACTTTATGTTAGTGGTAAATTTTTCGGCGATACTTGCATCATTTCTTGATGAAAAATTCCAAAATTTGATGAAAAATTTGAAACTCTCTGCTTAAAAGCAAAATGGACATCCCAAATAAATTATACATTGATTCACATATACAATATGTCTACTTTATGATTGCATCATAAAGTTGGCATGTTTTTACTTTTGGAAGACATCAGAGGGCTTCAAAGTTCAGCAGCAATTTTCCAATTTTTCTCAAAATTTTCAAAATCGGAATTTATCAGGGACCAGTTCAGTATTTAAGTGGATTTGAAGGGCCTTCATACTAGAAATACCCCATAAATTATCTAATTATAAAAAACTGCACCCCTCAAAGTATTCAAAATGACATACAGAAAGTGTGTTAACCCTTTAAGTGTTTCACCGGAATATCAGCAAAGTGGAATATCAGCAAAGTGAAGGAGAAAATTCTAAATCTTCATTTTTTACACTCACATGTTCTTGTAGATCCAGTTTTACAATTTTTACAAATGGTAAAAGGAGAGAAATCTCCCTAAAATTTGTAACCCAATTTCTCTTGAGTAAGGAAAAACCTCATATGCGTACGGAAAGTGCTCCGTGGGAAGGGAAGGAGCGAAAATGGCATTTTGGAAAATGAGTTTTTCTGAAATGGTTTTTGGGGGGCATGTCACATTTAAGAATCCCCAATGGTGCCAGAACAGCAAAAAAAAACACATGGCATACTATTTTGGAAACTACACCCCACAAGGAGCGTAACAAGGGGTACAGTGAGCCTTAACACCCCACAGGTGTTTGACGACTTTTTGTTAAAGTTGGATATATAAATTAATTTATTTTTTTCAATAAAATGCTGTTTTTTCCCCAAATTTTTGATTTTTACAAGGGGTAATAGGAGAAAATAGCCCCCCAAAATTTGTAACCTCATCTCTTCTGAGTATGGAAATACCCCATGTATGGACGTCAAGTGCACTGCAGGCACACTACAATGCTCAGAAGAGAAGTAGTTACATTTGGCTTTTGGAAAGCAAATTTTGCTGAAATGGTTTTTTAGGGGGTATGTCGCATTTTGGAAGCCCCTATGGTGCCAGAACAGCAAAAAAAAATTTAAAACATGTAGCATACTATTATGGAAACAACAATGCGGTTGTTTGTTGAGCACCTGCATCACACATTCTGTCAAACCCACGCTGCTGTATGAATAAAGAAGCTTGAAACGCAAGTTTGGTGAGCTGCCGTCTTTTTTTCTCCACACAAGTTCTATTATGGAAACTACACCCCTCAAGGAACATAACAAGGGGTATAGTGAGCCTTAACACAGGTGTTTGCCGACTTTTTATTAACCCCTTAAGGACCAAGGGCGTACAGGTACACCCGTGAGAATTTCGATCCCTGCCGCGCGCCGGGCGGGGACCGGACCGGGGTGACTACTGATATCGATCAGCAGGCACCCCGCGCCAATGCCCAGGGGGGTCATCAGACCCCCCCATGTAGGCGATCGCCGAAAATTGCAAGTGAATTCACACTTGCGATTTTCGGCTATTCCGGTGATGCGGGTCACGTGTGACCCACTGACCCGGAGATACAAGGTGATCGGGGGTGTAGGATACACCTCCTATCACCCTCTGTATCTATGGGGAGGTGGCGATTTCGTCACCCCCCCAGGATCGCTGTCCGGCCAATGGCAGTGGAGGGGTTAACGGCCCCTTCTCGCGGCTCTGCTTGCTCCCTGAGTTCATTCAGCGGCCAGAGCTGCGAGAAGGAGCCAGGGACCCCCCCTCTGTGAAGATTGGAGCCCCTCACAGAGGAAGACCCCCCTTAGAGCAGGGAGAGAGTACAGCCCCAGGGACAGGTAGGGTTAACCAGTAAAATAAAGTTAAAAAAAAAGTATAAAAAAAATGTTTCCCCCCCTGACCCCCTAATAGGACCTAAAGGGTCTGCAACAATTTTTTTTGTGTGACCCGGGCCCTATTAGGGATTCAGGGCGCTGCATTTGCCCATTTTTTTTTTGTCCGCAGCGCTTTCCCCCCCCCCCCATACAGTTAGTTACACCAATCACACACACTACATACTCACCCCCCCCCACACACACACACCCGCCACCCCTGCCACCAACCCCCCACCACCACCACCGTAGAAAAAAGGCGATGGCTCGCCAGGCATTTTCGGCAGCGGAGGCATACGCTTTTCTTGCCTCCGACTCCGAATCTGTCAGTGAGGACGATGAAGATCCAACATTCCTCATCATCATCTAGTACTGATCTCTATACGGCGGCGACATCATCAATACGGCGGCGGAGACGAGGCCAGGCGAGGCCACGCACCCCCCATGATAGTGGCCCAGTGGCCGGCACTAGTGCGAGTGGTGATGCTGCTCGTACTAGGAGTCCGACCCCCCAGACAAGTTTACCGGAGCCCCCTTCCGGTGAACCTGTCTAGAGACCCCCAGAGGCTTATCAGCCATGGGTTCCGGAGTTTGTTGGCGACTACGGAATCCGGATTGACAATTCTGGATTCACTGAAATTGACTATTTCAGTTATTTTTTCAGTGACAGTTTTGTCAATCTAATGGTGGAGCAGACGAATCTGTACGTCAGGCAGTTCATCGCCCACCACCCTGATTCTGTTTTGGCCAGGCCCAATGAATGGTATGCCATTGATGCAGCAGAGATGAGGACATTTTGGGGCCTCTTGCTGCATGTGGGCCTGGTCAAAAAACCAAGTGTCAGACAGTACTGGAGCAGGGACATCCTCTACCAGACCCCGCTTTACAGTATGCTCATGGCACGGAGGCGGTTCGAGGCAATTTGGAAATGCCTGCATTACACTCTCAAGTTTAGAGTGTATGAGGGACGAGATTCCCGTATTGAACCCCCAGATTGTTCCCCCACTCTGGGTGTTAGCGGGAAAATCGTTTGGGAGCTTGCGCACCCTTTGCTGGATAAGGATTACCAAGTGTACGTGGACAACTTTTATACCATCATTCCTCTCTTCACATCCCTTGCCGCCAGATCCATGTCCGCTTGTGGGACAGTGCGGAAAAATCAGAGAGGCCTCCCTATAAATTTTCTGCAGACACCTATGCCCAAGGGTGAGTCCCGTGCCCTTACTCATGAAAACCTGTTGTTGTCAGGTATAAGGATAAGAGGGATGTCCTTATGCTGACCACTATTCATGGTAATGGCAGCTCACCTGTCCCTGTGCGAGGTACCACAACACCGGTCCTCAAGCCCGATTGTATTCTGGACTACAATCGGTATATGGGGGGAGTTGATCTTTCTGATCAAGTCCTCAAGCCATACATGGCCATGCGGAAAACACGGGTATGGTACAAAAAAGTTGCGGTCTACTTGGTACAGGTTGCCATGTACAACGCTTTTGTACTGTACCGGAATGCTGGCAACACAGGGACATTCCTCCAGTTCCAAGAAGAAGTCCTAAAGGTCCTGATCTTTGGTGACTGGGAAAGAGCAGGCCGGACTTCCCAAGGAACTGGAGTTATAGGTGCCAGGATCGTCCCAGGCCAACACTTTCCAGGTGAAGTCCCCCACACTGGAAAGAAGGGACGATCCCAGAAAAAATGCAGAGTGTGTAACAGGAGGGGGATTCGGAAGGATACCACCACTCAATGTGACACTTGCCCCAATCATCCGGGCCTCTGCATTAAAAACTGCTTCAGGGAGTATCACACTTCAGTGCAGTACTAAATTTTCCCTTTTAATTTTAATTTTCCATAATTTTACCCCAATGTACCATGTCCAGAGTACATTCCAAATCTTAACACCATAAAACCACTAAATTGCCCAAAAAAACTCATCTAAAATAAAAAACTGATGAGACCTCTGGGGGTATTTTTTTCTCTGGGTCATGGGTTACTGAGTCACTATCATCAGGGACTTTTTATGTTGCCTCAAATGCGCAGCGCTCTCTCTCCACCTGAGCGGGGTGCGCATTTGAGGCAACAGGTTAGGGACGGCCACACACGTCACATTCCCATAATGATGATTCAGAGCATAGGGTTTGGGGTGGGCATATTTTTTAGTTTTGGCTATGCTCTGGGTCATCATTCTGGGAACATAACCTGTTTTATAATTTTATGTCCCACTGTACCCCATTTTAGTTATTTAGTGTACCCCAGTTATTTACCCCATGTAATGCTCCTTGAGGGGGGGTCCCACTGTTCCAGCTCCATAGGCCGCAACGCAGAAGCTCAAGGCCCCTGAATGCGACCTGCTCCTCTCAGACCAGTGTGCAAGCTGTTTACGCCCAGACTTGAGGTATGTCCTTACTCCAAAGAAATGTATTTACAAACATACGGTGACATTTTCTCCTTTTACCACTTGTGAAAATGAAAAATGTGGTGTAACCCCAGCATTTTAGTGTAAAAAAATATTTATCAAACACCAGTGGGGTGTGAAGACTCACTGTACCCCTTGTTATGTTCCTTGAGGGATGTAGTTTCCGAAATAGTATGCCACGTGTTTTTTTTTTTTGCTGTCCTGGCACCATAGGGGCTTCTTAAATGTGCAACCCCTGTGGGGTATTAAGGCTCACTTTATTCCTTGTTACATTCCTCAAGGGGTCTAGTTTTCAAAATGGTATGCCATGTGGGGAGTTTTTGCTGTTCTGGCACCATAGGGGCTTCCTAAATGTTACATGCCCCCTGAGCAAAATTTGCTCTCAAAAAGCCAAATATGACTCATTCTCTTCTGAGCATTGTAGCTCGCCCGTAGTGCACTTCTGGTCAACTTATGGAGTACCTCCATACTCAGAAGAGATGGGGTTACAAATTTTGAGGGGTATTTTCTGCTATTAACCCTTGCAAAAATGTGAAATTTGGGGGGAAACACACATTTTAGTGAAAAAATAATAATTTTTTTTTACATATGCAAAAGTCGTGAAACCCCTGTGGGGTATTAAGGCTCACTTTATTCCTTGTTACGTTCCTCAAGGGGTCTAGTTTCCAAAATGGTATGCCATGTGTTTTTTTTTTTTTTTTTGCTGTTCTGGCACCATAGGGGCTTCCTAAATGCAACATGCCCCCCAAAAACCATTTCAGAAAAATGTACTCTCCAAAATCCCCTTGTCGCTCCTTACCTTCTGAGCCCTCTACTGCGCCCGCCGAACAATTTACATAAACATATGAGGTATATGCTTACTCAAGAGAAATTGGGCTACAAATATAAGTATACATTTTCTCCTTTTACCCCTTGTAAAAATTCAAAAATTGGGTCTACAAGAACATGCAAGTGTAAAAAATGAAGATTGTGAATTTTCTCCTTCACTTTGTTGCTATTCCTGTGAAACACCTAAAGGGTTAACACACTTACTGAATGTCATTTTGAATACTTTGGGGGGTGTAGTTTTTATAATGGGGTCATTTATGGGGTATTTCTAATATGAAGACCCTTCAAATCCACTTCAAACCTGAACTGGTCCCTGAAAAATTGTGAGCTTGAAAATTTTGTGGAAAATTGCTGCTGAACTTTGAAGCCCTCTGGTGTCTTCCAAAAGTAAAAACTTGCCAATTTTATGATGCAGACATAAAGTAGACATATTGGAAATGTGAATTTTTTTTTTATTTAGAATATCCATTTTCCTTACAAGCAGAGAGCTTCAAAGTTAGAAAAAAGCTAAATTTTTAATTTTTTTATCAAATTTTGGGATTTTTCACCAAGAAAGGATGCAAGTTACCACAAAAATTTATCACCATGTTAAAGTAGAATATGTCACGAAAAAAACAATCTCAGAATCAGAATGATAAGTAAAAGCATTCCAGAGTTATTAATGTTTAAAGTGACAGTGGTCAGATGTTCAAAAAACGCTCTGGTCCTAAGGTGTAAAATGGCCTGGTCCTTAAGGGGTTAAAGTCGGATGTGTAAATGAAAAAAAAAACATTTTTTTTCCACAAATGTACAATTTTTACAAGAGGTTATAGGAGAAAATGCCCCACAAAATGTGTAACCCCGTTTCTTCTGAGTATGGAAATATCCCATTTGTGGATGTAAAGTGCCCTGCGGGCGAACTGCATAGCTCAGAAGTGGCGGGGTTTTGGAGAGAAAAATAGTTTGGAATAAAAGTCAGGGACCATGTGCGTTTACAAAGCCTCCATGGTGCCAGAACAGTGGACCCCCCCCCCCCCCACATGTGACCCTATTTCGGAAACTACACCCCTCATAGAATGTAACAATGGGTGCAGTGAGCATTTACTACCCACTGAAGTTTGACAGACTTTTGGAACAGTTGGCTGTGCAAATGGAAAATAACATTTTTCTTTTTCATGGACCACTGTTCCAAAAATCTGTCAGACACCAGTGGGGCATAAATGGGGCATAAAAAAAATAATAATAATAATGGAAAAAAAGATCCTGGTCATTCAAGCAAAAGTGAAAGAAACTAAACGGGATAAATTAATGCGGGACAAGCATGACTATGATCAGAATAAAATGTTCTCTTGGAATAGCAAAAAAGTTAATAAGAACCGAAGGTGACAACCTAGAAAGAACCAAGGATCCACACAGAAAAGTAAAAACAAAGTCTGGACTACAGATTCAGATACTAGCGCTTCTGATGAAGCAAATGCAGCGAAAACTGGAATGCAGGAGAAATCTGTGGTCCCTTTAGGAGACGCACCCGGAGGGGCCGAGGAAGGAAGAAAAGTAAGAGAGACGGAGCCTTGGAGAAAATGCATGGGAGTGAGCTGGAGAGACTAAATCCTCCTAATAATGTAATCAACACAACAGAAGTGGACTTACCCCCCAATGTAGTGAATCTCTTATCTAGAGGTTCTAACTTTGGATTAAATGACACATTTGAAGCAGTTTAATTTGAGGTGGACTTATTTAAAGCTCTAAGGAAAATCAACGTGCATATATTTTTCAGCAAAGGGGGTTTAGGTACCACTGGGAGTGTTAATCTGATAAAAGAGGGAGAAGCGCCTTGTAGTATAGGACCATTGGGGTTTAGCTTAGTGGAGGACTTCAGTTCTGCTGATAAAGAGATGGTCGAGCTCCTCGGTGGCCTGGCCAGCGATATAGATGGTAGTGTGAGTAGCGAAGTGGATGGGGATTCCCCCTTTAACCTCTTAAGGACCAGGCACGCACTCATACGTGCGTGGGAATTTCGGTTTCCGACGCGTGCCGGGCGGGGACCGGACCGGGGTGACTGCTGATATCGATCAGCAGGCACCCTGTGCAAATGCCCAGGGGGGTCATCAGACCCCCCCATGTCGGCGATCGGCGCAAATCGCAAGTGAAATCACACTTGCGATTTGCGCGATTCCGGGTCATTACGGGTCTATGGTGACCCGGAATATAAGGGGGATCGCGGTTGTCTAAGACACCCACGATCCCCCTGTAGTGATAGGAGTGAGGTGGCACGGGTGCCACCCCTCCTATCCCTGCTATTGGTGGTCTAGACGCGACCACCAATAGCAGATCGGGGCGGGGGGGGGGGGTTAGCTTTCGTTTTCCCCATCGGGAAACGATGGGGACCGGCGCCGAAGATCCACTTACTGATCCGGGGCGGGCGAAGGAGTCTGCAGGCGATGGAGATCGGCGGGCGGCGATGACGTGCGGCTGGATCCGACGGAAGCCGGTGAGTTGCCTAGCAACATCTGCAGGGTACAGTTTGAGACCATTATACAGTGGTCTCTAACTGTAGCCCTCCAGATGTTGCAAAACTACAACTCCCAGCATGCCCAGACAGCTGTTTGGGCATGCTGGGAGTTGTAGTTTTGCAACAGCTGGAGGGCTACAGTTTGAGACCACTATATGGTAGTCTCTGAACTATAGCCCTCCAGGTCTTGCAAAACTACTACTCCTAGCATGCCCAAACAACTGTTTGCTGTCTGGGCCTGCTGGGATTTGTAGTTTTGGAGCATCTGGAGGGCCACAGTTATACTGTAGCTCTCCAGATGTTGCAAAACTGCAAATCCCAGCATTCTGGGAGTTGTAGCTGCGATCCCTCCAGCTGCTGCATAACTACATCTTCCCAGCATGCCCTTCGGTGATCAGTACATGCTGGGAGTTGTAGTTTTGCAACAGCTAGAGGCACACTGGTTGGAAAATATTAGTTAGATAACAAAACCTAACTGAAGGTTTTCCAACCAGTCTGCCTCCAGCTGTTGCAAAAGTACAACTCCCAGCATGCACGGCCTGTCAGAACATGCTGGGAGTTGTAGTTTTGAAACAGCTGGAGGTTTGCCCCCCCCCCCCCCCATGTGAACATACAGGGTACATTCACACGGGCAGGCTTACAGTAAGTTTTCTGCTTCAAGTATGAGCTGCGGCAAATTTTTCGCCGCAGCGCAAACTCCTAGCAGGGAACTTACTGTAAACCTCTGCCAGTGTGAATGTACCCTAAAAACACTACATTACACTAACACATAATAAAGGGTAAAACACTACATATACACCCCTTACACTGTCCCCCCCCCCCAAATAAATGGCAGTGTTTCCAAAACGGAGCCTCCAGCTGTTGCAAAACAACAACTCCCAGCATTTTGAAAAGCCACTGACTGTCCAGGCATGCTGGGAGTTTAGCAACAGCTGGAGGCACCCAGTTTGGGAATCACTGGCGTACAATACCCATATGTCCACCCATATGCAATCCCTAATTTAGTCCTCAAATGCGCATGGCGCTCTCACTTTGGAGCCCTGTCGTATTTCAAGGCAACAGTTTAGGGCCACATATGGGGTATCGCCGTACTCAGGAGAATATGCTTAACAAATTTTGGGGGGCTTTTTCTACTTTTACCAATTATGAAAAGGTGAAGTTGGGGTCTACACCAGCATGTTAGTGTAAAAAAATTAATTGTTTACACTAACATGATGGTGTTGCCCTATACTTTTCATTTTGACAAGAGGTAAAAGGGAAAAAAGCCCCCCAAAATTCGTAATGCAATTTCTCCCGACTACGGAGATACCCGATATGTGGGCGCAAAGTGCTCTGGGGGCGCACAACAAGGCCCAGAAGGGAGAGTGCACCATGTACATTTGAGGTGATTTGCACAGGGGTGGCTAATTGTTACAGCGGTTTTGACAAATACAAAAAAAAAAAAAAACCCACATGTGACCCCATTTTGGAAACTACACCCCTCACGGAATGTAATGAGGGGTGCAGTGAGAATTTACACCCCACTGGTGTCTGACAGATCTTTGGAACAGTGGGCTGTGCAAATAAAAAATGTTGTACAGCCCACTGTTCCAAAGATCTGACAGACACCAGTGGGGGGGGGGGGGTAAACTGTACCCCTTGTTACGTTCCTCAAGGGGTCTAGTTTCCAAAATGGTATGCCATGTGGGGGTTATTTTGCTGTCCTGGCACCATAGTGGCTTCCTAAATGTGAAATGCCCCTGAGCAAAATTTGTTCTCCAAAAGCTAAATGTGACTCCTTCTCTTCTGAGCATTGTAGTTCGCCCGTAGTGCACTTCAGGTCCACTTATGGGGTACCTTCATACTCAGAAGTGATGGGGTTACAAATTTTGGGGGGTCTTTTCTGCTATTAACCCTTGCAAAAATGGGAAATTTGGGGGGAAACACACATTTTAGTGAAATTTTTTTTTTACATATGCAAAAGTCGTGAAACTAAAAGCATTCCAGAGTTATTAATGTTTAAATTGACAGTGGTCCGATGTGCAAAAAACGCTCTGGTCCTAAGGTGTAAAATGGCCTGGTCCTTAAGGGGTTAAAGGGGGCAACTGCTCTACTTTTTCTCCTCCTGTCTTAGCGGGTAGCTCCCTTGATCTTTTTATCAGGGCAGTCGTACAAGAAGTTAAAGCCTTAGTGCACCCTCCCACTGACCCTAATTTGTCTCCAGCAGAACAGGCGGCTCTGAAATGGCTTAAAAGTAGACCTGATCTTAGAATTTGCAAAGCGGACAAAGGAGGAGGCACAGTAGTCTTGTCCTCCACTTATTACGAAGAAGAGGCTTTACGCCTCTTAGGTGACAATTCTGTGTATGTTTCACTTAAATCCAACCCTGCCGCTAAAATACAAGACCATCTCCGCTCTTTCTTCCGTATGCAAAGAGAAAAAGGCATATTGTCTAAAAAAAACAGGCGAGAGATTACTCCCCTCGTTTCCAAAGTTACCCAAGTGGTATTTTTTACCTAAAATTCATAAGTCACAGAGCCGACCCCCTGGCCGCCCTATTGTGGCGGGGATCGGCTCTGTGACTGAACCCCTCTCCCAGTATATTGACTGGGTGTTAAGACCTTTGCTGCAAGCTGTCCCAACCTACCTTAAAGACACTAATCATTTGTTACAAAACCTCTCTGAATTATGCTGGCAACCCGGTTTCCATCTTGCATCAATCGATGTAGAGAGCCTGTACACCCGTATCCTACAGGATACGGGTGTACAGGCTATCAAAGATTTCCTTTCACACACTGACAACTCTCCGGAATTGAATGATTTTATCTGTGAGTCCCTATGGCTGGTCCTCTGTAATAACACCTTTACTTACAACACCTGGTACAGACAGTTGGGAGGTACAGCCATGGGGACTCCAGTCTCTTGCACATATGCAAATCTTTTTCTCTCCATGTTAGAGAGATTTGTATTTTCCAGTAAAAATCCCTTTTGCATTAACATTAAATTATTTTTACGCTATGTAGACGATATTCTGGTTGCTTGGGACGGAGATGAGGACATGTCCAAGAATTTTGTTTCCTATCTTAATCTATCTAATGATATGAACATGTTCTTCACCTCCGTCTATGGGGACCATGAAATAGATTTTCTAGATGTGAAGATCCAGATTCGTAATGATAGACTTGTCACCTCCGGTTTCAGGAAGCCCACTGCAAAAAATTTGACTCTCCACTTTAACAGCTCCCACCCTCTGCATGTATGCAGAGGCATTTCATATAGTCAATGTCTCCGTCTTAAACGTATTAATAGTGAAGTGGGCACTTACTATGCACAAGCGGAAGAACTTAAACAACGACTTTTGCAGAGGGGCTATCCTGAAATCCTGATCGACCATTGCTTCAGGAGAGCAGAAACAGGTGAAAGATCTAGTCTGCTCAAATCTAGATGCAGAAAATCTGCAGGTTCACGACCCATACGTTTCACCTTTGCTTTTTCTAACAGTAACATGAACCAGATCATTAGTGCTGCCATCAGACGTCACTGGTTCATGTTGCAAAGGGATCCCCTTTTAGAACAGGCTTCTATTGGCCAGCCACTGGTCACTTTTAGAAGAAGAACCACACTAGGTGACATTTTCAGAAAAAATGCTAGAGATGGTGCTACCCTTAGAAGTTACAACTCTAACTGGCTCAGCAGAGATCTGCTCACAGGCAATTATGCCTGTAAACATTGCTCGTTCTGTTCGCAGAACTTAGCCCAGAAACGTATCTTGATAGGGGGCTATACACATACTGTACAACAGTTTATCACATGCAGGGCTTCTGATGTTGTTTATATCCTCTTATGCCCGTGTGGATTCGATTATGTCAGCAAAACTATTAGGAGCCTGTTCATACGAGTTAGAGAGCACCTGCGATTCCCTTCGTACAGGAAAAGGTGCTCCCAGGCTCATTGCACACATGAATGAGGCACATGGAGGCAATGGATCTTTACTCAGGTTTGCAGGTCTAGAGAAAATTGACTGCCCGAAAAACGGAGGTGACCGCCTTAGGGCCAGCCGGTTTGAATGATCGCAACGATCTAAGCTGCTTGTATTTGTTTAGGTAGTACCATGGCAACCCCCATGATTACCTATTTAATACTCACCTGTGAGCGGCGGTGCAGACCAGCAGCCCAAGGAAGTGCATCTAGGGCGCAGGAAACAGTCTGTCGCTGCGAGGCTGCTCCTCTGCGTCTACTCGCTGTACCTTGTAACGGATACTGAATAAAGATTTTGTTTGGCAAGAATACCTGAGTGAGTGCATCTGCTTTCTTTCTCCTTTATTGCATAAATGCTCACTACACCCCTTATTACATTCCGTGAGGTGTGTAGTTTCCAAAATGGGGTTACTTGCGGGAGGGTTCCGCTGTTCTGGTACCATGAGGGCTTTGTAAACACACATGGCCTTTAATTCTAAATAAATTCTCTCTCCAAAAGCCCAATGGCGCTCCTTCTCTTCTGAGCCCTGTAGTGCACCAGCAGAGCCCTTTACATCCACAAATGGGGTATTTATATACTCAGAAGAAATGGTGTTACAAATTATGTTTTTTTTCCTATTACCCCTTGTGAAAATTAGAAATTTGGGATAACACCAGCATTTTAGTGAGAAAAAAATTATTTCTGTTCCACGCCCAACTTTAACAAAAATTCTTCAAACACCTGTGGCATGTCAAGGATCACTATACCCCTTGTTACATTCCATGAGGGATGTAGTTTCCAAAATGTGGTCACGTGTTTTTTTTTTTTTTTTGAGTGTTTATGTCAGAACCGCTGTAGCGATCAGCCACCCCCTTTGCAAATCACCATAAATGCACATGGCACTCTTTGTTGTGCGCCCACAGAGCATTTTACATCCACATATTGGGTATTTCCTTACTCAGGAGAAATTGCGTTACAAATTTTGGGGGTCTTTTTTTCCTTTTACCTCTTGTGAAAATGAAAAGTATGGGGCCACACCAGCATGTTAGTGTAAACATTTTTATTTTATTACAATAACATGCTGGAGTAGACCCCAACTTTACCTTTTCATAAGAGGTGAAAGGAGAAAAAACCCTCCAAAATGTGTTAGGTAATTTCTTCTGAGTACGGAAATACCCTGTATGTGACCCTAAACTGTTGCCTTAAAATACGACAGGGCTCCAAAGTGAAAGAGCGCCATTCGCATTTTAGGCCTTAATTAGGGATTTGCATAGGAGTGGACATAGGGGTATTTTACATCAGTGATTCCCAAACAGGGTGCCTCCAGCTCTTGCAAAACTCCCAGCATACCTGGACAGTCGATGGCAGTCTGGCAATAATGGGAGCTGTTGTTTTGCAACAGCTGGTGGCTCCGTTTTGGAAACACTGCCGTACCAGACGTTTAAATTTTTATTAGAGAGGGGGGGGGGGTAGGACTGGTCTAGGGGTTTGTGTATATGTAGTGTTTTTTTTACTTTTTACTATGTGGTAGTGTAGTGTAGTGTTTTTGGGGTACATTCACACAGACAGGGGCGTTTGAGATGCAGTGGAAAATTTGCTGCATCTCAAACTTGCAGCAAGAAACTCGCTGTAAACCCCCACCCGTTTGAATGTACATTATGCACATGGGGAAGAGGGGGGGCAAACCCCCAGCTGTTGCAAAACTACAACTCCTAGCATACCCTTTGGCCGCCCGTGCATGCTGGGGGTTGTAGTTATGCAACAGCTGGAGGCACACTGGTTGCAAAACACTAAGAGTGTTACTTAACTCAGTGATTCGCACCCAGTGTGCCTCCAGCTGTTGCAAAACTACAACTCCCAGCATATACGGTCTGTCAATGCATGCTGGGAGTTGTAGTTTGCAACAGCTAGACGCACACTGGTTGCAAAACACTGTTAGGTAACAAACTCTCAGTGTTTCGCAACCAGTTTGCCTTCAGCTGTTGCAAAAACTACAACTTTTAGCATGCAGTGATAGCAGAAGGGCATGCTGGAACTTGTAGTTATGCAGCTGGAGACATACTACTGCAACTTTCCGCATGCCTTTTGGCTGTCCATGCATTCTGGGGGTTGTAGTTATGCAACAGCTGGAGGCACACTGGTTGCAAAACACTGAGAGTTTGTTACTTAACTCAGTGTTTCGCAACCAGTGTGCCTCCAGCTGTTGCAAAAGTACAACTCCCAGCATGTACGGTCTGCCAATGCATGCTGGGAGTTGTAGTATTGCAACAGCTGGTGGCTCACTGGTTGTGAAACACAACCAGTGTGCCTTCAGCTGTTGCAAAACTACAACTCTCAGCATGCATTGACAGCCGAAGGGCATGCTGAGCATTGTAGTTTTGCAACAGCTGAAGGCACACTACCACAGATCCCAGTATGCCTTTGACTTTCCATGCATGGTGGGAGTTGTAGTTATGCAACAGCTGCAGGCACAATTGTTCATAACAACATAACTACAACTCCCAGCATGCCCAGACAGCCAAAGGCATGCTGGGAATTGCAGTTGTGCCTCCAGCTGTTGCAAAACTACAACTCCTAGCATGCCCTTTGGCTGTTCATGCTGGGTGTTGTTGTTAGGCAACAGAGGGAGGCAAACAGTGCTTACCTCCTGCTGTTAGATCCCTCCACCGAAGACCGCCACCGCTGGAGACCACACTGCCGCTAGGGACCGCCACTGCTGGGGACATCCGCCACCGGACCTTGGGTACATCCCCCACCGCCGATCACCCTCTCCCTCCACTGCCAATGCCGAGCCGATGCCGCCCAGCAGGACGGGTGATGGGTCGGCCGGTCCGGCTGACTAATCACACCAATCATGAGGTGGCACCGGTGCCACCTCACTCCTGCTGGTAAAGGGTGATAGGTGGCGGACGCCACCTATCACCCTTTTTTTCCGGGTCACCGGAGACCCGATATACCCGGAATCAATCGTCGGTCTGAATTGACTGGCCATTTGTAGAGATTGCCGACATGGGAGGGGGTATTTGCATGGGGTGCCTGTTGAATGATTTCAGCAGGCATGCCAGTCCGGCCAGCAGCGGGGACCGGAATTACCACAAGCGTACCTGAACGCCCTGGGTCCTTAAGTGGTAAAAAACTTTTATTAGGCTCATTTATATTTATTACTTTTAAAAGGCTTATTCATATTTATTACCTTTTTTTTTTTTTTTTTTTTTTTTACACTTTGTCTACAATTTTTTAATCCCCATAGCAGACTATTATCTGCAGTTTTCAGATTGTAAACACTGAACAATGTTGATCCATTGAACAGCATTGATCAGTGTTTGTCAGGATCCGGATGCTGTGAGGATACTGGTGGTGGATCCTCAGTGTCAGTGGGGTGATGACGTGGGCCGTACCAGGGGAACGGAGTCTAAGGGGTTACTGATTTTCACCAGAGCCCACCGCAAAGCGGGATGGACTTGCAACGGCAGGTAACCCCCAGGTCGTTCCACCCGATAGCGACTCAACCCCAACTGACGGCTGAGATAGGCGCGGTACAAGGGATTAGGCAAGAGCAAGGTCGGACGTAGCAGAAGGCCAGGGCAGGCAGCAAGGATCGTAGTCAGGGGCAACGGCAGAGGGTCTGGAACACTGGCTTGGGACATACAAGGAACGCTTTCACTGGCACAAGGGCAACAAGATCCGGCAATGATGGGAAGGGGAAGTGAGGTAATGTAGGCATGGGCACAGGTGTATTCACTAATTGGGCCAGGCCCCAATCAGAGGCGCACTGGCCCTTTAAATCGCAGAGAGCCGGCACGCGCGCGCCCTAGGGAGTGGGGCCGCGCGTGCCGGGACTGAACCGACGGAGGACAGGACGGGTAAGGAGACTGGGATGCGAACCGCGAACGGGCGCATCCCCACCGGTGACATTAATGCAGCGCTCCCGGTCAGCGGGTCTGACCGGGGCGCTGCGACAAGGCGTAACAGTGTTATTGCTACAGCCTGCCATGTCTGCCTGCAGCATAGGAGCGCTGACCGGAAAGCAGGAAAGAAGGTAAGAGACTTCCCTCCGTCCTTACAGCTGACCGGGATGCCGCATTTTCACCACGGGTGTCCTGTTCATATACCCTGAGCTACCAGCGCTAGATTTTGGCCCCCGCGATCAACTTTGATTGCGGCATCTAAAGAATTAATGCTGGACAATGTCTGGCATATTAGCCAGGGGTCCCGGTTACTAATAGCAACCGGAACCAAGCAAGTATGAAGTGAGCTTAGGATCATACCCCTGCCTCACTGCTACGCCATATAAAGACGGCATTCTGCGGCAAGGGGTTATAGTTGCACTCGATCCCCAAGTGGCGCCCTCATCCCCTGGGCCCTCTAGGTACACAGTTTTCCTCATTACAGGTGCCCTGGCTCTGATTGCCCGAAGCAAGGCTAAATGGCATTTAACCATTTCAGGACTCAGCACTTTCCTCCTCACCTTCTAAAAATCATAACGCTTTCAGTTTTCCACCTACAGACCTATATGGGGGCTTGTTTTGTGTACTACCAATTTTACCTTTACTTAAATTTTACTTAAATCTATGGCGAAACCAAAAAAATATAGGTCCATACGGTTACAAGGATACCCAATTTATGTAGGTTTTATTTTATTATACTACTTAAAAAAATGATAACTACATACAGCAAAATTAGTTGTTTGTCATCTTCTGGCCCCTATCACTTTTTTATTTTTCCGCATACTGGGCTAATTTTTTCTGCTGTGGTCTGTAGTTTTTATTGGTACCATTTTTGATGTGACTTTTTGATCGCTTTTTATAAAAAAAAATTAGGGTATACAAAATGACCAAAAAAATTACATTTTTATAGTTCGGACATTTACGTATGAGGTGATACCACATATGTTAATGTTTATTTTTGTTTACATATTTTTTTTATGGGAACAGGGGGGGGGGGTGATTCAAACTTTTCTTAGGGAAGGGGTTAAATCACATTTATGAACTATTTTTTTTTTTTTTTACTTTTTTTACACCATTTTTTAGTCTTCTGATTGCATATACTGTTCAGTGCTATGCCATAGCATATCATTGATCAGTCTGCTGAGCAGGTATGGAGCAGCAGATCACCGATCGAACAGAGAGGAGGCAGGTGGGGACCCTTCCCCTGTCCTCTCAGCTGTTCAGGACACCACAATTTCACCATGGCGGGACCGAACAACCTGTCTGAGCTGCCGGGAACATTATACTTTCAATTTAGATGGGGCGATCAACTTTGATCGCCGCATCTAAGGGGTTCATGCGGGGCATCATCGCGATCGGTGATGTCCGGCATTAGACACGGGTCCTGGCAGCTGATGGCCACCGGGACCACCGAGGTATGATGCATAGCAGGGGGGCGGGCACAGGGCGTACAGGTACACCCTGCGTTCTTAAGAGGTTAACGGCTCACTGTTGTTTCTTCTTTAAAAGAAATTTTTTTGTAGAGATAAAAAAGTGTGTGGAAATCTAGCCCTTGAGAGTGCACTGAATTTTATAATGTGTGAAATCAGTGCTTTTTTAGTTACCTGAAAAAATTGTTTACTTTAAAGTACTAATCTTTTTTTTTCTGTCACTGAACTGCTGTAATACATTAAAACATAACCTTGATGTCAACAGCTTTAAGGGCACTTGAAGTAAAATAAGCATCTAAATGAGCAAGCTCCTTCTGAAATGCACTCTAATCATGAATGTTGTCCTCAATAACACTACTGATGACAGCCAAAAATATTGCATGCACAAATGAATCAAAACCTTCAAACTATACTTCCAGCTAATTCATTAAACAAATTATTAAACATAAGTAACTCTGAGTTAGGCAGTGGAAGAAAGTTGGTATGATAATTCTTAACCCCTAAAAGGGTTAGCCAGTGAAAATCTTTTTTTCTGGAAATGTTCACAGCCGGCCTTATAAAATAATAGAAACCTAAAGATACCTTCCTACACTCCATTGAAGCCTCCGACATTAGGATGTCCTGTCTTTAGCTGGCCAGGGCTTTAGACGTGACGTCACAGCGGCTCTCAGCCAATCACTGGCCACAGCGGTGTCTCACCCCAGCCAGTGATTGGCAAGCAGCACTATCAGTTTCCCCAGCTGCAAAGCATCACTTAAATCTTGGATGTGTTAGGCTAGAATTCCACTTAGGTTTTTGTGCAAAAATGGCCATTCTGCCGAACAGCGGTCAGATGTTAGTTGCAAGTTAATAGGGAACTGCAAAATGTCATATCCACTTGGCATTTTTCAGTTTAGAAATTTTTTAATCCTTTTCTTTCTACTATTTTGAGCTCAGTGGGCGATTTTCATCTTGGCCGCCGAGAGCTTTGGGGGCGCTAGGGTGTCTGTGCTATATGTGCAAATTGTGGCTATGGAGGATGACAGAGGGGGGATGGATTTGTGGGTATGGAGGATGAGAGGGGGATGAATTTGTAGCTATGGAGGATGATGGGGGATGGATTTGTGGCTATGGAAGATGACGGGGGGATGGATTTGTGGCTATGGAGGATGACAGGGGGGGGATGGTTTTGTCGCTATGGAGGATGCCAGAGGGGGGATGGATTTGTGGCTATGGAGGATGACAGAGAGGCTTTGGGGGGATGGCTGCGGAGTGTGGATGATGACAGGGGCTGGGGGGGATGGCTGCGAAGTGTGGATGATGATATGGCATTCTTTTTCAAAATCTATTTTTCATTTTTTTTATCCTGTCAGAAATGGATCCCAATACCGATACAGGTACTTTGAATCCAGGACCAAAACAAAAAAGCAGGTCATACGAAGCTGGTTTTAAACTTAAGGTTGTGTCAAGAGCAAAAGAAAGCAATAACAGTATTGCAAGTAGGAAATTTTGTGTTGAAAAAAAAATGAGGGAGTGATGGAAAATGGTGTGATGGAAAATGAAAGCTGACTTGGCCAAGATGCCAAAGGCAAAAAAAGCTTGATGCGGTTTAACGACTACATATGAGGCTCTAGAAACTGAATTGCATAAATGGGTTATGGTGTGTCGTCAAAATGGTTACTGCGTAACATGCATGGGAATTCACTTATGTGCCCTGCAAATGGGTAAACACGACAAATTAGAAGCACCAGGCATTGAAAATGTTGTTGCGTCAGCAGGATGGTGTACCCGCTTCATGGATAGGTTTACCCTATGTTTGCGGCAAGAACAAAGATTTCAAAGAAGCTGCCAAAAGACTTTGATAAAAAAAAGTGATACCATTCTATTCATTCATCATAAAACAGAGAAGGATCCATAAAAATGACTTGGGAGATATTAGGAATAAAGATGAAACACCTGATTTTTCATGCAACAGAACTGTGGTAAGTTTGGGACAAAACTATTCAGAATTACAGGAAATGAAAAAAAAAAGCCATTTCACAGTCATTCTGTCATGTTTGGCTAATGGAACTTAGGCTGGGTTCACACTACGTTTTCTCCCATACAGGAGCGCATACGGCAGGGGGGAGCTAAAAGCTCGCGCTCCCGTATGTCACCGTATGCGCTCCCGTATGTCATTCATTTCAATGAGCCGGCCGGAGTGAAACGTTTGGTCCGGTCGGCTCACTTTTGCGCCGTATGCGCTTTTACAACCGGACCTAAAACTGTGGTCAACCACGGTTTTAGGTCCGGTTGTAAAAGCGCATATGGCGCAAAAATGAGCCGACCGGACCGAACGTTTCACTCCGGCCGGCTCATTGAAATGAATGACATACGGGAGCGAGCTTTTAGCTCCCCCCTGCCGTATGTGCTCCCGTATGGGAGAAAACGTAGTGTGAACCCAGCCTAAGCTGCAGCCTGCCATTATTTTTTAAAAGAAAGACCTTACCTCAAAAGGTCAAATTCCCACCACGAATTACAGTACATATTAAAGGCTGGATGGATGAAGACAGAACAAAAAAAATGGTTAGAAGAAATTTGGAACAGACGATTAGGAGCAGCAGCCTTAACCCCTTAAGGACACATGACGTACTGGAACGTCATGTGTCCGCTCCCAATCTATAACGCGGGGCCACGGCACGGCCGGGCATTGATCGCTGTGCCGCGCGCTATTAACCCTTTAGACGCGGCGTTCAAAGTTGAACGCCGTGTCTAAAGTGAAACTGAAACCATGCCGGTTAACTCAGTGGGCTGTTCGGGATAGCCGCGGCGAAATGCGGCATCCCGAACAGCTTACAGGACAGCAGGAGGGTCCCTACCTGCCTCCTCGCTGTCCGATCGCCGAATGACTGCTCAGTGCCTGAGATCCAGGCATGAGCAGTCAAGCGGCAGAATCATCGATTACTGGTTTCTTATGAGAAACCAGTGATCAATGTGAAAAATCAGTGTGTGCAGTGTTATAGGTCCCTATGGGACCTAAAACACTGCAAAAAAAAAAAGTTAATAAATATAATTTAACCCCTTCCCTATTAAAAGTTTGAATCACCCCCATTTGCCCATAAAAAAAACACAGTGTAAATAAAAATAAACATATATGGTATCGCCGCGTGCAGAAATGTCCGAATTATAAGAATATATCGTTAATTAAAATAAAAAAGTTATAGGGGTCAGAAATGACAATTTTAAACGTATTAATTTTCCTGCAAGAAGTAGATTTTTTCCAGAAGTACGACAAAATCAAACCTATATAAGTGGGGTATCATTTTAATCGTATGGACCTACAGACTAAATATCAGGTGTCATTTTTACTGAAAAATGTACTACGTAGAAACGGAAGCCCCCAAAAGTTACAAAACGGCGGGTTTTTTTTTCAATTTTGTCTCACAGTGATTTTTTTTTCCGTTTTACCGTAGATTTTTGGGCACAATGACTGACGTCATTACAAATTAAAATTGGTGGCGCAAAAAAAAAAACATCATATGGATTTTTAGGTGCAAAATTGAAAGAGTTATGATTTTTTAAAGGCAAGGAGCAAAAAACGAAAATGCAAAAACGGAAAAAACCCCGGTCCTTAAGGGGTTAAAGAAAAAAAACATCATTGCTAGTTTGGGATATGTTCAGAACCTGCACATGTGATGAAATAAAAAAATTGGCAAAGTCTTCTCAAGTTGCTTTGGCTGTAATTTCAGGTGGGCTTCATCTGTATTGCAGCCCCTAAATGTGTGTTTGAATAAACCTTTCAAAGACCGCGTGCGAAAGATGTGGCATGAATGGATGTCATCTGGTCAAACCCAACTGACAAAAGTTGGAAATCTGATGAAACCCAACATAGAATTGATAGCAAAAGGGGTTTGTGATGTATAGGAAGACATTGCAGAGGACAAACTGCAACGCTCCTTCAAGAAATGTGGCATTAGTAATGCTATGGATGGCACTGAAGACAGCACTTTGTAAGAGAACAACAGCAGTGATGGTGATGACTGCAAACTCAGTGATGATGACAAAGTCTATGCTGATAACCTCACACAAGCTAGTGCTGAAGCTCTGTTTGGACATACAGATGATGATGAGAAATCTGTTTTGAAGGATTTTAAGGATTTTGTTTAGCCTGGTTACTTATCAAAGGGGTACTCCGGTGAAAAACTTTTTTTTTTTTTAAATCAACTGGTGCCAGAAAGTTAAACAGATTTGTAAATTACTTCTATTATCTTAATCCTTCTTGTACTTATTAGCTGATGAATACTACAGTGGAAATTATTTTCCGTTTGAAACACAGAGCTGTCTGCTGACATCACAAGCACAGTGCTCTCTGCTGACATCTCTGTCCATTTTAGGAATTGCCAGAGTAAAAGGAAATCCCTATAGCAAACATATGCTGTTCTGGGCAGTTCCTAAAATGGACAGAGATGTCAGCAGAGAGCACTGTGCTCATGATGTCAGCAGACAGCTCTGTGTTTCATAAAGAAAAGAATTTCCGCTGTAGTATTCAGCAGCTAATAAGTACAGGAAGGATTAAGATTTTTTAATAGAAGCCATTTACAAATCTGTTTAACTTTCTGGCACCAGGAGATAAAAAAAAAAAAAAAAAAAGGTTTTCACCGGAGTACCCCTTTAAGCTAAGGTTTTTTACTTTCCACATTATTGTTGATACCATATTGTTTTTGTTAACCCTCTTTCCACTTACAGCGCTATTTTATTTTTGAAATGTACCAGTAGCTGCTGCATTTCCCACCCTAGGCTTATACTAGAGTCAATAAGTTTCCCAGGTTTTTGTGGTAAAATTAGGTGCCTCGGCTTATATTCGAGTTGGCTTATACTCAAGTATTTACAGCATTAATAATGTATTTAATAATGTATATAAATCCTTTTATTAATTTAATGTAAAATCAGTGTAAAATGTTTTTGAAACTATATGTCCGCACATTATTTTGTTCCTTCTGCTACTCCCAGTATGGAACATAGTGTGTTCCATGTTGGGAGCAGTAGTACCTGCAGTAAGGGACAGATTGCCCTGGGTCTCACTCTTGAGACCCATTGCGATTGGCCCTTATACTCCCGAGATGCGGGCAGCACTGCACCAATCCACATTCCTGCTCTTTACTCTGGCCAGCCAGTGATGTGAATAGAACTTCACATCACTGATTCATATTTGCCGCTTCAGGATATTAACCCCTTGGGGACGGAGCCCATTATGACCCTAAGGACGGGAGCATTTTTTGCAAATCTGACCACTGTCACTTTAAGCATTAATAACTCTGGAATGCTTTTACTTATAAATTTGATTCCGAGATTGCTTTTTCGTGACATATTCTACTTTATGTTAGTGGTGAATTTTCGGCGATACTTGCATCCTTTCTTGGTGAAAAAGTTGAAAATTTCATGAAAAATTTGAAAATTTAGCATTTTTCGAACTTTGAAGCTCTCTGCTTATAAGGAATATGGATATTCCAAATAAATTATATATTGATTCACATATACAATATGTCTACTTTATGTTTGCATCATAAAATTGACAAGTATTTACTTTTGGAAGACACCAGAGGGCTTCAAAGTTCAGCAACAATTTTCCAATTTTTTGCAAAATTTTCAAAATCGGAATTTTTCAGGGACCAGTTCAGGTTTGATGTGGATTTGAAGGGTCTTCTGGTTAGAAATACCCGATAAATGACCCCATTATAAAAACTGCACCCCTCAAAGTATTCAAAATGACATTCAGTAAGGGTGTTAACCCTTTAGGTATTTCACAGGAATAGCAGCAAAGTGAAGGAGAAAATTCAAAATCTTCATTTTTTACACTGGCATGTTCTTGTAGACCCAGTTTTTGAATTTTTACAAGGGGTAAAAGGAAAAAAATCCTCTCAAAATTTGTAGCCCAATTTCTCTCGAGTAAGCACATACCTCATATGTCTATGTAAAGTGTTCGTCGGGCGCAGTAGAGGGCTCAGAAGCGAAGGAGCAACAATGGGATTTAGGAGAGTGAGTTTTTCTGAAATGGTTTTTGGGGGGCATGTCGCATTTAGGAAGCCCCTATGGTGCCAGGACAGCAAAAAAAAACACATCGCACACTATTATGGAAACGACACCCCTCAAGGAACGTAACAAGGGGTACAGTGAGCATTTACACCCCACTGGTGTTTGACAGATCTTTGGAACAGTGGGCTGTGCAAACAAAAAAAATTTATTTTTCATTTTCACGTACCACTGTCCCAAAAATCTGTCAGACCCCTGTGGGCCGTAAATGCTCACTGTACCCCTTATTACATTCCGTGAGGGGTGTAGTTTCCAAAATGGGGTCACATGTGGGTATTTATTTTTTTGCATTTATGTCAGAACCGCTGTAAAATCAGCCACCCCTGTGCAAATCACCAATTTCGGCCTCAAATGTACATGGTGCACTCTCACTCCTGAGCCTTGTTGTGCGCTCGCAGAGCATTTTACGCCCATATATGGGGTATTTCCGTACTCAGGAGAAATTGCGTTACAAATTTTGGGGGTCTTTTTTTCCTTTTACCTCTTGTGAAAATAAAAAGTAAAGGGCAACACCAGCATGTTAGTGTAAAAATTTTTTTTTTTTTACATTAACAGGCTGGTGTAGACCCCAACTTTTCCTTTTCATAAGGGGTAAAAGGAGAAAAAGCCCCCCCAAAATTTGTAGTGCAATTTCTCCCGAGTACGGCGATACCCCATATGTGCCCCTAAACTGTTTCCTTGAAATACGACAGGGCTCCAAAGTGAGAGAGCACCATGCGCATTTGAGGACTAAATTAGGGATTGCATAGGGGTGGACATAGGGGTATTCTACGCCAGTGATTCCCAAACAGGGTGTCTCCAGCTGTTGCTAAACTCCCAGCATGCCTGGACAATCAGTGGCTGTCCGGAAATGCTGGGAGTTGTAGTTTTGCAACAGCTGGATGCTCCGTTTTGGAAACACTGCTGTACAATACGTTTTTCATTTTTATTGGGGTGGGGGGGCAGTGTAAGGGGGTGTTTATGTAGTGTTTTACTCTTTATTATGTGTTAGTGTAGTGTAGTGTTTTTAGGGTACATTCACACTGGCGGGTTACGGTGAGTTTCCCGCTAGGAATTTGCGATGCGGCGAAAAATTTGCTGCAGCTCATACTTGAAGCAGGAAACTTGCTGTAAACCCGCCCGTGTGAATGTACCCTGTACGTTCACATGGGGGGGGGGGGGCAAACCTCCAGCTGTTTCAAAACTACAACTCCCAGCATGCACGGTCTGTCAGTACATGCTGGGAGTTGTAGTTTTGCAACAGCTGGAGGCACACTGGTTGGAAAACCTTCAGTTAGGTTCTGTTACCTAACTCAGTATTTTCCAACCAGTGAGCCTCCAGCTGTTGCAAAACTACAACTCCCAGCATGCACGGTCTGTCAGTACATGCTGGGAGTTGTAGTTTTGCAACAGCTGGAGGCACACTGGTTGGAAAACCTTCAGTTAGGTTCTGTTACCTAACTCAGTATTTTCCAACCAATGAGCCTCCAGCTGTTGCAAAACTACAACTCCCAGCATGCACGGTCTGTCAGTACATGCTGGGAGTTGTAGTTTTGAAACAGCTGGAGGCACACTGGTTGGAAAATACTGAGTTGGGTTCTGTTACCTAACTCAGTATTTTCCAACCAGTGTGCCTCCAGCTGTTGCAAAACTACAATTCCCAGCATGTCTGATCACAGAAGGGCATGCTGGGAGATGTAGTTATGCAACAGCTGGAGGTACGCAACTACAACTCCCAGCATGCCCAGACAGCTGTTTTCTGTGTGGGCATGCTGGAATTTGTAGTTTTGCAACATCTGGAGTGCTACAATTTAGAGACCACTGAACAGTGATCTCCAAACTGTGGACCTCCAGATGTTGCAAAACTACAACTCCCAGCATGCCCAGACAGCAAACAGCTGTGTGGGCATGCTAGGAGTAGTAGTTTTGCAAGATCTAGAGGGCAGCATAGAGATCACTGTGCAGTGGTCTCTAAACTGCAGAACTCCAGCTGTTGCAAAACTACAAATTCCAGCATGCCCACACAGCAGACAGCTGTCTGGGCATGCTGGGAGTTGTAGTTTTGCAACATCTGGAGGGCTACAGTCTAGAGACCACTATAGTGGTCTCAGACTGTAGCCCTCTAGATGTTGCTAGGCAACTACTCACCGGCTTCCGTCGCATCCGGGAGCCGTCCTCTTCTGCCGCACGCCGCCGCAGATCTCCGTCGCCGACCGCCGATCCCCGTCGCTCCGCTGCCTCCGGAGGAGTAAGTGGACTCCGGCGCCGCTCCTCTTCGTTTTCCCCGTTCTGCCCCGCCTATTGTGGGAGGGCAGGACGGGGAAAACGAAAGTAAACCCCTCCGCCCCAGATCTGCTATTGGTGGTCGCGTCTAGACCACCAATAGCAGAGATAGGAGGGGTGGCAACTCTGCCACCTCACTCCTATCGCTTTAGGGGGATCGTGGGTGTCTTAGACACCCGCGATCCCCCTTCTATTCCGGGTCACCATAGACCCGTAATGACCCGGAATCGGCGCAAATCGCAAGTGTGAATTCACTTGCGATTTGCGCCGATCGCCGACATGGGGGGGTCTAATGACCCCCCTGGGCATTTGCACGGGGTGCCTGCTGATAGATATCAGCAGTCACCCCGGCCCGGTCCCCGCCCGGCGCGCGGCGGGGGCCGAAATTCCCACGGGCGTATGGATCGTGCTTAAGTACCAGGACGCAAGGGCGTATGCATACGCCCTTCGTCCCCAACAGGTTAAAGGGGTACTCCGGTGAAAAACTTTTTTTTTTTTTTATCAACTGCTGCCAGAAAGTTAAACAGATTTGTAAATTACTTCTATTAAAAAAATCTTAATAGGGGGGGGGGCGCGGTGGTCCTGGAGCTGGCTGTGAGCAGACACATGTAGAAGCAGCTCCTGAGGCACTAACACTTCAAAGCGGCCCTAAGCAGAAACTCCTACAGATATCTGCATAAAAATCACCTTGACTGATAGAGGAGAAGGAGAGCTATCTTTTAATAGTAAATTTGTGGGACTCGAGTGAGATTTTTGAAGAAAATCACCTCACAGAAGATTGGCAGCTATACAGAGACTCTGGCTGCTTGCTACACAGGAGCTGGGTCCTCTCACTGCAGTGTGCACTGTGCGCTTGGCGGGAAATCCCAAGAGTGTCCAGGACTCACCAACAACCCCATGCTGTCAGGAGTTTTTGGGGCTATACTGAAGACCTGCACACAGGAAAACACAACTTCACCTGAATCCCCATTTATCTGCAGAACCTCGGACATTACTGGCACTTAGGAGCTATAGTCAGGGTGCTCCTAGCACACAGGGAGCTCCACATTCCTCTCCCCAGCAGAGAAAACAAAACACGGTACTGTCATTCATTTACTCTTCTTTATTACTTCACAAACTCTGTTTAACAATATATTACCTGCACAGAGTCAGTGGCAGGAGGAGAGCGAGAGGAGAGAATTTGTCAGAACAGGAAACATTAATTTTAAGTTTGAGCTGCTGCTGTGCTCCTGTGTGTGAGCTCTGTACAGAGATAAGACCTGTCACTGCTGTCACAGGGAGCTGTATAGCTGTCTCAGATTACACAGCTATTTAACTTTTTCTGAACTGCCACCACAAATACCTCCTTGAATCTGTCTATCTGCAGGAAATAAACTTACAGGGGGACATGTATCATTGCATTTAGACCATTTTTCACGTCTACAAATTTTGCGCAATTGCGCTTTTTTTGCATAGAGCTGCGTTTTTTTTGGTGGACAGTTTTCTAAAGTTGTCACCAGTTTGGTCTACCGTACACCACCTAATCCAGTGGACTGGTATTTATCAATTGCGCAAAAAAAAGTAGGTGGGTTTTTTGCGCAATTGCGCCATTTTTGCAAGAAAAGTAGTCTAAACCTAAGAGTGCTAGCAAGGACTCGTAGAAAATGGCAGACGGTGGAAGATGCAGGTGGGGGATGCAGGTGCTGTCTCTCAGCACTGCAGTACTACAACTACTCCCATCATGGGACAGAATCTGTCCCATAATGGGAGTAGTTGTAGTACCGCAGCGCTGAGAGACGCACATCCCCCGTCTGCGGGACTCTATTGTGACTGTTAGGACTACTACTCCAATCATGGACAGACTCTGTCCATGATGGGAGTTGTAGTCCTGGGGCTGAAGGACAGATCGCAGCAGGTCATTCTCCAGAGACCCGCTGCGATCTGCATTTATTAACTTATAAAGCCGGCGGTACATGCGGCTCCACTGCGCTGCTGCCGGCTCCCGTATGCAGATGTCACGATTCATAATCCCCGCCTCCGGGAGAGGGGAGCTCTGATTGGTGGAAAGCTATTCACCACTATTCACCAATCAGAGCTCCTGTCTTCTGGCGGGGATTATGAATTGTGACAGGTCTATACAGGGGAGCGAGTGGAGCCGCTTCTACAGTATATAATTGTTATGTGTACTGTACCCCCCCCCCCAGACTAATACTGACCCCTTCTATAGTGAGCGCTGGGACCGCTGTGTGATTGACAGGTCCCCAGCGCAAGTGTCCGGCCCCACTGACCTTTATATGTTATAAATCTTTATGATACACACTGCCCGCCCTCCTCTTCATTCTTCTGATACCGGAGACGCGTGGCTTCTGCTTTCACTATAGACAGAGCGCCCCCTGCCGTTGTCTGGCCCCAGCCCTGTGCAGTGTGGAGGCAGGGAGGGAGCGCTCTGTCTATAGACTATGATACAGAAGCTGCTCGTCTCCGGTATCAGAAGAATGAAGAGGAGGACGGGCAGTGTGTATCATGAAGATTTATAACATATAAAGGTCAGTGGGGCCGGACACTTGCGCTGGGGACCTGTCAATCACACAGCGGTCCCAGCGCTCACTATAGAAGGGGTCAGTATTAGTCTGGGGGGTACAGTACACATAACAATTATATACTGTAGAAGCGGCTCCACTTGCTCCCCTGTATAGACCTGTCACAATTCATAATCCCCACCAGAAGACAGGAGCTCTGATTGGTGAATAGTGGTGAATAGCTTTCCACCAATCAGAGCTCCCCTCTCCCGGCAGCGGGGATTATGAATCGTGACATCTGTATACAGGATGCGGCGGGGAGTGCAGTGTTGCCGCCGGCTTTTTAAGTTAATAAATGCTGATCGCAGCGGGTCTCTGGAGAATGACCTGCTGCGATCTGTCCTTCAGCCCGAGGACTACAACTCCCATCATGGACAGAGTCTGTCCATGATGGGAGTAGTAGTCCTAACAGTCACAATAGAGTCCCGCAGACGGGGGATGTGCGTCTCTCAGCGCTGCGGTACTACAACTACTCCCATTATGGGACAGATTCTGTCCCATGATGGGAGTAGTTGTAGTACTGCAGTGCTGAGAGACAGCACCTGCATCCCCCACCTGCATCTTCCACCGTCTGCCATTTTCTACGAGTCCTTGCTAGCACTCTTAGGTTTAGACTACTTTTCTTGCAAAAAAGGCGCAATTGCGCAAAAAACCCATCTACTTTTTCAAGTAACGCAGCCTCTGAGCAGTATATAAAGGAGTCCATGCTAATGCTGAGACGCTCCTTTCAACAAGACATCCAAAAACTAATTGAGCCCACTATACAGCAAGTCAGTGTTCTAACCTCCAAAGTGGAGCACATTGAAAATAAGATGGGTGAATTTGCTACGGCTCAAAATAATTTAGCAGATGACCATGATACCACAAAAGATGAAGTCACTGCTCTAAGAATTAAATTGGTGGATATGGAGGATAGGAACAGAAGGAACAATTTAAAATTCAGGGGGATCCCAGAGTCAATACCACCCAAAGAACTTGAGCCATTCTTAAAAGACTTTGTGAAATCCCTATTACCCGATTGCTCTGCTCTGGAAATGGAGATCGATAGAGCTCACAGATTACTTAGATCCAGAAACATTGATCCCTCTGTGCCACGGGATGTGATTGCTCGTTTCCATTTTTTTAAAACTAAAGAAAATATCTTGCAGGCTATGAGACATACCAAGGAACTACCTGAACGTTTTAACACATTAACATCTTCATTGACTTGTCTCAAACTACGATCCAACAAAGAAGACTATACCAGCCTATCACTACTGCCCTGAGGGAGAACGATATTCCCTACCGGTGGGGGTTTCCTGTGAAACTCATTATCCCAGATGGTAACTCCACCAGGATTGTTCACAACCCGGACCAGGGCCTGGAATTATTAAACAAGTGGGGCATTGCCCCTGCACCTATCAAAAATAGACTTGGATGAACTTGTGGGTTCTCTATAGCTTCTGGGACTTCCCACCACACCAGAAGACCTGCTAATGCAAGTTAAATATGTTGTTGAACTTTAGTTATTGTTGCAATATTATTACTAATCCATGTTGCTGTTGCTTTTGTTTTCTCTCCCCAGCTCATGACTATGGAGAAGACCTAGATCGATATTAAGAGACATATTTCCTTAATTATTGTTACATCGGCGTAACAATTACTGTAATGTTGCAATATGATCAACTTAATGTTTACATAGTACCTTATGAAACTGTTTTCTTTTAGGTACTTTACCTCTTACTCTTGATATTCCATGATTATCCTATTGATAAATTATTTTTCCAGCATTATTCTGCCTACATTTTCAGTAAAATCTCATATAAAACATTATGTTTCCATCCCATTTCCTCCTACATAATATTCACTCCATGTCTCTTCCCACAGGGTGGTAAAGGAGGCCTACAACAGTATGTATGCTATGTACTATAATTCCATACCCACTACATGCCACTTTTAATACAGGATCTATACAATTTACTATTCTTATGTTCTCTACCTCAGCCTTTTGTAATATGCGAGGCCTACTCCTCCAAATTTATTCTCTACATCCTCTACTCAGCCCGATGCATAACATCCCTTACTATCCTCCTCTTTAATAATTCTCTTTACAATACAGGAGATCTATATATCTTACGCATCTTTTACTCTCCCTTTCTTGTCAGGTATACTTCACTACACTGGAGTTCACATGCTGTTACTGTAGTGTTAACCAAGGATAATTCAATATAGGTCCTATTTTCTCATTCCAGTTTCTGTGTATGAACTTTTTCCCCCAGGTTCGTGTGGCTGTGTGCTACTTTATTTACTTCTCTATCCCTATTACTGTATGGTAATATTCTATTTTTGATTCTTCTTCCCCTTACGATTTTGGATATCTTTTATTGTAAACTCCTTGTTTAGAATTGTTTTGAATTGTTTTTTGACTCTTTCCTTTGTTTGGAACATTAGATAAGAGATAACCACTCAGAACACATTATACTACTGAACTTGATTCTTGGACCCGCGGGATCCCCCTCTCTCGTCACAGACTATATTATAAGGTAATTCACTCACACATCTGTTACGCCGAGCGCTCCGGGTCCCCGCTCCTCCCCGGAGCGCTCGCTTCACTCTCCCCGCGGCAGCGCTCCGGTCACGTCCTCTGACCCGGGGCGCTGCGATTCCGCTGCCAGCCGGGATGCGATTCGCGATGCGGGTAGCGCCCGCTCGCGATGCGCACCCCGGCTCCCCTACCTGACTCGCTCTCCGTCTGTTCTGTCCCGGCGCGCGCGGGCCCGCTCCCTAGGGCGCGCGCGCGCCGGGTCTCTGCGATTTAAAGGGCCACTGCGCCGCTGATTGGCGCAGTGGTTCCAATTAGTCTTTACACCTGTGCACTCCCCTATATCACCTCACTTCCCCTTCACTCCCTCGCCGGATCTTGTTGCCTTAGTGCCAGTGAAAGCGTTCCTTGTGTGTTCCTTGCCTGTGATTCCAGACCTTCTGCCGTTGCCCCTGACTACGATCCTTGCTGCCTGCCCCGACCTTCTGCTACGTCCGACCTTGCTTTTGCCTACTCCCTTGTACCGCGCCTATCTTCAGCAGCCAGAGAGGTGAGCCGTTGCTAGTGGATACGACCTGGTCACTACCGCCGCAGCAAGACCATCCCGCTTTGCGGCGGGCTCTGGTGAAAACCAGTAGTGGCTTAGAACCGGTCCACTAGCACGGTCCACGCCAATCCCTCTCTGGCACAGAGGATCCACTACCTGCCAGCCGGCATCGTGACAGTAGATCCGGCCATGGATCCCGCTGAAGTTCCTCTGCCAGTTGTCGCTGACCTCACCACGGTGGTCGCCCAGCAGTCACAACAGATAGCGCAACAAGGCCAACAGCTGTCTCAACTGACCGTTATGCTACAACAGTTACTACCACAGCTTCAGCAGTCATCTCCTCCGCCAGCTCCTGCACCTCCTCCGCAGCGAGTGGCCGCTCCTGGGATACGCTTATCCTTGCCGGATAAATTTGATGGGGACTCTAAGTTTTGCCGTGGCTTTCTTTCTCAATGTTCCCTGCATCTGGAGATGATGTCGGACCTGTTTCCCACTGAAAGGTCTAAGGTGGCTTTCGTAGTCAGCCTTCTGTCCGGAAAAGCCCTGTCATGGGCCACACCGCTCTGGGACCGCAATGACCCCGTCACTGCCTCTGTACACTCCTTCTTCTCGGAAATCCGAAGTGTCTTTGAGGAACCTGCCCGAGCCTCTTCTGCTGAGACTGCCCTGTTGAACCTGGTCCAGGGTAATTCTTCCGTTGGCGAGTATGCCGTACAATTCCGTACTCTTGCTTCAGAATTGTCCTGGAATAATGAGGCCCTCTGCGCGACCTTCAAAAAAGGCCTATCCAGCAACATTAAAGATGTTCTGGCCGCACGAGAAATTCCTGCTAATCTACATGAACTTATTCACCTAGCCACTCGCATTGACATGCGTTTTTCCGAAAGGCGTCAGGAACTCCGCCAAGATATGGACTCTGTTCGCACGAGGCGTTTCTCCTCCTCGGCTCCTCTCTCCTCTGGTCCCCTGCAATCTGTTCCTGTGCCTCCCGCCGTGGAGGCTATGCAGGTCGACCGGTCTCGCTTGACACCTCAAGAGAGGATACGACGCCGTATGGAGAACCTCTGCCTGTACTGTGCTAGTACCGAACACTTCCTGAGAGATTGTCCTATCCGTCCTCCCCGCCTGGAAAGACGTACGCTGACTCCGCACAAAAGTGAGACAGTCCTTGATGTCTACTCTGCTTCTCCACGTCTTACTGTGCCTGTGCGGATGTCTGCCTCTGCTTTCTCCTTCTCTACAGTGGCCTTCTTGGACTCTGGATCTGCAGGAAATTTTATTTTGGCCTCTCTCGTCAACAGGTTCAACATCCCGGTGACCAGTCTCGCCAGACCCCTCTACATCAATTGTGTAAATAATGAAAGATTGGACTGTACCATACGTTTCCGCACGGAGCCCCTTCTTATGAGCATCGGATCTCATCATGAGAGGATTGAACTTTTGGTCCTCCCCAATTGCACCTCGGAAATTCTCCTTGGTCTTCCCTGGCTTCAACTTCATTCCCCTACCCTGGATTGGTCCACTGGGGAGATCAAGAGTTGGGGGTCCTCTTGTTCCAAGAACTGTCTAAAACCGGTTCCCAGTAACCCTTGCCGTAACTCTGTGGTTCCTCCAGTAACCGGTCTCCCTAAGGCCTATATGGACTTCGCGGATGTTTTCTGCAAAAAACAAGCTGAGACTCTACCTCCTCACAGGCCTTATGATTGCCCTATCGACCTCCTCCCGGGCACTACTCCACCCCGGGGCAGAATTTATCCTCTCTCTGCCCCAGAGACTCTTGCCATGTCCGAATACGTCCAGGAGAATCTAAAAAAGGGCTTTATCCGTAAATCCTTCTCTCCTGCCGGAGCCGGATTTTTCTTTGTGTCCAAAAAGGATGGCTCCCTTCGTCCTTGCATTGACTACCGCGGTCTTAATAAAATCACGGTTAAGAACCGCTACCCCTTACCCCTCATCTCTGAACTCTTTGATCGCCTCCAAGGTGCCCACATCTTCACTAAATTGGACTTAAGAGGCGCCTATAACCTCATCCGCATCAGAGAGGGGGACGAGTGGAAAACGGCATTTAACACCAGAGATGGACACTTTGAGTATCTGGTCATGCCCTTTGGACTATGCAACGCCCCTGCCGTCTTCCAAGACTTTGTCAATGAAATTTTTCGTGATCTGTTATACTCCTGTGTTGTTGTATATCTGGACGATATCCTAATTTTTTCTGCCAATCTAGAAGAACACCGCCAGCATGTCCGTATGGTTCTTCAGAGACTTCGTGACAACCAACTCTATGCCAAAATTGAGAAATGTCTGTTTGAATGCCAATCTCTTCCTTTTCTAGGATATTTGGTCTCTGGCCAGGGACTACAGATGGATCCAGACAAACTCTCTGCCGTCTTAGATTGGCCACGCCCCTCCGGACTCCGTGCTATCCAACGCTTTTTGGGGTTCGCCAATTATTACAGGCAATTTATTCCACATTTTTCTACCATTGTGGCTCCTATCGTGGCTTTAACCAAAAAAAATGCTGATCCCAAGTCCTGGCCTCCTCAAGCAGAAGACGCCTTTAAACGACTCAAGTCTGCCTTTTCTTCGGCTCCCGTCCTCTCCAGACCTGACCCTTCCAAACCCTTCCTATTGGAGGTTGATGCCTCCTCAGTGGGAGCTGGAGCTGTTCTTCTACAAAAAAATTCTTCCGGGCATGCTGTCACTTGTGGTTTTTTCTCTAGGACCTTCTCTCCAGCGGAGAGGAACTACTCCATCGGGGATCGAGAGCTTCTAGCCATTAAATTAGCACTTGAGGAATGGAGGCATCTGCTGGAGGGATCAAGTTCTCCTGTTATTATCTACACCGACCACAAGAACCTCTCCTACCTCCAGTCTGCCCAACGGCTGAATCCTCGCCAGGCCCGGTGGTCTCTGTTCTTTGCCCGATTTAATTTTGAGATTCACTTTCGTCCTGCCGATAAGAACATTAGGGCCGATGCTCTCTCTCGTTCCTCGGATGCCTCAGAAGTTGAACTCTCTCTGCAACACATCATTCCACCTGACTGCCTGATCTCCACTTCTCCTGCCTCCATCAGGCAGACTCCTCCAGGAAAGACCTTTGTTTCTCCTCGCTAACGCCTCGGAATCCTCAAATGGGGTCACTCCTCCCATCTCGCAGGTCATGCGGGTATCAAGAAATCTGTGCAACTCATCTCCCGCTTCTATTGGTGGCCGACTCTGGAGACGGATGTTGTGGACTTTGTGCGAGCCTGCACTATCTGTGCCCGGAATAAGACTCCTCGCCAGAAGCCCGCTGGTTTTCTTCATCCTCTGCCTGTCCCCGAACAGCCTTGGTCTCTGATTGGTATGGATTTTATTACTGATTTACCCCCTTCCCGTGGCAACACTGTTATTTGGGTGGTCGTTGATCGATTCTCCAAAATGGCACATTTCATCCCTCTTCCTGGTCTTCCTTCTGCGCCTCAGTTGGCTAAACAATTTTTTGTACACATTTTTCGTCTTCACGGATTGCCTACGCAGATTGTCTCGGATAGAGGCGTCCAATTCGTGTCTAAATTCTGGAGGGCTCTCTGTAAACAACTCAAGATTAAATTAAATTTTTCTTCTGCATATCATCCCCAGTCCAATGGACAAGTAGAAAGGATTAACCAGATCTTGGGTGATTATTTGCGACATTTTGTTTCCTCCCGCCAGGATGACTGGGCAGATCTCCTCCCATGGGCCGAATTCTCGTATAACTTCAGGGTCTCTGAGTCTTCCTCCAAATCCCCATTTTTCGTGGTGTACGGCCGTCACCCTCTTCCCCCCCTCCCTACCCCCTTGCCCTCTGGTCTGCCCGCTGTGGATGAAATTTCTCGTGACCTTTCCATCATATGGAGAGAGACCCAAAATTCTCTCTTACAGGCTTCATCACGCATGAAGAAGTTCGCGGATAAGAAAAGAAGAGCTCCCCCCGTTTTTTCCCCTGGAGACAAGGTATGTCTCTCCGCTAAATATGTCCGCTTCCGTGTCCCTAGCTACAAGTTGGGACCACGCTATCTTGGTCCTTTCAAAATTTTGTGTCAAATTAATCCTGTCTCTTATAAACTTCTTCTTCCTCCCTCTCTTCGTATCCCTAATGCCTTTCACGTCTCTCTTCTCAAACCACTCATCCTCAACCGTTTTTCTCCCAAATCTGTTCCTCCCACTCCTGTTTCCGGCTCCTCGGACATCTTCTCGGTCAAAGAAATTTTAGCTGCCAAAAAGGTCAGAGGGAAAAATTTTTTTTTAGTGGACTGGGAGGGTTGTGGTCCTGAAGAGAGATCCTGGGAACCTGAGGACAACATCCTAGACAAAAGTCTGCTCCTCAGGTTCTCAGGCTCTAAGAAGAGGGGGAGACCCAAGGGGGGGGGGTACTGTTACGCCGAGCGCTCCGGGTCCCCGCTCCTCCCCGGAGCGCTCGCTTCACTCTCCCCGCGGCAGCGCTCCGGTCACGTCCTCTGACCCGGGGCGCTGCGATTCCGCTGCCAGCCGGGATGCGATTCGCGATGCGGGTAGCGCCCGCTCGCGATGCGCACCCCGGCTCCCCTACCTGACTCGCTCTCCGTCTGTTCTGTCCCGGCGCGCGCGGCCCCGCTCCCTAGGGCGCGCGCGCGCCGGGTCTCTGCGATTTAAAGGGCCACTGCGCCGCTGATTGGCGCAGTGGTTCCAATTAGTCTTTACACCTGTGCACTCCCCTATATCACCTCACTTCCCCTTCACTCCCTCGCCGGATCTTGTTGCCTTAGTGCCAGTGAAAGCGTTCCTTGTGTGTTCCTTGCCTGTGATTCCAGACCTTCTGCCGTTGCCCCTGACTACGATCCTTGCTGCCTGCCCCGACCTTCTGCTACGTCCGACCTTGCTTTTGCCTACTCCCTTGTACCGCGCCTATCTTCAGCAGCCAGAGAGGTGAGCCGTTGCTAGTGGATACGACCTGGTCACTACCGCCGCAGCAAGACCATCCCGCTTTGCGGCGGGCTCTGGTGAAAACCAGTAGTGGCTTAGAACCGGTCCACTAGCACGGTCCACGCCAATCCCTCTCTGGCACAGAGGATCCACTACCTGCCAGCCGGCATCGTGACAACATCACATTACACCCTTTCTGCGGAAAACAACTTTGGATTGGATCCTCAGACAGGAACACTAACATAATGGCACACAGGATTCTCAGTCTAAACTGCAGAGGACTTAACAGTCCTAAAAAGAGGGCTTTTTTGTGGCAGGAAGCTTTAAAATCAAAGGCAGACATCATTTTCTTGCAGGAATCCCATTTCAAGGAAAACTCACATCCCACTTTGACCCACAGATGTTTCCCACATATTTTCTTAGCCAACTCGGACACTAAACGTGCTGGTGTGGTGGTGGCATTTAAAGATACTATCACACTGGAGAATCATAAAAATATACCAGACTCCAAGGATAGATATCTGATAATTGTTTGCTCCATCAACAATAAGAAATTCACACTAGTAAATTTATACGCACCTCTGACCAGGCAGGAACACTTCCTCAATAAATTAATAAAAAGGGTTAACAAGATTAGAGAAGGCACTTTAGTGATTGGAGGTGACTTCAATGCCATTGCAGACATCAATATGGATACCACCCGGACACAGGACAGAACTTTCTGACTGGTTTCATAATAACAATCTTTGTGATGTATGGAGGTGCCTACACTCTACAGAACGAGATTACACCTTTTATTCTAACTCTCACAATACGTATACTAGACTAGACATGTTCCTTGTCCACAATGACCACATTTTAGAAACATCCCAATGCGACATAGGACAGATCACCTGGACGGACCATGCCCCTGTTACTATATACATAACCTCTTGCACGGGCATCTCGGGCACTTTTCAATGGAAACTAGATCCCTTCTTTGTGTCCAAAGAAGAATACAAACAAAAAATTATAACTGACTTAGACAAATTTTTCACTATCAACCTACCTTCTGCTTCCAAACCAGAAGTACTATGGGCCTCCCATAAGGCGTATATTAGGGGTATGCTCATGCAGCAGGCTTCCAGACACAAGAAACGAAAAAATAAAGAAGTACAAATCTTAATTCAGGAAATAGCCGCTTTAGAGAAATCACACAAGAAGTCTAGAGATTTAATAACCTTACAAACACTAAGAGAGAAAAGACTGCTGTTGTATGGCCTTCTATCTAACGAATTCGACAGACATTTCAGGAACCTTCAATGCAATGGTTATCACCAAATCAATAAAGCTTCTAGTCTCACCGCCACCCTTGCTAAAGGCCCTAGGAAAAAGAGTAGAATCCCATTCCTGATTAATTCAAAAGATAATTCGAAAATAATCCACCCCAAACAAATTGCAAACGAAATAGCTACATTTTATAAATCCCTATATAATCTTAAAGATGATCCCGACACGTCTCATCCAAAAATCGACGACATAGATAAATACTTGTCTTCATGTCCACTACCTAAATTAAAACCAGAAAACATATCTGCTTTAAAAAATCCATTCACCGTCACAGAGGTTGAAAATTTAATTAAACGACTTAAATGTAGAAAGGCCCCGGGGCTGGATGGATACTCGGCGGAATACTACAACGCATTCATGACCACACTATCCCCACACATATGTAACGTATTTAACTATGCAGCCACTACAGGTTCGTTCTCGAAAGATATGCTAGCAACAAATATAGTTGCCCTGCCTAAACCAGGCAAAGATCCGACCACCCCAGCTAACTTCAGACCCATTTCCCTTATAAATTTGGACATAAAAATTTACGCAAAAATTTTGGCCAACCGTATAAAAAATATGCTACCAGAGTTGCTACACCCTGACCAGGTGGGATTCACTACTGGGCGTCAGGCTAGTGATGGGACTCGTAGAGTTATAGACCTTATTTCATGGACCAGAGGTCATCGGAAGCCTTCTCTACTCCTATCACTGGACGCAGAGAAGGCCTTCGACAGAGTCAATTGGACGTTCATGAGTAGAGTCCTGCACCATAACGGGTTCCCTGAAGAATTTATAAATTCAGTTTTTGCTCTATATACTAACCCGTCTGCTAGGGTGTTCATAAACAACTATTTTTCCGACCCCTTCCCCATAACCAATGGGAATAGGCACAGGGGTGTGGAAATTTTATAAAAAACTACTTGTCCACGGGACTAAAATGGAGCAAAATCTACTTGTCCCTCATGACGATCCACTTGTCCGGCCAATTTTCGCTTTTACGCTCTCGTTTTTTCCTCCTCGCCCTATAATAGCCATAACTACCTACTATAATGACACCTTTTAATTTTTCAATAACATATTCTCTGAACCAAAAAAATATATAAATATATATTAAGGGAAGTGAAATTGAAATAGTAAAAGATAATTTTGCAGACTTGGTGTTTTTCTTTTCTGCGCCATTTACCTTGTGGTTGAGATAACATGTTCGTTTTATACTTTAGGCGCCTGATTACAGCGATACCAGATTTGTATCGTTTACGTCATGTTTTACTAATTCTGGACTTTTTCTAATTTTTTTTAATTGCCATTTTTTAACCCCTGTAGCTTTATTTTTTTTTCCGCATACCAGGCTGTATGAGGGCTCATTTTTTGCGCCATAATCTATTTTTTGTATCGGTACCATTTTGGTATTCATCTGACTTTTTAATCGCTTTTTTACTTTTTTTTATGGGATATTATAAAAGTTCCAAATCTGTGGTTTGGTATTTTTTTTTTACATTTACCGTACGGGATAAATAATGTTATATTTTAATAGGTTGTACAATTACGCACGAAGCGATAACGAATAGGTTTATTTTTATTATGTTTGCATGTTTTTATATAGGAAAAGGGGGTGATTTGAACTTTTAACATGGAAGGGGTTGATGCAGCGGTCTTCAAACTGTGGCCCTCCAGATGTTGCAAAACTACAACTCCCAGCATGCCCGGACAGCCAACGGCTGTCCTGGCATGCTGGGAATTGTAGTTTTGTAACATCTGGAGGGGCACAGTTTGAAGACCACTGGGTTAATGTGTGTCTTTCAAACTTTTATTAAAACTTTTATTTATTATGATTTTTTTTTAACACTTTATTACACTTATAGGAGGAATCATTAGATTCCTCAGACAGATGAATAGAGATCTATTGAACTCTATTAATCTGTGAGCTCTGTGATCCATTGATAGAGCCTGGTCCAGCCTGGCTCTATCAATAACAGAGCCGGGACTGGAGGAAGCAGAGGTAAGTCCTCCGGCTACCTCCATAGTGGATCGTCCCCCTGCGATCACGCTGCGGGGGGCGATCCACCCCACTAGCCCACCAGGGAGCGTTCACATGTCCCTTTAGACGCCGCTGTCAGCTTTGACAGCGGCGATCTAAAGGGTTAATAGCCAGCTGCGGCGATCGCCGCATGCTGGCTATTAGCGGCGGCCCCCGGCTACTGAGAACAGCCGGGGGCTGACGTGTATGGAGCGGGCAGGAATCCCGAGCTCCATACATACTGCAGAGCGCCGCATACAGTCTCCCCGTGCAGATGTGCGGGGAGTGAAGGCAGAGGACGCAGGTCTGCACAGGGAGCAAGAAGCCATGCCCCCTCATCTCCCTCCCCCCCGCACGTCTGCAGAGCAGGGGAGAGAAGACAAATACTGTACACAGCTTCTAATCTCCCCTGCTCTGCTACACAGGCTGCAGAGTATGGAGCGGGCAGGAGTCGGGTGCCCGCTCCATACAGACTGCAGATCGCCGCGGCACTTGTCAGGTCCGGCCCTGCTTGCCCGAAGCCGGGCTACGGGCCGGACAAATTCACCTGCCCGGCACCCAAAACTGCTAGTCCGGGGCGTCGGGCGATAGAAATTCCACATCCCTGTAGACAGGGTTGCCCAGTTTCTCCGCTTCTATTTGTACTTGTCATAGAACCCCTTGCTATTAAAAATCTAGATTTTCCTAGCTTGTGACGGAAAATATTAGTTATATGAAGACAGGAGGCGAGTATCTTATGCATTAATCTTTCTTTATTAATGCCCATAGCAGAACCTTTATAACTTCTTTTAATAAAGTTCCAACAAAGAATTTCAATCAAAAAACTACAGCTCCCAGCAGTCCTAGTAATCCTGTAAGCCACACCCAGGCTGGTGGCCCCTATATAATGGACTGCCCCAGGATGATCCTCCTCTTTCTGGATGCGACAACCTCAGCAACACTGGAAGCACGATAGCCATCCGGAGAGCCGCACCGCCACACGAGTCTTCGGCCAGCCGGCCCGCATACTCCAACTTCAGATCTGGAACATCACCAACGGATCCATCCCAACGGGGATGGCATCGGAGGAACGTCATCCCAACAGGGGATGAAGGCAAACGTCAACTGCTTGACCAGGTCAATCACCAACACGGACACGTCTCCGTTTTTCAGTAACCTGGGAAGAGATAAAGACATCCATCACAGGGTTGGGTCGGGAGGGAAGATACTCGCCTCCTGTCTTCATATAACTAATATTTTCCGTCACAAGCTAGGAAAATCTAGATTTATATATCAGACAGGAGGCTCATATCTTATGCAAGTTCAAAGCTAACAGTTCATAATGATACATCAATACATAGGATACGTAAACTGTCATAAGACCGACATGGAAATATGTTCCTCCGGCCTGAAGTAGAAATGGCGAAAAGTGGTCTCAGAAGACCAATCTGCTGCCATCAAAAGGTCGGAGAGGGAGCCTCCTGAAGAGACTACCTTAGTAGCCATTGCTCCCCTGGTGGAATGAGCACCAAATAGGGAAACGTCTATGCCTGCCAGATCCATGGCGGAACGCACCCAACGTGCCAGCGTGGCTGACGAAACCGGGAGATGCGGTTTAACGTAAGAGACAAGAAGTTGGGGAGAATTCAAGGAACGCAAGGCGGCAGTCTGCGATTCGTAGGCCTGTAGGCAACGGACAACACAAAGCCGCGGATGATCCGGAAAAAACGGGTAGAAGACCGAATGAATACCGGTCTTGGTCCTACGGACCACCGAAAAACTAACTCCCTGAGGCGAAAATTGTCGCCTAGAAATGTCTAGAGCCTTCACGTCCGACACCCTTTTGACGGACACCAAGCACAAGAGCACCGTTAGTTTAAAGGACAATAATTTTAGGGAAAGATCGATGTTGTCTTCCCAGGTGGAAAACATGTCAAGAACCTTGGAAACATCCCAGGTGGATTGGTACCTGGGCCGCGGAGGTCGTTGAAACTTTACGCCTCTCAAAAGTCTACACACCAGCGGGTGTTTACCAACCGGCAAGGAATCTACCGGGCAGTGGTAGGCTGAGATAGCCGACCGATAGACGTTAATTGAACTATAGGACTTGCCGGATTCAAACGAATCAGCCAAGTAATTCACCACTACTGATACAGGTGCCTGTACGGGATCAACCTGTCGTTGATCACACCAACGCACCCAGAGTCTGCAGGCTGATCGATATGCCGATCTAGTCCCGGGGGCCCAGGCCAAGGCGAGGAGATCCCTAGCTGACTTTGAAAGGTCGCTATCTGCATCTGGGATCCCGAAACCAACCACGCCAGGAGAGGCAGGTTGCCCTCCAGAACTAGGGGGTGAAGACCTTTGGTCGGATTGGTGAGTAGCTGTGGAAAGTGGGGAATCAATCTGGGATAATCCACCGACATCCCCAGAAGGAGGGGAAACCACGGTTGTGTCGGCCACCAGGGGGTGATTAGCACCACCGTCGTATTCGAGTTCGCTATTTGTAAGAGGACCCTGGAAATCAACCGGAAGGGGGGAAACGCATAATGCGTGCCTTTCGGCCAGATTTGGCGGAACGCGTCCACCGCGTACGCCTCCGGGTCCGGCCTCCAGCTGAAAAAGTGGGGTAGCTGGCGATTGAGGCGCGAGGCGAATAGATCCAAGTGGAACGGACCCCAAAGTAGCCTCAGTTGAAGAAAAATGGAACGATCCAGTCGCCAATCGCTGGAATCGAGCAGATAGCGGGAATTCCAGTCGGCAACCATATTGGAGACCCCGGGGATATACTCCGCGATCGGGATTATTTCGCGGGCTAGGCAGAAATGCCAGAAGTCCTTCGCGACATTCGCCAGGACTCTCGATCTGGTGCCCCCTAAGCGGTTGATGTATTGCACCGCTGCCACATTGTCCATGCGCAGTAATACACAGCAATTGGACGCGTGTGGTATGAGACTCCTGACGGCGAAAAACGCCGCTAAGAGTTCCAACGCATTGATGTGAAGAGTGGCTTCGGATGCGGACCATGTCCCTCCTGTGGAGGAGCTTCCGTACCGGGCACCCCAACCCCGTCGACTCGCGTCCGACTCTATGATAATGTCCGGACTGGAATTGAAAATGGTCTTGCCGTTCCACTCTACGGCATGACGAAGCCACCATCGTAATTCTTCGGTGGTCTCCGGGCAGAGGGGAACCTCGTCCGCATATCTGAGACCCTGTCTCAGATGCATGATCTTGAGCCTCTGTAGGGCCCTGTAGTGAAGCGGGGCCGGGAAGATGGCCTGGATAGAAGCCGCTAGGAGACCCACCAGACGCGCTAGCGCACGTAAGGATAAACAACCCTTTCGTAGGACTGCCCTGATCTCTTTGCGGATTAGGGTAAGTTTTGACTTGGGAAGGCGGAGGACGGCCTGATTGGTGTCCACCAGAAATCCCAAGAACTCCATCTCTTGGGCTGGGAGTAGAATAGATTTCTCTAGGTTGATTATGAATCCCAGCCCTTGTAACAATGACATCGTCCATGTCATGTGGAGATATGCTTGAGGTTTGGAATAAGCCATGATGAGGAGATCGTCTAGGTAAATGATCAGACGAACACCTCGGCTCCTTAAAGACGCCACCACGGGTTTCATGAGTTTTGTGAAACACCACGGGGCGGAGGATAGACCGAATGGAAGGCAAGTAAACTGCCACATTCGGTCCCTCCAGAGGAATCGAAGTAGGTGTTGTGATTCCCTGTGAATCGGAACGGTGAGGTAGGCGTCCTTCAAGTCTATTTTCACCAGCCAGTCTCCCGGCTGAAGAAGATCCCGAAGGAAGTGAATGCCCTCCATTTTGAAATGTCGATACTTGACATGTTGGTTCAAGTCCCGGAGGTTGATCACAGGACGATAACCACCCCCTTTCTTTTTTACTAAAAAGAGGTTGCTTACGAAGCCCGGAGAGGAGGGTTCCACCTCCATGACCGCCTGCTTGGCTAGGAGGTCTCGCAACTCTTTGTCTATGAGGGTAACGTTTTGATTTGCAAATCGAATAGGGGGGGGAATAACATTTAGAACCGGTAGTGATTGGAGGTCTATGAGAAATCCCGCTACTGTCTGTAGAATCCACGCGTCTGCCGTAATCGCAGACCAAGCGTGGATAAAATGCTTCAGGCGCCCCCCCACAGGAATATGGGCAAGAGGAGTGAAAGGAGTACTCACCGGTAGGAGGTCTGGATCGAGGGTAACCACGTCCGCCGCGGCCGCGCCAGGGTCTGCCCCGGGGTGGAAAGAAGGGCGCTGGTTGCGCCACAGGCATGGGATAGGATGGAGCCTGTGCGTATTGGAACTGAGAAGGGGCTCTGCCCTGTGGCCTATAGGATGGGGTGCGGCCGGCAGATCGGCCTCTACCTCTGCCGGCCTTAGGGAAAACCTTATTGGTCCCCGATTTTTTTAATGAGGTCTGGGCTTTGTCTAAGCTTGTAAAAAGCCCTACAAATTTGTTAATGTCCTTAATTAAGGAATCCCCAAACAACATGCCTTCTGCTGAGGGGCCAGGCTCAGATTCTGCCAGGTGGGACAATTGAGGGTCCAGGCGCATCAATATTGATCGGCGCCTCTCTATGGAGCAAGTAGTATTAGCGCTGCCAGCTAGGCAGACCGCTCTCTGTGCCCACCCTCGCAATTGTTGGAGGTCCACAGGCTGATCAGTTGCAGCTGCTTGCTCCGATAGGTTCAAAATCTTCGTGAGGGGACCCATTAGGTCTAGAATGCGGTCCTGTATAGACTTAAAGGACCTCTCAATCCCTTTCTTAGGGAATTTCCCAGATTTTAATAAATATTTAGTAAGAATTGGGTCTACCTCTGGGGTAGTTACTGCCTTTCTAGGAATGAAGGGCCTAGGGCACTCTGCTCTCAGTTTATTTCGGCTAGTCCTATCCAGGGACTTACGTGCCCATGATTCTACGTATTTAGATACGTGAGGCAAGGGGGTCCATTCACCAGAACGGGGATGAGAGATGCCGTCTGGGTGGAAGAATGGTTCGCCTAGAGCATCTAGGAGGACCTCGCCCTGCGTCGCAGGGTTGGCGTCTGTGGTGATCGCCGTGTCCCCAGCATCATCATGAAAAGATTCAGACTCGGAGTGGTCCGACTCGTTGGAATTATCCGACGAATCCTCATCTGAGGTGTCGACAAATGAGTCGGGTTTAGCCCGTCTAGCGGATTTATGCCCCTTCACATGTATCTCCCTGGGGCCCAGGGGTCGAGTGGTGTCTGAGGGATGCTGGGGTTGGTAGCTCGTGGTTGGAGCTGCCTGGAGCATATTGTTGTCTTCCCCTGCCGGGGAGTCATGTGCCGCCATGGAATGTTTGCGTTTATGGGACGCTTTCCCTTTCTTAATTGGCGGTTCACTACCCTGCGAAGGTAGCGGTAGAAAAGTCACTGGTTGTTGGGCTTTAGTGGTCACAGTGACTGAGGCCAGAGCTGCCTGGACCGACTGATTAATGAGGGCCTGAATCTGGCTTGCACTCATAAACTGTGCTGAGTCCGTAGAGAAGACCTCCCCTCTGAGGGGGGCATCTGTAGGTTCCTCAGCCATGAAGGGGTCAACTTAATATGAGTATATAAATATACAGTATTTCTGAGGTAAATAGTTGAGAGTAGGTATAAATATATCTATATAACTATAAGGAAATATAACTACAAAGGCTAACACTAATTAGGAGAGTGGAATAAATTCCCTCTCTCCGCTGCTTACAGGCTCCTTCCTCTACGCCGTCCGCGCTGTAACTGGCGCTGCGGTGTGAGGAGAAGCCGATAAGTTCCAGTTCCCAGGGATGAAGTCTCGCGAGACTACCTCTCTGGAGCTGATAGGACGTCGCAGAAACGCCCGCTGCCTACGTCAGCAGGAGCGAAGACGTGCGAAGAAAGGAAGAAGGAAGACCCGCCCCCCCCTGCCCGCGCGCGCGAGAAGAGCGCGGGAAGAAGGAGGAGGAAGGAAGAAGAAAGAGCGCAAAGGTAAAATGGCGCCGAGCGTGTGAAGGGATGGGGGGGGGGGGGGGTTGACAGGGAAAGAAGAGAAATATTCGGCGATATTAAAACCGGAGGGACGGCTCCGGTGTCTACATAACCCCAACACAGAAAGGGAAAAGAAACTATAGAGTAAGAAATAATGGAAAGTGAACCATATATATATATATATAAATAAATATATCTATTACAATATATATATGTGTATAGGACAGAAGATACCTTAGGGTATCTGTACAAAATATCAAGTATACAACGTTACACAGTATATTACATGAGACTTATCTGTATGTATGCTGCCATGAGCAGAAAGAAAGAGGAGGATCATCCTGGGGCAGTCCATTATATAGGGGCCACCAGCCTGGGTGTGGCTTACAGGATTACTAGGACTGCTGGGAGCTGTAGTTTTTTGATTGAAATTCTTTGTTGGAACTTTATTAAAAGAAGTTATAAAGGTTCTGCTATGGGCATTAATAAAGAAAGATTAATGCATAAGATATGAGCCTCCTGTCTGATATATAATTAGAAATAACAATTCAATATATGGTTTAGCATCAGAACACGGGATCAATAAAATCAGCCTTTTCGCAGACGACATCCTACTATTACTCTCTGACCCACAACATTCCCTTCCTGAACTTTCTATAGAACTGCAAAATTACAGTACAGTATCCTATTACACAGTTAATGTTACCAAATCTCACATCCTCAAGATCTGGCTTTCCAAACAACTCACTTCACACATCCAACAATCATTTCCGTATAAATGGGAAACAACTTCTCTTTCCTATTTAGGCATTAACCTAACAATAGACATCAATAATTTGATACCGTAAAATTACCATGAGCGTTATTCTTCCATCCAGAAAGACTTAACATCATTTGGTAGATACTCTTGGAGTTGGTTTGGAAAGATTAGCGTCTACAAGATGTTCATCCTCCCAAAGCTTCTGTACCTTATGCGAACCATTCCTCTGGCATTACCCGTGAGCTTACTGAATAAATTTAGGAGACAAATGTCAGACTTTGTATGGCAAAAATCTAAACCGAGATTGTCAGCATCACTTATGACTAAAAAAGCTGAAAACGGAGGAACTGGGCTACCTAACTTGTCGGCATATCTTCAAGCCACACTACTGAAACAGTCATTAGAGTGGCTGAAGCCTCCCATTGACAAAAAGACATGGGTCCTTCTAGAGGAATCTTTATGCGGTATTGAAGACTGGACACCATTATTATTAAACTCTCATAAAATAAACAAAACTAAACTTAGAATAAACAAAATAGTCTCGGAAAACATAAAAATGTGGAATATAAGGCCCACTGCAAACAATGATACTGCTACTGATTGCTCAATCAACCTGACCATACAATCTGTCCTACTCTATACTCCACTCTCCGACCTTCAAACTTGGACAGATAGAGGCATTACTTCACTTAAACATTTGTACAAAGACAATAAACTAATATCTTTTGAAGAACTCCAATCGATATACGGTTTACCAGATGCAGAGAGAAGATCATATAACATAATTGTCAAACATTTGAAACAATTTCCCCAACCCACAGTATCCATTCCTCAAACACTTGTAGACCTCATGAACCTATCCTCTGACTCCATCTCGAAAATTACCCTTAAGCCATTATATCAGTTCTACAATAACGACCTATATATAAATAATGGGACACAGCATTCTAAGTGGGAAAAAGAATTAAACCTGACAATCTCTAACTATGAATTGGCTCAGGCTCTTAAATCTTTAAATAAACACACATCGTGTTTAGGCCATAGAGAACAATTTTTCAAGATGGTATCTATGTGGTACTATACCCCGGCCAAATTGCATTACATGATCCCCTCATGTTCCCAACTATGTTGGAGGGGATGCGGGTTGACAGGCACCATAAGTCACATTTTCTGGTCGTGTCCTGCACTTCACACATTGAAAAAAGGTGTGGAGGAATTAGTACAACTGGTTTCACACAAGTCATTACGCCGCTTATAGAACACCTTTATGCCATATCCTAATAGCCTACAGATCCCAACTTGCAGCTAGGTGGAAATCCTCTTCTGTCCCTTCTACAGCTGACATTATAGAAGCAGTCAAGTCCAATTGTTTTTACGAAACGACGTACGCTTGGAAGCTAAACAACAGACGGACCTGCGGGTCAAGATGGAAGACCTGGATGAAGCACTATCCACTGGCCTAGGTGTTGCTAATTAACCATGCACATCACTTCTATCACGGTTTTATTAGATTTCATGCTGTTCTGGTATCCATTCCATTAAATTATGTTCATCCTATATTATTAAATGGTACTACTCTAACTACCCATTACTACTTATGAATACTTTGCACATATTTCCGGTAAGTCTTCCTGTGACGAGAGAGGGGAGGACTACGGGATCTAGCAAGGAAAAATCCTATCCTTCGCTGCAGAGTTATAGGTATGACTATAAAATACTTTAAAACTGCTTATGTGACGTTTTTATTTTTCAAGATGACCTATAATGATCTACCGGATATGTCTATAATATCCGCAACATCCAAAGACATTATTATGCAAATTAATATTTCTACATACAGCTGAGTGATTGCTTTAGTAATATTTATATAACTGTGTTATATTTGTTATGTATTGTTCCTTGGCCATGTTGTTTTCTTTGGCCAATCTTTCCTTTGTTGTAAATTTCTCCAAAAAAAATCCAATAAAAATTACTTAAACCAAAAAATCTTAATCCTTCCTGTACTTATTAGCTGCTGAATACTACAGCGGAAATTATTTTCTTTTTGAAACACAGAACTGTGTGCTGACATCACGAGCACAGTGCTCTCTGCTGACATCTCTGTCCATTTTATGAACTGTCCAGAACAGCATATGTTTGTTATGGAAATAATTCCCACTGTAGTATTCAGAAGCTAATAAGTACAGGAAGGATTAAGATTTTTTAATAGAAGTAATTTACAAATCTGTTTAACTTTCTGGCACCAGTTGATTTAAAAAAAAAAAAAAAGTTCTACCTCTACAGAATGCAGGGCGTACATGTATGCCCTTCGCCCACTCCCCTTCTATGACGCGGGTTAAGGAGCTGAGCCCGCACCATAGCAGGGTGGTTCCAGCGGCTATCAACCGCTGGGACCCATGTCTAATGCCGGATATCACAGATCGTGGTGATGCCCAGCATTAACCCCTATCAAAGTTGATTGCAGCGTCTAAAATAAAAAGTACTGGCAGCTCAACAGAGCTGATCAAGACCACCGTGGTTTTAAAACCGTGCTTCCTCGCCGTCCGATTGGTGCTCAGATTCTCCAGTCAGCCATGGCAGGCCAGCAGCTATGGCATAGCATTGAACAGTATATGCAATCAAAAGATTGCATGTAATAGTCCCCTATGGGGGGTAAAAAATAGTGTAAAAAAAGTTTTAAAAAAAATTAACAAATGTTATATAACCCCTTCCCTAATACAAGTTTGAATCACCCCCCCTTTTCCCATTTAAAAAAAATTAATAAACAAAAATAAACATGAACATATGTGGAATCATCGATCAAAAAGGCCCATCAAAACAATGATGGCGAAAAAAATTACAGATCACAACGCGTAAAATGAGCCCTCACACATCCCTGTATACGGTAAAAAAAAGTTATAGGGGTCTGAAGAGGACAATTTTATACGTGCCAATTTTCGTTATCAAATCAACAAAGTCAAAACTATAGAAGTTGGGCATCATTTTAATTGTATGGTCCTATGGAATGGAAGAAACCATCAATTACAAAATGTTTTTTTATTTTTTTTTTTCAATTTTGTTCCATAATTTTTTCTTTTTTTCTAGATTTTAAGTTGGTGAAATGACTGATGTCATTGCAAAGTAAAATTGGTAGCGCATAAAAAAAAACCTCATATGGGTCTTCTGAAAATTTAAAGCGTTATGATTTTTAGGAGGTGATGAGGAAAAAAGAGAGTGCAAAAATGAAAAAACCCTGTGTTCTTAAGGGGTTAAAGGGCAAGGAGGAAAAAACGAAAGGGCAACAATGAAAATTGGCCTGGTCCTTCAGGGGTCATGTTTATTATGTAACTAATCAACTAATTTATTTAATTTATGTTTTATTTATGACCCCTGATTACTATTTAAATGCTTTGGAATAAACATTCTTATATGCAGGAGCCCTCCGCAGACCATTTTAAGCACCTGCACCGCAACAATCCCATAAGGTGTGCAGGTAATAGAGAGAAGGGGCTCCCTACCTCTGCAAAATTGATTACACATCATGGTTGCTATCAACTGTGACATGAAACGGAGGGTTCTTCCATCGATCATTTCATTTAATCCCAGTGGCATGACAGTCTGGACTTTATAAATTCAGAAGTTCTCTTTGCGTTTTAATACCGCAAAACATTGGGTAGTATCCTTAGATATACTCTTGATGCCAGTAACATTGAGGACCCCAAAACTATAGTCATGAATCTGTACTAAATGGCTAAAGACAATGTGCAGTAGGTAGCCTAATTTGGTATTGCTACAGTGCTTATTAAACCTATCCCTCAAGGTTTGAGTAGTGTGCCCCACATAATGGAGTCCACATGAGCATTCCAATAAATAGATAACAAAATGGGAATTAAAGTAAAAACATTACTTAATAGAGAAGCACTCCTTGGTGGTATTAGAAGTAAATTGCTTGGTGTGACTCTTTGTGGTCTCACAACATTTGTATCTTGAGACCCTTCTTTTATAGCATCCCACCATCTCGAAAAGGTACCATTTGGGTGTTTGGGTTCCCCTAATCTGCTAAGAGCCACCATATATTCCAAGGAACGGGTTCTCCTAAATGTTATTCCAGGTCTTGAAGGTAGGACAGTTTTGAGGTAAGGGCCCTGCAATAAAATCTTCCTGATGGCCCCATTTTCCATTATGAATGTGGTAATAAAATATTGAACCGATCTCGAGTGTTCTTAGCGTCTGGTTGACTACTGACACTGAAGGTACCTATAGCCAGAGTAGTAGTTTTAGAAGTAAGGCAACTGGGTCAGATCCTGTGCCCTCTTAAAAGATGAGTTGATCAACTTTTGGGGGTAATTTTTGGCTACATACCTTTTTTTGAGAACGTTACTCTGTTTTATAAAATCAGTCTGTGTAGTGCAGTGATGCCTTATACGTTTAAATTGGCTGAAGGAGATGTTGACTATCCATTTTTTTCATAATGAGCACTGGAAAATTATAAATAGCTATTGCTAGTGACTGATTTAAACAATGGTCCGGTGTACAGTTGATCCGACCCATCATAATACATCAAAAAATTCTGAATGATGACTAAATACTGTCTGTGTCATATGGCGGCCCCACTTGTTGGTATGAAGCAAGGATAAAAATTCCGCTAGTTCAAGGGGGGGTACCAGTCCAAATAAAAATATATCATTTATAAAGTGCTTATAAAATACACAGGATTTAAAAAGGGAATGCGGATAGATCACTTGTTCCATTCCGGCGATGGCCAATGCAGAGGGAGTGTGATGGCAGCACCAACTGTACTAATAAAGGTTATATTTTAACATACTGCATACAATTAGAGGTGATTTTTCATGTCCTATTGATCTCCAGACTTTTTATTGTATGAAGGTGGACTTTTTCTCATATGTATTGTCCCAGCTCACCATTTCTTAATCTGCAATATCATTTTATCATTAATATTTATCTGCACCCCAGACATGGTTCATCTCGTCAGCCCCATGTATTTCAACAACATGCACTTGAACATATGCAGTACCGGAGCATTACCTTATATATTATTGAGCCCTTGGCATCTTGGTGATGTCTCTATCTACACAGTGACAAATGGGTCTGCCCAGCCCCTCTGTCATTGGTTCATACCAGTCACATGATGCAATTGTTTACTAGGAGCTGGATGACCTACCAGTCAGCCTCCTTCTGACTTTTCACTGTCGGGTCATGCTATACTCAGCAGTGTTAAACTCACTTTATGTTCACAGAAAGCTCTGATATTTCTTATGTAGGAATTTATATAGCATCTATACAAATGTACATTGTGTATTGTTTACATTTTAAAGCTTGTATCATGTCATCAGTAAATGATTGTTTGCAATGTAACTCCACCCATTATCTAACTGGCATCCATGTTAGAATGTATATAAGGCATGCTGTGACCTGTAGTTTGTATTTAGTCTGAGGAAGAGGGCTAGTATCCTCAAAACGCGTCAATGCACTTGCAAATTTTACTAAATAAAGAAGCACCACTGCTGTTCAACTATGAACCCTTTGGATATTCTGGAATTCTTCTCTCAATCAAGCAGCGCCTGAATGTGCGTGAGTCTCCTTCCCACTGCAGTTTAGTCAAATTACCTGATGGGAATAGTTCTTAATGTGCATATTTTATTACTACTCTATGTACATACCATGAGTAAGGACATATATTTTGAAACGTGTCCCACAAGTGACTTGTTTTTAAATGGATTTTATTGTAATTGTAATTATTGTAACAAAGCTGCTTTCTAGTGTCTGTATTAAAGGAAAACGATCACCCGTTCACCCGCACTATAACCTGATACACCGGGTTATAGTGTGGGGGAACAGGAGACCGATGCGGGGTCTCGGACTGCCATACCTACCTGCAGTCTGGAGCCCCGATCCTCCAAAGGTCCCCCTCTTCCAGCGCTGACACAAGCGCTCACGTGACCAGTGCTTATGAATATTTAAATCCAGATGGCGGAAGTCAGCGCTGGAAGAGGGGGACCTTTGGAGGATCGGGGCTCTGGACTGCAGGTAGGTATAGCAGTCCAAGATCCTGCATCGGTCTCCTGTTCACCCGCACTATAACCTGGTATATCGGTTTATAGTGCGGGTGAACGGGTGACCGTTTTCCTTTAACCTTTTGACACCTCATCACATAACTGTTTGTCATGGATTATCTTACATAGAGGTTCAATGACACACAGATATGTCAGGATGATTGCATGGAATCAGGAGCTGTGCGATCAACATCAGGAGTTCAGTTGTTTTTACACTGAAAGGCAATAATAAACATAATACAGTATTATTCCTAAACATTGTTTGCTATCTAATCATCACAGCTTTGTCTGTTAGTGGATAAAAGGATTTCCTTCCATCAGATAGTATAAGTTTGCAATTATGCACATTAATATGTGTTGGGGGTATTGCTACAGAAATACTGCAGATCCACACCAAAATCCGCAAATGCAGATTTATAAACCTGTAAAGAGTTATGATTTTTAGAAGGGGAGGACAAAAAAACAAACATTATCATTAAATGGTTAATTCATCATTAACACTTACAATATACACACCATCTGGACCCCAATACATTATTATATTTTCCAGGAGAACAAGAATGAGGCTCTGTATACTTATTATCCTGACAACTCCAACACACTACCAGAATCAATTTAATGGATTAACAATTTGTCCTTGAGTTTTAATTAATGAACTAATTAAAGTGAATATGTATCACAGATGTTAGAACTGTCAATCGTTTCTCTCTAAAAGTTTTGAAAACATAATGTTAAAATGTACAGCTTTAAAGTCTTTCACATGTGCAAATTAGCTAACTTTTTGCTGTGTGATCAATTATCACTTAGCAAACCAGTCCATGTTTTGCCTCTAAAAAAACAAAAGAAGCGATATGATTGGTTGCAATGGGTAACTGGCCCACTTTACCTCAGCACAGGTCTTGATAAATCTCCCCCACTGTGACAAAATAGGGACATTAGCTGTCATAGACAGCTGGATATGTAGAACAAGACTTCTTGTTCTACATACCTTCTTTTCTTCCACGTGCACCACCACTAACAGAAGTGCCGACTCCTTCTCCTAAACTACATAGACAGCTGGATAGTCACGGACATGGCCATGGAACCAACCATGGCTGGCCTTGCCCCCAATCGCTGTGATTGGTCAGTAATTTCAGACTGACCAATCACAGCCAAGGCCTTTGACAGCTCTGATTTTCTCAGTGCAGTAAGATCAGTGAGGAGAATGGACATGTGTAGCTGCATAGTGTCCCACAAAACACAAAAAACACATATAAACCCATAGAGACCCATGTATATATATATATATATATATATATATATATACTATTTAACACTCTCTAACATACTGATGTCTGTGTGTGCTTATTTAATGTTATAACTAAGGCTGCAACGATTAATTGATTTAATCGATAATATTCAACAATCGTTTTTAACAAATCTAATTATCGAATAATCGTCCAATTTGTTGTTTGTGTATCGGCAGTCATGAGTCTTCTGTGGGCGGGAGCGGGCTGTCAGGCGCTATGCTGCACCGCCACAGCCTCTGTATGTGATGTCCCAGTCCCACCCTCCTCTTACCCACCAATCACGAGCAGCTGCACTGTTCTCCTCCCCTGCCACCGTCTGTGGACACAATACGCTGTGCCTCATTTTTATGGAGCCTCAGCCTGCCCTAGAGGACCTAGTGCACTTCATACACTAGGGTGCAATAGTTTGCACATAACCCCATGTGCATAGCAGTGTAAGTAGTACATATACACTGCTATACACATATCACCATGTGTATAACAGTGGGTATGTGCAGAGCATTGTATCCTAGTGTCTGTAGAATACACTAGGGTGCAATGCTGTGTAGATACCCCCTTGTGATATGGTAATTAAAGAGGTAATCTGCCCCTATACATCTTATCCCCTATCCCCCTCGCGGTGGTCCCACGGCTGGGAACCCCTGTGATCTCTCCTGCAGCACCGCGTGTCATCTGCTGCACAGAGTGAACTTCACTCCGTGCCTGATGACTGGCGATACAGGGGCTGGAGTATCGTGACATCATGGCCCCACCCCCTTGTGACATCACGCCCCACCCCCTCAATACAAGTCTATGGACATGAATGGAGGGGGCGTGGTGTGATGCCACGTACATGGAAGCTCCAAGCTACCGTGTTCCAGACACGGCCACTGCCTGCCCTGAGGGGGACCCCGCAATCAGACATCTTATCCCCATCCTTTGGAGTACCCCTTTAAGATCAGTGGCCTGTCCGCGGCCACTTCATAAAAGTGACCAGCAGTGGCTGTTGCAGGACTGACCACGACACCCTGTTGGATTTATCAGTGTATAACACGCAGGTAGGGTTTCTTCTTGATAATTTAGTTTAAAAAGTGTGTGTTATATTCTGATAAATACAGTATATGTGTATATATATATATATATATATATATATATATATATATATATACAAAAACAAAGGTGGCTGCAGCACTCAGATAAATGCAAATTCAGGTGGTTTTATTCCATCTTCAAATACAACATGTTCCAGCTGCCAATGCACCCTTTTTGCTTGAAAAAGGCTGCATGGGCAGCTAAAACATTAGATATTGTATTTTAAAATGGAATCAAACCATCTGTTTTTGCATTCATCCAAGTGCTGCAACCACCTTTGTTTTTGGATCTGCATCTGGGCCTCTTCCCAGGGCCAACAGGTCTGCATGTACCACCTTACTCCTGAAACTTAAACTTGATGTGCTGCCCTTCCCATTGCTTGAGAAATATATTATCAGCATATATAGATATAAAGTATTTTTTTTATGTGACATATATATAGTATTTTTCATGTGACAACACTAAAGAAATTACACTCTGCTACAATGTAAAGTAGCGAGTGCACAGCCTGTATAACTGTGGTTTCCCAGCACCAATAGCTGTCCTGTGGCTTTGGACTGTCTTGGGCAGCTAGGTAGCGTACAGTGTTTGGCCCACTTAAGGGACTTACTGTTAAATGAATTATGTTCACATTATAATGTAAGATAATATATTTTTCTAAAATAATTCTACTATTGTTATATGTATATATTTTTTTCCATGTTACTGTACCCTTAAATGAGAGCAGTGAATCCCATGTGACCCTGCCTGCCAATGGGAACCCCTAAAACCTCCCCTATATAGAGTAGTGGGGGGGAGGAGTTACCCCAGTCCAGTGCTAGTTCACCCTAAGTATGGCTCCTAAGCAACAGCTTAGCTCAGCCAAGCTGTGTGTCATGTGCTCTGAGGAGAGGCCTAGCTCAAATCTAATCTCTCAACTGGTCATCCTGCAAGGATTACTCGCAAGGAGGAAGTTCATGCCCCTGCAGAGAAGGCTTCAGTACCTTGACAGGACCCTGGCAACAGGACTCTTCCGTCTCACAAGTCAGTATTAATCTGGTATAAGCACCACAAGTCCCAGCAAGGCAACAGGGCTCCCCAGGGGTTACGCTGCACTCTCTCACCAAAAGCAAGCTGTATATGTATTATCATTTGCACCCAGCTCAGTAAAAGACAGTTATCTGTAACCTGACATCAGCGTGTTCATTTACTCCCTGTGTCTGGCCCAGGAGAAGCTGTATCTAACCTCGGACCGTGTATAGGATAACAGTGCCCTGGCATCACAAAGTGATCAGGTATTCTTACTAACACCTCGTGGACACCACATAACAATGTTTAATGTTGCTGACCTCTTAAAATAAGTCAACAGTAAGTACAAGCCTAAGTGGAAATGTCCAAATTGGGCCCAATTACCCATTTCCCCTCCTCAATGTCATGTGACACTGACATTCTGTCAGGGCTTAGACCATATGCCACACCAGGGGGGAGTAACAATTTAAGGGGCTCTGGGGCAATAGAGGATCATGCACACACCCATGTGTGAGGCACACCCACATAAATGCCCCACCAACATATAATAAATCTTTAAATTACAATACAATTACAATGATATTACAATTTATGTAGATTTTGTTTAATTTACAACTTTAAAAATATATAACTTAACATGCATAAAATTGTCCTCTTCTGACCCCTAAAACACCTTTATTTTTCCATATACTGGACTGTATGAGGCTAATTTTTTGCAACATGATCTGTAGTTTTTATTGGTAACATTTTTACTTAGATGGAACTTTTTGATCACTTTTTACAAATTTTTGTTATGGTATATGAAGTGACTAAAAATCAGCAATTCTGGACTTTGGTATGTTTTTACGTTTACGCCATTCACGTCGTCTTCTGACATCACCCCCTGACACCGCCCCTGACATCATTACTGAGTGCTCACTGACATCACCCCCTGACATCGCCTCTGAGTGCTCACTGACATGACCCCCTGACATCACCACTGCATGCTCACTGACATCTTTCCTTGACATCACCACCTAGTGCTCACTGACGACACCCCCTGACATCACCACCTAGTGCTTACTGACGTCAACCCCTGACATTGACAAGTTGATTAATATATACAGTGGGGATCAAAAGTTTGGGCACCCCAGGAAAATTTTTTTATTAATGTGCATAAAGAAGCCAAGGAAAGATGGAAAAATCTCCAAAAGGCATCAAATTACAGATTAGACATTCTTATAATATGTTTACTCCAAAAGAATCATCCTATAGGGATCACCACTACAGGGAACATCTAGTGCTAATACCCATATGTAATACACTACACCAAAAGAAAGGGGGTATAGAGAACTCCCAAAAAATCATGCAAAAATCTTTATTAGAAATAATTAATCAATAAAACATACATAAAATAAAACTGGTACAGTATGATAGCAACATGGATGACAATGGCATGGGGAAGGTTGTTACATAGTTACAAACCATAGAAATCGTAAAGAACAGCCTATCATAAACTCATAAAGTAGAATACAAATGTACAAAGCAATCAGATAGGGGGCCGGAGGAAGCTTGACGGAGCAAAACATATGTAGGGGTCTGACATTGACCTGGGTAAGGTTTCTATATCTGTGGGTACTGGTTCTTTACTTATGTTCCCTATCTGATTACTTTGTACACTTGTATACTACTTTATGAGTTTATGATAGGCTGTTCTTTACGATTTCTATGGTTCGCAACTATGTAACAACCTTCCCCATGCCATTGTCATCCATGTTGCTATCGTACTGTGCCAGTTTTATTTCTATGTATGTTTTATTGATTCATTATTTCTAATAAAGATTTTTGCATGAATTTTTTGGAGTTCTCTATACCCCCTTTCTTTAGGTGTAGAGTATTCTTATAATATGTCAACAAAAGTTAGATTTTATTTCCATAATTTACACTTTCAAAATAACAGAAAACAAAAAAATGGCATCTGCAAAAGTTTGGGCACCCATAAGAATTTATAGCATGCACTGCCCCTTTGCAAAGCTGAGACCTGCCTGGCCAGGATTGTTCTCAATAATCATCTGGGAAGACCAGGTCATGTCAATCTCAAAGGTTTTAAATGCCCAGACTCATCTGTTGTCTAGAAATCTGAAACTGAAAATAGTTGACACAAAGCTGGAGAAGGCTATAAGAAGATACCAAAACTTTTTCAGATGTCAATATCCTCTGTTTGGAATGTTATTAAGAAATGGCAGTTATCAGGAACAGTGGAAGTTAAAGCAAGATCTGGAAAACCAAGAAAAATATCAGACAGAACAGCTCACAGGATTGTGAGAAAAACAATTCAAAACCCACGTTTGACTGCACACTGGAGTTGTGGTACACTATTCCACTATAAAGAGATACTTGTACAAATATGTTCTTCATGGAAGAGTCATTAGAAGAAAACCTCTTCTATGTCCTCACCACAAAAATCAGTGTTTGAACTTTGCAAATGAACATATAGACAAGCCTGATGCATTTTGGAAACAATTTCTGTGGACCGATGAGGTTACAATTGAACTTTTTGGCCGGAATGAGCAAAGGTACATTTGGAGAAGAAGGGGAACAGAATTTAATGAAAAGAACCTCTGTCCAACTGTTAAGCATGGGGGTGGATCAATCATGCTTTGGGATTGTATTGCAGCCAGTGGCACAGGGAGCATCTCACAAGTAGAAGGAAAAATTGATTCAATAAAATTTCAGCACATTTTGGATTCTAACTTGATGCCATCTGTGAAAAAGCTGAAGTTAAAGAGAGGATGGCTTCTACAAATGAATAATGATCCCAAACACACCTCAAAATCCACGGGGGATTACATCAAGAGGCGTAAACTTAAGGTTTTGCCGTGGGCTTCACCATCTCCTGACCTCAAAATAATTGAAAATCTATGGATAGACCTTAAAAGAGCAGTGCGTGACAGACAGCCCAGAAATCTCAAAGAACTGGAAGACTTTTGTAAGGAAGAATGGGCAAAGATACCTCAAACAAGAATTGAAAGACTCTTGGCTGGCTACAAAAAGCGTTTGATACTTGCCAAAGTGGGCAGTACAATATATTAACTCTGCAGGGTGCCCAAACTTTTGCAGACGGCATTTTTCTGTTATTTTGAAAGTGTAAATGATGGATATCTAACTTTTGTTGACATATTATAAGAATGTCTAATCCGTAATTTGATGCCTTTTGGAGATTTTTCCATCTTTCTTTGGCTTCTTTATGCACACTAATACACATTTTTACCTGGGGTGGCCAAACTTTTGATCCCCACTGTATATATATATATATATATATATATATATATATATATATATATAAATATATATATATATATATATATATATATATATATATATATTTACTAATATATTAATATGCCTAATCTTAACCTATGTATCCAGCTTGCTATTTGCTTGCAACTAAGATGAAGACCTTGGAATGACACCAGGAGGCCAAAGATGAGACGTCAGAAGACAAAATATTTGAAGATACAGATTGTATAGAAGGACAAATATCTGGGATTTTCCAGTTTCAGAGTGAAAGAGCTGCATAAGTGAACTATGGCCAAGAAAGAAATAGATGCTTAAATACGCTAATATATACAGACACAAAACTCAAATGACCAATCAAAATATAACATTTTCATTTGACGTGATAACTAACCTCCTCTTTTTTGTCAAATGTTATAACAATATACTTCCCTGGAATAAAAAGAACTCCTTGGGGCAGCTCCTTAGCCAGTATGCTGAGAAGGAGATATTATACCAACATTCTGTGTCTGTGTGTATTCCTTGTGCCGGCACTCAGCAGTATACAGCAGCAGTCACTCACTTTTTAAGGCATCATCCGCAACCATCCTTGACAACATCATCACCTAGTGCTAACTGACGTCACCCCCTGACATCACCACCTAGTGCTCACTAACGTCACCCCCCCCCCACATCACCAACCAGTGCCCACTGTAGTCACTCCCTGACATCACCAACTAGTGCTCAATGACATCACACCCTGACATCACCACTGAGTGCTCACTGACATCGCCCCCTAACATCACCCGATGCTCACTGACATCACCCCCTGACCCGCTGAGTGCTCACTGATATCACCCCTGACATCACTCCAACTGCATTTCATATAATAAATATATAATTTCTAATATTATGCAACAAGGTCGCCCTTGTGTCATCATGATACTTCTAAGGGGATGCATATAATCCTGTATGCTACAGGGGAACTCAGAAAAATCAAGTATTATACATATTGAAAAAGAGTTCAACCAACACCTGATATAAGATTAAAAACCAATGTTTTTATTGAGATGACAATTAAAAGACATACAATATGTGAAAAGGAGAAGTACTGTAATGGTCAGCCAATACAAAAAATTGGGGCTTAAGAAGAAAAGGGTTGCTATAACATAGTAGCTAAAAGCTATCCAATAAGAGAATGCAATATATCACCAACGTTTGCAATAATAATAATCTATCTGTAAACAAATACATCCAACACAAATAAGATGCCTATAATCACTGTATGGCACATAAGCCAAATACATGTACGAGAAAACACTATAAAGTGACATGTGCCAAAACAAAATATATCCTCCTCAATAGCTCCTAAGTAGAGGTTTCATGAGGCCGAAAGAAGCGCACACGGCGCAAAATTGCCGGTAATAGCCTCACTTCTGAGCGCTATGCATCGTATGCTTCCCAGGTCTGCCGGAGTCTCTGAATAGGAGCTTCGAGTCTTATACTGTGCGGTGAGTGCAGAAAGTTCTTAGTATTCTGTTGTTACACATTGTTACATAAACCTAATCTACTTATATCCAGCACCACCGCAGACTCTATTTGTGTATCCATTGCTGTATCGCCCTCCTAATTCCTGACCAGCTCGCTTAACCCCTGAGGTGCTGATACTAGTGGTGCCATTCTACAGACCTATTCACACCTGTGTATATATGTCAAGTATAATACAAGGTGCCCGTAAAACAATGCAACGATACAAGGTGAATGTGGATGTAAAAAGACCATATACATGGATAGCATAAAGAAACATTATGCAGCTAAATAGTCTTACTCATGTGAGATAGCAACCGAAGCCCCGACCCCTACAATCATTTTGGTTTCCCTTTTTCAAGTGGTGCTACATTAATTGTCATTCACAGGGCCTATATAGTATATTAATTTGTTTAGATCACTTACAGCTGTGTGTATTCATTGTGGCACTTGCGTACTGCCCTGCCAGAACTCTCGGCCAGCCCCACTTCCGGTGTCTCCGTCCTAGTGCGCAGGTCCGAGAATAACATATTTCCGAGCCTGCACATCAGGAACCCAGTCGCGCAAGCACACTGAAGAACAGCACTGTTCCTATAGATATATATTACACAAACCCGGGGCCGAAGCCCAGAGCACAAATCCCTATAGGGTAAACCCCCCAAAATAAAATATAGCTTTTATTGTATTATTATATAAAATGATGACAAATGATTAAAACCCCAAATTTCACAGTTCCAGATAAGTAATGAATTCTGGGATTAACCCAGTAGTTTCCTGTCTTATGGGTCTGCAGTACCCAAACAAATGGAATCTGTGAAATAGATTAAAATCTGAAATTTGCCTCCTCTACTAGTTTCGGCGCACCTGCGCCGTCCTCAGGAGGAATATGCGGCAAACACCCGTCCACGTGTCTCACTCTGTCTTTTATATCCTAGGTTAATTACCTCATCACTCCCCGACACTCTACCAGGCCAATCCCTGTTTCTTTTCCTTATGTCCAATGAGTGCTTTCCACCTCACTTTCCTGTGTGGAAAGTGGCCAACCAGGTGGATGTTTATCTGTGCGTGTCTGATGACGTAAGTTGATATCATCACGATGCGCCATTGTTGTGATGTCCTGGACATGTGTATAATCACATGATCGGTCGATCGCTTGTCCTATTGCCGCGCATGCGCCCGGACTTAAACATCGCCTCCTATTTGGTGCGCAGGCGCGGGGACTTAGAAAATATTCCGCTCGCTTCCAGTGTGTAACTCAATGGCGAATACGGCGCATGCGCTAGGACTTAGAAATCTACAGTCCATTCATTTTCTATATATGTTACTATTCCGGACCATAGATATACAGTTACTCTGACTCATATATATCAAATTTTCCGAAGGATATTTGTCCCATAAGATGAGACTATCATGTAGTCAAATGATGTTTTCAGTCACTAACTGCATTGAATGTTCCATAATCAATAGGTTATGTCCTATAGTTAGTTAACAACATCATGCGATCTTAGGGATAATGGGATGACCATACATAAACATAAAGGTAAGTATTATCTTATGTTGTTCAATCAAATTTTAGTGCAGAGGAGACAAATGACCAGTGGCAAACACTTTTAAAGTGGAGTATTAACTCCTGCTTCATTTAAAGTCCCTATTACCATGGGACCTTCCATCTTATCAGCAGAGTGGACATAATATACATGGGGGATGTTTTATTGTCATCTCAACTTTACCTTAAACCATAATAACTTATTGCGGATCTAGAAAAGCGGCAAAGGAAAACCCTTCATTTAGACCCAAAGGGGCCATACTTTTGAGTCTATATATCCATCTCGCCTCTTCTTTCAGTAGTAATGAATCTATATTACCCCGCCTGGGACCTAGACGTAGCTGACAGAGACCTACAAAGCGTATGTCTTTCAAACTGCTGTTGTGACAAGCCTGCATATGACGAGATATAGGGGTATCTTTTACTGTTCTTATACAGCTTAGATGCTGGGAAATTCGTCTCTTAAATTCTTGAGTCGTTTTACCCACATAGATTCTTGGGCATGAGCAGACGGCCACATAGATAATGTTTTTGCTGTTACAGTTCATAAATTGCCTGATCTCATAAGTCCGAGAGTCTATGGGGTTCGTAAAAGTCTTGCCTTTAATGATATAAGTACAAAAGGTGCAATGTCCGCACGCATATGAGCCAACCGTCTTGTTGCTCAACCAATTTTTGTTCGTGTTAGATACATCTAGATGACTATGCACCAACAGATCTTTTAAATTAGGTCCCCTCCTAAAGGTTATGCTCGGTTTCGCTCTTATAGCAGGTGCCAAATCCCTATCATTCGACAGCAAATGCCAGTGTTTGCGAAGGATTCCCATGATCTTGTTGGTATATCCATCATAGGATCCTATGCACCGTATTTGGTTTTCTTGATCTCTACGGGTTTCTGACCTAAGTGTGTAATTTCTGTCTGTTTCTTTTGCCCGATGGTATGCTCTTTTTAGATGTTTCCTAGGGTATTGTCGTTGTCTAAATCTGGAGAAGAGTCTCTTACTTTCCTCTTCAAACTTAACGTCCTCTGAGCAATTACGACGTGCTCGTAGATATTGTCCTATGGGGATACTGGCCTTGAGGCGATCCGGGTGCCAACTGTTCCAATGAAGGAGTGAGTTGGCTGATGTAGGTTTACGAAAAACCTCTGTCTGTATCTTGAGGTTTTCATCTATATAGATGTGCAAATCAAGAAAATTAATGGATCTGCCTCCTACCTCGCTGGTGAATACCATGCCTATACTGTTGGTGTTAAGTTGGTGAACAAAATCTGTGAATAGTGAAGTATCTCCGTCCCAAAGGATTAGGACATCATCGATATAACGCCCCCAAAAAATAATGTGATCAGTGAAAAAACTAAAAACCTCGTCAAAAACAATAGTGTCTTCCCACCACCCAAGAAATAAATTAACATATGTCGGTGCACAGGAAGCCCCCATAGCTGTGCCTTGTGTTTGGTGATAGAAGGTGCCATTAAATAATTGTGAGTAAGGATAAATTGGAGTAAATTAATAACAAAAGTGTTGTGTGCTGTGAAAAAGGTGCTCTTAGTGCTTAAAAAATGAGAAATAGCTGTAAGACCCAAATCGTGTCTAATGTTACTGTATAGACTCTCTACATCTAAGCTCATTAGAGTCGTTGATTCTGTTACTGATAAGTCCTGAAGTTTTAATACAGTATCCTTGGTGTCTTTCAGAAACGATGGTAAAGTGACAACAAAGGGGGCCAGTATCTTATCAATATAGACACTTGCACCCTGAGTGAGGCAATTATTGCCTGACACTATGGGTCTACCGCGAATGGGTGTGGTATCCTTGTGCGTTTTTGGCAACGCATAGAACGTTGCAATCGTGGGATGTGCATTATAGAGGTATTTGTGTTCATCCGTGGAAATAAGTAATTGTTCTTTGGCATCTGCCAGTAAAATTTTAAATTGGGCCAGGTATTCACCAGTAGGGTCCGCTGATAGTATTTCGTATTTTCCCCTATCATTCAGGAGATCCATTGCCATGGAGACATAGTCAGACCGGTCCATAATCACCACGTTCCCCCCCTTGTCAGAGGGCTTGATGACTATGGACGGGTCCGCCCTCAATGTCTCCAGGGCTTGTTGCTCTCCCAATGTAAGATTGGAGTTAATTAAATGCTTCTGAGGACGGATGGACTCAATATCCACTGTAACGAGATTCACAAAAGTCTCTATATTGGCATATTGAGAAAACAGAGGAGTCATGAACCCACCAATAAATTTAAGACATGGGACTTTTCCCAACCCAGGAACAGGGGTTCAGGGATCTACCCAAGTAAATACACCCATGTTCCAGGACGTGCAGCCTGCTACATACCTCAACCCACCACCTGCCATAACGAACATGCAAAGTCAGGGTTCTGTCATCAACCCCCCCTCTCCTTTTTTACCATTAGGACAGGGACCAATGAAGGGGCCTACATAGGAGATGGAGATCATCTAAGAGAGATAGTGAGTAGTAATTCTCCAGAGGACGGAGATAAACTTAGAATCTACAATTTATCGTCTCGTCATCTAGGGCCACAAGAGATCAAGTTGCTCTCCAAGGGCCTTTCCTTTACGCCTCTACCCAAATTTGATAGCTTTAATTGGATAAAAGATGTAAATCTTTTTGCCCGTAAATTAGCTCTCAAAAAGTGGCATATCCAACTGGACACAGACTCAAGATCACAATTAAGGAGAGACGAGGAGACTAGACACTTGCTCCATGAGCTACTATTAGAGAGTGAAGGCATTGCCGCTGGGTTTGAAGCACCATTTACGAATCTCAAACCTAGATCCCTGATGACTCCTCTGTTTTCTCAATATGCCAATATAGAGACTTTTGTGAATCTCGTTACAGTGGATATTGAGTCCATCCGTCCTCAGAAGCATTTAATTAACTCCAATCTTACATTGGGAGAGCAACAAGCCCTGGAGACATTGAGGGCGGACCCGTCCATAGTCATCAAGCCCTCTGACAAGGGGGGGAACGTGGTGATTATGGACCGGTCTGACTATGTCTCCATGGCAATGGATCTCCTGAATGATAGGGGAAAATACGAAATACTATCAGCGGACCCTACTGGTGAATACCTGGCCCAATTTAAAATTTTACTGGCAGATGCCAAAGAACAATTACTTATTTCCACGGATGAACACAAATACCTCTATAATGCACATCCCACGATTGCAACGTTCTATGCGTTGCCAAAAACGCACAAGGATACCACACCCATTCGCGGTAGACCCATAGTGTCAGGCAATAATTGCCTCACTCAGGGTGCAAGTGTCTATATTGATAAGATACTGGCCCCCTTTGTTGTCACTTTACCATCGTTTCTGAAAGACACCAAGGATACTGTATTAAAACTTCAGGACTTATCAGTAACAGAATCAACGACTCTAATGAGCTTAGATGTAGAGAGTCTATACAGTAACATTAGACACGATTTGGGTCTTACAGCTATTTCTCATTTTTTAAGCACTAAGAGCACCTTTTTCACAGCACACAACACTTTTGTTATTAATTTACTCCAATTTATCCTTACTCACAATTATTTTCTATTTAATGGCACCTTCTATCACCAAACACAAGGCACAGCTATGGGGGCTTCCTGTGCACCGACATATGCTAATTTATTTCTTGGGTGGTGGGAAGACACTATTGTTTTTGACGAGGTTTTTAGTTTTTTCACTGATCACATTATTTTTTGGGGGCGTTATATCGATGATGTCCTAATCCTTTGGGACGGAGATACTTCACTATTCACAGATTTTGTTCACCAACTTAACACCAACAGTATAGGCATGGTATTCACCAGCGAGGTAGGAGGCAGATCCATTAATTTTCTTGATTTGCACATCTATATAGATGAAAACCTCAAGATACAGACAGAGGTTTTTCGTAAACCTACATCAGCCAACTCACTCCTTCATTGGAACAGTTGGCACCCGGATCGCCTCAAGGCCAGTATCCCCATAGGACAATATCTACGAGCACGTCGTAATTGCTCAGAGGACGTTAAGTTTGAAGAGGAAAGTAAGAGACTCTTCTCCAGATTTAGACAACGACAATACCCTAGGAAACATCTAAAAAGAGCATACCATCGGGCAAAAGAAACAGACAGAAATTACACACTTAGGTCAGAAACCCGTAGAGATCAAGAAAACCAAATACGGTGCATAGGATCCTATGATGGATATACCAACAAGATCATGGGAATCCTTCGCAAACACTGGCATTTGCTGTCGAATGATAGGGATTTGGCACCTGCTATAGGAGCGAAACCGAGCATAACCTTTAGGAGGGGACCTAATTTAAAAGATCTGTTGGTGCATAGTCATCTAGATGTATCTAACACGAACAAAAATTGGTTGAGCAACAAGACGGTTGGCTCATATGCGTGCGGACATTGCACCTTTTGTACTTATATCATTAAAGGCAAGACTTTTACGAACCCCATAGACTCTCGGACTTATGAGATCAGGCAATTTATGAACTGTAACAGCAAAAACATTATCTATGTGGCCGTCTGCTCATGCCCAAGAATCTATGTGGGTAAAACGACTCAAGAATTTAAGAGACGAATTTCCCAGCATCTAAGCTGTATAAGAACAGTAAAAGATACCCCTATATCTCGTCATATGCAGGCTTGTCACAACAGCAGTTTGAAAGACATACGCTTTGTAGGTCTCTGTCAGCTACGTCTAGGTCCCAGGCGGGGTAATATAGATTCATTACTACTGAAAGAAGAGGCGAGATGGATATATAGACTCAAAAGTATGGCCCCTTTGGGTCTAAATGAAGGGTTTTCCTTTGCCGCTTTTCTAGATCCGCAATAAGTTATTATGGTTTAAGGTAAAGTTGAGATGACAATAAAACATCCCCCATGTATATTATGTCCACTCTGCTGATAAGATGGAAGGTCCCATGGTAATAGGGACTTTAAATGAAGCAGGAGTTAATACTCCACTTTAAAAGTGTTTGCCACTGGTCATTTGTCTCCTCTGCACTAAAATTTGATTGAACAACATAAGATAATACTTACCTTTATGTTTATGTATGGTCATCCCATTATCCCTAAGATCGCATGATGTTGTTAACTAACTATAGGACATAACCTATTGATTATGGAACATTCAATGCAGTTAGTGACTGAAAACATCATTTGACTACATGATAGTCTCATCTTATGGGACAAATATCCTTCGGAAAATTTGATATATATGAGTCAGAGTAACTGTATATCTATGGTCCGGAATAGTAACATATATAGAAAATGAATGGACTGTAGATTTCTAAGTCCTAGCGCATGCGCCGTATTCGCCATTGAGTTACACACTGGAAGCGAGCGGAATATTTTCTAAGTCCCCGCGCCTGCGCACCAAATAGGAGGCGATGTTTAAGTCCGGGCGCATGCGCGGCAATAGGACAAGCGATCGACCGATCATGTGATTATACACATGACCAGGACATCACAACAATGGCGCATCGTGATGATATCAACTTACGTCATCAGACACGCACAGATAAACATCCACCTGGTTGGCCACTTTCCACACAGGAAAGTGAGGTGGAAAGCACTCATTGGACATAAGGAAAAGAAACAGGGATTGGCCTGGTAGAGTGTCGGGGAGTGATGAGGTAATTAACCTAGGATATAAAAGACAGAGTGAGACACGTGGACGGGTGTTTGCCGCATATTCCTCCTGAGGACGGCGCAGGTGCGCCGAAACTAGTAGAGGAGGCAAATTTCAGATTTTAATCTATTTCACAGATTCCATTTGTTTGGGTACTGCAGACCCATAAGACAGGAAACTACTGGGTTAATCCCAGAATTCATTACTTATCTGGAACTGTGAAATTTGGGGTTTTAATCATTTGTCATCATTTTATATAATAATACAATAAAAGCTATATTTTATTTTGGGGGGTTTACCCTATAGGGATTTGTGCTCTGGGCTTCGGCCCCGGGTTTGTGTAATATATATTAGTGGGATCCCTAATCCACCCAGGGGTTCTTTTTGTGGTTGATTAAGAGAGGGATTTAATTCCCATTTAATTTCCCAATGTATATATAACACCGCGGTATGGCGGGTTTTCTCAATCAGAGATTTAGTGCGGACAGTTTAGCGGCTGAAGCTACCCATGTATTTTCTACATCTAATCTCCCTTTAAATCAAACGGATATACAACAGGCCTTTAGAGATCTAACTAAGACCTATAAACAGTGTGTAAGAGCGTGGTGGGAAGTCACCAGCTTTGAAACGTATCTGAAACAAAAAATAGTATATAGAGGCTTACGTATTCATATTACCCCGAACTCACACAGGGAAGATACTACCTTTTTACAAGGTTGGGAACAACTCTTGACAGATAACTCATTGCGCATGATTAACTATTTATTGGAGTACGAAAAGCAACATCTAAATACAGTAAATCTCCAACTGGAAAACCAGATCAAAGAGATCCAAGCATTTTCCACTCACCCAGAATTTAGTGTCTTAGAGACTAAATTGCAGAAACATCTCGAAATATTAAAAAACGAAATAAAAGAGAAAAAACACAAAAAATACGTACGTGACGTTACAGATTTTGCGACTGGTCAAGTGTATAGCTATCGGGGCTCCAATAGCGCACAAAACCACGGTACTACTAGTGGCCAATATAGGCCCAACACACAATTTAGACAGACACCCCATTATACGGACGTGTCAGAAACGGATACCTCTGGTACAGAGGGTCTTCAATCAGACTCCAATACATCACGCAATACGTACAAACGTAAGACCAAGACGTATAAGAGTAGACCACAACTACCTAAAAGGGTTTCGTATCAACAAGCTCCAACTACACATAATTACTCAACTACGACATGGCAACAACAGGGTGGTGGTCAATTCTCTGGAAAATCATCATCCACTGGTTGGTTGCCAACATCGGGAGGGTTGGGCATGAACCCACCAATAAATTTAAGACATGGGACTTTTCCCAACCCAGGAACAGGGGTTCAGGGATCTACCCAAGTAAATACACCCATGTTCCAGGACGTGCAGCCTGCTACATACCTCAACCCACCACCTGCCATAACGAACATGCAAGGTCAGGGTTCTGTCATCAACCCCCCCTCTCCTTTTTTACCATTAGGACAGGGACCAATGAAGGGGCCTACATAGGAGATGGAGATCATCTAAGAGAGATAGTGAGTAGTAATTCTCCAGAGGACGGAGATAAACTTAGAATCTACAATTTATCGTCTCGTCATCTAGGGCCACAAGAGATTAAGTTGCTCTCCAAGGGCCTTTCCTTTACGCCTCTACCCAAATTTGATAGCTTTAATTGGATAAAAGATGTAAATCTTTTTGCCCGTAAATTAGCTCTCAAAAAGTGGCATATCCAACTGGACACAGACTCAAGATCACAATTAAGGAGAGACGAGGAGACTAGACACTTGCTCCATGAGCTACTATTAGAGAGTGAAGGCATTGCCGCTGGGTTTGAAGCACCATTTACGAATCTCAAACCTAGATCCCTGATGACTCCTCTGTTTTCTCAATATGCCAATATAGAGACTTTTGTGAATCTCGTTACAGTGGATATTGAGTCCATCCGTCCTCAGAAGCATTTAATTAACTCCAATCTTACATTGGGAGAGCAACAAGCCCTGGAGACATTGAGGGCGGACCCGTCCATAGTCATCAAGCCCTCTGACAAGGGGGGGAACGTGGTGATTATGGACCGGTCTGACTATGTCTCCATGGCAATGGATCTCCTGAATGATAGGGGAAAATACGAAATACTATCAGCGGACCCTACTGGTGAATACCTGGCCCAATTTAAAATTTTACTGGCAGATGCCAAAGAACAATTACTTATTTCCACGGATGAACACAAATACCTCTATAATGCACATCCCACGATTGCAACGTTCTATGCGTTGCCAAAAACGCACAAGGATACCACACCCATTCGCGGTAGACCCATAGTGTCAGGCAATAATTGCCTCACTCAGGGTGCAAGTGTCTATATTGATAAGATACTGGCCCCCTTTGTTGTCACTTTACCATCGTTTCTGAAAGACACCAAGGATACTGTATTAAAACTTCAGGACTTATCAGTAACAGAATCAACGACTCTAATGAGCTTAGATGTAGAGAGTCTATACAGTAACATTAGACACGATTTGGGTCTTACAGCTATTTCTCATTTTTTAAGCACTAAGAGCACCTTTTTCACAGCACACAACACTTTTGTTATTAATTTACTCCAATTTATCCTTACTCACAATTATTTTCTATTTAATGGCACCTTCTATCACCAAACACAAGGCACAGCTATGGGGGCTTCCTGTGCACCGACATATGCTAATTTATTTCTTGGGTGGTGGGAAGACACTATTGTTTTTGACGAGGTTTTTAGTTTTTTCACTGATCACATTATTTTTTGGGGGCGTTATATCGATGATGTCCTAATCCTTTGGGACGGAGATACTTCACTATTCACAGATTTTGTTCACCAACTTAACACCAACAGTATAGGCATGGTATTCACCAGCGAGGTAGGAGGCAGATCCATTAATTTTCTTGATTTGCACATCTATATAGATGAAAACCTCAAGATACAGACAGAGGTTTTTCGTAAACCTACATCAGCCAACTCACTCCTTCATTGGAACAGTTGGCACCCGGATCGCCTCAAGGCCAGTATCCCCATAGGACAATATCTACGAGCACGTCGTAATTGCTCAGAGGACGTTAAGTTTGAAGAGGAAAGTAAGAGACTCTTCTCCAGATTTAGACAACGACAATACCCTAGGAAACATCTAAAAAGAGCATACCATCGGGCAAAAGAAACAGACAGAAATTACACACTTAGGTCAGAAACCCGTAGAGATCAAGAAAACCAAATACGGTGCATAGGATCCTATGATGGATATACCAACAAGATCATGGGAATCCTTCGCAAACACTGGCATTTGCTGTCGAATGATAGGGATTTGGCACCTGCTATAGGAGCGAAACCGAGCATAACCTTTAGGAGGGGACCTAATTTAAAAGATCTGTTGGTGCATAGTCATCTAGATGTATCTAACACGAACAAAAATTGGTTGAGCAACAAGACGGTTGGCTCATATGCGTGCGGACATTGCACCTTTTGTACTTATATCATTAAAGGCAAGACTTTTACGAACCCCATAGACTCTCGGACTTATGAGATCAGGCAATTTATGAACTGTAACAGCAAAAACATTATCTATGTGGCCGTCTGCTCATGCCCAAGAATCTATGTGGGTAAAACGACTCAAGAATTTAAGAGACGAATTTCCCAGCATCTAAGCTGTATAAGAACAGTAAAAGATACCCCTATATCTCGTCATATGCAGGCTTGTCACAACAGCAGTTTGAAAGACATACGCTTTGTAGGTCTCTGTCAGCTACGTCTAGGTCCCAGGCGGGGTAATATATATTCATTACTACTGAAAGAAGAGGCGAGATGGATATATAGACTCAAAAGTATGGCCCCTTTGGGTCTAAATGAAGGGTTTTCCTTTGCCGCTTTTCTAGATCCGCAATAAGTTATTATGGTTTAAGGTAAAGTTGAGATGACAATAAAACATCCCCCATGTATATTATGTCCACTCTGCTGATAAGATGGAAGGTCCCATGGTAATAGGGACTTTAAATGAAGCAGGAGTTAATACTCCACTTTAAAAGTGTTTGCCACTGGTCATTTGTCTCCTCTGCACTAAAATTTGATTGAACAACATAAGATAATACTTACCTTTATGTTTATGTATGGTCATCCCATTATCCCTAAGATCGCATGATGTTGTTAACTAACTATAGGACATAACCTATTGATTATGGAACATTCAATGCAGTTAGTGACTGAAAACATCATTTGACTACATGATAGTCTCATCTTATGGGACAAATATCCTTCGGAAAATTTGATATATATGAGTCAGAGTAACTGTATATCTATGGTCCGGAATAGTAACATATATAGAAAATGAATGGACTGTAGATTTCTAAGTCCTAGCGCATGCGCCGTATTCGCCATTGAGTTACACACTGGAAGCGAGCGGAATATTTTCTAAGTCCCCGCGCCTGCGCACCAAATAGGAGGCGATGTTTAAGTCCGGGCGCATGCGCGGCAATAGGACAAGCGATCGACCGATCATGTGATTATACACATGACCAGGACATCACAACAATGGCGCATCGTGATGATATCAACTTACGTCATCAGACACGCACAGATAAACATCCACCTGGTTGGCCACTTTCCACACAGGAAAGTGAGGTGGAAAGCACTCATTGGACATAAGGAAAAGAAACAGGGATTGGCCTGGTAGAGTGTCGGGGAGTGATGAGGTAATTAACCTAGGATATAAAAGACAGAGTGAGACACGTGGACGGGTGTTTGCCGCATATTCCTCCTGAGGACGGCGCAGGTGCGCCGAAACTAGTAGAGGAGGCAAATTTCAGATTTTAATCTATTTCACAGATTCCATTTGTTTGGGTACTGCAGACCCATAAGACAGGAAACTACTGGGTTAATCCCAGAATTCATTACTTATCTGGAACTGTGAAATTTGGGGTTTTAATCATTTGTCATCATTTTATATAATAATACAATAAAAGCTATATTTTATTTTGGGGGGTTTACCCTATAGGGATTTGTGCTCTGGGCTTCGGCCCCGGGTTTGTGTAATATATATTAGTGGGATCCCTAATCCACCCAGGGGTTCTTTTTGTGGTTCCTATAGATAGATACATCCACATTTACCCGATTCTACAACTGCAGTAATAAGGTTATTGGTATAGCAGTCTCATGACACATATTAAAGGGGTACTTTGCCCCTAGACATCTTATCCCCTATCCAAAGGATAGGGGATAAGATGTCAGATCGCCGGCATCCTGCTGCTGGGGACCCCCTGGATCTACCATGCAGCACCCACCTGTAGCGGCTTACTGAACCACTGGAGGTCCTCAGGCTGAGTCCATCTCGACCACCGGGACGGAAGATCGTGATGTCCCGACTCCGCCCCCGTGTGACGTTACACCCTGCCCCTCAATGCAAGTCTATGGGAGGGGGCGTGACAGCTGGTGGATATGCAGCTCCAAACAAGTTCCAAAGATATTGAAGCTGTCCTGCAGGCTCAAGGAGCATCAGTGTCAGCGCGAACTATCCGTTGACATTTAAATGAAATGAAACGTTATGGCAGGAGACCAAGGAGGACCCCACTGCTGACACAGATACATAAAAAAGCAAGACTGCATTTTGCCAAAATGAACTTGAGTAAGCAAAAATCCTTCTGGGAAAAAGTCTTGTGGACAGATGAGACCAAGATAGAGCTTTTTGGTAAAGCACATCGTTCTCCTGTTTTTCGAAAACAGAATGAGGCCTACAAAGAAAAAAGAACACAGTCCATACAGTGAAATATGGTGGAGGTTCAATGATGTTTTTGGGGTTGTTTAGCTGCTTCTGGCACTGGGTGCCTTGAATATGTGCAAGGCATCATGAAATCTGAGGATTACCAACAGATTTTGGGTCACGCTGTACAGTCCAATGTCAGAAAGCTGGGTTTGCGTCCAAGATCTTGGGTCTTCCAGCAGAACAATTACCCCAAACATACATCAAAAAGCACCCAAAAATGGATGGAAACAAAGCGCTGGAGAGTTCTGAGGTGGCCAGCAATGAGTTCAGATCTAAATCCCATTGAACATCTGTGGAGAGATCTCAAAATTGCTGTTGGGAAGAGGCGTGTTCCAATAAGAGAGACCTGGAGCAGTTTGCAAAGGAAGAGTGGTCCAATATTCCGGCTGTGTAGGAAGCTTATTGATGGTTATAGGAAGGAACTGATTTCAGTTATTTTTTCCAAAGGGTGTGCAACCAAATATTAAGTTAAGGGTGCCAATAATTTTGTCCCCATTTCTGGAGTTTGGAGTGACATTATGTTCAATTTGCTTTTTTTCCTCCCTTTTTTGGTTTAGTTCCAATACACACAAAGGGAATAAACATGTGTATAGCAAAACGTGTTACTGCAATCATTTTCTGTGAGAAATACTTCATTTTCTTGAAAAATTTCAGGGGTGCCAACATTTACGGCCATAATTGTATATAGTGGGAAAATAATGATAACACCACATTTAATATATCATTCTAAAAAACATTTCCGTGCAGTATATATATTTGAACCAGAAACAGGCGCAGCACTCCAGCAAAAAAAAGGGTGATTTAATATCTCATGTCAGCATTACAATATTTCAACTCCTCCTGGAGCCATTTTCAAGCATAGTGATACACAGACCTCTGAGAGCTTTTATGCCCAAACAATTCATCAAGTGCAAATCAATTCCATAAAGTGCCAATTAATAAGAATCATAAAAGATAGTATCTGTGCAATAGTATTTTTATACAGAGTACAGTGCATATACATGAGTAAAGTGCTACAGTGCATAATGTGCAAAAAATGTCATCAATATTAAAAATCCGCTTGAAAAATGCAATTAATAACTTAATTACATATAATGATAAAATATCAAACACTTGTGTACCTAACAAATCATAAGAATGATACATACTACATAATGAGGGGGAAACATCTCCTGCTCCATACAATGGCACTGTAAGCGTGGGCTATCGGCTAATGTGCCTGCGTGAGCAGGCTAGGAACACTTCCGGGCCCGAGATCGGAGTCATGTGACTAACCTGTTCACGTGACTCGCTGCCCCAGCAACCACCGACGCTGCATGGGAGGCAGTATATGGGGATCGTGATTGCAGGCTGTCATACATGGTCCTGTCAAGGATGGGTCGAGTGGGGGCTTTTCAAATGTGATTGACCGGGCTGCTATACACTTTGCCAAGTGTCGACACAAAAAGATATACACCACACAGGATATGTTGGTATACACTCTTTCTTAGCTGGAAGCTCTGGTGCTCCCAAAAAGAGTACTGCTTTATTCAGGAAGAAACAGTTGGTTTAACATTGCAAAGTATGAGGGTAAATTATGACATCACAATTAGCATATTAAATTTAGATTCAAGTGTTCAAATCCGAGAGCAGCCTGAGGAAGTGGCCATCGTAAAGATAAACCAACATGAAGAAAGCAAGCCACAAAAGCCAAGGGGCCTGAATGATAATGGAGGCTGCCATCTCCCCACCACTCCCCACAACCATTGTACAAAGTGTACAGGTGGATGGGGAGTGTGGATTTTCCTAGTTAGGTCTCTTGAGAGAGACCAATGGAAGAAGAAGAGAGGTGGTACAGGACAAAGACGGTATCTGAAAGTTGGTAAGAAACTGTGTATACCAGCAGTCTTGTACCCCATGTTAACATACGCAGCCTCATACGCTAAACACAAGTAAGAAATGTGTGTAGTAATGTCTGTATATTGGGTGGCCTCAGGATTCAACAAGGCAAAAAGAGAGTTTATACAGACTTCATTATTTGCATCTGTTATGACTTAGGTAAAAATAAAGGTACCCTACCAACACACTCCAAAACATCTTGCCTGTCTCAGAGAATATGAGTAGACTTCATCTGATTGCCTTAGGTGGGTCTCTATAAGTATACTCTTTGTCTGACTGTACTAAACTGTGCCATGGACAATGGAAATAAGTGTGTGAGGAAAATAGAGGTACATTGTAATATATATTTTCCCTAAATAATTTCTGATGAAGGAGCTGTGTACTTTAAAAAGAGAGAGAAAAAAAAGGAGAACTTGATTCTCACACATCTGCAGGCATATGTAAATATTTTCATTTTCTGCTCACTGTGAAAGTTTATTGTCAAAATCTCATAGCAATTTGTACCAATCCAAGGTCAAAATGTAATTCTAAGTAATAATAACTGAATTGTAACTAATGGGAAAATTAGAAGCTTAAGACATTAAATCTGAAGTGCCGGACTAGAGGTGCCGGACTAGCAGCTGAATTTCTTAAATTAATAAGCGAGACATTTTTTCCTACTGTTGTCATCTAAATAATTGTGGTTATCATTTGTACATATTCATTAATGGTTTACAACCAGTATTGACACGTTAATACACTGGAAGTGAAATTGCATAATTATGTTTGCACATTGGTTATGTGTCATAAAAGTACACACAATTTGTGGTCCATTTATTTTAAATTAAAGGTATGTTCTCCAGAATGTGATAGTGGAGTACACTTTACCTCTTCTTCATTTCGGGTGAGTCAGTTACCTGTTGACTGACGGGAATGAAGGGGGGGGGGGGGGGGGTTTAACCTCTTAAGGACCCAGCCATTTTACACCTTAGGGCCTGGCCATTTTTTGCACATCTGACCACTGTCACTGTCACTTTAGACATTAATAACTCTGGAATGCTTTTAGTTATCATTCTGATTCCGAGACAGTTTTTTCGTGATATATTCTACTTTAACATAGTGGTAACATTTTTTGGTAACTTGCATCCTTTCTTGGTGAAAAATCCCAATATTTGATGAAAAATGTGAAAATTTAGCATTTTTCTGACTTTGAAGCTCTCTGCTTGTAAGGAAAATGGATATTCAAAATATTTTTTTTTTTATTCACATAAACAATATGTCCACTTTATGTTTGCATCACAAAATTGACAAGTTTTTACTTTTGGAAGACACCAGAGGGCTTCAAAGTTCAGCAGCAATTTTCCAATTCTTCACAAAATTCCCAAACTCACTATTTTTCAGGGACCAGTTCAGTTGAAGGGTCTTCATCTTAGAAATACCCCACAAATGACTCCATTATAAAAACTGCACCCCCCAAAGTATTCAAAATGACACTCGTTCAGCCTTTTAACCCTTTAGGTGTTTCACAGGAATAGCAGCAAAGTGAAGGAGAAAATTCACAATCTTCATTTTTTACACTCGCATGTTCTTGTAGACCCAATTTTTGAATTTTTACAAGGGGTAAAAGGAGAAAATTTATACTTATATTTGTAGCCCAATTTCTCTCGAGTAAGCACATACCTGATATGTCTATGTAAGAAATAACAAGGAAGAAGCACTCCAGGGATTCAATCCAAGAAAATAGATTTATTTACCCATCAGTGAGATGCAACGTTTCGATCCACAATCCGGATCTTTATCAAGCAGGGTGATATAGTGTGACAAGCCAGTATATATATGGTATCAAATCATGACCTCATTTCCTTTAAGGGGTGTGGCCACCCATGTATACAAAACATCAACAGTATTACAGAACATAATCAACACAATATAATACATAATCCACCTAATCAAGTGTTCATACAACCATATCTAATATATACAGTGAATATCCACCTTTAACTGTAATCATATTAAGAGTTCTGACCTCCGATTTCCTGCTGGCCGGCTCCTTCACTTACCACCATATCACATACGTCATAAACGGAAACATGCGGCCTGTGTTTGTAAACAAACACACTGCGCAGAAGCGGAAGGTCGCTCACATTCGCGAGAGGCCGCCGTTATGCGCCCGCAAAGGAAATAAAGGAGTCACATGATCACGGTCACATGACCGCTCAACATAGCGATCACGTGACATGTCACATGAGCGAAAACATAAACAAAAAACTGCTAGAGGACCCAATATGCAAAGTTCAAGGTAATTAGTTAGCCAGACAAGCTGGTCAAATAATAATAAAGAGCCCTTTGCCTAACCCAAAAAGGGGAACAAAATTAATATTTAAATAAGGAAAAATAATAAGGGGGACAATGCCTATGCATATACATATATAAGGGGATATCAATCATAAGTGTTAACCATAGATGTATGTCACCCTAATGGCCTAATGAAGTACATGCGTACATGGGGGATACATAATCCTCCATGTCCCACATCATCATCACCAACAAAGGGGTGAGATATGTGTTCACGGAAGTATCACCCTCACATAGCCCACATATTCAACATCCCCAATACATTAAATAGTATGTACCCCCTATATTTCTCCAGAAAAATCACAAATATTATATAACTATGGAATAAGGCTCTTTATTAACACAGATAACAAAAGATAGCAGGCAATACTGGGTCCACAGTATATAAATATATATTGATCATGTGGAACAAATTCCTTGTGACATCGGATAGGGGTAGTTGGAAGGGTCTTCCAGAGGACATCTAAGAAGAGAGAACAAAAAAGTGTTAATTGTGATAGTGTCATAAAACTATATTAAAAAAATGTATAAATACACAAAAATAACTACTATACATGTGAAGTATTGCCAACAACATGCTACATTTTGCTTCAGGGATATTGGACTAGAAGAAATCCATATTCATACCAGTTAGTCTCAATGTATTTAATTTAGAAATACATCTTAGTTCCTTCTGTTTCAATAATTTGGTCCTATCACCCCCTCTCTTGAAACACTGTGCCTTATCTGCCTTTTTTCATTTTTTATATGTCTATGTAAAGTGTTTGGCGGGCGCAGTAGAGGGCTCAGAAGCGAAGGAGCGACAAGGGGATTTTGGAGAGTACGTTTTTCTGAAATGGTTTTGGGGGGGCATGTTGCATTTAGGAAGCCCCTATGGTGCCAGAACAGCAAAAAAAAAAAAAAAAAAAAACACATGCCACACAATTTTGGAAACAAGACCCCTTGAGGAATGTAACAAGGAATTAAGTGAGCCTTAATACCCCACAGGTGTTTCACGACTTTTGCATATGTAAAAAAAAAATCACTGAAATGTATGTTTCCCCCCAAATTACACATTATTGCAAGGGTTAATAGCAGAAAATACCCCCCAAAATGTGTAACCCCATCTCTTCTGAGTATGGAGGCACCCCATAAGTTGACCAGAAGTGCACTACGGGCGAACTACAATGCTCAGAAGAGAAGGAGTCATATTTGGCTTTTTGAGAGCAAATTTTGCTCGGGGGCGTGTCGCATTTAGGAAGCCCCTATGGTGCCAGGACAGCAAAAAAAAACAAAAAACACATGGCATACAATTTTGGAAACTAGACCCCTTGAGGAATGTAACAAGGAATAAAGTGAGCCTTAATACCCCACAGGGGTTTCACGACTTTTGCATACGTAAAAAAAAGAAAATTCACTAAAATGTGTTTCCCCCCCAAATTTCACATTTTTGCAAGGGTTAATAGCAGAAAATATCCCCAAATGTGTAACCCCATCTCTTCTGAGTATGGAGGTACCCCATAAGTTGACCTGAAGTGCACTACGGGCGAACTACAATGCTCAGAAGAGAAGGAGTCATATTTGGCTTTTTGAGAGCAAATTTTGCTCAGGGGTAATGTCGCATTTAGCAAGCCTCTATGGTGCCAGGACAGCAAAAAGAAAACCCACATGGCATACCATATTGGAAACTAGACCCCTCACAGAATGTAATGAGGGGTACAGTGAGCATGTACCTCCCCACTGGTGTCTGACAGATCTTTGGAACAGTGGACTGTTCAAAAATTTTTATTTGCACAGCCCACTGTTCCAAAGATCTGTCAGACACCAGTGGGGGGTAAATTATCACTGCACCCCTCATTACATTCTGTGAGGGGTTTAGTTTCCGAAATGGGGTCACATGTGTTTTTTTTTTTTTTTTTCCGTTTGTCAAAACCGCTGTAACAATCAGCCACCCCTGTGCAAATCACCTCAAATGTACATGGTGCACTCTCCCTTCTGGGCCTTGTTGTGCGCCCCCAGAGCACTTTGCGCCCACATATGGGGTATCTCCGTAGTCGAGAGAAATTGCATTACAAATTTTGGGGGTCTTTTTTCCCCTTTTACCTCTTGTCAAAATGAAAAGTATAGGGCAACACCAGCATGTTAGTGTAAAAAAATTAATTGTTTACACTAACATGCTGGTGTAGACCCCAACTTCACCTTTTCATAAGGGGTAAAAGGAGAAAAAGCCCCCCAAAATTTGTTAGGCAATTTCTCCCGAGTACGGCGATACTCCATATGTGGCCCTAAACTGTTGCCTTGAAATACGACAGGGATCCAAAGTGAGAGCGCCATGTGCATTTGAGGCCTGAATTAGGGATTTGCATAGGGGTGTACATAGGGGTATTCCATGCCAGTGATTCCCAAACAGGGTGCCTCCAGCTGTTGCAAAACTCCCAGCATGCTTGGACAGTCAACGGCTGTCCGGCAATACTGGGAGTTGTTGTTTTGCAACAGCTGGAGGCTCCATTTTGGAAACAGTGGCATACCAGACGTTTTTCATTTTTATTGGGGAGGGGGGCTGTGTAGGGGTATGTGTATATGTAGTGTTTTTTACTTTTTATTTTATTTTGTGTTAGTGTAGTGTAGTGTAGTGATTTTAGGGTACAGTCACACAGGCGGGGGATTACAGCGAGTTTCCCGCTGCGAGTTTGAGCTGCCGCGCAAAATTTGCTGCATCGCAAACTTGCAGCCTGATACTCACTGTAAGCCCCCTGCCCATGTGAATGTACCCTGTACATTCACAGGGGGGCGGGGGACCTTCAGCTGTTGCAAAACTACAACTCCCAGCATGCACAGTCTATCAGTGCATGCTGGTAGTTATAGTTTTTCAACAGCTGGAGGCACTCGGGTTGGGAAACACTGAGTTAGGAAACAGACAATGTTTCCCAACCAGTGTGCCTCCAGTTGTTGCAAAACCACTACTCCAAAACATTCTCAGGCATGCTGGAAGTAGTAATTCGGCTACATCTTTAGAGCCAGATGTTGCCGAACTACAACTCCCAGCATGCTTGGAGTTGTAGTTTTGCAACATCTGGAGGACTACAGTTTGCAGACCACTAATACAGTGGTTCCCAATCTGTGCCCTTCCAGATGTTGCAAAACTACAACTCCCAGTATGCCAAAATTGTCCAGGCATGCTGGGAGTTGTAGTTCTGCAACATCTGAAGGGCCAGATGTTACAGAACTATAACTCCCAGCATGCCTGGACAGTAAGGGCATGCTGAGGATGTGTAGTTTTGCAATACTGGAAGGGCACAGTGGTCTCCAAACTGTGGACCTCCAGATGTTGCAAAACTGCAACTCCCAGCATGCCCAGACGCCAAGGGCTGTCTGGGCATGCTGGGAGTTGTAGTGTAAGGGGACCATATGAGCAGTCCAGATCACTTTACGGCGGTCTGGACAGCTGCAAAGGTCCCGCGCCGCCGCCGCCGAAGATCAACTCACCTGTCGCCACCGCCGCCGGGATCCGGGTCTTCAGGGACGAGGTAAGTACTAGGGTCGGGCCCCAGCACTCCCCCGTCCCCCGCCGCATCCTCCGGTCTTCCTCCCGTCCTCTCTGGACTTCCAGGGGCCGGGCAGGGCGGGAGGAAGTAACCGCCCCCCCTGCGATTGGTCGGTTAGTTAACCAAAGAATCGCAGGGGATAGGAGGAGGTGGCAGGCTTGCCACCTCACTTCTATACTTCAGCATGGTCCTGGCTCTCTGTGACAACCTTCTGCTTCAATAGGCATCCGCTTCCGATCTCTGCCCGTCGCTGGGCAGGGACCGGAAAACACCAGGGCGTATGGATACCCCCTGGGTCCTTAAGGCCCAGGGTGTGAGGGCGTATCCATATGCCCTGGGTCCTTAAGAGGTTAAATATGTTGCGTATTTTGATTGGATCAGAATGAAGAGGGGAGGCATGAGTCTCCATTTTGATCCTGGCAGCCATGTTTAAAAATAACGCTAAAATACCAAATGATTGAAATGAAATAGTGCATTACACAAACATTTATTTTATATTCACCTTCTGTATATAAGCTGTTTTTAGATTAGTGCAGGAGATGATAGTTTAGTAAAGTTTGTTATTAACATGTGCAATGAGCTGAAAGTAACGCATGTTGCAGTTTTATTCTTCCATTCCAGATCCAGACACTGAACCAGGAAGTCACAATCTGCAGGCCAGATTATTTGTCCTCGTGGAAAAATACATGAGGGGGCCGCTGGAGCCTAGATTTGAAGGTCCTTATCATGTTCTACTGACAACTCTGACTTCGATGAAACTGGAAGGAGAATCAACATGGATACGCCTCGCACTGCAAGAGGGTTCCTACACCATGCTCCTAATACATATCCTTTTCCTGTATAAGTGGAGTGCAAACCCAGCAACCCAATCTGATTCCACCACACTACTGGACTGACTTGACAATGACCCAAGAGTTGTATCCCACGTTTTGATAACTCTCCAGTACCCAAGTGACTACTTTTAAATTTGACTACTGTGACATAGTGAATTGTCCCGAGGTGCCAAAACAATGTCTTATGTATAGGGATGACAATTCAATATACACATGTGTGACCGATGACTACTGGGGGAACAACTGTGGATATTGAACCTACTATTTCAGCTTATCTAAACCTAATTGATACATAAGACCCAAACATGACCGAAATAATTCCACCCATGAGAACAACTACTTTATGCCAATGGTGCAAGTGTATACCCAGCAGAGTAGGGTAACATAGAAGTCCCAGGTAAAGGACTAGTCTGATTACAAAGGGGGGGGGGGCGGTTACGCAAGGGGCCGCTCATCTCAATCCAGTGAAGCATCCCATACCCGTTTTTTATTTTTCCCACCTGAACTTGGGACTATTAGGCAGAATGCACCATAGGGAGAGATGTCATGTGCGGTAACAGATATCTTTTAGGGGGGAATTGATAGGGATGACCCTTATTTTTCTAATGATTGATCAATATATTAATATGCCATTGCTGCTGAAAAAATATCTGTTCCCTTACCCTTTAACCCAGATACATCAAAATGCTATTGCTGAATATTATAGAAAAGCTTGCTTTCCTTAACTCAAAACATTTCATCTTATCGCTTTGCCTGTAACTAAGATTGACCTTGGGATCTAGATTCTGAATACAGAACGTCTAAACATTGGACTTGGAAAGATGAAGAAATCTCAAGCTCGAACTCTCACAAGATAAAAGACCTATGTTACGCCACAAATTACTTATCAGCATATAGGAGGACGCATAATTTTATCCTTCAATCCTATATACTCAAAATATTATCTGTTTGTGTCTCTGGACTGAAACCTTGTAATGGTGTCACTCAGGGGTATTAAGACAAAACATCTGATGAGCAGAGAACTTTTTCCAAGAAATTAATGGACACTAGATATGCAAGAATTTTATGGACGCAATATTTGAACAACCAATCAAAATGTAATATGCTAATTGTGATGTCATAATTTACCCTCCTACTTTGCAATGTTAAAACCAACTGTTTCTTCCTGAATAAAGCAGTACTCTTTTTGGGAGCACCAGAGCTTCAGCCAAGAAAGATTGTATACCAACATATCCTGTGTGGTGTATATCTTGTTGTGTCGACACTTGGCAAAGTGTATAGCAGCCCGGTCAATCACATTTGAAAAGCTCCCACTCGACCCATCCTTGACAGTCCGAGCCGGTGTAAACCCAGAATGAGTCAAAATAGATGCACAAAATGCATCAAAAGAGTGCAGCCCATCAGTACTGCAGACCTAGGTGACTCAAGAGAGGGAGGCAATTCACATGGCTCACAAAAGATAGAGAAAATGAAAAATAATAAATAAACAGTAACAAAGAAAAACGTGAAGAATAGTAAATAAATACAAAAAATAAAAAATAATAAGAAATAAAAATAAAATATAAAAAAATATAAATAGTTTTTTCTTATTTTTGTCTTTTGCATTATAGCTGTTCTCTATATACTGGATTTCACACTGGTGATTCTAAAAGGGATACAACTTGTACCACTAGGGACGAATCCCAGACTAGACCAAATTTTAGGCCAAGGTGTTATCCCTCAAAGGGGGAACCCCTGTGTTCGGGACCGTCAAGTCCCCACCCCACTAAGGTCAACCCACCTAGCTGCTTATCAAGTGTGCCTGCTTCCTCAGCAGCGCTGACCCCAAGGAACCATACTTGCGAAAAAAATATATATAAATAAAAAAATAATAAAAAATGAAAGTAATAACAGAAATAAAACGAAAGGAAACTATAGTAAAAGAAAAAAAAAGGAAAAAAAAATTGGGGTAAAAAAATAGAAAAATATAATAAAGAAAATAAAGCAACACATTAATGAAAGTAAATGGAAAAAACCTTTTGAAAAGGAATACCAAAAGGGGTTCCATAAAATATTTGCTATTTATGCCTTAAACCTTCAAAATGAGTCTCCTATTCCCAATCCGGATACTGCTACACCATCAATGCATTAATGCAACCTTTATTTGGGTCTTCACAAAACAAAGAATTCAAAACACATAAGAATAACGATTTTGAATCTTGTAATTTTCACATGTGTTGGAGTAGGTGATGTCTCCTCCTTTTTTTTCCCTTCAGTCTACCTCTAGGGAGGGGGGGGGGTAGTCACACACAGGTATATAAATCTTAGCTTGAGACTCTGTGAGCGTGCTCTGTCTGTGAGTGGGCCTTGCAAAGAGTGGTATTGCTAAGAGAGTTAGAATTCTGAAATATCTCTGCTGTATGGAGTGAATATCTGCTGTGCGGAGTGAATTGTGTGAGTACTTAAAGTTGTACATAAGGGATCACTGCTAGAATCTAAACAGCCTTCTCACCTTTAATTTTTTTTCCCTTCAGTCTACCTCTAGGGGGAGGGGTAGTCACACACAGGTGTATAAATCTTAGCTTGGGACTCTGTGAGTATGCTCTGTCTGTGAGTGGGCTTTGCAAAGAGTGGTATTGCTAAGAGAGTTAGAATTCTGAAAGTTTGAAAGCAGGAGTTTGAGATCGCTGTGAGTGTAACTTTACTTACACTGTATAGACTTTAACTCACAAGGACTACAGAGAATTAATTTGTAATATTTATTGTCTGTTGTTGGCGATTAATCTGTGAAATCCCCAAATCTAGTATGGCCTCCATGTTGGAATATGCAGTCAGGTGTACATCCTGTTCAATGTATGCAATCCTTGAACAGCAGTTCAAGGGCGCAAATTGTTGTGCAGGATGTGTGCAAGTTGGTTATTTGGAAGCCCAGATCCTGGATCTTGAGGAGAAACTGGCAACACTGAGATGCAGGGACAACATGGAGAGGAGTCTCTTGCTCACTGAGCAAGTACTCTCTGGGGTAGAGGTGGGGGAGGATAGTGGAACGGAGGGGCAGGACCGTCAGGCAGTTAGCTGGGTTACAGTTAGAAAACGGGGTAGAGGGAAAAGTGTCAGGAAGGCTAGTCCTGAACTGGCACACCCCAACAAGTTTGCCCGGTTGGCAGATGAGGGGGATGCCATTCCAGAGCTAGCAGTACTTCAACAGGACTCTGCCTCTGACCGTCAGGGGGGTCTGCTCCAGTAAGAAGGGAGGGAGGAGTGCAGGGCAGGCCAGACAGGTATTCGTAGTGGGGGACACAATTATTAGAGGGACAGACAGGGCGATCTGTCACAAACACCAGGATCGCCGAACAATGTGTTTAATATCTAATTGATATTCATTTGCATATATCATTGTGTTTATTACTCATTTATGCTTATAATCTTATAACCAATAAATCTGCATACTTTATAATACCTGTGTATTATTGTATATCGCAAAACTACATGCTTAAGCGTTACTGTCATCCCGTCATGAAAAGAACTTGTTAATATCTGAGGAAGTAGTCAGACTCAGATGTGAATTGTGTTGATTAGCTTTGTCCACAATTCACCAGGTCATAATTTTGAGATTTTTAATAATTTTCATAATTTTTAATAATTAATAATTTTTATGACCATAATTCATAATTGAGTTATCACCGCACGATAATATCCTTGGGTTTCGCCTACCTGTTGGTTTTTCTCCTTACGCATATGAAATGTGATAAACAATTTTGATACTTTAATTAATGTGTTGCTTTATTTTCTTTATTATATTTTTCAATTTTTTTACCCAAATTTTCTTTTTCTTTAGTTTCCTTTTGTTTTATTTCTGTTATTACTTTTATTTATTTATTTATTTTTTTTAATTTATATATTTTTTTTTCGAGAATATGGTGCCTTGGGGTCAGCGCTGCTGAGGAAGCAGGCGCACTTGGTAAACAGCTAGGTGGGGTGACCTTAGTGGGGACTTGACGGTCCCGAACACAGGGGTTCCCCCTTTGACAGATAACACCTTGGCCTAAAATTGGGTCTAGTCTGGGATCCGTACCTAGTGGTACAAGTTGTATCCCTATTAGAATCACCAGTGTGGAATCCAGTATATTCATTTTCTCTATATTTTGTGAGCCATGTGAATTGCCTCCCTCTCTTGAGTCACCTAGGTCTGCAGTACTGATGTGTTGCGCTCTTTTGATGCATTTTGTGCATCTATTTTGGCTCATCCTGGGTTTACACTGGCTCAGACCATGTATGACAGCATCCGATTGTGTTCTCACGATCCCCATATACTGCCTCGTATACAGCGTCGGTGGTTGCTGGGGCAGCGAGTCACATGAACAGGTTAGTCATATGACTCCGATCTCGGGCCCGGAAGTGTTCCTAGCCTGCTCACACAGGTGCATTAGCCGATAGCCCACGCTTACAGCGCCACTGTATGGAGCAGGTGGATGTCTCCCCCTCATTATGTAGTATGTATCATTCTTATGATTTGTTTTGTACACAAGTGTTTGATATTTTATCATTATATGTAATTAAGTTATGAATTGCATTTTTCAAGCGGATTTTTAATATTGATGACAATTTTTTGCACATTATGCGCTGTAGCACTTTACTCATGTGTATGCACTGTACTCTGTATAAAAATACTATTGCACAGATATGATCTTTTATGATTCTTAATAATTGGCACTTTATGGAATTGATTTGCACTTGATGAATTGTTTGGGCATAAAAGCTCTCAGAGGTCTGTGTATCACTATGCTTGAAAATGGCTCCAGGAGGAGTTGAAACATTGTAATGCTGACATGAGATATTAAATCACCCTTTTTTTGTTGGAGTGTTGCGTCTGTTTCTGATTCTTGTCTGTGGATGGACTCTAATCAAGTCCTGAGGGTTGCTGGCACCATTTTTCATACAGGATTGGATAAGTAGTGCTGCATTGTTCTGCAACTGTATATATATATATATATATATATATACACAAGAAATAAGTTGGCCAGCACTATTGATTCCAAACTATTATACGGACCTGGCTTACAGGTGCAGGCTGCTGGGCTAAATATACAGCAACAGGAGAATACAGCAGCACACTGCTAGCAGTGTATCAGGTGTATATAAGGTGATTTGGATGTTCCAGATTTTGCAATGCCTGCTGATCTATTCACACAGAGGCATATTCATAGTGTAGGGTGCGTCCCAATTTTTTGAGCAATCACACATGGCAAAATATACCACGTGTGTGCTACTGCACGAGATATATTGTCGGATTGTATACTCCCGCAAACGTCCTGTCGAGGAAAATGTTTTAGCTCTAATTATATTAGTGCAGGCCAGGCACTCTCCACAGGGATAGCACCCTATTCTTGGTGCTGCTTCTGTAAAAGGATGAGGAATTTTTGGCACATAATGACTTTTAACAAGCAGGTCTCTTAAATTGCGGCTCCGTCGCGCAGTCATAGGAATCCTATCTGACACTTTTTGCTAGGACTGGATCCATTTTAAGGATTCCTATGCTTCTGAATGGCCTCCTGCATAGTTTTCCATTCACATATGTCGAGATGAATCGCGTTTCCTCACCACCTAATACCTCATGTTTACGTTTTTTAGTGGTTAGTAGTTCGATGATGTGCTATTTTTGTGGCAGGGACCTGTAGAACTATTGCAGAAATTCATGAGTGATCTCAATAACAACATTATCAATCTGAAATTAACATATACTTACAGCTCCACTATGGCAAATTTTTTGGACAATACAGCAACAACCGGACGGACATCTTGCAACTGACATCTATAGAAAAGAGACTGCAAAAAACTCACTATTGCATGCAAGCTCCTCACATATGCCATCAACTATGAATGCAGTACCTATCGGTCAGTATTAACGTTTAAAACCCACTTGCTCCACTTTGGAGAAATTTGAAGAACAGAGTAGAGAGTTAAGTAGAAGGTTTGAAGAGTGTGGCTATAGTAAAAGATGCATTAAGAGAGCGTATAGAATAGCTAAGTACACTCCTATGGAAGAACTACTAACCACTAAAAAACATAAACATGAGGAATTAGGTGGTGAGGAAACGCGATTCATCTTGACATATAATTGTGAATGGAAAACTAGGCAGGAGGCTATTCAGAAACATATAGGAATCCTTAAAATGGATCCAGTCCTAGCAACAAAAGTGTCAGATAGGATTCCTATGACTGTGCGACGGAGCGACAATTTAAGAGACCTGCTTGTTAAAAGTCATTATGTGCCAAAAATTCCTCATCCTTTTAAAGAAGCAGCACCAATAATAGGGTGCCATCCCTGTGGAGAGTGGCTGGCCTGCACTAATATAATTAGAGCTAAAACATTTTCCTCTTCAGGACGTTTGCGGGAGTATACAATCCGACAATATATCTTGTGCAGTAGTACACATGTGGTATATTATGCCACGTGTGATTGCTCAAAAATATACATTGGTCTTACCTCTAGACAACTTCTTAAACCCTGCCGCAACACTTTAAAGAAAAACATGGATGTGATCCGAGAAATCTCAAGGTTAGGGGCATAGAGAAAATTCAAGGTGGGATGCGAGGAGGCAACCTTAAAAGAATTTTGGTGCAAAAGGAGTGCCAGTGGATCATTGTGTTAAACACAATGATCCCCAATGGTTTAAATGAGCAGCTTAGTTTCTCCCCCTTCCTATAGTTGGATAGTAGCATTTGTCAACCCCTTATCTAAGCCTTCAAATTCCTCTCCCTTTCCCTTCTTCCCCCCCCCCCTTCTTTCTTCTTTTCCTCCCCCCACTCCATCCCATCTTCCTTGCTTCTTAATTTCCCCTTCTTTTCCTCTCCCCTTCCCCTCCCCTCTTTCTTTATTTTCTAGTCCGCAACTATGGTCTTGGGGTTTCTTGTGTCAGTGTAGGAAAAATAACAAGTAAAAAATATTTGATAATAATCAGTTTATCCATTAGTCTCCAGCTTTTAAGTATATGTCATGTGTCTTTAAATGGGTATTCCAGGAATTTTTTTTTATTTGACTATGCTACAGGGGCTGTGCAGTTAGTGTAGTTCATAATATAGTGTCTGTACCAGTGTGTGACGGTTTTCTCACAATTCTTCTGTGATTTTCACACCAATATTTATTTTTAACAGCATACAAAATGACTGTTGTCTCGGATTTTTCCCAGCTTGCAATGCGGCCGAGACCTGACTCACTAGTCAGCTGATGACAGGGAGCCTGTCTGCGTCAATGGGTGGAGGGATCGCTTGGTGGGAGAGAGATCAATCTGCAACAGCTGTAGGCACCCTGATTGAAAACCACACTGATTTGAATGGATGCAGTTCATTTATGTTTCAATGGGTGGGGTGGCTGATGTGTGGGAGGGAGGAAAATGGAACTGTGGGATTTGTAGTCAAAAAAAGAAGTCAAACAGGAAATACAAGTTCACAAAAAGCTAGTCACAGTGTTATGGTAATCTCACAACATAGCCATTTAGCCCCAAGACAAGCACAGATCCTTCCTAAGCAAGTCCATTACTGTCTGCCAGGTACGTACTAAAATCACCTTATGGTGGAAAAAAAAAAATCAAAATAGAAAAATCACCAGGTCCAGATGGCATTCACCCCCGTGTTCTAAAGGAATTAAGTAATGTAATAGACAGACCCCTATTTTTAATATTCATGGACTCTATAGTAACAGGGACTGTTCCCCAGGACTGGCACATGGCAAATGTGGTGCCAATATTTAAAAAGGGGACAAAAGGTGACCCCGGAAATTATAGGCCTGTTAGTTTAACCTCTGTTGTATGTAAATTGTTCGAGGGTTTTCTAAGAGATGCTATTTTGGAATATCTTGATACAAATAAATGCATGACTCCATATCAGCATGGCTTTATGAGGGATCAGTTCTGTCAAACTAACCTGATCAGCTTTTATGAGGAGGTGAGCTCCAGACTGGACCATGGGCAATCGCTGGATGCTGTATATCTGGATTTTTCCAAAGCATTTGATACGGTTCCACATAAACGGTTGGTGTATAAAATGAGAAGGATGGGGCTGGGGGACAACGTGTGTAAATGGGTAAGTAACTGGCTCAGTGATAGGAAACAGAGGGTGGTTATTAATGGTACTTATTCTGATTGGGTGACTGTAACTAGTGGAGTACCACAGTATTGGGTCCTGTCCTGTTTAATATATTCATTAACCTCTTAAGGACCCAGCCATTTTACACCTTAGGACCCGGCCATTTTTTGAACGTCTGACCACTGTCACTTTAAACATTAATAACTCTGGAATGCTTTTAGTTATCATTCTGATTTCGAGATTGTTTTTTCGTGACATATTCTACTTTAACATAGTGGTAAAAAAAATTTGTAACTTGCATCCTTTCTTGGTGAAAAATTAGAAAATTTTAGGAAAAATTTGAAAATTTAGCATTTTTCTAACTTTGAAGCTCTCTGTTTGTAAGGAAAATGGATATTCAAAATATTTTAATTTTTTTTTTTTTTTTACTTTTGGAAGACACCAGAGGGCTTCAAAGTTCAGCAGCAATTTTCCAATTTTTCACAAAATTTCCAAACTCACTATTTTTCAGGGACCAGTTCAGGTTTGAAGTGGATTTGAAGGGTCTTCATCTTAGAAATACCCCACAAATGACCCCATTATAAAAACTGCACCCCCCAAAGTATACAAAATGATATTCGGTCAGCCTTTTAACCCTTTAGGGGTTTCACAGGAATAGCAGGAAAGTGAAGGAGAAAGTTCACAATCTTCATTTTGTACACTCGCATGTTCTTTTAGACCCAATTTTTGAATTTTTACGATGGGTAAAAGGAGAAAATGTATACTTATATTTGTAGCCCAATTTCTCTCGAGTAAGCACATACCTCATATGTCTATGTAAAGTGTTCGGTGGGCGCAGTAGAGGGCTCAGAACCGAAGGAGTGACAAGGGGATTTTGGAGAGTACGTTTTTCTGAAATGGTTTTTGGGGGGCCTGTTGCATTTAGGAAGCCCCTATGGTGCCAGAACAGCAAAAAAAAAAAACACATGCCATACCATTTTGGAAACTATACCCCTTGAGGTACGTAACAAGGAATAAAGTGAGCCTTAATACCCCACATGTGTTTCACGACTTTTGCATATGTAAAAAAATAAAATAAAATTTCACTAAAATGTGTGTTTCCCCCCAAATTTCACATTTTTGCAAGGGTTAATAGCAGAAAATACCCCCCAAAATTTGTAACCCCATCTCTTCTGAGTATGGAGGTACCCCATAAGTTGACCTGAAGTGCACTACAGGCGAACTACAATGCTCAGAAGAGAAGGAGTCATATTTGGCTTTTTGAGAGCAAATTTTGCTCGGGGGCATATCCCATATAGGAAGCCCCTATGGTGCCAGCAAAAAATACCCACATGGCATACCATTTTGGAAACTAGACCCCTTGAGGAACGTAACAAGGAATTAAGTGAGCCTTAATACCCCACATGGGTTTCACAACTTTTGCATACGTAAAAAAAAAAAAAAATAAATTTCATTAAAATGGGTGTTTCCCCCCAAATTTCACATTTTTGCAAGGGTTAATAGCAAAAAATACCCCCCAAAATTTGAAACCCCATCTCTTCTGAGTATGGAGGTACCCCATAAGTTGACCTGAAGTGCACTACGAGCGAACTACAATGCTCAGAAGAGAAGAAGTCATATTTGGCTTTTTGAGAGCAAATTTTGCTCGGGGGGGGGGATGTCGTATTTAGGAAGCCCCTATGGTGCCAGGACAGCAAAATAACCCCCACATGGCATAACATTTTGGAAACTAGACCCCTTGTGGAACGTAACAAGGGGTACAGTGAGCATTTACCCCCACTGGTGTCTGTCAGATCTTTGGAACAGTGGTCTGTACAACATTTTTAATTTGCACAGCCCACTGTTCCAAAGATCTGTCAGACACCTGTGGGGGGTAAATTCTCACTGCACCCCTTATTACATTCCGTGAGGGGTGTAGTTTCCATAATGGGGTCACATGTGGTTTTTTTTTTTTTGTGTTTGTCAAAACCGCTGTAACAATCAGCCACCCCTGTGCAAATCACCTCAAATGTACATGGTGCACTCTCCCTTCTGGGTCTTGTTGTGCGCCCCCAGAGCACTTTACGCCTACCTATGGGGTATCTCCGTACTCGGGAGAAATTGCATTACAAATTTTGGGGGGCTTTTTTCCCTTTTACCTCTTGTCAAAATGAAAAGTATAGGGCAACACCAGCATGTTAGTGTAAAAAATTTATTTTTTTACACTAACATGCTGGTGTAGACCCCAACTTCACATTTTCATAAGGGGTGAAAGGAGAAAAAGCCCCCCAAAATTTGTTAGGCAATTTCTCCCGAGTACGGCGATACCCCATATATGACCCTAAACTGTTGCCTTGAAATACGACAGGGCTCCAAAGTGAGAGCGCCATGCGCATTTGAGGCCTGAATTAGGGATTTGCATAGGGGTGGACATAGGGGTATTCTATGCCAGTGATTCCCAAACAGGGTGCCTCCAGCTGTTTTAAAACTCCCAGCATGCTTGGGACAGTCAACGGCTGTCCAGCAATACTGGGAGTTGTTGTTTTGCAACAGCTGGAGGCTCCATTTTGGAAACAGTGGCATACCAGACATTTTTCATTTTTATTGGGGAGGGGGGCTGTGTAGGGGTATGTGTATATGTAGTGTTTTTTACTTTTTATTTTATTTTGTGTTAGTGTAGTGTTTTTAGGGTACAGTCACACGGGCAGGGGGCGTTACAGTGATTTTCCCGCTGCGAGTTTGAGCTGCCGCGCAAAATTTGCTGCATCGCAAACTTGCAGCCTGATACTCACTGTAAGCCCCCTGCCCATGTGAATGTATCCTGTACATTCACAGGGGGGACCTCCAGCTGTTGCAAAACTACAACTCCCAGCATGCACAGTCTATCAGTGCATGCTGGTAGTTATAGTTTTGCAACAGCTGGAGGCACACGGGTTGGGAAACACTGAGTTAGGAAACAGACAATGTTTCCCAACCAGTGTGCCTCCAGTTGTTGCAAAACCACAACTCTCAGCATTCTCAAGCATGCTGGGAGTAGTAGTTGGCAACATCTTTAGAGCCAGATGTTGCCGAACTACAACTCCCAGCATGCTTGGAGTTGTAGTTTTGCAACATCTGGGGGACTACAGTTTGCAGACCACTAATACAGTGGTTCCCAATCTGTGCCCTTCCAGATGTTGCAAAACTACAACTCCCAGTATGCCAAAACTGTCCAGGCATGCTGGGAGTTGTAGTTCTGCAACATCTGAAGGGCCAGATGTTACAGAACTACAACTCCCAGCATGCCTGGACAGTAAGGGCATGCTGAGGATGTGTAGTTTTGCAACATCTGGAAGGGCACAGTGGTCTCCAAACTGTGGACCTCCAGATGTTGCAAGGGCTGTCTGGGCATGCTGGGAGTTGTAGTTTACAGGGTCCCATTACAGCAATGCATGTCGCTTTACGGCGACGTGCATTGCTGTAAAGGGCCCGACCGCGACTGAAGATCTACTCACTTGTCGCCGCTGCCGCCGTCTCCGCTGCCAGGATCCGGGTCTTCAGGGACGAGGTAAGTACCGGGGCCAGTCCCCAGCACTCCCCCGTCCCCCGCCGCGTCCTCCGGTCTTCCTCCCGTTCTCTCCGGACTTTCAGGGGCCGGGCAGGACGGGAGGAAGTAACCGCCCCCCCTCCTGCGATTGGTCGGTTAACTAACCGACAGATCGCAGGGTATAGGAGGAGGTGGCAGGCTTGCCACCTCGCTCCTATGCTTTAGCATGGTCCTGGCTGTCTGTGACAGCCGGGATCATGCGAAATTACCGGGCGGGCGGGTCTCAGAGACCCGATCAGCCCGGTATCGCCCGGCGACTTCCCTTGCGATTTGCGGCGATCGCCGACATGGGGGGCCTACATTTCAGCAGGCATCCAGTTCCGATCTCTGCCCGGCGCGCGGCAGAGACCGGAAAACGCCTGGGCGTATGGATACGCCCTGGGTCCTTAAGGCCCAGGGTGTGAGGGCGTATCCATACGCCCTGGGTCCTTAAGAGGTTAATGACCTTGTAGAGGGGTTGAATAGTAATGTAGCAATCTTTGCAGATGATACTAAACTCTGTAAAGCGGTAAACACAATAGAGGACAGGGCACTGTTACAAATGGATCTGGATAGGTTGGAGGCTTGGGCTGTGAAGTGGCAGATGAGGTTCAACACTGATAAATGTAAGGTAATGCACATGGGGAGGAAAAATCCGGCCTGGGATTATGTATTAAATGGGAGCACACTAGGGACGACTGACGTGGAAAAGGTCTTGGGAGTTTTAGTTAACAGTAAATTATCTGTAGTGACCAGTGTCGGGCAGCTGCTGCCAAGGCAAATAAAATCATGGGGTGCATCAATAGGGGCATAGATGCCCACGACAAGGAAATCATTCTACCACTGTACAAATCACTAGTCAGACCACACATAGAATACTGTGTACAGTACTGGGCACCAGTGTACAAGAAAGATATAGTGGAGCTGGAGAGGGTTCAAAGACGGGCAACCATGGTAATACGGGGAATGGGAGGACTACAGTACCCAGAAAGATTATCAGAATTAGGGTTATTTAGTTTAGAAAAAAGAAGGCTTAGGGGAGACCTAATAACTATGTATAAATATATCAGGGGACAGTACATAGATCTTTCCCATGATCTATTTATACCCAGGACTGTATCTATAACAAGGGGGCATCCTCTCCGTTTAGAGGAAAGAAGGTTTCTACACCAGCACAGACGGGGGTTCTTTACTGTAAGAGCAGTGAGACTGTGGAATTCTCTCCCGGAGGAGGTGGTCTTGGGGAACTCTGTAAAAGAATTTAAAAGGGGTCTGGATGCATTTTTGGAGAGTAAGAACATTGCAGGTTATGTAAATTAGAATTATAGGGACAGAACGTTGATCCAGGGATTTATTCTGACTGCCATATTTGGAGTCGGGAAGGCATTTTTTACCTCTAGTATGAGGTTTTTTTGGCCTTCCTCTGGATTAACTCAGTAGGGACTCATTAGGGATATAGGTTGAACGTGATGGACTCTGGTCTTTTTTCAACCTTATGAACTATGTTACTATGATCTAGACTCACGTGTTTTCATTTATATTGTCACACACCGGTAGACTACATGTTTTTTTCCTTTTTTATGATAAAATTATATGTATACACTGCACCGAAATGTTTTTACAATGATATATTAAATATGGTGTTATTTTTACACTATTTAGGTACTTTATGTATCTTATATGAGTATGTTGCACACTATAATATATTTTATGTAACACAGAAATGGTTTTGTATATTTATACTTATAGCATATCTTAATATTATGCTGGGATTTCACATTTGTGTTTTTTTTAATAGTGATATTTTAACATGGTTTTTTGTACACTATTGCACATTATGCACTTTAATATGTGTCATGAGACTGCTATACCAATAACCTTATTACTGCAATTGTAGAATCGGGTAAATGTGGATGTATCTACCTATAGGAACAGCGCTGTTCTTCAGTGCGCTTGCACCCTGCACGCCGCTTGTGACGCTGCCTTCTGGGTTCCTGATGAGCATGCTCGGAAATATGTTATTCTCAGGCCTGCGCACTAGGACGGAGACGCCGGAGGTGGGGCTGGCCGAGAGTTACGGCGGGGCATTATGCAAGCACCACAATGAATACACACAGCTGTAAGTGATCTAAACAAAATAGTATACTATATAAACCCTGTGAGTGACCATTAAAGGGGTATTCCGGGCAAAGATGTCTGATCGTCGGGGGCCCACTGCTGGGACGCCCCACGATCTCCCTGCAGCACCCGCATTCTATGCCGGGCTGAGTCTTCAGTTTCGGAAACCTTCGGGTTTCTGAGACCGGGGACATGAAGTCACGTCACGCTCTCTCCATTCATGTCTATGGGAGGGGGCGTGATGACTGTCACGCCCCCTCCCATAGACATGAATGGAGGGGGCGTGGCGTGACGTCACGTCCTCCGTCCCGGAGGTTTCTGAAACTGGAGATGCAGCCCATTGAATGCAGGTGCTGCAGGGAGATTGCGGGTGTCCCAGCAGCGGCCCCCCCGCAATCAGACATCTTATACCCTATCCTTTGGATAGGGGATAAGAGGTTTTTGCCCAGAATACCCCTTTAATGTAGCACCTCTTGAAAAAGGGAAACCGAAACGATCGTAGGGGTCGGGGCTTCAGATGCTATCCCACTTGGGTAAGATTATTTAGCTGCATAATGTTTCTTTATGCTATCCATGTATATGGTCTTTTTACATCCACATTCACCTTATGTCATTGCATTGTTTTACGGGCACCTTGTATGATACTTTACATATATATGTTCCATGAAACCTCTACTTAGGACTTTTGTGAGTGTCACGCACCTGAATGCGGGCTGTCACGAAACTGGATGTGGATCCTCACCTGTGTGGCTGATGACTCGGACTGTATAGAGGAGCGGAGTCTAAGGTGCCGCTGGTCTTCACCAGAGCACCCAGGTCGCTACCCCCGACATGGCTCGTCCACACAGGTAACTGGGCAAGGCGGGATTCTGGAGGATGAGACAGAGGCGCAGTCAATGCAGCAGAAGGTCTAGACAGGCAGCAAAGGTTCGGAGTCAACACGGGTTGAAAAAGAAAGGTCAGGAAACACGGGTATGCAAAACAGGCAATGGGAACGCTTTTTCTTATGCAATAAGCACTGAAGATCCGGCAGAGGGGTGTGGGAGATGCAAATAACTTATAACATGGTGACAGGTGAATTCACTAATTATGGGCGCACTGGCCCTTTAAATTTCAAAGCTCCGGCACGCGCGCGCCCTAAGGGACGCGCTGGGGCTGAGGGGAAGCAGCTGCAGGAGTGGAGTGAGGTAAGAGACGGGCCGGGATTCGCATGTGGGTGTGTCTCACGATGCGAATCCCGGCCCCCCAGCGGTCAGGGACACAGGGATGCTGCGCTCATGGCCAGTGTCTGAGGCCGGAGCGCAGTATGGAACAGTGAGCTATTGAGGAGGATATATTTTGTCATAGCACATCCCGTACATGTATTTGGCTTATGTGCCATACAGTGATTATAGGTATCTTATTTGTGTTGGATGTATTTGTTTACAGAGAGATTATTATTATTGAAAACTTTGCCAATATATTGCATTCTCTTATTGGATAGCTTTTAGCTACTATGATATAGCAACCCTTTTCTTCTTAAGCCCCAATTTTTTGTATTGGCTGACCATTACAGTACTTCCCCATTTCACGTATTATATGTCTTTTAATTGTCATCTCAATAAAAACATTGTTTTTTAACCCCTTCCCGCAGAATGTCATATATAAACGCCGGGTTGTGAAGTGCGTTCGCGCATCCCGACGTTTATAAATGACATTCAGTTAACCCGGCGATGCGCAGCATCGCACGGGTTAACCAGCAGAAGTCCCGCTGTTTCCAGCAGGGGACAACTTCTGCTTCACCCCCCAGGACCATCCATTGATGGTCCTGGTCAGCGATCACTGTGAATGGTCCCTGTGGACCAATCACAGTGACCTGGGGAGAAAGTTCAGATCCCCCGCACTGCCCGCCCCTGGAAGTCGGGCAGAACGGGGGAAGATGGCTGCGGGGGCTCGCAGGGACCTGTGGCATAGGGGGGGGGGGGACACGCGGGGACCGGCGGCCTTACCTGGAGCAGCAGCGGGACCGAAGAGCAGCGTGGGACCGGCCACATGGACGAGCAGCGACGGGACAGGCAGGTAAGTATATGGTCCTCAGAGGTAGCAGTAAAGATCTTCACTGCTGCTTCTAGGAGTCTGAAAACTACAACTCCCAGCATGCCTAGACAGCCCTTGGCTGTCTGGGCATGCTGGAAGTTGTAGTTTTGGAACATCTGGAGGGCCCCAGTTTGGAGAACATTGTATAATGGTCTCCAATCTGTGCTCTTCCAGCTGTTGCAAAACTACAACTCCCAGCATGCACTGACTGTCTAGGCATGCTGGGAGTTTTAGTTCAGCAACATCTGGCCCTTCAGATGTTGCCGAACTACAACTCCCAGCATGCCCTTCAGCTGTCTGGGCATGCTGGGAGTTGTAGTTTTGCAACAACTGTAGACACACTGGTTGGGAACTTCCAGCATGCACTAACAGACCATGCATGCTGGGAGTTGTGGTTTTGCAACAGCTGGTGCACCCCCCTGTGAATGTACAGGGTACATTCACATGGGCGAGGGTTTTACAGTGGGCTTCAGTTTGAGATGCAGCAAATTTTGCGCTGGGAAACTCGCTGTAATCCCTTGCCCGTGTGACTATACCCTAAAAACACTACACTACACAAAATAAAATAAAAAGTTAAAAACACTACATATACACATGCCCCTACACAGTACCCCCCCCCCCCCCCCCAAATAAGAAAGTCCGGTACGCCACTGTTTCCAAAGCAGAGCCTCCAGCTGTTGAAATACAGCAACTCCCAGTATTGCCGGATAGCCATTGACTGTCCACGCATGCTGGGAGTTTTGCAACAGCTGGAGGCACCCTGTTTGGGAATCACTGGCGTAGAATACCCCTATGTCCACCCCTATGCAAATCCCTAATTTAGGCCTCAAATGCACATGGCGCTCTCTCACTTTGGAGCCCTGTCGTATTTCAGGGCAACAGTTTAGGGACACATATGGGGTATCTCCGTACTCGGGAGAAATTGCGTTACAAGGTTTTTGCTTTTTCTCCTTTAACCCTTCATGAAAAGGAAATGTTGGGGTCTACACCAGAATGTTAGTGTAAAAATTTTTTTTTTTTTTACACTAACATGCTGATGTTGCCCTATACTTTACATTTTCACAAGAGGTAAAAAGGAAAAAAGCCCCCTAAAATTTGTAACGCAATTTCTCCCGACTTCGGAGATACCCCATATGTGGGTGCAAAGTGCTCTGAGGGAGCACAACAAGGCCCAGAAGGGAGAGTGCACCATGTACATTTAAGGTGATTTGCACAGGGATGGCTGATTGTTACAGCAGTTCTGACAAACGCAAAAAAAAAAAAAATAACCCCACATGTGACCCCATTTCGGAAACTACACCCCTCATGGAATGGAATGAGGGGTGCAGTGAGAATTTTCCCCGCACAGGTGTCTGACGGATCTTTGGAACAGTTGTCCGTGAAAATTAAAACTTGTACAGCCCACTGTTCCAAAGATCTGTCAGACACCAGTGGGGGGCAAATGCTCACTGTACCCCTTGTTACGTTCCTCAAGGGGTCTAGTTTCCAAAATGGTATGCCATGTATTTTTTTTTTTTTTTGCTGTTCTGGCACCTTAGAGGCTTCCTAAATTCGAGATGCCCCCCGAGCAAAATTTGCTTTTTTTTTTTAACATATGCAAAAGTCGTGAAATACCTGTGGGGTATTAAGGCTCACTTTATTCCTTATTACGTTCCTCAAGGGGTCTAGTTTCCAAAATGATATGCCATGTGTTTTTTTTTTTTGCTGTTCTGGCACCATAGGGGCTTCCTAAATGCGACATGCCCCCCCCCCGAGCAAAATTTGCTCTCAAAAAGCCAAATATGACTCCTTCTCTTCTGAGCATTGTAGTTCGCCCGTAGTGTACTTCAGGTCAACTTATGGGGTACCTCCATACTCAGAAGAGAAGGGGTTACAAATATTGGGGGGTATTTCCTGCTATTAACCCTTGGAAAAATGTGAAATTTGGGGGGAAACACACATTTTAGTGGAAAAAATAATTTTTTTCTTACATATGCAAAAGTCGTGAAACACCTGTTGGGTATTAAGGCTCACTTTATTCATTGTTACGTTCCTCAAGGGGTCTAGTTTCCAAAATGGTATGCCATGTGAGGGTTTTTTGCTGTTCTGGCACCATAGGGGCTTCTTAAATGCAACATGCCCCCCAAAAACCATTTCAGAAAAACGTACTCTCCAAAATCCCCTTGTCGCTCCTTCGCTTCTGAGCCCTATACTGCGCCCGCCAAACACTTTACATAGACAAATATAAGTATACATTTTCTCCTTTTACCCCTTGTAAAAATTCTACAATTGGGTCTACAAGAACATGCAAGTGTAAAAACGAAGATTGTGAATTTTCTCCCTCACTTTGCTTCTATTCCTGTGAAACACCTAAAGGGTTAAATCGCTGACTGAATGTCATTTTGAATACTTTGGGGGGTGCAGTTTTTATAATGGGGTCATTTGTGGGTTTTTTTCTAATATGAAGGCCCTTCAAATCCACTTCAAACCTGAACTGGTCCATGAAAAATAGTGAGTTTGAAAATTTTTTGAAAAATTGGAAAACTGCTGCTGAACTTTGAAGCCCTCTGGTGTCTTCCAAAAGTAAAAACTCATCAATTTTATGATGAAATCATAAAGTAGACATATTGTATATGTGAATAAAATTTTTTTTTATTTGTAATATACATTTTCCTTACAAGCAGAGAGCTTTAAAGTTAGAAAAATGCAAAATTTTCATCAATTTTTTGGATTTTTCACAAGGAAAGGATGCAAGTTACCACAAAAATTTACCACCATGTTAAAGTAGAATATGTCACGAAAAAACAATCTCGAAATCAGAATGATAACTAAAAGCATTCCAGAGTTATTAATGTTTAAAGTGACAGTGGTCAGATGTGCAAAAAACGCTCTGGTCCTTAAGGCCAAAATGAGCCTGGTCCTTAAGGGGTTAATCTTATATCAGGTGTTGGTTGAACTCTTTTTCAATATGTATTGAACTAACAATATGAAGTAACTAACAGGCAGCCAGCACGAAGGACCCCAAACCCAGGGGAGTAGGGCAGTTCTTCTGTGCGCTCCTCTCTGGTGGGTCACTGAAGTCTTGCTGCTTTTAAGCAGACGTGCCTGCGTGAGGCATGTCTGCTACTCAGCCAGCTACTGCCCAGATTTTAAAGGGCCCAGCGGCTTGGTGAGTCAGTGTATGTACATAGTGACTCTACCAGCAGAATAGTGAGTACAGCTCTGGAGTTAAATACAGGATATAACTCCGGATCAGTACAGGATAAGTAATGTAATGTATGTACACAGTGAGCCCACCAGCAGAATAGTGAGTACAGCTCTGGAGTATAATACAGGATATAACTCAGGATCAGTTCAGGATAAGTAATGTAATGTATGTACACAATGACTTCACCAGCAGAATAGTGAGTGCAGCCCTAGAGTATAACAGATGTTGCTACTAATCCTGAGTTAGTCCAGAACTGCATTCACTGTTCTGCTGGTGGGGGTCACTGTATATAATTACATTACACCCTGTAAATGGGTGTATATACTGTATACCAGTGTTTTCCAACCAGGGTGCCTCCAGCTGTTGCACTACTTCCTGTTCAGGGTGTGGTTGTGTGATCGTCAGCTCCAGGAGAACCAGAGAGCAGCAGGATTTTCACCAGCCCTCCCCCCCCCCAGGTTTGTGGCAGCCTTCGGGGAAGGGCTTCCCTGCATGAACCCCAACGTCCCCACCTCCCGTACCAGGCCGGCGGGAGGTGGAGGTGACATTGCAATGGCCAACTCCCAGGATGGGGTACGGAGATCCTCCAGGATCCGCAGAAATGCAGAACCAACTCCACCGTCCATATCTGGAAGCCGCAAGGCTACAAGCAAGGCTGCAGGTAAAGGCCTGCATGAAGGTGAGGAGTTGAGGAGAAACATGGGGAGGCAAGGTACCTCTGAACCCCAGCAATGGGGGTTATTGGGTCCCAGGGAGTCTTTGGCCACTTTTGGGTCCCGACTCCAAGCAAAAATGGCGGAGTATGAGCGTCTTGGCAAAATGCTTTGTGGGTTAAGAGAGGACTTAAAATTTGCCCGTTACCAGGCTGATTACACCTCAAAAAATCTAAGGCCAGTGTATTCGGCTAAAGTGCGCACCCTGAAAAAAGAGGTTGAGGAGGTAGAAAGGGTGAGGATGGAGATCATGGAAGGGGCTGGTATCTTCAGAGAAAAACTCTGCAATGAAAGTCAGTTCAGAGGCCAGCAGAACCCAGAAAGAGAGGAGGAGGTCAGTCACAGCGAAAGCAGTGCAGAGGAGGACGGTGTGGAGGTGGATGGTGGAGGAGAAAAAGAGGACAGTGCTGAGGAGGACAGTGTGGAGGAAGATGGTGGTGGAGAAAGAGAGGACAGTGCTGAGGAAGGTGCTAAAAAGAAGCAAGATGGTGGTGCAGAGGAGGGTGAAATGGAGGAGGACACAACCCAGAGTTCATACATAAATCCTGCTCAGGTAGCCCTGCCTGTAACGTCAGATGACAGCAGTGACGACAGCGGCAGCAGCAATGGGTTAATTGGTGGTGGATTGCTGAAGGCACTTGTGCTCCAAGAGTCACCTACCCATTTTGAGAACTTCTCATTTGGAAATGACTTGGGCCCAGATACTGAGGTGAAGGGCAAGAGGAAGAGGAGAAATAAAAGGAAAAAAGGAGAGGTCACCAGACTTGTTTATTCTTCTCTCTAGCAGTCTGGGCCATCTGAAAAGGTGGTTCAGGCTGGTGTGCCCCCCAGTCTGCCCGACCCCGCTTTTGCTGTAAAGCGGGGCCAGCATGGGGGGTACATGGTGGATAAGGTTTCTAAGATGGCTGCAGACGCCAAGGAGCCCGTCTGTCCTGCCGGTAGGGAAGGGCAGGACAGGCTTAAGGTGGGCGACTCCGATGCTGCAGGACCACCCCAGGTGGGCAGGGGGCGTGTCCTAGTGCCGGAGCTTGGTGATGTTGCTGTCTGCTCGGGGGGCGGTCCCCCGAGCGATCTAGGCGTAGCAGGGTACTCCTCTGTGAGGGGGGGAGTGTCCATGCGTCTGGATTGGTAGAAAAGCCCGGGCGGTCGGGTGAGGTGGCTCCTGAAGGTTGCACTGACGCTGTGGGGAATCCCTGCACGTCGGCTGCTGTAGGAGGGGTGGGGGTGCGTCCGGAGGGACAGCTCCCACCCAGTGTGAAGCAGTTCTCACTGGGAACATCATCGGCGTTGAAGGAAGTGTCATCACTGGAACTGGAAGTAACATCGTCAGAACCGAAAAAGCGGTCATCGGGGGCGGGACCAGCAGCACAAACCCCCGTGGCATACGCAAATAACCCGGCCAGCTCAGGAAAGTTTAGCCAGGATAATAGTGTGAAAGGGAAGAGTGCAAAAGAGAGTGAAAATTTTGGTGATGGTATGTTGCATGAAAATGTTAGCAGTGTGCAAGAGTGGGGCATTAGAGGAGTACAAGAGAGGGGTGCTAGCAGTGTGCAAGAGAGGGATGCTAGCGGTGTGCAAGAGAGGGGTGCTAGCGGTGTGCGAGAGAGGGGTGCTAGCGGTGTGCGAGAGAGGGGTGCTAGCGGTGTGCAAGAGAGGGGTGCTAGCGGTGTGCAAGAGAGGGGTGCTAGCGGTGTGCGAGAGAGGGGTGCTAGCGGTGTGCAAGAGAGGGGTGCTAGCGGTGTGCGAGAGAGGGGTGCTAGCGGTGTGCAAGAGAGGGATGCTAGAGGTGTGCGAGAGAGGGGTGCTAGAGGTGTACAAGAGAGGGATGCTAGCGGTGTGCAAGAGAAGAGTGCTGGAGGCGGGCAAAGGGATGTCACTGGATCAGTAAAGAGTACTGAGGAAGTAGGGGCTGGTTCGGCTGCCCCCCTGATGGTGACTGCTAGAAGCTATGCCAGCGTCGCTGCCGGGGAATCAAGAGGGTCCCCGTCTCCATCTGGTTCTGGGGGTCACTTGCAGCGGCGCCTCCTGGAGGCTCTGCGTAAGGGTGATAGGTCAATTGAGGTAGAAGGGAGGGGTTCGGTTGACCTGTCTTTTTGGATAGAGAGGCATGGTCTGGGTGCCTTCCGAGAACAGAATGGGGAGGTGATGTGGTCCCTCCCGACACCCGGGCAGGATAGTAACTGTAGGAATGTGGCCCGTCTGATTTGGAGGGGTAAAGATGCGTGCCCGCCCCGGGCAAGGGTGGTTGAGCTCCTCCTTCAGATGGAGTTCAGGGCGAGTGACATCTTTGCCCTGATTCACCCCTATGGTTCTTCTGAGTTCGACATCAGCTTTGTTCGGCCAGAGGGTCTTGAACTTTTCTGGTCGAATTACGAGATGGTGAAGAACGAGCCCGGCTGGCGGGATTTCGCTGTAAAAGCGATATCCCGGCAGAACCAAACCAAGAGAGTGACCGTTTTGACCCGTAACGAGTCGCTCTCTTGCTACGACATCATGACCTGGCTCGGTCGTTATGGGGATGTGACGGACATGCCCAAGAAAAATCTTGATGAGCACGGGATCTGGTCTGGGGCCTGGACGTTTTCCGTCAAACTTAGGAGTTCAGGGAGCACAGTTGCCCACATCCCATCGGCAGCCTTCCTCGGACGTGACAGAATCCAAGTCTTCTACCAGGGGCAGCCTAAAGTCTGCCACAGGTGTGGTAGTCCTACCCATTTTAGCGCAGCCTGCACTGTGCAGGTTTGCGCTTTGTGTGGTGGGGCTGGTCATTTGGCTGCATCCTGTGGGCAGATCCGGTGTCATCTGTGTGGTGTCCTAGGACACCCTTTCAGCCGTTGACCCAGCGCCTTTTCCCGTGTGGTGGCCGCTCCAGCTGGGGAGAGCTTTAGGGTTGCCCCGGCTGGGGAGGGTACGGGCATGGGTGAAGGAGCAACATGGTTAATGAAGAGCAAGAAGGGGCCTGCCAAACTAAGGCGAGAGGAAAACCGCAGAAGGAGCAGGGAGCTGGAGAGTTCTCAGGTGGCGGGGGTAGCTCCTGGCCCTGCTCCTGTCACTAGCCCAGATGTTGCTGAGACCCTGGGGGATGATGTGTTGGATGAGGAGATTAGGAGGATTCGCGAAGAGGAAGGCAAAGAGGCTGATCTTTCTAATTCCTCCCACTATGAAAGTGTGGAAGAGGAGGGGAGAGAAAGGCCGAAAAAAGACAAGGGCAAAAAAGTTGTAAAGGGGGAAGTCTCAGTCCTCTATTTCAGGTGCTAAAGGCCAGGTCCTAAAAGGAAGCTTACCTGCCCCCCTTCTGATTGACCTATCGGACAGGTACCTTGTCACCATCTCCTCCCCCTCATTGGAGGGGGGTGGCGAGGATGGGGTGCCTGAGGGATTGGAGCCTCCAGGGGGAACTGGGTCCTGTCCTGTTGAGGCATCTTCCTCGGAGGGCAGGGCTAACTCAGGGCCAGATGGAGATGGGAGCCAGATGGATCAGTCTGAGTCAAAAAAGAGATCTAAAGAAAGTAAGAATGCTCCTTCTTCTTCAGGGGATGAGGCGGTGAAGAAGAAGGGCAAGAAAAAATAATGGGTAAGGCCATCTAACTCAATTACCCAGGATGGCAGCACCCCATTGACGCTGGCATCTATTAATTGTGCCAGTATAAAGTCTGATACGGCTAGATTCGCAGCCTTTGATTTTCTCGGACGTGTTGAAGCCGACATTTTCTTTTTACAGGAGACCAGGTTGTCAGATCTAGCCTCTCTGGTGAAAGCCAGAAGAGAGTGGAGGCGCGGGCCCTCCCACTGGTCTCTTGCGGCTGAGTTGTATAGTGGGGTGGCGGTCCTTTTTACCGCTCCGGTCGAATGCAGACGGGTCATTGAGTTTGAAATGGGGAGGTGCCTGATCTTAGATGTCTTCATGAAGGGACAAGAGCTCCGGCTCATTAACATCTACGCCCCACAAATAAAGTGGGGCCGTAAGGATCTCTTTATGAGGATTAAGCCCTTTCTTTTTACTAGCCGGCAAGTGATCTTTGGAGGGGACTTCAATAATGTCACGAGGTCCCAAGATAGGAGAGGTTCCAATGATCAGCTGGCTTATGACTGTGTGGGCCTTAGTAATATAATCAGGGAAGCTCGCCTAGAGGATGCCCACATCCGGAGCCCCTCAGGCCACGCGGGTTTCACCTTTCATCGAGGTAGCAGCAGGTCTAGGATAGACAGGTTTTATTTAAAGGAGGAAGCCGTCTCTTCCGCAGTGTCCGTGGTTGAGGTGGAGTTCTCCGACCACTATATGATTTTGTTTTCCCTGAATGTTTCAGAGACCCCCCGGATGGGTAAAGGTTATTGGAAGCTGAATTCGTCCCTCCTGGAGGAAGCGGAGGTAAGACAGTCCTTTGAGGATTTTCTTCAGAGTCAGGTACCTTTACTGGACTTTTGTAGTAGTAAGTCTAAGTGGTGGGAGATATTCAAGAAGCGGGTTGCGGGGTTCTTCTGCCAGCTCTCGAGCCTCAGGTCCCTGAGCAGGTATCGCCTGTATCAGGGACTGAGGAGGAAACTCGAGCTTCTCATCTCGACTGGAGGTAGCCGAGAGGATATCTCCAGAGTGAAGTCCTTGCTGATGAGGTGTCAGTACGATAGGCCCGCATCTTTGGTTTTTGAGAGGGATTACGGGAAGTACCGCTTGCCCGACCCTTACAGGAACTGCAAGATGTCAGTGAGTAGTAAAGTAGTCTCAGGACTGATTGATAGTATGGAATCTCTGAATCGGTCCAGATCAGGGATCCTGGAGGTCGTCAGATCCTTCTACTCGCACCTCTTGGGGAGGAAGGATCTAGATCGAGACGGGATGTCGGCTTTCCTGGCTGAAACCATTCCTGAGCCAGGGGTAGACCCCTCTCTTGGCATTTTGGCAGAAGAAATCAGGGAAGAGGAAGTGAGACTGGCGATCGAGGGGCTTGCCCCCAAGAAGTCACCAGGTCCAGATGGCTTAACATCCGAGTGGTACAGGACCTTTAAGGAGTCTTTAGCTCCCCTCTTGACTGAGGTATTCAATGAGTGTCTCTCCTCGGGCACTCTACCAAAGTTAATGAGGAGGTCAGCCCTGATTCTTCTGTCAAAGGGTAAAGATCCCAGCCGTATTGAGAATTGGAGGCCCATAGCTCTTCTCAATACAGACAGGAAGCTTCTGGCCAAGATACTGTTTAATCGGCTGGTGAAGTTTGCACCCCGGCTCCTTTCGGGGGCTCAGCACTGCTCTGTTCCAGGCCGAAGTACCTTAAGTGCTGTCCTCAGTGTCAGGGAGGCAGTGGAGTGGAGTAGTGCGGGTCTCTGGAAGGGGTACTTACTGTCCTTGGATCAGGCCAAAGCATTTGATCGAGTGAACCATGACTACCTCTGGTCCGTCCTCCTGAGATATGGCTTACCGTGTACTTTTGTTAATTGGCTTAAGATCTTGTATGCAGGGGCAGAGAGTTTCCCGCTGGTGAACGGGTGGTCTGGCCGCTCTTTTGAGGTGGGGTCCGGAGTCCGTCAGGGTTGTCCTTTGAGCCCGCTCTTATATGTATTTGCGATCGATCCCTTCCTTAGGAGGGTGAGTTGCGGACCATTGGCGGGAGTCAGGATGATTCTGGCGGAGCCGGGTGTCGCCCAGAGAGTGGTGGCGTACGCTGATGATGTCACCATTTTCGTCTCCTCGAGAGAGGAGGTCGATGTGGTGATGTCGGAAGTGGACCGCTACTCGGAGGCATCCGGGTCTAAGATCAACCAGGATAAGTGTGAGAGTCTCTGGCTGGGAGGGGGAGATCCCACGTTTGATCTCCCGGACACCCTTCCAGGGCCCCAAGAGTCAGCAAAAGTTTTGGGCATCACATTCGGCCAGGATGATTATCCCACCAAAAACTGGGATGCTAAGCTCCAGGATGCCACTCAGAGGGTGGACCAGTGGAAGGGTTGGTCTATGACCCTCAGGGAAAGGGTACACCTGATCAAATCGTACCTGCTCCCCTTGTTTATCTATCTGGGCAGTGTATGTATCAGAGGCTTACTACACTAGGGTCTACAGCCTGTTTTTCCAACTGTTATGGGGGAACAGGTTGAACCTAGTCAAGAGGGAGGTTAAGTACCGCACGAGGAGACTAGGGGGTTTATCTATGGTAAACCCTGTGGTGTTCTTAACGAACACCTTCTTGAAAGCCAACATTGCAAACCTCTGGTCAGAGAGGGCTCCTCCGTGGGTACTCTCCTGCAGGGAATGGTTTCGGCCTTTCTTCCAGGAATGGGAGACAGGAGGGCAAGTGAAGGACCTCCGTACACCACATGGATATCTTCCGGCTTACGCTACCCCGACTCTGAAGGCGATACGCCGGTGGGGTCTGGGAGTGTGGGAGATCAGGACCCAGTCAAGGCAGTTCCTTGACAAACGGGTTCTGTTGACCCACTTCCAGAAGCCTCTGGCGCTCAGGGACTGCCCAGGTCGGGATCTGAGGGTGGGGTTGTATCTTTTAAATATGAAAAGGATCCCCCAGAAGTTTTGGGACTTGGCCTGGCGCTGCTTTCAGGGGAAGCTATATGTGAGGGACAACCTGAAGTACAGGAACTCTGATGACCGGGGATGTCCCCGAGAAGAGTGCGGGGACACGCTGGAAAGCATGGACCACTTCCTGCTTCATTGTCCCTTTAATATAGGGGTTTACAATAGGGTGGGCGCTTCCATCGGCTGGAGTCAACTTGCCGGCCTTTCCTATCCGGAGTGGGCTTATGGGGCATTCAGGAACCTGGGTGGCCGAGATCGGGGCACTTTATTCTTAGTTAGCTTAGTGGTTAGGTACTACACGTGGAATGCACGGTGTTTAGTGTCGACCCAACAGAAAATCCTCTCCGAGGTGGAGGTCTATAGGAACATCACCGGTGACCTTGGGAAGATCAGGTCTTTGGAGTATGGCAGTCTTGGTACCAGTAGGGCTTCTCTCCTATGGAGAGGTATTTCTTTTGATGTACCTTAATTTTGGTTAGGGACAGTATATAGATGTTAGGGTGAGTATAGGGTCAGTTTTATGAAGGGATAGCGATAGGGTTAGAAGTAAGGTTCATAGGGTAAGCATTTTGAAACTTAGTTTTATCAGGATTGCCATCCTTCTTCCTGGTGGTGGGCTATGCATGTCACTCTAGCTTTTTGTTTTGTTTTCTGTAATTTGAATGTAAAGGGCTTGCAGGAAACCAATCTTGGGCCTGGTGGGGGTTTGTAGTACTGTATTACTTTGTTTTTCATATTATTTCTGTGGTTGTAGTGAGTTAGTACATTGTTGAGTTAGTTAATAATAGTGGGGGGGGATTAATTTTAGGTTGGGTGGGGGTTGTTGGGGGGAGGGGGTGATGTTTTGGGTCTGACTTGGGTCAGTTTATGGACAATGACTGTTTCAGTAAAAAAAAAAACAAAAAAAAAAAAACACTGTGATACACGGACTCTGACCATGTCCAGTGGGAGTGGTGTGGGTGATGGGAGAGTTCATAGTATAGGTTCTTTTTCTTTAGGTTTTATTCTTGTTTACATGTATTTCATAAGTATAAATAGTTTTATGTATTTTTGTATAGTGTTATACCTCATTGTAGGGTAAAGGCAGTCGGACCAGCTTTTAGTTGATATTATTGTGGTTTTTTTTTTCCCCTTATGGTAATGTATCCATGCATGTATGTGTTACTATAGTTTAAAGAGAAGGGAAAGGAGAAAGGGGGGAAAAAAAAGATTACAAAAAAAAAAAAAAAAAAAATTCCAAGTTGGAATTACTTTTAGTTATGGCAATAAGCCCTCTTTTTATTATAAAAATTTTTTCTATATATATATATATTTTTTTTTTCTCGTTATGATATAATATGTATTGTGAGTATTGGTTGTTGTCTGTGTGTAAAATTAATGGTATTTCCAAGATGGAATTATTTTATTTATTTCCTTATTATTTTTATGGCAGTTAGCCCTATTTATTTTTGTTTAATGCATTTTGTGTATGGTATGTGGGGATAAGTTTCCTATTCGGATGTTTTCAGTTAAAACTTAATTAAGGAAAGCTATATTTATGTTTTGTTGGTAATTAATGTGTGTGTGTGTGTGTGTGGATAATAGGTAAGAATTAGTAGTATCAGGCATTATTTGTTAGTTGAGTTAAGCTGGGCTGGTCGGTTAGGTAGGTCCTTTTATTCTGTAACAAAGAGTTTATATTTGTTACTTTTTCATTGCTTATGTTTCAGCTGATTAAGCATTGTATTTGTGTTTTGTAAAAGTTTTATATTTTTCTAATAAAAAGAGTTCCAGCTGTTGCAAAACTACAACTCCCAGCATGCCCAGACAGCCTTTGGCTGTCTGAGCATGCTGGGAGTTGTAGTTTTGCAACAGCTGGAGGCACCCTAGTTGGGAAACACTGCTGCATACAGTGACTCCACACCAGTAGAGTATTCTACAGCAACAATACTCACCAGGCTTTTTATCTCCCTTTTCTCTCCCAACTGCTCTGCTGAACAGGATGTTAAGCCCTGCCCCTCAGGTCACATGATTGTGACATCACCCCAGGTCCTTAACCTCATATGCAGCAGATTTAGAGCAGGTCCTAGTCGGGTGCCATTATGTTGTGTGTGGAGATCGCTGCTTCTGATTGACTGCCCGACCAGGATCTGCATGATGCAGGGGAGGGGGAGAGAGATTGAAAAATACAAATGATTAAATAAAAAAACAGTACTGGCAGCTAAGACCTCAGGCATTGCCCAAGTGCCCGACCTGTCAGTCCGCCCCTGCACCACACACTACATTAAATTGGTCTGCATGTCCCACAAGAAAGCCCACAGTTTGCTGAAGACAAGCAGATTAAGGACATGGATAACTGGGTCTGCAAGAGTGCTGCTGGCACTGGGATGCTACAGTTCATTGAGGGAACAATGAATGCCAACTAGGGTTGCCACCCTGCCGGTATTTTACCGGCACAGCCGGTATTTTCATCTACATTCCGGGCTGTGCCGGTAAGTTTGGATGAAAAATACCGGCCATGCAATGGCCGGTATTTTTCATTCACTGACAGGGGCGGACGGAGCAGCATCCCCAGAAGAGCACTTCTTTCATGACCGGCCGTACAATGCCCAGGTCTGACACCAAAAGCCGGTGACAGGGAGAGCTCCGTGCGATGACAGGAAGAGACTGTACAGTGCTGGGGAGGGGGCGTGACCTCCTGTCTCCTCTCTCCCCCTCCCCCGCCTTCTCTCTGCCGTGCAGTCTTACAACCCTCCATAGGCAGAGCAGGGAGGGGAGAGAAGGAGAGGCCATGTATCCTGTCTCCCTCTGCTGCACAGGGCGGTGAGTGTCTGTGTATATGTGTGTGTGTATGTATGTGTCTGTGTGTATATATGTGTCTGTGCGTATATATGTGTCTGTGTGTATATATGTGTCTGTGTGTATATATGTGTCTGTGTCTCTATGTGTCTGTGTATATATGTGTGTGTGTGTGTGTGTGTGTAGGGGGGGGGTAAACTGCCTAATCTGGGGGACAACTATGCTGCCTAATCTGGGGGACAACTATGCTGCCTAATCTGGGGGACAACTATGCTGCCTAATCTGGGGGACAACTATGCTGCCTAATCTGGGGGACAACTATGCTGCCTAATCTGGGGGACAACTATGCTGCCTAATCTGGGGGACAACTGGGGGACAACTATGCTCCTAATCTGGGGGACAACTGGGGTACAACTATGCTCCTAATCTGGGGGACAACTATGCTCCTAATCTGGGGGACAACTATGCTGCCTGATCTGGGGGACAACTATGCTGCCTAATCTGGGGAAAAACTACCCGCCCCTCCACAATATTTTTAGTTTCTCATGTGGCCCCATGGGATAAATAATTGCCCACCCCATTCCTCCTCAACCCCTGGACATTCCTTAACCTGGAGCCGCCCGGGGAAAGGAGAAAGTGAAGACAAGAGACTGGTGAGACCTCTCTGCAAAATTGTGTATTTAATGCAGTGTTTCCCAACCAGGGTGCCTCCAGCTGTTGCAAAACTATTACTCCCAGCATGCCCAGACAGCCTTTGGCTGTCCGGGCATGCTGGGAGTTGTAGTTTTGCAATAGCTGGAGGCACCCTGGTTGGGAAACACTGATTTAATGTGTGAAACTATCTGCTGTGCTCTGTATCTAATCCTGTCATGTGCGATACTGTCTGCTGAGCCTGTGTATCTAATCCTGTCATGTGTGATACTGTGAGCTGAGCCTGTATATCCAAATCTGTCATGTGGCATACTATCTGCTGAGCCTGTGTATCTATATCTGTCATGTGCGATACTGTCTGCTGAGCCTGTGCATCTAAATCTGTCATGTGTGATACTGTCTGCTGAGCCTGTGTATATAATCCTGTTATGTGTGATACTGTCTGCTGAGCCTGTGCATCTAAATCTGTCATGTGTGATACTGTCTGATTAGCCTGTTTATCTGACGTTGTGCAGGGGGACGTCACTCGTCATCAGAGAGAGCCAGCGTTGCTGTCGCGCACCACCACTACCGCCGCCGCTGGCATAAATAGGGTTTTGGTAGGTATTCTCTAAATGTAAATTTTTTTGTGCGATATAGGAAAACTCCCCCCGCATATATATTGTATCCCTCCAATCCCCTATGCCATTTCTTAAACCCCCCTCCCATCCCCCATGCCATTTCTTAAACCCCTGATCCCTCAGCCCCTGTGCAATCTGGCCCCTCCCCTTTTGTAGCTCCACCCCCACATAGCCACACCCATGACCGGTATTTTTCTGAGGGAAAGGTGGCAACCCTAATGCCAACATGTACTGTGACATAATAATGAAGAAGAGCATGATTGCCTCCCCTCTGAGACTGGGCTGCAGGACAGTATTTCAACATAATAACAACCCCAAACACACCTTTAAAAGGACCTCTGCCTTGCTAAAGAAGCTGGACTGGCCTAGACCATATTACATATCTGTGGGGCATCCTCAAATGGAACATGCAGAAGGGCAAAGTTTTGTGATGTTGTCATGGAGCAGTGAAAGAGAACTCTTGTGGCACCCTGTAAAGCTCTGGTGAAATTCATGCCCAAGAGGCTAAAGGCAGTGCCCAGTTGGTCTCACTTTGCATATTTCCATTCAATTACTTTTGTTGGCAAGCCTTAGATATTAACCTCTTATGGACCGGGCAGTTTTTTTTTTTTTTTTGATGCTTTCAATTTTCTATTTACAGACCCATATGAGAGGTTGTTTTTTGGACCACCAACTTTACTTTGTAAGGGCATCACTCATTTTACCACCAAATTTACATCAAAATGAAAAAATATATTTCTAGGGAGAAATTGAAAATAAAAAGCAATTTAGCAACTTTTGGGGGCTTCCGTTTCTGCACAGTGCACTCTTAGGTAAAAATGTAATGTATTCTTTGTTCTGTAAGTCCATACAATTACAATGATACCCAACTTTTATATTGGCTTTGTTCTATTTTACTACTTTTGAAAAATAATGGGAGACATTTATCATTGTTTGCTTTGGTAGCGAGTTCTGTAGGCATTTTTTTTGCTTTGGTTTTGCCTATTTGTGACATATTTATCATACTATCACAGGGGGTTGATAAATTTGGCTCACATAAGCAAAAAACAATAAAATCACTTAGGAATACCATTTTCTTAGCACACAAAAATGTATGTGTTACGCCGAGCGCTCCGGGTCCCTGCTCCTCCCCCGAGCGCTCGCGGCGTTCGTCTCTGTGCAGCGCCCCGGTCAGACCCACTGACCGGGAGCGCTGCACTGGTGCCACCGGCGGGGATGCAATCCGCATAGCGGGACGCGCCCGCCCGCGGTTCGCATCCCAGTCTCCTCACCTGCGCCGTCCTCTGGCTTTTCAGTCCCGGAGCACGCAGCCCCGCTGTCTAGGGCGCGCGCGCGCCAGCTCTCTGAAATTTAAAGGGCCAGTGCACCATTAATTGGTGCCTGGCCCAATCAGTACCTGCACCTGTGCCATGTATATAAAAACCCACTTCCCCTTCCTGTCCTTGCCGGATCTTGTTGCCTTGTGCCCTGTGAAAGCGTTTAGTGTGTTCCCAAGCCTGTGTTCCCAGACCTTCTGCTGTTGCCCCTGACTACGACTCTTGCTGCCTGCCCTGACCTTCTGCTACGTACGACCTTGCTCTTGCCTTGTCCCTGTGTACCGCGCCTGTCTCAGCTGTCAGCTGGGGTTGAGTCGCTGTCGGGTGAAATAACCTGGGGGTTACCTGCCGCTGCAAGTCCATCCCGCTTTGCGGCGGGCTCTGGTGAAAACCAGTAACCCCTTAGACTCCGTTCCCCTGGTACGGTGCACGCCATCACCCCACTGACACAGAGGATCCACCATCAGTGTCCTCGCTGCATACCAGTTCGGATCCTGACAGTAGATCCGGCCATGGATCCTGCTGAGGTCCCGCTGCCTAGTGTCGCTGACCTAACCACGGTGGTCGCCCAGCAATCCCAACAGATCGCGCAACAAGGACAGTAGCTGACTCAAATGACCGTCATGCTGCAACAGCTTCTGCCGCAACTTCAGCAATCATCTCCTCAGCCAGCTCCTGCATCTCCTCCGCAGAGAGTGGCTGCTCCCAGCTTCCGCCTGTCTCTACCAGACAAGTTTGATGGGGACTCTAAACAGTGCCATGGATTCCTGTCCCAGTGTTCCCTGCACTTGGAGATGATGTCGGACCAATTCCCCACTGAACGGTCTAAGGTGGCTTTCGTGGTCAGTCTCCTGTCTGGTAAAGGCCTTGTCATGGGCCACACCGCTCTGGGACAGCAACGATCCTGCCACTGCTACAGTCCAGTCCTTCTTCTCTGAAGTACATAGTGTCTTTGAGGAGCCAGCTCGGGCCTCCTCAGCCGAGACTGCTTTGCTGAACCTCGTCCAAGGGAGTTCTTCCGTAGGCGAATACGCCATCCAGTTTCGTACTCTCGCCTCAGAGCTATCCTGGAACAATGAGGCCCTCTGCGCGACCTTCAAGAAAGGCTTATCCAGTAACATCAAAGATGTCCTGGCCGCACGAGAAATTCCTGCAAATTTGTCTGAACTTATCCATTTGGCCACCCGCATCGACATGCGTTTCTCTGAAAGACGCCAGGAACTTCGAAAAGGAAAAGGATCTTGTTCGCGCTAGGCGATTTCTCTCCCCGGCTCCTCTCTTCCAAAGTCCTTTGCAATCTGTTTCTGTGCCTTCTGTCGAGGAGGCTATGCAAGTGGATCAGTGAATCGGTCCCGCCTGACCTTACAAGAGAGGACTCGCCGCCGTAACGAGAATCTGTGCCTGTACTGTGCTAGTACCGAACACTTCCTAAAAGACTGTCCTATCCGCCCTCCGCGTCAGGAGAAACGCACTCCATTACCTCACAAAGGTGAGACGACTCTTGGTGTGAATTCTGCTTCTCCACATCTGACTGTGCCTGTGCGGATTTCTCCTTCCGCCAATTCCTTCTCAGCTGTGACCTTCTTAGACTCTGGTTCTGCAGGAAATTTTATTTTGGCCTCTTTTGTTAATAGGTTCAGCATCCCAGTGACCAGTCTCGTCAAACCGCTCTATATTTCTTCTGTCAACGGAGAAAAGTTGGACTGCACTGTGCGCTACCGCACAGAACCCCTACCTATGAGCATTGGACTGCATCATGAAAAATTGAATTTTTTGTTCTGCCCAACTGCACCTCTGAAGTTCTTCTCGGCCTGCCTTGGCTCCAACGTCATGCTCCTACCCTTGACTGGACCACCGGGGAGATCAAAAGTTGGGGTCCTTCTTGTCTCAAACGATGCCTCACATCTGCTTCCACTGGTCAAACCCCTGTGGCTCCACCTATACCGGGCCTTCCCAAGGTCTACCAGGACTTTTCTGATGTTTTCTGCAAAAAGCAAGCAGAGATCTTACCTCCTCATAGGCCTTATGATTGTCCCATTGACCTCCTTCCTGGTACCACTCCGCCCCGGGGCAGGATCTACCCTCTGTCTGCTCCAGAGACTCAAGCCATGTCCGAGTATATCTAGGAGAACCTAAAGAGAGGTTTTATTCGGAAGTCCTCATCCCCTGCTGGAGCGGGCTTCTTTTTTGTCTCTAAAAAGGATGGATCCTTACGACCATGCATTGACTACCGCGGTTTAACCCCTTAACGACGCAGGACGTATATTTCCGTCCTGCGCCGGCTTCCACGAAATGAAGCGGTGAAATCATATCGCGTTGGTCCCGGCGCTCATCAACGGTCGGGACCCGCGGCTAATACCACACATCGCCGATCGCGGCGATGTGCGGTATTAACCCTTTAGAAGCGGCGGTCAAAGCTGACCGCCGCTTCTAAAGTGAAACTGAAAGTGACCCGGCTGCTCAGTCGGGCTGTTCGGGACCGCCGCGGTGAAATAGCAGCGTCCCGAACAGCTGACCGGACACCGGGAGGGCCCTTACCTGCCTCCTCAGTGTCCGATCGGCGAATGACTGCTCCGTGCCTGAGATCCAGGCAGGAGCAGTCAAGCGCCGATAATGCTGATCACAGGCGGGTTAATACACGCCAGTGATCAGCATAGGAGATCAGTGTGTGCAGTGTTATAGGTCCCTATGGGACCTATGACACTGCAAAAAAAATGTAAAAAAAAACTGTTAATAAAGGTCATTTAACCCCTTCCCTCATAAAAGTTTGAATCACCCCCCTTTCTCCATAAAAAAAATAAAACAGTGTAAAAAAAATTGGGGACAGAGCCCATTATGACCCTAAGGACGGGAGCATTTTTTGCAAATCTGACCACTGTCACTTTAACCCCTTAAGGACCGGAGGTTTTTCCGTTTTTGCATTTTCGTTTTTTGCTCCTTGCCTTTAAAAAATCATAACTCTTTCAAATTTACACCTAAAAATCCATATGATGGCTTATTTTTTGCGCCACCAATTCTACTTTGTAATGACGTCAGTCATTTTGCCCAAAAATCTATGGTGAAGCGGGAAAAAAAATCATTGTGCGACAAAATTGAAAAAAAAAACGCTGTTTTGTAACTTTTGGGGGCTTCCGTTTCTACGTAGTACATTTTTCGGTAAAAATGACACCTGATATGTATTCTGTAGGTCCATACGATTAAAATGATACCCTACTTATATAGGTTTGATTTTGTCGGACTTCTGGAAAAAATCATAACTACATGCAGGAAAATTAATACGTTTAAAATTGTCATCTTCTGACCCCTATAACTTTTTTATTTTTCCGTGTATGGGGCGGCATGAGGGCTCATTTTTTGCGCCGTGATCTGAAGTTTTTAACGGTACCATTTTTGCATTGATAGGACTTATTGATCACTTTTTATTCATTTTTAAATGATATAAAAAGTGACCAAAAATGCACTATTTTGGACTTTGGAATTTTTTTGCGCGCACGCCATTGACCGAGCGGTTTAATTAATGATATATTTTTATAATTCAGACATTTCCGCACGCGATGATACCACATATGTTTATTTTTATTTTTATTTACACTGTGTTTTTTTTTTTATTGGAAAAGGGGGGTGATTCAAACTTTTAATAGGGGAGGAGTTAAATGATCTTTATTCACTTTTTTTTTTCACTTTTTTTTTTGCAGTGTTATAGGTCCCATAGGGACCTATAACACTGCACACACTGATCTTCTATGTTGATCACTGGTTTCTCATAAGAAACCAGTGATCAACGATTCTGCCGGATGACTGCTCATGCCTGGATCTCAGGCACTGAGCAGTCATTCGGCGATCGGACAGCGAGGAGGCAGGTAGGGGCCCTCCCGCTGTCCTGTCAGCTGTTCGGGATGCCGCGATTTCACCGCGGCTATCCCGAACAGCCCACTGAGCTAGCCGGGATGCTTTCGGTTTCACTTTAGACGCGGCGTTCAACTTTGAACGCCGCGTCTAAAGGGTTAATAGCGCGCGGCACAGCGATCAATGCCGCGCGCTATTAGCCACGGGTCCCGGCCGTTGTTAGAGGCCGGGCCCGACCCGCTATGACGCGGGGCCACGCCGTGGCCCCGCGTTATAGATCGGGAGTGGACACATGACGTTCCAGTACGTCATGTGTCCTTAAGGGGTTAAGCATTAATAACTCTGGAATGCTTTTACTTATAAATTTGATTCCGAGATTGTTTTTTCGTGACATATTCTACTTTATGTTAGTGGTAAATTTTCAGCGATACTTGCATCCTTTCTAGGTGAAAAATTTGAAAATTTCATGAAAAATTTGAAAATTTTGCATTTTTCTAACTTTGAAGCTCTCTACTTATAAGGAATATGGATATTCCAAATAAATTATGTATTGATTCACATATACAATATATCTACTTTATGTTTGCATCATAAAATTGATGAGTTTTTACTTTTGGAAGACATCAGGGGGCTTCAAAGTTCAGCAGCAATTTTAAAATTTTTCGCAAAATTTTCAAAATCGGAATTTTTCAGAGACCAGTTCAGGTTTGAAGTGGATTTGAAGGATCTTCTGGTTAGAAATACCCGATAAATGACCCCATTATAAAAACTGCACCCCTCAAAGTATTCAAAATGACAATCAGTAAGTGTGTTAACCCTTTAGGTGTTTCACAGGAATAGCAGCAAAGTGAAGGAGAAAATTCAAAATCTTCATTTTTTACACTGGCATGTTCTTGTAGACCCAGTTTTTGAATTTTTACAAGGGGTAAAAGGAAAGAAATCCTCTCAAAATTTGTAACCCAATTTCTCTCGAGTAAGAAAATACCTTATATGTCTATGTAAAGTGTTCGGCGGGTGCACTAGAGGGCTCAGAAGCGAAGGAGCAACAATGGGATTTAGGAGAGTGAGTTTTTCTGAAATGGTTTTTGGGGGGCATGTCCCATTTAGGAAGCCCCTATGGTGCCAGGACAGCAAAAAAAAAACACATCGCACACTATTATGGAAACGACACCCCTCAAGGAACGTAACAAGGGGTACGGTGAGCCTTAACACCCCACATGTGTTTGACAACTTTTTGTTAAAGTCGGATGTGTAAATGAAAAAAAAATATTTTTCCACTAAAATGCTGGTTTTTCCCCAAATTTTACTTTTTTACAAAGGGTAATAGGAGAAAATGCCCCCCAAAATTTGTAACCCCATTTCTTCTGAGTATGGAAATACCCCATATGTGGACGTCAAGTGCACTGCGAGCGAACTACAATGCTCAGAAGAGAAGGAGCGCCATTGAGCTTTTAGAGAGATAATTTGTTTGGAATGGAAGTCGGGGGCCATGTGCATTTACAAGGCCCCACGTGGTGCCAGAACAGTGGACCCCCCCCACATGTGACCCCATTTTGGAAACTACACCCCTCACGGAATGTAATAAGGGGTGCAGTGAGCATTTACACCCCACTGGCGTTTGACAGATCTTTGGAACAGTGGGCTGTGCAAACAAAAAAATTTAATTTTTCATTTTCACAGACCACTGTTCCAAAAATCTGTCAGACCCCTGTGGGGCGTAAATGCTCACTGTATCCCTTATTACATTCCGTGAGGGGTGTAGTGTCCAAAATGGGGTCACATGTGGGTATTTATTATTTTGCATTTATGTCAGAACCGCTGTAAAATCAGCCACCCCTGTGCAAATCACCAATTTCGGCCTCTTATGTACATGGTGCGCTCTCACTCCTGAGCCTTGTTATGCGCCCGCAGAGCATTTTACGCCCACATATGGGGTATTTCCGTACTCAGCAGAAATTGCGTTACAAATTTTGGGGGTCTTTTTTTCCTTTTACCTCTTGTGAAAATAAAAAGTAAAGGGCAACACCAGCATGTTAGTGTAAATTTTTTTTTTTTTTACACTAACAGGCTGGTGTAGACCCCAACTTTTCCTTTTCATAAGGGGTAAAAGGAGAAAAAGCCCCCCAAAATTTGTAGTGCAATTTCTCCTGAGTACGGAGATACCCCATATGTGGCCCTAAACTGTTTCCTTGAAATACGACAGGGCTCCAAAGTGAGAGAGCACATGCGCATTTGAGGACTAAATTAGGGATTGCACAGGGTGGACATAGGGGTATTCTACGCCAGTGATTCCCAAACAGGGTGCCTCCAGCAGTTGCTAAACTCCCAGCATGCCTGGACAATCAGTGGCTGTCCGGAAATGCTGGGAGTTATTGTTTTGCAACAGCTGGAGGCTCCGTTTTGGAAACACTGCTGTACAATACGTTTTTTATTTTTATTGGGGGGGACAGTGTAAGGGGGTGTATATGTAGTGTTTTACTCTTTATTAGGTGGTAGTGTAGTGTAGTGTAGTGTTTTTAGGATACATTCACACTGGCGGGTTACGGTGAGTTTCCCGCTAGGAATTTGCGCTGCGGCGAAAAATTTGCCGCAGCTCATACTTGAAGCAGGAAACTTGCTGTAAACCCGCCCGTGTGAATGTACCCTGTACGTTCACATGGGGGGGGGGGGGGGGGGGGGGAACCTCCAGCTGTTTCAAAACTACAACTCCCAGCATGCACGGTCTGTCAGTACATGCTGGGAGTTGTAGTTTTGCAACAGCTGGAGGCACACTGGTTGGAAAACCTTCAGTTAGGTTATGTTACCTAACTCAGTATTTTCCAACCAGTGAGCCTCCAGCTCTTGCAAAACTACAACTCCCAGCATGCATGGTCTGTCAGTACATGCTGGGAGTTGTAGTTTTGCAACAGCTGGAGGCACACTGGTTGGAAAATCTTCAGTTAGGTTCTGTTACCTAACTCAGTATTTTCCAACCAGTGAGCCTCCAGCTGTTGCAAAACTACAACTCCCAGCATGCACGGTCTGTCAGTACATGCTGGGAGTTGTAGTTTTGCAACAGCTGGAGGCACACTGGTTGGAAAACCTTCAGTTAGGTTATGTTACCTAACTCAGTATTTTCCAACCAGTGAGCCTCCAGCTGTTGCAAAACTACAACTCCCAGCATGCATGGTCTGTCAGTACATGCTGGGAGTTGTAGTTTTGCAACAGCTGGAGGCACACTGGTTGGAAAACCTTCAGTTAGGTTCTGTTACCTAACTCAGTATTTTCCAACCAGTGAGCCTCCAGCTGTTGCAAAACTACAACTCCCAGCATGCACGGTCTGTCAGTACATGCTGGGAGTTGTAGTTTTGAAACAGCTGGAGGCACACTGGTTGGAAAATACTGAGTTGGGTTCTGTTACCTAACTCAGTATTTTCCAACCAGTGTGCCTCCAGCTGTTGCAAAACTACAATTCCCAGCATGTCTGATCACAGAAGGGCATGCTGGGAGATGTAGTTATGCAACAGCTGGAGGTACGCAACTACAACTCCCAGCATGCCGAGACAACTGTTTGCTGTTTGGGCATGCTGGAATTTGTAGTTTTGCAACATCTGGAGTGCTACAATTTAGAGACCACTGAACAGTGATCTCCAAACTGTGGACCTCCAGATATTGCAAAACTACAACTCCCAGCATGCCCAGACAGCAAACAGCTGTGTGGGCATGCTGGGAGTTGTAGTTTTGCAAGATCTAGAGGGCAGTATAGAGATCACTGTGCAGTGGTCTCTAAACTGCAGACCTCCAGCTGTTGCAAAACTACAAATTCCAGCATGCCCACACAGCAAACAGCTGTCTGGGCATGCTGGGAGTTGTAGTTTTGCAACATCTGGAGGGCTACAGTCTAGAGACCACTATAGTGGTCTCAGACTGTAGCCCTCTAGATGTTGCTAGGCAACTACTCACCGGCTTCCGTCGCATCCGGGAGCCGTCCTCTTCTGCCGCACGCCGCCGCAGATCTCCGTCGCCGCCGCCGATCCCCGTCGCTCCGCTGCCTCCGGAGGGGTAAGTGGACTCCGGCGCCGGTCCTCTTCTTTTTCCCCGTTCTGCCCCGCCTATTGTGGGAGGGCAGGACGGGGAAAACGAAAGTAAACCCCTCCGCCCCAGATCTGCTATTGGTGGTCGCGTCTAGACCACCAATAGCAGAGATAGGAGGGGTGGCACCCATGCCACCTCACTCCTATCGCTTTAGGGGGATCGTGGGTGTCTTAGACACCCGCGATCCCCCTTCTATTCCGGGTCACCATAGACCCGTAATGACCCGGAATCGGCGCAAATCGCAAGTGTGAATCGCAAGTGTGACCCCCCTGGGCATTTGCACGGGGTGCCTGCTGATAGATATCAGCAGTCACCCCGGCCCGGTCCCCGCCCGGCGCGCGGCGGGGGCCGAAATTCCCACGGGAGTATGGACACGCGCTTCGTCCTTAAGTACCAGGACGCAAGGGCGTATGCATACGCCCTTCGTCCCCAACAGGTTAAATAAACATATGTGGTATCGCCGCATGCGTAAATGTCCGAACTATAAAAATATATCATTAATTAAACCGCACGGTCAATGGCGTACGCGCAAAAAAATTCCAAAGTCCAAAAAAGCGTATTTTGGTCACTTTTTATACCATTAAAAAAATTAATAAAAAGTGATCAAAAAGTCCGATCAAAACAAAAATCATACCGATAAAAACTTCAGATCACGGCGCAAAAAATGAGTCCTCATACCGCCCTGTACGTGGAAAAATAAAAAAGTTATAGGGGTCAGAAGATGACATTTTTAAACGTATAAATTTTCCTGCATGTAGTTATGATTTTTTCCAGAAGTGTGACAAAATCAAACCTATATAAGTAGGGTATCATTTTAACCGTATGGACCTACAAAATAATGATAAGGTGTCATTTTTACCGGAATATGCACTGCGTAGAAACGGAAGCCCCCAAAAGTTACAAAATGGCGGTTTTTTTCGATTTTGTCGCACAATGATTTTTTTTCCCGTTTCACCGTGCATTTTCGGGTAAAATGACTAATGTCACTGCAAAGTAGAATTGGCGACGCAAAAAATAAGCCATAATATGGATTTTTAGGTGGAAAATTGAAAGGGTTATGATTTTTAAAAGGTAAGGAGGAAAAAACGAAAGTGCAAAAACTGAAAAACCCTGAGTCCTTAAGGGGTTAAATAAAATTACCATCAAAAAACCGCTATCCCCTGCCTTTGATCTCTGAACTCTTTGACCGTCTTCGTGGAGCTAATATATTCACTAAATTGGACTTAAGGGGCGCATATAATCTTATTCGCATCAGGAAAGGTGATGAGTGGAAGACCGCGTTCAATACTAGAGATGGACATTTTGAATATCTAGTTATGCCCTTTGGGCTCTGCAACGCCCTTGCAGTCTTCCAGGACTTCGTTAGTGAGATATTTCGGGACTTATTATATACCTGTGTTGTGGTTTACCTGGACGACATCTTGATTTTTTTCCTCTAACTTGGAGGAACACCGTCGTCATGTCCGTCTAGTGCTCCAAAGACTTCGTGAAAACCACCTGTATGCTAAAATTGAAAAATGTCTCTTTGAATGCAACAGTCTTCCTTTCCTAGGTTACCTAGTCTCTGGCCAAGGGCTTCAAATGGATCCAGATAAACTGTCAGCGATTTTGGATTGGCCACGCCCTTCTGGACTCTGCGCTATCCAACGCTTCCTGGGATTTGCCAACTATTACCGACAGTTTATTCCCCACTTCTCCACCATTCTGGCCCCTATTGTGGCCCTGACCAGGAAGAATGCTAATCCTAAGTCATGGCCTCCTCAAGCTGATGAGGCCTTCAATTGTCTCAAAACTGCCTTCGCTTCTGCACCAGTGCTGTCCAGACCTGATCCATTGAAACCTTTCTTCCTGGAAGTTGACGCTTCCTCATTCGGAGCCGGAGCCATACTTCTTAAAAAAAAAACTCTACCGGACGTAACATTACTTGTGTTTTTTTCTCTAAAACTTTCTCTCCGGCAGAAAAGAATGACTCCATTGGAGATCGTGAACTTCTGGCCATCAAGTTAGCACTCGAGGAGTGGAGGTATCTATTGGAGGGTTCCAAACACCCCATTGTCATTTACACTGACCACAAGAATCTCTCGTACCTCCAGTCTGCTGAGCGTCTGAATCCTCGCCAGGCCAGATGGTCGTTGTTTTTTGCCCGCTTTAACTTCGAGATACATTTTTTTCTGCGGGATGGAAGTGTAAGAGCTGACGCCCTTTCTCGTTCCTCTGATGCCACCGAATCTGAAGCCCCTCTGCAACATATCGTACCATCTGAGTGCCTGGTCTCCTCTGCTCCAGCCTCACTGGGTCAAACCCCCCCTGGAATGACTTTTGTTCCTCCACGCCTTCTCCTCAAGATCCTCAAATGGGGGCATTCCTCTCACCTAGCTGGCGATGCTGGCATTAAAAAGTCAATCCAGCTCATTTCCCGTTTGTATTGGGGGCCTACACTAGAGGGTGACGTTACTGATTTAATTCGGGCCTGTACTATTTGTGCCCGGGATAAAACCCCTCGCCAGAAGCCTGCTGGACTCCTCCTTCCTTTGCCCGTTCCTGAGCAACCATGGTCCCAAATTGCCATGGATTTCATTACTGATCTGCCCGTATCCCATGGCAACACCGTCATCTGGGTGTTCGTTGATCGTTTTTCCAAAATGGCACACTTCATTCCGCTTCCAGGTCTTCCTTCTGCGCCACAGTTGGCGAAGCAATTTTTTCTGCATATTTTTCGCCTTCACGGGCTTCCCATGCATATCGTCTCAGATAGAGGCGTTCAATTTGTGTCAAAATTTTGGAGAGCTCTCTGTAACCAATTAAAAATCAAATTAAATTTCTCGTCCTCCTATCACCCCCAATCCAATGGACAAGTAGAGAGAGTAAACCAGATTCTTGGTGACTACCTGTGACATTTTGTCTCCTCCCGCCAAGACGATTGGGTCGACCTTCTGCCCTGGGCTGAATTCTCGTACAATTTCAAAAATTCGGAATCCTCTGCCAAATCCCCATTCTTTGTGGTGTATGGCCGTCACCCTCTGCCCCCCCTCCCCATTTTTTCTGGACTTCCTGCTGTAGATGAAGTAACCCGGGATTTCTCTGTTATCTGGAAGGAGACTCTAAAGTCGCTCCTACTGGCCTAGTCTCGTATGAAGAGACATGCAGATAAGAAGAGAAGAACTCCTCCTGGGGACAAAGTGTTTATTACATTTTTCTTACCACTTTTTTCCCCCTAAATGTACTAACACATTTTTTTTTTCCTTTTCATTTCAGATCCGTCTATCCTGTGGGCTACTTTAGATTTGGTGGACTAAGATGACCAGCCTTTTTTGTTTAATATTAGTAACATTTTGTAATGAGGGCTTGTGGGGGACTGTTTTTTGGAATAAAAGTTTTTTTAATGTGTTTTTTTATTATAACATTTATTTACTTTACAGGCTAAGTAGTGGAAGCCGTCTTATAGGCAGAGTCCATTACTAGCGCTAACCCCCTATTATTACCCTGGTACCCACCGCCACAGGGGTGTCGGGAAGAGCCGGTACCAACAGGCCCGGAGCTTTAAAAATGGTGCTCCTGGGCCTAGCTGGTAACAGGTAACATCTCATCCAAACTAAACTGTGCTCTGCCCCTCATCATCCTCCTCCAGTTCAGCCCCCACAGGGCTAATGTAGCCTTGAGATGTAGGCGCAATGTCTCCATTGCCGTGACCAGCCATGGTTTCAATCATTTGTTGTAAGAAATGTAGGAGTGGAATTACGTCGTTCATGGCGTAATCCAAGCGGCTTACAAATAATGTGGCTTACTCAAAGGGCATCCGCAAACGGCAGGTGTCACGTATGGGCTGCCACTGGCTCACATTGAAGTTACATTGGGGAGTACTTCTTTCTGCTTGGATCATCAAGAAATCGGTGATGGCTTTTCTTTGTTCGTATAGTCTGTCCAACATATGGAGGGTGGAATTCCAACGTGTGGCAATGTCACAAATAAGACTATGTTGTGGGATACCGTTCTGACGCTGCAGCTCAAGGAAGGTGTGCTTGGCGATGTACGAGTGGCTGAAGTGCATGCACAGTTTCCTTGCCATTTTCAGGATGTTTTGTAAATGGGGTGAAGACTTGAGGAAGTGCTGGACAACCAGATTCAACACGTGTGCCATGCAGGGTGCATGTTTCACACTTCCTTGTCGCAGCGCGGATACAATGTTCTTCCCGCTGTCGTTCACCATGGTTCCCATTTCCAGATTTCGTGGAGTAAGCCATACTCTGATTTCTTTATGAATGAACTTTAGCAGTTCCTCCCCTGTGTGACTCCGTTCGCCAAGGCAAACCATGTGAAGAACAGCTTGACACCGCCATGCCCTACACACATGGTACGATGAAGGGCCACCGAGATTTGGACGTGCAGTGGAGGCAGAGGACACGGTGGAGGATGAGGAAGCGTCGTCGCACATTGTAACAGGACCAACTGCCTGGGAGCGAGAGCGTGGAGGAGGAAGCGGTGTGACTTGTCCAAGTTGCTGTTGTGGCTGTGCAGGAACAACATTTACCCAGTGGGCCGTAAAAGACAAGTATTGTCCCTGCCCATAGTTACAGCTCCACATGTCGGCGCTGCCGTGCACTTATGAACACACCGACAGGCTCAAGGACTGGCCCACCTTCTATTGTACAAACTTATGCAGGGCTGGTACTGCCTTCTGCGCAAAGAAATGACGGTTTGGGACTCTCCACCTCGGCTCGGCACAAGCCATCAATTCTCTGAAAGGTGCAGAGTCCACCACTTGAAAAGGGAGGGACTGCAACACCAGCAACTTTGACAGGAGCACATTCAACTTCTGTGCCGTTGGATGAGTGGGTGCATACTGTTGTCTCTTGGACATGGCTTCGCCGATGGATTGTTGGCGGAATGGCTGACTAAAAGCGGGAGAAGCAGGAGCGACAAAAGGAGGGTTTGACACACAGCTCCCTTCGGCTGAGGAGCCTTGGCTGGATGAAGGAGGGAGCGGATGGCCACTGGATGATGCAGCAGGCTGGACCACTACATCGGAGTCACGGTTCTCCCAGGCCGCTTTATGGTGGTGAAGCATGTGTTGACGCAGGGCCGTGGTGCCGACATTGGGACCCTGGCCACGCTTCACCTTCTGCCGATAGATCTTGCATGTGGCTACGTGAACCTCCTCGGAATGCCTTATGAAAAACTTCCACACCGCTGAGTAGCTGATTTTCCCATTTGACTGCTACTGGCGCCGTCTCCAGGAACCCCTGTTCCACTACCTCCCGGAAAGGTAGGCTGCCGCAAAGCAGATGGTCTCCCCCGGACATGTTAGGCTCCTGAATTTCCACTTGTGCCACCACGCTGGCTGCCAACCGTGCTACCCCTTGCTGCCTCAAGGGCAAACTGCAACTCTCTTCTCCTGATGATGCTGAAGCCCCTTCTGCACCCGGCTCCCAATTGCGATCGACTTCATCGTCATCAACAGGTGTGTGGACGTCACTGATGTCCTCCTCAGGTTCCCCAACAGTGTCTGCTTCAGGACCCTGAACACTTGCAACACCGCCTCCCATGTCACTCTCCGCATCACTACTTGGCCGCCTAGCGGAGCAAGCGGCGCATGTCTCCTCCCCTTCTTGGCTGTCCAGTAGCTGCTGACTGTCCTCTATTAGATCATCCTCAGTAAATAGTGGAGCTGAATCCACAGCATAAGATACTTCTTTAGGAGAGGGAACAGCATAGGACAAAGGCAATGGAAGGACAGGGACTGCTCCCGGGCCATGCCAACTGAGGGTTGTGTCTGAGGAATCCACCGACTGTTGACTGGGGGTGTCAGATGTCACTTGTGATGATGTGGATGAGCGTGTTAACCAATCGACAACGGCAGATGGGTTGCTGGTGGAGACACGACCGCTGGCTGATAACGGGAGCTGAGGCCTCTCGCTGTGACTCCTGCTGCCACTCGCCCCAAGTCTGCTGCCAACTCTGCCTGAAGTATTTAGGCCTCTGCCACTCCTCTGTGCATGTCCTAGCACTTCTCTGCCTGACATACTTAGTGCGTTTATGAGAGTATTTGTCACGTACCGGCAGGACTGGAAATGGATCCTCTGTACCAGAGAGGCGATGACGTGGGTTGTATCAGAGGACCGGTTCTAAGTGGTTACTGGTTTTCACCAGAGCCCGCCGCAAGGCGGGATGGACTTGCTGCGGCAGTAACCACCAGGTCGTACCCTCCAATAGCAACTCAACCTCTCTGGTGGCTGATATGGCGTGGTACACAGGGAGAAGGCAAGAGCGTAGTCGGACGTAGCAGAGGTCAGGGCAGGCGGCAAGCGTTCACTGGCGAGTATACGGTAGCAAGGGTTCGGCAACTGGTTAGGCAATAACACTGTAGAGAACGCTTTCTCAGAGGCACAAGGCACAAAGATCCGGCAAGGGCAGGAAGGGGCAGGTGTCTTTTATTGGGAATTGACAAGGGAGGTGTGGAACCAGCGCACCAATTACTGGTGCGCTGGCCCTTTAAATTTACTGAAGACGGCGCGCGCGCGCCCTAGAGAGCAGAGTCGCGCGCACCAGGAACGCCGCACGGGGAGCAGGTAAGCTTAACGGGGACGCGGCGCTTGAGCGGGGACCAGCCTCCATGCTAGCCGCGTCCCTGCCAGGCTGAGACCCGCGTTCCCGATCAGTGTGTTTGACCGGGACCCCAGAAGGGGAAACACAGGCAGCGGACGCTCCGGTCCGGAGGCCGGAGCGCTCACTGTGACAGTATTACACTATGCTACACTACTCTTTAAACAGTATTTGTCTAGAACAGCAGCAGGTGATTACTTATGGCTGTCCTTTCACAGTATGTAGGCCCTTTACAGATTAACAGGTACAAGATGGTACACTACTTGGATGTACGTATGCGGTATGCACTGAAGAGGGCAGTAAGATGTGCAACTATACGCAGAAAAAACTCTGTATTTTTGTAAAACAACAGCCTGTGAATACTATTGTTTGGACTTTGACGGTATGGAGCACCTTGACAGCTTAACAGGAACTAAATGGTACAGTACTTGGATGTACCTATGCGGTATGCACTGATGAGGGCAGTAATATGCCTAACTATACGCAGAAAAAAGTCTGTATTTTTGTAAAACACCAGCCGGTGGATACTATGGTTTGGACTTCGACGGTATGGAGCACCTTGACAGATTAACAGGTACTAAATGGTACAATACTTGGATGTACCTATGTGGTATGCACTGATGAGGGCAGTAATATGCGCAACAATACGCAGAAAAAACTCTGTATTTAAAAAAAACAATAGCCGGTGAATACTATTGTTTGGACTTGCACAGTATGTAGCCCCTTGACAGAATGGTACAAATGCACTACAGTCCACTGAACAATCACGTATTTCTGAACAGCAGCAGGACCCAACAGTGCAGCACCACAAAACAACTAAAAATACAGGGATTAAACCCTAAATTGCACTCTGTCACACAATTCTGAGCAATTGAGCAAAAAACTCAATTGGGCTGAAAAATGAGATAAGATGCTTCAGAAAGTTCAGGCAGCTTGGAGATCTGTATGAGGCAGCTGACAGCTATCTGCCCCTCTCTGCTGCAATGCTCAATAACGTGAATAGGAGGTTTAGCTATAAATGATCCTTCTGAGTGTGAACAGCAAAGCACTCTGCACTCCTGTCTTTCCCTAATGCTGATGTGACTAGCAGTTGCAGTGTAACGCTGTGGTATGAGCTATTCACACACACGCAGTCCTGTCCTCTCTATCTGAGTGCATAAATGAAATGAAGAGAGGCAAGATGGCCGCCGATTATATAGGGGCTGTGACATCACAGGGGTCAGTGAACACTGATAGGCTGCATCTCACATGTGATTCAGGGTCAGCCCGCCTACCTTCATTCCCACCGCTGTTTCCCGCCCTCCCATAACCCCTTACCCCATGTACTAACATGTGGATCCGCCATCTTAGGTCTCCAATAGCCTGGAACGCTGTAAAATGGAGTTTAATGAAGCGATTCGCGCGATCGAATCACGGCGATATTCGCATTCGTTGTGAATCGAATTTTTCATTAAATTCGTAACGAATTCGGGTTTGTCAACTTCGATTTGCTCATATCTAACTGCAATAACTTCTTGCCATAATTTAAAAAATATATACATAGAAAGGCCAAAGAAAACATCAGCAGAAACTCAGGTAAATGTAAATAAAGCCTTTTTGACAAAACATGTAGCATTCATATGTATTCCATACAAGCCAAGTAATCTTCATTTTGTTATCTCTTAATTTCACTGAAACAGTATTTTTAAAGACAGAACATACCTTTACCCACCTAATATAAACAAACCTCATATTTCTGATGTTTTCTGCAGAGGCTATCAGTATATAGTAGTACTTAGATTCACTGTAAATAAGAGGAAAGCATCAGTATAAAACATCCAGGACAATGGGGGACATGTATCAAAGATTTTACCCCTGTTTTGTGTGTATTTTTTTGCGCAAAATTTTGCGCAAGCGCTTGTTTTTTCCTATTTTTTTGCGCACGTTTTGGTAGAGCATGTCCTCCAGATGTGGCTGAATCAGGGTACCTTGGAGTGACATCTATAGTACACATGGATTTATTACCTGCGTTCTTTTCCTTTGCACCAAAAATTTTGACGCACGTGCGTCTTTTTCCCCATAAATATAAGCCAACTTTAACTGCACGTAGCAATCCTTTCTATTTCTGAAGGAAAGTTCTACTAAGGAACCACCAGAATGTTTTTACTTTCCTATCTCAATTCCTCATTTGGTTTGCTTTATATTTTTACTCCTTGGTTATTCCAAAGCACTTTTAAAATAATTTGCATATAGAATATTTGTTTACAGTTCAGTTATTCATTAGATCACTTGTATATTGGTATTGTTATTTTATGATACAACAATTTAATACATTTACATAGGAAATGTTTGATAACTTATCATTGAACAAGTTCCGTCACATTAAAATAGCTTTGTAATCCACTTAACACTGTAGATCATTTTCCTTTTATTTTAAAAATTTACTGCTTTCCGTTATACTTTTCCCCAGCGCCCGGTAAGATGGTGGTTATCACTGATAGCCAGCCATCTTACCATTTGACCATCTGGGCATGCTGGGAGTTGTAGTTTTGCAACATCTGGAGGGCCACAGTTTGGAGACCACTGTATAATGGTCTCCAATCTGTGCTCTTCCAGATGTTCCAAAATTACAAATCTCAGCATGCCCACTCTGTCGAGGCATGCTGGGAGTTGTAGTTCTGTAACATCTGGAAGACCACAGATTGGAGACCATTATACAGTGGTCTACAAACTGTGGACCTCCAGCTGTTGCAAAACTACAACTCCCAGCATGCCCAGACTGCCCAAGCATGCTGGGAGTTGTAGTTTGTCAACATCTGACCCTTCAGATATTGCCGAAATACAACTTCCAGCATGCCTGGCCATGCTGGGAATTATAGTTTTGCAACAGCTGGAGGCACACTAGTTGGGAAACATTGTTCGTTTCCTAACTCTTTTTCCCAACCCGTGTGCCTCCAGCTGTGCCTCCAAACTATAACGCCCAGCATGCACTGACAGACCATTCATGCTGGGAATTGAAGTTGTGCAACAGCTGGAGGCACACTGGTTTGGAAACACTAAGTTAAGTAAAAAACTTTCAAGTGTTTTGCAACCAGTGTGCCTTCAGCTGTTGCATAACTACAACCCTCAGCATGCACGGACTGCCAAAGGGCATGCTGGGAGTTGTAGCAGTATGCCTCCAGCTGTTGCATAACTACATGTTCCAGCATGTCCTTCTGCTGTCACTGCATGCTGAGATTTGAAGTTTTTGCAACAGCTAAAGGCACACTGGTTGCGAAACACTGAGTCTGTTTCCGTGTTTCGCAACCAGTGTGCCTCCAGCTGTTGCAAAACTACAACTCCCAGCATGCACGGACAGCCAAAGGGCATGCTCGGAGTTGTAGTTTTGCAACAGCTGGATGTTTCCCCCCCCCCCCCCCTCAATGTGAATGGACAGGGTACACTCACATGGGCGGAGGTTTACAGGGAGTGCTGCAAGATTGAGATGCAGCAAACTCGCTGTCAACCCCAGCCCGTGTGACTGTACCCTAAAAACACTACACTACACTTAAATAAAATAAGTAAAAAACACTATATATACACATACCGCTACACAGCCCCCCTCCCCTCCCCAATAAATATGAACAACGTCTGGTACGGCACTGTTTCCAAAATGGAGCCTCCAGCTGTTGCAAAACAAAAACTCCCAGTATTGTCGGACAGACATTGACTGTCCAGGCATGTTGGGAGTTTTGCCACAGCTGGAGGCACCCTGTTTGGGAAACACTGGCATAGAATACCCCTATGTCCACCCCTATGCAAAACCCTAATTTAGGCCTCAAATGCGCATGGCGCTCTCTCACTTCGGAGCCCTGTCGTATTTCAAGGCAACATTTTAGGGTCACATATGGGGTATCGCCGTACACGGGAGAAATTGCCTTACAGATTTTGGGGGACTTTTTCTCCTTTTACCCATTATGAAAAGGAACAGTTGGAGTCTACACCAGTATGTTAGTGTATAAAAATAAAATTATTTACACTGACATGCAGGTATTGCCGCAAACTTTACATTTTCACAAGAGGTAAATGGGAAAAAAAGATCACCATTTTTTGGGACACAATTTAGCCAGAGTACGGAGATAACACATATGTGGGCGCAAAGTGCTCTGCGGGCGCACAACAAGGCCCATAAGGTAGAGTGCACCATGTACATTTGAGGTGATTTGCACAGGGGTGTCACAGATGTTAAATGAAGAATAAGGACATTGGTATAATTGATGTGTTATAATTGGGTGCAAAAAGTGGTATTATTGTGAGATTAAAACTCTACATAATTAAGAAAAAAAATTCTAAAACTAATAACGAGGACACACTTACTGTTTAGGTGCAGATACACTGCAGACAAAGCTCCTACTAAATAGAGCTGCGGTGTAAATTTATGCTCTGAGGAGAATTCTAAATTTAAACGCAATTCAAGAAAGTAGTTGCACAAGAATGATAAATTTAACGCAGCTGCGCCAAATTTACACAACAGGCAGAGGGGTAAAAAACTTCTATTATACACTGGAAATGATACATGTCCCCCAATGTGTTAACTGTGGGTACCCTGGGTGTTTAAGATAGGGCCTTCAAAACTGCCAAGTTTGTTGGAAAACAGATCAACAAGCTGTAGGCTGTAGCTTTGCCTGTCGTCTTAATCTGGTAAATCCTAAAATCCTGGTAAATGTATAACTCATGTTGAATAATAGACAAAATTCCTTATCAAGAGAAAAAGGCTTTATGCTTAAAACCTTCATCAAAGAACATGTGTTATCCTACAGCAGGCAGAGAAATTTATATATTTGTGTCTGTGAAAAATTGCTTAAGAGTATTAGAAGTTCTTAAAAGTATTTCGAGTTCCTTGCAGAACAGAAATAAAGTATGTCAAGTTTTATGGTTTATTGCTACAAATTATTATTTTTGGAACTACATCTATAGTAGGTGTAGAGTTTAGTTAAAAAAGGCCCTCAAGGACTAAATCCACCCATTAAGATTATCATTTGTACAAATGCTTGCTTGAATCATTTTCCGAAGATAGAAAATGCCACAGTAGGAAGAGCACCTCACAAGACTCCATAAATAACACAGATGAAATATTTTAGTAATATATGGTCATATTTTTAATTTTTCAATACCAATTTCCATTTAAAGTAATCTCTCTGAAATTACACTCTGTTTCTTTTTTGAATAAATTAAAGTTAACGTGTACCTCTGTCTGCTTTATATTACTCATGTCTTTTGACTACATGGTCCCGATGGAGACAGATATAAGTCATACAGAGATTTTATAATGACTGGAATTGTTCCACAGGACTGGCACTTAGCAAATGTGGTACCAATATTGAAAAAGGGGTCAAAAGGGATCCTGGGAACCAAATGCCTGAAAGTTTAACATCTGTTGTGGGTAAGATTTTTGAGGGTTATCTAAGAGATGCTATTCTGGAGTATCTTAATGAAAATTACCTTCTAACAGAGCACCAACATAGGTTTTTGCGGGATTGATCCTGTCAGACTAATCTGATCAGTTTTGGTCAGTTATAAATTAAACTGTGGATGTTGAGTTTCTGGACTTTTCTAAGGCATTTTATACTGTGCCACATAAAAAGTTAGTACATAAAATGAGGATGCTGGGACTAGGGGAGGATATATCTAAACTGGTTATTAACTGTCTCAGTGATAAGGAGCAGAGGGTGGGAATCAATGTAACTTAGTCAGGTTGGGTGACCAGTGTTACTAGTGACTAGGGTTAGTAGTGGGGTACCACAGGGGTCAGTACTGGGTCCACTTCCTTTAAATATCTTTATTAATGACCTTGTAGAGGGACTACAGAGTAGAAAACCTATATTTGCAGATGACACTGAGGTAAGGTGATCACCACAGAGGAGGATAACATAATATTACAGAGGGATCTGGTAAAGTGTAGGCTTGGGTACAGACATGGCAAATACAATTTAATGTGGACAAATGTAAAGTATGTACTTGGGGCATAAAAAAAAAGTACAATTATGTGCTAAATAATAAGACATACTGGTGGACAGCAAGCTCAACTTTAGTGATTAGTGCCATGCAGCATCTGCCAAGGCTAACAAAGTCATGGGATGTATCAAGAGAGGCATAGAGGCTCGAGACAAGAACATAGTTTTGCCTCTGTATAAATAATTAGTCAGACCGAACATGAGGTATTGTGTCCAATTTTGGGCACCTGTATATAAAAAGGAACTGGAGAGGGTACAGATGAGGGCGCAAAAGACTATTGATGGTATGGGAGGATTACAGTAATAAGACAGGTTATCAAGCTTGGAGTTATTTAGTTAAGAGAAAAGACATCTTAGGGGGGGATTTGATCACAATGTACAAATATATGAATGGACAGTACTTTCTAGACCTTTTTATACCTAGGTCGGTAACCATGACAAGGGGGCATTCTCTAAGTCTAATGGAAAAAAGGTTTCACCATAATCACATACAGATATTTTTTACTATAAGAGAAGTGATACTATAGAACTCTCTGCCATATGATGTTGTGATGTCTGACTCAAAAAACAAGTTCAAGGGGGGCCTGGATGTTGTTTTGGAGAAAAAAAATTGTATTACAGGTTATGTATACTAGATTTATTCTGATTGCCATATTGGAGTCAGGAAGAAATCTTTCTTCTGTCATGGAGCAAATGGCATCAGCCTCATAGTGGTTTTTGCCTTCCTCTGGATCAACACATTAAGGTTCTAGGTTAACCCCTTAAGGACTCTTGACGTACGCGTACGTCATGACACCATGGTACTGAAGGACCCATGACGTACGCATACGACATGGAGAATTCCGGTCCCCACCGCGCGCCGGGCGGGGACCGGACGGGGATACCTGCTGAAATCATTCAGCAGGAATCCCGTGCAAATGCCCAGGGGGCATCAGACCCCCCCATGTTGGCGATCGCCGCAAATCGCAGGTGAATTCACACTTACGACTTGCGCGATTCCGGGTCATACGGGTCTATGGTGACCCGGAAAATAAGGGGGATTGGGGTTGTCCAAGACCTACTATCCCTGCAAATGATCGTCAAGAAGCAACGACCAATAGCAGATCGGGGGCGGGGGGGTTAATAAGTGGGGCAGGACGGGGAAACCGACAGGGACCAGCGCCGAAGATCCACTTACCCATCCGATGGCAGCGGGCTACGGGGATCGGCGGGCGGCGATGTTGTGCGGCTGGCTCCCTGGATCCTACGGAAGTTGGTGATACCTAGCAACATCTGGAGGGCTACAGTTTGAGACCACTATACAATGGTCTCTAAACTGTAGCCCTCCAGATGTTGCAAAACTACAACTCCCAGCATGCCCAGACAGCTATTTGCTGTGTGGGCATGCTGGGATTTGCAGTTTTGCAACAGCTGGAGGGCTACAGTTTGGAGAACACTGTGCAGTGATCTCTAAACTGCAGCCCTCTAGATCTTTCAAAACTACAACTCCTAGCATGCCCACACAGCAGTTTGCTGTCTGGGCATGCTGGGATTTGTAGTTTTGCAATATCTGGAGGGCCACAGTTTGGAGATCACTGTGCAGTAGTCTCTAAACTGTAGCCCTCCAGATGTTGCAAAACTGCAAATTCCAGCATGCCCAAACAGCTTTCTCGGCATGCTGGGAGTTGTAGTTGCGTACCTCCAGCTGTTGCACTTCGGCGATCAGTATATGCTGGAAATTATAGTTTTGCAACAAATGGAGGCAAACCCGTTGGAAAATACTGAGTTAGGTAACAGAACCTAACTGAAGGTGTGCCAACCAGTGTGCCTCCAGCTGTTGCAAAAGTACAACTCCCAGCATGCACGGTCTGTAAGTACATGCTGGGAGTTGTAGTTTTGAAACAGCTGGAGGTTTGCCTCCCCATGTGAATGTACAGGGTACATTCACACTGGTGGGTTTACAGTAAGTTTTCTGCTTGAAGTTTGAGCTGCGGCAAAACTCCCAGCGGGAAACTCACTGTAAACCTCCGCCAGTGCGAATGTACCCTAAAAACACTACACTACACTAACACAAAATAAAAGGTAAAACACAACATATACACGTATCGTACGACAGTGTTTCCAAAATGGAGCCTCCAGATGTTGCAGAACTACAACTCCCAGCATGCCCAGACAGCTATTTGCTGTGTGGGCATGCTGGGATTTGCAGTTTTGCAACATCTGGAGGGCTACAGTTTGGAGATCACTGTGCAGTGATCTCTAAACTGTGGCCCTCTAGACCTTGCAAAACTACAACTCCTAGCATGCCCACACCGCAGTTTGCTGTCTGGGCATGCTGGGATTTGTAGCTTTGCAACATCTGGAGGGCCACACTTTGGAGATCACTGTGCAGTAGTCTCTAAACTGTAGCCCTCCAGATGTTGCAAAACTGCAAATTCGAGCATGCCCAAACAGCTGTCTCGGCATGCTGGGAGTTGTAGTTTCCTGCTTGAAGTTTGAGCTGCAGCAAATTTTTCGCTACAGCGCAAACTCCTAGTTGGAAACTCACTGTAAACCTCCGCCAGTGCGAATGTACCCTAAAAGCACTACACTACACTACACTAACACATAATAAAGGGTAAAACGCAACATATACAAGTATTGTACGGCAGTGTCCAAAATGTAGCCTCCAGCTGTTGCAAAACAACAACTCCCAGCATTTCTGGATAGCCACTGACTGTCCAGGCATGCTGCGAGTTTAGCAACAGCTGGAGGTGATCGGGATGAACCTTATGTTTATAATGACTGATCAATATATTAATATTAAAACGCCATTGCTGCTGGAAAAATATCTGTTCCCTTACCCTTTAACCCAGATACATCAGAATGCTAAATGCAAAACATTTCATCTTATCGCCTGTAACTAAGACTAGAGCCTTGAGATGGAGACTATGGATACAAGATGTCTAAACATTGGACTTTGTGGAAAGATGCTGAAATCTTAAGCTAAGAGGACTTGCAAGATAATGACTTATGCTACACCACGCTCAAATGACCAATCAGCATATAGAACAATGCATACTTTTACCTTTCACCCTCCTCTTTTTCTCAGTTTGTAAAAACCACATTTACTTCCTGTAATAAACAGAACTCCCAGGGGTACCGAGGAGGGAACCCATACCAACCTGGCGTGGTGTGAATTTTCTTATGTCTGAAATTAGTACAGCGGTAGCCACTCACAGATTAAGGCCGCACATTAACTAATCCTTAACAGTTAGTGGCAGCGCGGGACGGCCGGAACAACGCTCGAGGGAGAATACGAATCCAGTGGAGCGACACTTTGAGCTGACCCGAGGCAACCCATTACTACTCAAACTAGGGGCCTGATCAACCCCACGGAAACAGGGTAAGTCTGCTGATTTTATGAATCTGTAGGCTTATCTGTGTTTTTTTGAGTAGTTTTGTGGGAGTCTAGACGGCCCAGGTCGACCCTCTAGATTTAACTCTTAGCGACAGAGATTTTCCCGCTGTGTTGTTCTCTTGTTCTCTGGTTTTTAGTCGCTTGTGATTGACTGCTGCTTTAAATAGGCTCAGAAGGCAAAAGCTGATTTTTCCTTTGCCACAAACTTGCAGGCTTATAAAACATTTTTTTTTCTCTCTTCCTTGAGCTGTAAATTCCTTATCTGAGAAGAAGATACGGTGTGCTGTAACAAGGCCAGATCCGTTTCATAATGTAAACAGGAGAATTTAACTGTGAGAAAGATTAATTTGGGATTTTTGAGTCTTTAAAAAAATCCAGTTTTTTTCTTTACTAATAATTTGGATTTAATTTAATTTTTGACTTTTTAATTTAGGGGATTTGGGCCGAGGAAGATAAGTTACGTAGATTTTTGAGTTCTAGGTTCTCTAATATCTTTTTTTGTATGTAGGCGCAATATCTTCAAAATCTTTTGTGGATGTCAGACAAGCTGATAACTTTAGAAGTTAATATTGGACCGTAACTTTTTCCGGTTTAGAGAACGGCATTACTAAGTATCTATGTCGCACGGGAGCAAGGAGTTGCTCTGGTATCTATTGTATTGAACTGTTAATGTATAAACGGCATTATTAAGTAACTTCTGTCGCACGGGAGCAAGAAGTGGCTCTGGTATCTTTTTTTGGACTGGTAATGCATAAGAGTAGCAGATTATAGTGGCATCATACAAACGGTGGTTGTCACGTTGACACCCTTTTTTGTTTGGGGTTTAGTATCAATTTTTTGGCCAAATCCACTGTGAGTTTTTGTTCATAGGGTAATTTGCAACCCTCTCTCTACCTGAGACTGAAAAAAAGAAATTGATACTAAATACCAAACAAAAAAGGGTGTCAACGTAACAACCACTGTTTGTATTGTTCAGTTCTTGCATTGATAGACTTTTGGAGATAGAAATGAACACTTGCCATATTTGTCAGACTGCTTCTTTCTAAAGTCACATGACATAGTTATGCACTGTGAGAGGAAGAAATATAAAACAATTCTAGAATCTAATGATTTGTTGGCTGCTGTCCAAGTTTGATATCGTAACTCATGTTCCATAACAAAAGGAAAATATATAGAGATGGAATGTAGAGAAGAGAAAGAGAATATAACTGTATACTAGATAGAGACGTTTTACCGCTCGATAATGATGATTATTAGAGATGAGTGAATGACGAACCCGAATTCGTACCGAATTTCACAAAAATTCGATTTGCATCGAATGCGAATATCCCCGCGATTCGATCGCGCAAATTGCTTCATTAAACTTCATTTTACAGCGTTCCAGGCAATTGGAGAACTAAAATGGCGGATCCACGTGTGAGTACAAGGGGCAGGGGATTATGGGAGGGCGGGAAACAGCGGCGGGAATGAAGGTAGGCGGGATGACCCTGAATCACATGTGAGATGCAGCCTATCAGCATTCATTGACCCCTGTGATGTCAAAGCCCTATATAATCGGCAGCCATCTTGCGTAACAACCACTGTTTGTATTGTTCAGTTCTTGCATTGATAGACTTTTGGAGATAGAAATGAACACTTGCCATATTTGTCAGACTGCTTCTTTCTAAAGTCACATGACATAGTTATGCACTGTGAGAGGAAGAATTTAGTTTATTTACTTCATTTCGTCTATGCACTCAGAGATAGAGAGAACGGGACTGCGTGTGTCTGACTAGCTTATACCACAGCGTTACACTGCAACTCCTAGTCACATCAGCATTGGGGAAAGGCAGGAGTGCAGAGTGCTTTGCTGTTCACACTGAGAAGGATCATTGATAACTAAACCTCCTATTCAAGTTATTGAGCATTGCAGCAGAGAGGGGCAGATAGCTGTTAGTTTCCTCATACAGATCAACAAGCTGAACCATCTTACCACCTCATTTATCAGCGCAATTCCTTTTTTTTTGCTCCACAAATGATCTGCTGCTCAGAATTGTGAGACATAGTGCAATTTAGGGTTTAATCCCTGTATATTTTTTTTATTGTGCTGGTGCACTGTTGGGTCCTGCTGCTGTTCACAAATACGTTATTTTTCAGCGGACTGTAGTGCATTTGTCTGCCCTCATACGTGCATAACACATGCCTACATCAAAGCAGTCTACTATTCTGTATCTGTAACAAGTCTAGATACAGGGAAAGTCCTGACTCCTGACAAAAGTAATCACCTGCTGGTGTTTTTAAAAAATACTTATTTTTTCTGCCTATAGTTGCGCATATTATTGCCCTCATCAGTGCATACCGCATAGGTACATCCAGGTATTGTACCATTTAGTACCTGTTAATCTGTCAAGGTGCTCCATACTGTCAAAGTCCAAACAATAGTATTCACTGGCTGGTCTTTTTTAAAAAATACAGAGTTTTTTCTGCGTATAGTTGCGCATATTACTGCCCTCATCAGTGCATACTGCATAGGTACATCCAAGTATTGTACCATTTAGTACCTGTTAATCTGTCATGGTGCTCCATACTGTCAAAGTCCAAACAATAGTATTCACGGGCTGGTGTTTTACAAAAATACAGAGATTTTTCTGCCTATAGTTGTGCATATTACTGCCCTCATCAGTGCATACCACATAGGTACATCCAAGTATTGTACCATTTAGTACCTGTTAAACTGTCAAGGTGCTCCAAATGTAATTTTTCATTTGCACAGCCCACTGTTCCAAAGATCTGTCAAACGCCAGTGGGGAGTAAATACTCACTGCACCCCTTATTCAATTCTGTGAGGGGTGTAGTTTCAAAATGGGGTCACATGTGGGGGGTCCACTGTGGCAGCACGGGGGGCTTTGTAAACGCACACGGCCCCTGACTTCCATTCCAAACAAATTCACTCTCCAAAAGCTCAATGGCGCTCCTCCTCTTCTGAGCATTGTAGTTCGCCAGCAGAGCACTTGATGTTCACACATGGGGTATTTAAATACTCAGAAGAAATGGGGTTACAAATTTTGGGGGTCACTTTCTACTATTACCCCTTGTAAAAATGTAAAATTTGGGGGGAAAAACAGCATTTTTCATTTACACATCCAAATTTAACGAAAAGTCGTCAAACACCTGTGGGGTGTTAAGGCTCACTGTACCCCTTGTTACGTTCCTTGAGGGGTGTAGTTTCCAAAATTTTTTTTTTTTGCTGTTTTGGCACCATAGGGGCTTCCTAAATATGACATGCCCCCCAAAGACCATTTCAGCAAAATTTGCTTTCCAAAAACCAAATGTGACTCCTTCTCTTCTGAGCCTTGTGCCAGCAGAGCACTTGACGTCCACACATGGGGTTTTTCCATACTCAGAAGAGATGGGGTTACAAATTTTGGGGGCATTTTCTCATATTACCCCTTGTAAAAATTTAAAATTTGGGGGAAAACTAGCATTTTAGTGAAAAAAGAAATCACTTACACATCCCCTTGTTACGTTCCATGAGGGGTGTAGTTTCCAAAATAGTATGCCATGTGATTTTTTTTTTGCTGTTCTGGCACCATAGGGGCTTCTTAACCCCTTAAGGACACAGGGCGTATCCATACGCCCCATTTCCAAGTCCTTAGGGACACAGGGCATATGGATATGCCCTGCGCATTTCCGGCCCCAGCTGCTAGCTGGAGCGGAGCCGGATGCCTGCTGAAATCGTTCAGCAGGCATCCCGGCATATCGCCCAGGGGGGTCATTATGTCCCCCCATGTCGGCGATTGCCGCAGATCGCTGGACAATTCAGTCCAGCGATCTGCGGCGGATTCCAGGTCAATCGGGTATCCGGTGACCCGGAATTACTGGCTGACCGGGGCCGGAACAGCCATTGCCAGCAGGGGTGAGGTGGCACTGGTGCCACCTCACGATCGCCCTGATTCCTCGGCCGGTTTCCCGGCCGACCAATCAGGGCACCTGCTGCGGGTGTCACTCCCGCAACCCGCTCTGCCCCTCTTCCGGAGGACGTGATCGGGTGCGGGCAGAAGACCCCGGGTGCTGGGGACCCCGATCCCCGGCGTCCCTGTTGGGATCGGGGGTCCAGGAGCGACGGCGGCGGCAGGACTGACCTGCACGGTGGCGTCGTGGAGCAGCAGCAGGAGGTGAGTGACAGCCTCCTGCTGTTGCTTAGCAACAGCTCCCAGCATGCAAAAAGGGCATGCTGGGAGCTGTAATTATGCAACAGCAGGAGGCAGACCACCACAACTCCCAGCATTCCCTTATGGGCATGCTGGGACTTGTAGTTTTGCCTCCTCATGCTGGAGGCCTCCTCATGCTGGAGGCACATTTTTCTATGGAAAAGTGTACCTTCAGCTGTTGTATAACTACAACTCCCAGCTTGCACAATCAGCTAAAATGCATGCTGGGATTTGTAGTGGTGCATCTGATGGTTGCATAACTACAACTCCCAGCATGCCCGTTGGCTGTCGGTGACTGCTGAGAGTTGTAGTTTTGCAACAGCTGAAGGCACACTGAGTTAAGTAGCAAACTCGTGTGTCTCCAGCTGTTGCATAACTACAATCCCCAGCATCCCCAGCCAAAGTAGTATGCCGCCGGCTGTTGCATAACTACAGGACTCAGCATGCCCTTCCGCTGTCCGTGCATGCTGGGGGTTGTAGCTTTTGCAACAGCTGAAGGCACACTGGTTGCAAAGCACTGAGTTTGTTACCAAACTCGGTGTTTCACAACCAGTGTGCCTCCAGCTGTTGCAAAACTACAACTCCCAGCATGCACTGATAGACCGTACATGCTGGGAGTTGTAGTTTTGCAACAGCTGGATGTCCCCCCCCCCCCCCCCCCAATGTGAACGTACAGGGTACACCCACATGGGCGGAGGATTACAGTAAGTATCTGGCTGCAAGTTTGAGCTGCGGCAAATTTTCTGCTGCAGCTCAAACTGCCAGCGAGAAACTACTGTGAACCCCCGCTCGTGCGACTGTACCCTAAAAACACTACACTAACACAAAAAAAAAAAAAAAAGTAAAAAACCCTACATATACACATACCCCTACACAGCCCCCCTCCCCAATAAAATTGAAAAACGTCTGATACGCCACTGTTTCCAAAATGGAGCCTCCAGCTGTTGCAAAACTACAACTTCCAGCATGCACTGATAGACCGTACATGCTGGGAGTTGTAGTTTTGCAACAGCTGGATGTTCCCCCCCCCCCCCAATATGAACGTACAGGGTACACTCACATGGGCGGAGGTTTACAGTAAGTATCCGGCTGCAAGTTTGACCTGCGGCAAATTTTCTGCCGCAGCTCAAGCTGCCAGCAAGAAACTACTGTGAACCCCCGCCCGTGTGACTTTACCCTAAAAACACTACACTAACAAAAAATAAAATAAAAAGTAAAAAACACTACATATACACATACCCCTACACAGCCCCCCTCCCCAATAAAAATGAAAAATGTCTGGTACGCCACTGTTTCCAAAATGGAGCCTCCAGCTGTTGCAAAACAACTACTCTCAGTATTGCCAGATAGCCACTGACTGTCTAGGCATGCTGGGAGTTTTACAACAGCTGGAGGCACCCTGTTTGGGAATCACTGGCATAGAATACCCCTATGTCCACCCCTAAGCAAGTCCCTAATTTAGGCCTCAAATGCGCATGGCGCTCTCACTTAGGAGCCCTGTCGTATTTCAAGGCAACAGTTTAGGGTCACATATGGGGTATCGCCGTACTCGGGAGAAATTGTGTTACAAATTTTGGGGGGTATTTTATGCTATTACCCTTTTTAAAATGTAAAATTTTTGGGAAAACAAGCATTTTAGGTAAAAAAAATATTTTTTTTTTACATATACAAAAGTCATGAAACACCTGTGGGGTATTAAGGTTCACTTTACCCCTTGTTACGTTCCCCGAGGGGTCTAGTTTCCAAAATGGTATGCCATGTGTTTTTTTTTTGCTGTTCTGGCACCATAGGGGCTTCCTAAATGCGGCATGCCCCCAGAGCAAAATTTGCTTTCAAAAAGCCAGATGTGACTCCTTCTCTTCTGAGACCTGTAGTGCGCCAGCAGAGCACTTTTCACCACCATATGGGTTGTTTTCTGAATCGGGAGAAATTGGGCTTCAAATTTTGGGGGGTATTTTCTGCTATTACCCTTTTTAAAAATGTAAACATTTTGGGAAACCAAGCATATTAGGTAAAAAATTTTTTATTTTTTTTACATATGCAAAAGTTGTGAAACACCTGTAGGGTATTAAGGTTCACTTTACCCCTTGTTACGTTCCCCGAGGGGTCTAGTTTCCAAAATGGTATGCCATGTGTTTTTTTTTTTTTGCTGTTCTGGCACCCTAGGGGCTTCCTAAATGCGGCATGCCCCCAGAGCAAAATTTGCTTTCAAAAAGCCAAATGTGACTCCTTCTCTTCTGAGACCTGTAGTGCGCCAGAAGAGCAATTTTCACCCCCATATGGGGTGTTCTCTGAATCGGGAGATATTGGGCTTCAAATTTTGGGGGGTATTTTCTGCTATTATCCTTTTTAAAAATGTAAAACTTTTGGGAAACCAAGCATTTTAGGTATAAACTTATTTTTTTTTTACATATGCAAAGTCGTGAATCACCTGTGGGGTATTAAGGTTCACTTTACCCCTTGTTACGTTCCCTGAGGGGTCTAGTTTCCAAAATGGTATGCCATGTGTTTTTTTTTTTTTGCTGTCCTGGCACCATAGGGGCTTCCTAAAGGTGACATGCCCCCCAAAAACCATTTGTCGCTCCTTCCCTTCTGAGCCCTCTACTGCGCCTGCCGAACAATAAACATAGACATATGAGGTATGTGCTTACTCGGGAGAAATTGGGTTTCAAATACAAGTAAAAATTTTCTCCTTTTTACCCCTTGCAAAAATTCAAAAATTGGGTCTACAAGAACATGCGAGTGTAAAAAATGAAGATTTTTAATTTTCTCCTTCAATTTGCTACTATTCCCGTGAAACACCTAAAGGGTTAATACACTTACTGAATGTCATTTTGAATACTTTGGGGGTGTAGTTTTTATAATGGGGTCTTTTATGGGGTATTTCTCATATGAAGACCCTTCAAATCCACTTCAAAACTGAACTGGTCCCTGAAAAATAGTGAGTTTGAAAATTTTTTGAAAAATTTCAAAATTGCTGCTGAACTTTGAAGCCCTCTGGTGTCTTCCAAAAGTAAAAACTCATAAATTTTATGATGCAAACAAAAAGTAGACATATTGTATATGTGAACCCCAAAAAAATTTATTTTGAATATCCATTTTCCTTACAAGCAGAGTGCTTCAAAGTTAGAAAAATGCAAAATTTTCATTTTTTTCATAAAATTTGGGGATTTTTAACCAAGAAAGGATGCAAGTTACCATAAAATGTTACCACTATGTTAAAGTAGAAAATGTCAAGAAAAAACTATCTCGGAATCAGAATGATAACTAAAAGCATCCCAGAGTTATTAATGTTTAAAGTGACAGTGGTCAGATTTGCAAAAAACGCTCTGGTCCTTAAGGTGTAAAATGGCCTGGTCCTTAAGGGGTTAAAGGGGTATTCCAGGCCAAAACTTTTTTTTATATATCATCTGGCTCCGGAAAGTTAAACAGATTTGTAAATTACTTCTATTAAAAAATCTTAATCCTTCCAATAGTTATTAGCTTCTGAAGTTGAGTTGTTGTTTTCTGTCTAACTGCTCTCTGATGACTCACGTCCGGGGAGCTGTGCAGTTCCTATGGGGATATTCTCCCATCATGCACAGCTCCCGGGACGTGACATCATCATTGAGCAGTTAGACAGAAAACTTCAGAAGCTAATAACTATTGGAAGGATTAAGATTTTTTTATAGATGTAATTTACAAATCTGTTTAACTTTCCGGAGCCAGTTGATATATATAAAAAAGGTTTTGCCTGGAATACCCCTTTAAATGTGATATGCCCCCAAAAAGCATTTTCAGAAAAACTCACTCTCCAAAATCCCAATGTCGCTCCTTCCCTTCTGAGCCCTCTAGTGCACCCACAGAGAGTTTCACATACACATATGAGGTATTTCCTTAATCGACAGAAATTGGGTTAAACATTTTAGGAAGATTTCTCTCTTTTTACCCCTTGTAAAAATACAAAAACTGGGTCTACAAGAACATGCCAGTGTAAAAAATGAAGTTTTTGAATTTTCTCCTTCAATTTGCTGCTATTCCTGTGAAACACCTAAAGGGTTAACAAACCTTTTGAATGTCCTTTTGGATACTTTGAGGGGTGCAGTTTATGGGGTATTTCTAATAAGAAGGCCCTTCAAGAGTGATGACGCGGCCCATCGACGCCCCCTCCGCTTGATTGATGGGCCGCGTCATCACTCTGCTCCGTCTGTTCAGTGAGCGGAACGATGACGCGGCCCATCGATCAAGCGGAGGGGGCGTCGCTGCCGGCCGAAGAACGGGAGTAGATGAGAAGAGCTCCCTGCCCAAGTGACTACTTACGGCGGCGGCGGTGACTAGTTTATAACTTCATATCTTCACCATCCCTGGGGGCAGGAGCATCCCCCGGGAATGGTGAAAATAAAGATTTTACCCTATATAATGCTTTGCCAAGCGTTATATAGGGTAAAATCTGATGATTGGTTCCCTTTAACATACTATAATACTAAACTATTTAACCTCACTTTTGATCCTGACACCCATCCACCTTCAGATACAGAGATAAAGGCTTTATTGCAGCCTTCCAAATGAGTATTACAGAACATTTTCTTTTTTTTAGAATATTTCCTGATATTCTCACCCATGTCCTTATTAAATTATTTAATGGATTTTTTTTAGTTTGGCCACATTTGGAGATTTTAAATCCCTTTCAGAAATATGCACGAATGACCCCTAAAGGTGGTTTAACCTTTTAGCCCTTTTTCACCTTAAGGGTACGTTCCCACACGGCGTATTTTGCTGCGTATTTGCTGCGTATTTGGTGCTGCGTATTTTCCTACCCATTGACTTCAACAGGGAAAATAAAATACGCAGCAGCAAATACGCAGCAAATACGCCGTGTGGGAACGTACCCTCAGGACGCAGCCCTTTTTTTGCAATTCTGACCATCACTTTATGCATTAATAACAGAAAAAAAAATTAATAGTGCAACAAAATTGAAGAAAAAATTTTATTTCGTAGATTTTGGGGGCTTCTGTTTCTACACAGTTCATTCTTCGGTAAAAATAACACCTTATCTTTATTCTATAGGTCCATACGGTTAAAATGATACCCTACTTATATAGGTTGGATATTGTCGTACTTCGGAAAAAAATCATAACTACATGCAGGAAAATTTATATGTTAAAAATTCTCATCTTCTAACCCCTATAACTTTTTTATTTTTCTGCGTACGGGCCGGTATGAGGGCTAATTTTTTGCGTAGTGTTCTGAAGTTTTTTTTATTGATGGGACTTTTTGATAACTTTTTATTCATTTTTTCATGATATAAAAAGTGACAAAAAATACACTATTTTGGACTTTTGAATTTTTTTGCATGCACGCCATTGACTGTGCGATTTAATTAACAATATATTTTTATAGTTCGGACATTTCCACACGCGGCGATACCACATATGTTTATTTTTATTAACACAGTTTTTTTTTTTTATGGGAAAAGAGGGGTGATTCAAACTTTTATTAGGGAAGGGGTTAAATGACCTTTGTTATCTTTTTTTTTTTCACTTTTTTTTTCAGTGTTATAGCTCCCATAGGGACCTATAACACTGCACACACTGATCTCCTATGCTTATCCCTGCAAAGCTATGGCTTTGCAGGGATAAGCATAGGAGATCAGTGTGTGCAGTGTTATAGGTCCCTATGGGAGCTATAACACTGAAAAAAAAAAAAAAGTCAGTGAGATGGGGCTTAATTGCTCAAGCCTGTAGCTCAGGCTTGGAGCAATCAATCGACGATCGTACGCCGCAGAGTCAGGTAAGGAGCCCTCCGCCTGCGTCCCAGCTGATCGTAACATCGCGATTTTATCGCAATGTCTTGATCAGCCCGACTGAGCTGCCGGGAAGCGTTTACTTTCGTTTTCAGATGCGGTGGTCAACTTTGATCGCCACGTCTGAAGGGTTAACAGCGCGCGGCACAACGATCGATGCCGCACGCTGTTAGCCCAGGGTCCCGGCTATGATTAGCAGCCGGGATCGACTCGGTGTGATGCGGGGTCACGGCGTGACCCCGTTTTAAACACCGGGATCAGGCGTAGGGCGTACAGGGGCGCCTTACGTCCTTAAGGAGTTAAACACCTACTAATTGCTGCATCATTTCATTTTCCTTTACCCTAATTTCTGTAAAAATATATTTCTGATGCTTTAACCCTTCATGTACAGCAAATATTCATTTTCGGGTTCAAATGTTTCCTTCTTCCCTTTAAAAGCAAACAGACAACAGGCTGTGGTGGACTAGTTGTAGTTGTACTACCCAGTGGACAGTACAGTACGTAGTGGTGGACTAGTGATAGTTATACTAGCCAGCGGACATAAGCCAGTGGGAGACTGGTGGTATTTGTAGTAGCCAGCGGGCAGTGATGGACTGGTTGGAGTTGTACTATCCAGTGGACAGCAGGCAGTATTGGACTAGTGGGAGTTGTAGTAGCCAGGAGAAAGCAGGCAGTGGTGGACTGGTGGGAGTTGTAGCAATCAGCAGAAAATGGTGGACTGGTGGGAATTGTAATAGCCACCAGGCAGTGGTGGACTGGTGGGAATTATAATAGCCACCAGGCAGTGAGAAAGTTTTAGCCAATAGTCCAATCTGGCAACCCAAACGTCCATGGACTCTGGACTCTTGGTGTTTCTCAGAGAAATGGCACAATTTAGATATGCATTACTCTGGTTTTCCAGATGGTGATGCACATTCCTTTGGGGACATTTCATGTCAGGGTGGAAAACTGGATATAAAAACTTCATCATAGAGGGGCGTGGCTTGGCACACACGGGATGAGATGCCTAGACTGAGCGCTCCCGCCTAGACCGCAGCTTTTGGGGTCCATCTACCTGCTATGGGAGGCAGATCAAAGAAAAAATTACACAGACAGACCCCCCAGCTACCCAGCGATGGCCCAGGATCAATTGCGGCTTACTATATCCAGCACGGTCCAGAAAGCTCCACAATGCAGCCTCCTGTCCCACTACAGCCCACTACAGCCAAAGCTGGAAATCACAGTGCGGGCTCCTCAAGAGGGGACTTCCGTCTCCACGGCTCTCTCGCTGCCCGCAGTCCCGCAGCGGTCCACAGCTATGGACTCGGCGGCTCCACAAGACGCTTCGGTAGCCCTGGACACCGCAGGCACCAACCGGGCACTGCATCAGGCTCCACTCCCACAGCACAAGGAGTCTCGGCACCCATGTGGGGATCAGAACAACCAGCTACAGGGAAGTGTGGTCTCCCCCCAGCTCTATCCTGCTCACCCTGGGAGTAGAGACCCTTCCTCGTCAGGTGAGCCAGACCCCAGACAGCCGGCCCCCAGCGCAGAGCCTGTTGCTTCCCCCTTCCCTGCTAACAGCTCTGCAGCATCGTCCATCCATCCCCTACTCCCTGCCTACACCTCAGCTCCAGAGCCTGGCACTGTTATGTGCACTCTCCTGGGACTCCCATCCCCTAACCAGGACGCACAGTCTCCTGTTCCCTGTATTAACAGGGCCTCTAGCTTTACTCATTCATGGACCAAAAATTGTTTACCTACTCCAGGTGCCAGAAGTTATGCCGCAATGGTGGCTATCCCAACTCCACTGGCGACTGACGCCCCCTCCCCATTGCCGTCTCACCAGATACCTGTCCCTGGCCCTCCTGCCATTAATGTCCTCAACTGGGCCGACACTATGGTCTCAGCGGACTCGCACTCTGACAGTGATCCCCATGATTCTGCTCCAGACAGCGATACTACCGTCTACTGGGGTGCTAGCCCTCCTGCAAAAAAAAAGTTGTTCAAAACTCCAATTAAACCAAGCACCGGTTCTGCTCTGCACACTAATCACTCATCTTCGGATGATACATTGACCGACTACAAGCAGAACCGCCGCCGGACCCGCACACCGTACTGTCCAGCTGTCACCTGTCCGGCTCAGACTGACCCATCCCTGAAATGGCCACTAATATTTTAAAGAAACACCCAGAATTACAAGCCTTGTTAGCTCTTCTTCCGACAAAATCAGACATTCAAACAATGGCAGCTGACCTCCGCCAAGCTTGGTGCCAGGATTTCCAACCCGTCAAAACTGAAGTGCACCAACTCAAAGTGAAGGTACAATCCCTAGAAGAATTCCGAACCTCTGTTACAACTCAGATGCAAGCCCTCCAAGTAGCCACTCAGAACATCTCTCTACATCAAGCAGCTGAAATCGCCCACTTGAATCCATCGGCGAAGCCATGTCCAAGAGACAACAGTATGCGCCCACTCATCCAAATGAGCAGAAGCTGAATGTGCTCCTCTCCGAATTGCTGTTGCTGCAGTCCCTCCCTTTTCAAGTGGTGGACTCTGCACCTTTCAGAGACAGGATGGCTTGTGCCGAGCCGAGGTGGATAGTCCCAAGCCAAGCCGTCAATTCTTTGCAAAGAAGGCAGTACCAGCCCTGCAAAACAGAAGATGGGGCAGTCCTTGATCCTGTCGGTGTGTACCAAAGTGCACGGCGGTGCCGATGTGTGGAGCTGTAACTACGGTCAGGGACAATACATGTCCTGTACAGCCCACTGGGTAAATGTGGTTCCTGCACAGCCACAACAGCAACTTGGACAGGTCACATCATGCCGCTTCTGCCTCCATGCTCTCAGGCTGTTGGTCTTGTGACAGTGTATGACTCCGCCTCCTCATCCTCCATTGTGTCCTCAGCCTACACTGCACGGACAAGTCTCAGCGCCCCTCCAGCATACCATGTGTGCAGGGCACGGCGGTGTCACGCTGTTCACATGGTTTGCCTTGGCGAACGGGGAGGAACTGCTAAAAGTAATTCATCAAGAAATCAAATCATGGCTTACTCCATGAAAACAGGAAATGGGAACCATGGTGACAGATGACGAGAAGAACGTCTTGTCTGCGCTGAGACAAGGAAGCCTGAGCTATGCGCCCTGCATGGCACACGTGTTCAATCTGGTTGTCAAGCAGTTCCTGAAGTGTTCCCGCCCATCTGCAAGACATCCTAACAATGGGAAGGAAACTTTGCATGCACTTCAGCCACTCGTACACCGCAAAGCGCACACTCCTCGAGCTGCAGCATCAGAACGGTATCCCACAACATAGTCTGATTTAAAACATTTCCACACATTGGAATTCCAACCTCCATATGTTGGACCGACTATACGAACAGAGAAAAGCCATCACCGATTTCCTGATGACCCAAGCGGATAGGGCAATTCCCCTGTGTAACTTCAATGTCAACCAGTGGCAGCTCATACGTGACACCTGACGTTTGCTCAGGCCCTTTGAGGAAGCCACATTATTAGTCAGTCGCCAGGATTATGGGATGAACGACGTCATTCCACTGCTTCATTTCCTACAACACGTGTTGGAAATGATGGCTGCTCAGGGCACTGGAGATGTGGCGCCTATATCTTATGGCCACATGAGCCCTGTGGTGGCTGAACTGGAAGAGGAGGAGGAGGGGGAAGGGGACAGTGGAGCACAGGTTAGGTTTCACGAAACGTTTTTTATAGTCATCTGACACGAGAGGAGGAGCAGCCAGAGGAGCTAGAGGGTTATGAGGAAGAGGAGAAAGAGGACCCAGACACACCGTGGCAGTATGCAGTGGAGATGGAGGCAGGGAGTCCCACCGAGTCACTTGCACAAATGGCACAATGCATGCTCACTTGCTTGCGTAGTGACCGCCGAATTGTCACCATTCGGCAGCGGGATGATTCTGGCTCTCCACCTTATTGGATCCTCGCTACCGGCACAAAATGGGGGCTTTTTTTATAGCCACTGAGAGGAAGGAAAAACTGACCTACTACAGAGACATCTTACGTAGTCAGTTGGCCGATGCCTATCTGCGCCATCGTCCATCCTCTCGCAGGTCTGACTCGGGGGGCCCTCTGCACTCACCTTCCACTGCCATGGCTATTATGGAGGGGTGGGGTGGCAGGAGCAGTACCAGCATCAGCAATGCCTTTTTAAATTTTATTTTGAATGTATTAAACGCTAAGTTTTAAAGGGAACCAATCATCAGATTGTACCCTATATAATGCTTGGCAAAGCGTTATATAGGGTAAAATTGTTGTCCTCACCATCCCCGGGGGACGCTCCTGCCCCCAGCGATGGTGAAGATATGAAGTTATAAACTATAGACCACAAGTAAGTATTGAGGATATGCATTAGCTAAAACGCAACTTTTCTTAGGATAAAATATATGGATCCAAATTTTTTTTTCAAATCAAACATAAGGAAAGGTGTGCAAAATAAACATCATCTCCCACCTACACCAACCAAGTATTAATGTGATGCAAATACCTCTAAAAGGTGGAAGGGAACAATGTATGGTCCATTGTAACCGGTGGCGGTAAAAACTTCCCCTGTAAGGCCCTACACTCACATTATTAATTCACTTCTTGGCAAATGTTACTTGCCCTAAAAAGGGCAGGCCCACACAGGAAGATCTCCCTATTTCCACCTACAAACACTGCCATTTCCTAGGGTTTTGAGGTGGAAATAGGGAGAGTTTCCTATGTGGGACCACCCTTTTTAGTAACACTTGTCAAGAAGGGAATTAATAGGGCGAGAGTAGGGCCTTACAGGGGAAGTTTTTACCCCCACCTGCTACAGTGGACAATACATTGTTCCCTTCTAACTTTTTAGAGGAAAGTGTTACTTGTCTGAAAAAGGGCGGCCACACACAGGAACCTCTCCCTATTTCCACCTAAAAACCCTGGGAAATGGCAGTGTTTGTAGGTGGAAATAGGGAGAGGTTCCTGAGTGGGGCCATGCTTTTAGGGCGATTAACACTTGCCAAGAAGGCAATTAGCAGTGCGAGAGTAGGGCCTTATAGGGGAAGTTTTTACCCCCACCGGTTACAATGGACCATACGTTGTTCCCTTCCACCTTTTGAGATCTTTGCATCACATCAATACTTGGTGGTGTAGGTGGCACATAGTGTTTTTTGCACACCTTTCCTTTTGTTAAAAAAAAAAAAAAAAATTGGGAACATATATTTTATCCTAAGAATATTATTAAAAGTTAAGTTTTACGTAATGCATGTCCTCAATACTTACTTGTTCTGTGCACACTAATACTATTACAAAAGAGACCGTTTTCTTCTGACTACCTGCCTCAGCTACTATTCTGATCCTGCCACTTGCCTGATGCCATACATCTGATGCCAAGTTCTCCTTTTTTCACCAATCTTCGTCACCGGGTACTGGTATTACCACCCACCGCCCCACTCTGTCACCGGGTCACTTTCAGGACTCCTGATGCTGCTAATACCACCTCCAGGTTGTCTTATACTGCCACCATATGTTCTCCTCATGCTGATGCCACCTCCAGGCTGTCTCATTCTGCCACCATATGTTCTCATGCTGATGCCAGCTCCAGGCTGTATCAATCTGCCACCACGTTCTCATCATGCTGATGCCAGCTCCAGGATGTCTCATACTGCCACCATATGTTCTCCTCATGCTGATGCCACCTCCAGGCTGTCTCATTCGGCCACCATATGTTCTCAGGCTGATGTCACCTCCAGGCTGTCTCATTCTGCCACCATATGTTCTCCTCATGCTGATGCCAGCTCCAGCCTGTCTCATACTGCTACCATATGTTCTCCTTATGTGGATGCCACCTCCAGGCTGTCTCATTCTGCCACATATGTTCTCCTCATGCTGATGCCAGCTCCAGGCTGTCTCATACCGCCACCATATGTTCTACTCATGCTGATGCCACCTCCAGGCTGTCTCATTCTGCCACCATATGTTCTCCTCATGCTGCCACCAACTTCAGACTGTGTCATTCAGCCACTATATGGTCTCCTTTTGCTGTCCCCAACTCCAGGCTGTGTCATTCAGCCACTATATGGTCTCCTCTTGCTGCGGCTAACTCCTGGCTGGGTCATTCAGCCAATATATGGTCTCCTCATGCTGCCGCCAACTCCAGGCTGTGTCATTCTGCCACTATATGGTCTCCTCTTGCTGCTGATAACTCCAGGCTGTGTCATTCAGCCACTATATGGTCTCTTCATGCTTCTGCCACCTAAAGGCTGTTTAATTCAGCCACTTTATGGTCTCCTCTTGCTGCTGCCATCTCCAGGCTGTGTCATTATGCCAGATTATGGTCTCCTCATGCTGCTGCCCCCTCCAGGCTGTGTCACTGTGCCGCCATGTGGTCTCATCATGCTGCTGGCATTTTAAATAAAACTTTTTAGGTTCATCTATTTGAAATCTTCAATTTTAATGTTAAAAGATATCTTTAATCTTTTCAATTGTGGGGCCCAATGGTCTCATCATTCAGCCACTATATGGTCTGCTCATGCTGCCGCGACCTCCACGCTGTGTCATTCTGCCGCCATATGGTCTCCTCATACTGATGCCACCTCCAGGCTCTGTCATTTTGATATTTTGCGACAGTGATTCTAATAACAATGCCTCTAATCTGCATGTCATACTGAATAACAGTATTATTTCACTAACACAGCACACTCCCTATGCGTGTTACGGCAAGGCAAAGTGTTCTACACCCCTATTGAGGCTCTCTGTATCCCAGAAATAGTCATTTTTAATAGCATTTTGCCACGAATAAATTCGGACAGAACCAAATTTTTTCGGAAAATTCGGCGAATCGTCCGAATCAAATTTTTTAAAAATTAGCTTATCTCTAGTTGTCGGCATGTGCAAGTCTCAGCCAAACTTCAGTGAATGGCCGTGATTATTGATTTGCATCACATAACGTAACGGCTGGTGTAATCACATGCCAGGTTCATGATGCACTTTCAGCGTGCTGGCAGTTATAAGGCCAGCGATTATGAAGTATGGATGACATGCAGGATGCTGGAAGTGATGTCCTGAAGAATGTGCATCCTCCCCAACTGTTGAGCATGATGTGTGTAACTATGGTATGTAGATATACTACACTGAGAGAACATATCCCACAACACCCCCTGAGTTAGTCGCTTGGACGCAACGTAATGCATGGGGTTTCTGAGTGCCCCCCTCCACTCAATACTTTACTCCTCACCTGAGAACAAATAACAGCTCAGTTTGTGGAAATAGGCACTTAATATGGTGGCAAAAGGAGACTTGAGGTACTGCACTCACAGGGTGGAAGTGGTGGGGGGGAGGGTTGCATTGGAAAAGGGAAAGGGTGGAGGGAGGAGGAGAGAGAACATTTTTTGATACTCTTCTACAATAAAGCTTATTACATGTAATTCATTCAGTGTTTTCTCCTTCTTTTGCTAGTTAGGTCTGCCGTATTATGCTGGGGCAGAAACCTTTTGATATAAATTAGGTTGAGCCTCCCCTTTTTTAGTGTTACAAGTGATGAGGACAAGACAGAGAATGTGCTGCCTGTGGACGAAGCCTGACTGCTAAACAGATGAGAGGGATCTAAAGAAGCAGCAGCAAGGTTTTCTTCACATTGTGGGGCATCTTGACTGTCCCATGTGGCCTTGTGATGCCGCTCCATGTGCCTACTTATAGAGATGTAGTCTCTATACTCGTAGCCTTGCAACAGCTTACTTTGTTTGCAGAGACTGCACAGTGCCACATTTCCTGCATCTGGTAAGGTAGAAAAGACTTTCCACACCACAGAATACCAGATACTACCATTCTTCTGAAAGTTTTTCTTCTCAAGCCTACTGATGCAGCAGTGTCACTGACACCTGAGCTAATCAGTCCAGCAGACCTACATCTGGTACCTTTGACAAATGTTGTGGCCCTACCTCGGCTACACTCCTCTTTGGTGAGAGTATCATCAACATTTGTCACCTTCTCCTCACCAGGTTCCCACATCCTGTCCAACACATTAACATTAAACTTCTCCTTATTGGCTCTGTCAGTCCTCTTTTGATGGCTGATCATGTGATCCTTGTTCCCCCTCATCATATCTACCATAATGCCATACAGTATCCCCATCATACCTACTACTAGTCCCACTAGTGCTATGCTTGGCCACTGCTCCCAACTCCACCACCTCTGCAACACACACCAAAGGCTGACTGCCCTCAAACAACTCCTTATGGCTAATGCTATCCTTCTGCTAAGCACTAGGGAGGAAGCAAAGAAAAATGATGGAGCAAACCATCACGGAAAGACATTTTCTACACATAAATGTAACTGTAGATTATGGGGAATAGATTGACACCTGGCCTAATGTCATATCAGCAGAATCTTCCTCCTGCTGAGACCTTGAACAAGTCAATCAGTCCCCAACGGCCATACTATCCTCCAAAACCACACAACCCCTGGAAGAAAGGGGTTGCTGCTGCTGCTGCTGCTACTACTACCACCAGGCACCTTGCTGTTATCTGTACTGGTGCTGGTACTGCCACTAACATGCTTACTGGAAAAGGACATGACAGGGGTTTTCTTTCCTCTATCCCATTCTTGTCCAACAATTCCTTTTACCGTGTTTTTTTTTTTTTTACTGATAAAGATTTGGAGATTATTTGTATGTTTTTGGGGTGATTTGTCATTTAAAGAAACTGCCAGTCAACTCTCAACACTTTTAATGAATTGTGGCAGAAAAATTACTGCATGCAGTAATTTTTCCGCCACGATGTCCCGTCACTATATAACGTCCGTAAGGAATTACGGGCATATAAGGGAGCAAACGGGCAGTTACAAAACTCCATAGGCTGCAATGCGATTTAGTCGCGGCCGTCAGGGGTTTTGTCACGGACGGTTTTCCCCGATATAGTGACGGAACTTCTGACGGAAGTTCCTAAACGGAACAATAATATAGTGTGAAAGGAGCCTTAGTCATGGCAACCGGATTACCTGGCAGCATCACCACCATCAGCCACCCTTTCACCATGATGCCATCATCTGACCCCCCCCCCATCGTCCCCTGATTATTAGGGCGGGAAACGCGCTGGGACACTTTTGATTTTCCATACTTTGGGTTAAGCAAAGTACCACAGGCCATATTTCAAATACTGTGACTACTTACAGGACTAAAAGAGAAAATGCATTGAATTGATACAGACCACTAGGTATTTATATGTGTAAATGTTGAAATGCAAATAACCAGATAAATAAAGGTGGGGATATAAATAGTTAATAATCAATGTGGATAGTAAATATAATTGTAGGCTAGTTGTATAGATAATATAATGGTATTTATTAGGTAAAATTTATTACACAGAATAGTCCAAGCAGGGCCCTTGCTATGGACTTGCTGATTAGGTACAACATATTTAAATGTAAAATCAAATAACATAAAATTGGATAGAAAGCATATAAAAAGGTCGATATAGCAGCTACCTATTGATGTATTTATAGTATAGTGTTTCGGAATAAATGCATCAATAGGTGGCTGCTATATGGACCTTTTTATAAGCTTTCTATCCGATTTTATGTTATTTGATTTTATATTTAAATATATTGTATTTAATCAGCTAGTCCAAAGCAAGGGCCCTGCTTGGACTATTCTGTGTAATTAATTTTACCTAATAAATACCATTATATTATCTATACAACTAGCCAAAATTATATTTACTATCCACATTGATTATTAACTAATTTATATCCCCACCTTTATTTATCTGGTTATTTGCATTTCAACATTTACACATATATATATATATATATACCTAGAGTTCTGTATCAATTCAATGCATTTTCTCTTTTATCTCTTTTGACACGTGGGGTTACGTGTAACACAGAAACCTTGGTATATATTGAACATTGCGTGAGCCCCCCAACCCTTTTTTATATACTTACAGGACTATCTTTATTGTCTATGCACATGTATGTGTGCACTTGTACCTATGTGTTTATTGTGATGACTTATAGGTCTCACCATTGTTGGATCATTTATGTGCATACTTGTTAATACACCACTGGGGTAATATCTATGTGCCTAGTGCATATAGATATATATTTTATGCAGTCTTTTCAGTGCTATTAAGCCAAGTAATATCACTGCTATTGACCAGGGTGTCTATATATCAGCATGCATTTATATCCTACTGCCCATACGTGTACGTGTATGTCTGCATTTGTATCCATATGTTTACTGTGATGATTTACAGGTTCCATTATCATTGGTCCATACACATGCATCTTATACTGTTCTTGTAGTGTTTATATGCTGAATATATTATTTTAGTCTATCAGTATATACTTACATTCTCTATATCGTTTTTTCAGTAGTAGAGAGCTAAATAATATCATTTGCTGCAGACTAATCTTTATATACTAGTACAACGACGTACGTTGTCATCCATCCATTCTGTGGACATATACAGTTAGACCCCATTTTGTATATACAGTACAGACCAAAAGTTTGGGCACACCATCTCATTCAAAGAGTTTTCTTTATTTTCATGACTATGAAAATTGTAGATTCACACTGAAGGCATCAAAACTATGAATTAACACATGTGGAATTATAGACATAACAAAAAAGTGTGAAACAACTGAAAATATGTCATATTCTGGGTTCTTCAAAGTAGCCACCTTTTGATTTGATTACTGCTTTGCACACTGGCATGTAGAGTCCATCCGTTCATCTTTTCTGCGTCGCACAAAGACACGGTGGTTGGAACCAAAGATATCAAATTTGGACTCATCAGAACAAAGCACAGATTTCCACTGGTCTAATGTCCGTCCCTTGTGTTCTTTAGCCAAAACAAGTCTCTTCTGCTTGTTGCCTGTCCTTAGCAGTGGTTTCCTAGCAGATATTCTAACATGAAGGCCTGATTCAGTCTCCTCTTAACAGTTGTTCTAGAGATGTGTCTGCTGCTAGAACTCTGTGTGGCATTGACCTAGTCTCTAATCTGAGCTGCTGTTAACCTGCGATTTCTGAGGCTGGTGACTCGGATGAACTTATCCTCAGTAGCAGAGGTGACTCTTCGTCTTCCTTTCCTCTGGCGGTCTGCATGTGAGCCAGTTTCTTTGTAGCTCTTGATGGTTTTTGTGACTGCACTTGGGGACACTTCCCACCTAGAATATGACATATTTTCAGTTGTATCCCACTTTTTTGTTATGTCTATAATTCCACATGTGTTAATTCATAGTTTTGATGCCTTCAGTGTGAATCTACAATTTTCATAGTCATGAAAATAAAGAAAACTCTTTGAATGAGAAGGTGTGTCCAAACTTTTGGTCTGTACTGTACAATAAGTGAGTGACATGTATACGGTACTATCATTCCAGCTTTCTCACTTGATGCATCCAGAGTAACTATTGAGAAAATAGGTCAATTTTTCCTTCTCCTATCCCATTTACTTAGACAGTTATAGCAGATGGGGTGAAGAATACTCCCAAAAATTGGTGTCTGCTGTGGCGCTCTCCTCCAGGAGGTCTGTGTCTTGATTTGGGCAAATAACCAACCAAATATGGACTTTAAAAAATAAAAAAAATATTTATTCAAAGCATGCAGGTGAAACAACGAGTTTCGAAGGGCTGGACCCCATCTTCGTCAGGTTTCCTGATTAAAAGTTGAAAATAACGTGCCTTTTATAGTCGACAAGCCCGCGAAAACCATGTTTAAATATTACATAACATAAGATCCATACAATACAAAGTAAAAAAGTTCATAAAAGTGGGAGAAAATTCTTCTGTGTTCCTTAGTATGATATAAACTCTTTTTTTACAATGTTCGCAACTTATACCAATAGAAGTCTGTGTGTTACTGGATTGCGGTATTCACCGCAGTGATTCATTTTGTCAGACTTCCTATCAGCACATCCTGTTAGGGGCACGCTCTGGCTACACATGGTGATCATATATTCTTAAACAGATGGGAGTTGGGTCACATAGATGATGGGAGAGTGTTTTGCGGGAGTGAAATGTTCAGAATGGCTGAAGTGGTGGGAGAAAAAGCTTGTACCTACAGAGCTTCACAAATTACATATAATTGTCAGTAGCGGTACCAGTATAAAATTGAAAGTAAATTTAAATTTAGTTTCTTTTAAGATACTTTACCCCCCTGGTGTAGTGAACAGGGAAAATGTTCCGGCTTCACTTGGCTGAGCAGGTCCTGCCGCAGCAGATCACGGTCATCAAGTCCAACTCCCTATTTCAAGATCATGTAGTGGTATACAAGAGGTATATAGATGACCTGTTCCTCCTATGGCGCGGCCCCCCTGACAAAATTACACTATTAGTTACTGCAATAAATGAAAATAATTGGGGTTTAACTTTCACCCCCTCCTTTTTCACAGAATCAATAGAATTTTTGGATTTAAGGATCACTCACCAAGACAGCAAATTCAATACGTCAACCTTCTTTAAGAAGGTTGATTCTAACAATTATAACCCTTTTTCTGTTTTGTTTTTTCTTTTCTTTTTTAAACCTTTTATTTTAACCTCAATATAATTACAGATGAGAACAGCAAAAAAAAAACACGAAAATGACATCCTTACTACACTTAAATCTTTCAGAAAAACATTATTTATGATTTTCACTCCTTTCCCCTTGACCTACCCATTACAATATTTACCTTTTACTTGCGTCCCGCAGCCCCTCCTCCATCTGTCTCCCTCCCCCTCCCACCTATCTCCGTTCCCTTTTCTAATACCAAGCATGTGCTCCAAAAAGTAACAACCCTTCTCCTAAAGGAGGGAAAGGTCCACCAACAATATATGGAGTAGGGGAGATCATATCTAGGGGGGAGAGAGAAGAAAGAAAAAAAAATATTATAGAAAATAAAAAAATAAATACAAATAAATTATTATTTTTCCCTTTTTCCCTTTCTTTTCAGACATTTATTCATACATAAGACCTCTTTATTTATTTTTCTTTTTTCTTTCTTTTAGTGTTCCGTTTGTATTTCCCTTATTTCCCCAACTTGCCAGCACTAGACTGCACCTTTCTCAGGCCTAGGTCTCTGACTGACTACACCCCCACCTTCCAGGGTGGTTTTTAACTCACCCTAGTCTGTCGAGGTAGCGGGGAACCAAAGGGTTTTGGAATTGTTCGGTTAACTGATTCAGCACTTTCTTTATTTTCGTTGCCTTTTTCTCTCATTATTCACTTCTCTCTCTTCTAACATCCTAAACAAAACAAAAAGGGAGAAAAAAGAATAGGATTTTTCTCTTCTTAATTCTTCTCCTTTTATCCTTCTTTCCTCTTCCCTATTCCTCCCTTCTCTTTTCTAACCCCCCTCCTCCCTCAGCAAAAAATCAAAAGGACATATATAGACTAGTTGTTTAATCGATAACTCTTCTACCACCTCTTCTCCCTCCACTATAAACAGAGCGGTATCAGACAGGCTGCGGGACCCAAGCATTACAATTGTCTCTTATTAATAAAAAAATTGTGTCACCCTGTGATTTCTGTTACATATTGCTCTCTTGGCCCACCCCAACTATTTTCCCACTCTATTGCACTTATTACACCTAATTAATTCTCCCACTGTCGTTGACTATTATGAACCGCACTATCATCCTGTACCCTCCTTAATTCTTTATACATTTTAGATGTCACTTTTTTACTAATCTCTTTCTCCATCATCTCTTTCATTAATGGTTCTTCTTTTACCACAAACAACTTTTTTATTTATTTTACTCACCGCCTGTTTTAATTGGAAATATTGATACCCCTGATTCTCAGGGATTCCATATTCCCTACTTATACTATGAAATGCCCTTAACTCGTTTCCCTCAAATATTTGTGCCACAAATCTTATATTATACTTATACCAGAATTCTTTTGTTTGACTTTTAGTGATTTCCTAAAATTTTATTATCAAATAAAGGTGTATATCGTGTCACCCCTTTCTGTGAAACAACTTTCTTGACTACCTCCCACAATTGCTATGCCAATTCTATTAGGGTTCCCCCATTCTTTCTACAGTGTCTAACAACCCACCTTCTAACCACTCCCATATATTTTCACACATTTTACCCCTACTACTCATCACTTTCTTCAAATAGTCCATTTCCTTTCATCTAATTATATGAGATAGTTGTGCGGCCAAAAAATAGGATCTAAAATCCGGAACTGCCAATCCTCCGCTGTTCTCATCTTTCATTAAGTGCTGCAACTTAATTCTCGGTTTTCTCCCCTTCCAGACAAGGTCTCTCAATAGGGACTCTATTTGTTTGAAAAATCTTACTCCAAACCAAATTGGGCTATTTAACAGAACGTACTGTAATTGAGGCAGAATTTTTATTAAGCTAATTCTATCGGCCATATTTAATGGAAGTCCACACCAGATTTTAAATTTGGCCCCTATTTTCTGCAACAAAGGATCAAGATTCAATTGTACATATTTTTTAACATCTTTGGAGACTGCAATACCCAAATATTGAAAAGATTCATGTTCTTCCAAAACCTTTAACTTACTATGCTCTATTTTTCCCTTCAATGGGAGAAGTATAGTTTTTTCCCAATTAACTTGAAGCCTGACAGCTTGCCAACATTTTCCACTCGTTATTAACCTGTCCAATATATCCTCTGTATTGGCGACATACATTAGAATATTGTCAGCAAACAATGATATGTTATCCTCTCTCCCCCGACATCCAAACCCCTCCATCTCCTCCATCTTCCTGATCTTTATTGCCAAGGGAGAAGATGTAGGGGGAGAGAGGGCAGCCCTGCCTTGTTCCTCTAGTGAGTGGGAAGCACTCTGTTTCCTCATCATTTACTAGAATCACCGCCATTGGCTTTTGATAGAGAATTCTCATCCATCTTATAAATCTCTTACCTAGGCCGAAGGCTTCTAATACTTTCCACAAGTAGGGCCACTCCACCCTGTCAAACGCCTTGACAGTGTCAAGTCTCCTTATGTTATCTGCCATACTAAACCCCTGTCTAAATCCGCACTGGTCCTTATCTATCAAACCCGAAATCACTCGGGCCAGTCTGTTTGCCAACAGCCTGGCCAGAATCTTCATGTCTGTATTTAACAGCAAAATCAGTCTGTATGTCTGTATGACCCTGGTTCCACTGCATCTTTACCTGGTTTCAAAATCAAAATGATTACGGCTTTATTCATAGACTCTGGCAGTTCACCACCTCTAAATATTTCATTAAATGATACCACCAATTTCGGACCAGTATCTTTCCAAATATCTTATATAACTCGAACGGGAATCCATCTGGGCCCACTGCCTTAGCTTTCGGGGCCTACCTTATTATTGTTCTTATCTCATCTTTACTAATTTCCGCTCCTAACCCCTCCATCATCTCCTTTGTTACTTTTGGCTGACCACATTCTGTTATAAATTTCTCAATTGTAGGAATATCTACCTCTCCTTGTATCTTATACAACTCCCTATAATATTGCAAAAAGATCTCTGCAATTTCATTTTGCTAATTTCTTATTACTCCTTGGCTGTCTCTTATTGCTTTTATTACTACTTTGGTTGTGTTATCCTCAATCATTTTTGCCAGAAACTTCCCTGGTCTGCCCCTCTCACAATATCTCTGTCTATATACTCTATTCATAATTTTAACTGCTTGGTTGCTAATAAAATCCTCATAGTCCTTTGTCGCCTTTATCCACCTCTCTTTGTCTTCTAGTGCTCTTGAACATCTATATTCCCCCTCTGCAACTTCTATCTGTATAGATCCAAAGAAAGGGCAAAATAATACCAATATATTTTGAGTCGAGTGTGTTAGTAACTAACAAGAGATCCTATATACACACTTGAATATCAATTCCATATGTTAATAATAAACTTTATTGAGAACATCATTAGATAAAAACAATAAAAAAGGACAGTATAGCCAGACAAAAATGGAGTTGGTAAGGTAGGTAATATATCATAAATTAGCATAAATGCAAAACATGACATAGTTATTCCTATCTAAAGAGTAGGGCCACCAGTACAACAAAAATTATAAGTTACACATATCAGTTATGTAAAAATTGCACAGATAACAATTTTTTTTATCTTAATGAGGGGACAGCCTCGGGTAATGTGGTCTGGGACGCAGCAAAGGCTTATATAAGTGGATTAAAGGGGTTATCCAGGAAAAAACTTTTTTTTATATATCAACTGGCTCCAGAAAGTTAATCAGATTTGTAGATTACTTCTATTAAAAAAATCTTAATCCTTTCAGTACTTATGAGCTTCTGAAGTTAAGGTTGTTCTTTTCTGTCTAAGTGCTCTCTGATGACATGTGTCTCGGGAACCGCCCAGTTTAGAAGAGGTTTGGGGATGTGCTTCTAAACTGGGCGGTTCCCGAGACACGTGTCCTCAGAGAGCACTTAGGGAAGCCAAACGGCGAAACGACGTTGGGGTGCTGGTGTTGTGTGGGTAGGTACACTGTCTATGTCTCCTAGCTTGTGCTCTGTGAGTGGGGAAGCTTCATGGTAATGCTGCTTTTTGTGCTCAAGACGGGCGGGCATTGATTGTTATCCCGCAGTTCTTTTGAGCTCTTATTTGCACACTATTATTCGCCTTTACCCTTCTTCCTGACCACTCGCTGGAGGCCATCTATTCAGTGACCTCCTTACTTAGGTATTGTTATCTGTGCAATTTTTACATGACTGATATGTGTAACTTATAATTTTTGTTGTACTGGTGGCCCTACTCTTTAGATAGGAATAACTATGTCATGTTTTGCATTTATGCATTTATGCTAATTTATGATATATTACCTACCTTACCAACTCCATTTTTGTCTGGCTATACTGTCCTTTTTAATTGTTTTTATCTAATGATGTTCTCAATAAAGTTTATTATTAACGTATGGAATTGATGTTCAAGTGTGTATATAGGATCTCTTTTAACTTCTATCTGTACTTTCATTGCCTCCTCATTTTCTCTTGCCCTCTTCTTTATCCTTGCCATTCTTTCCATCATTAAAGGGGTTATCCATGAAAAAACTTTTTTTTTTATATATCAACTGGCTCCAGAAAGTTAAACAGATTTGTAAATTATAGCGAACTACAGGTTCAGAAACCGGCACTGCTGTATATGCGGCAATTACAAAGCTAACAGGTGGATATCAGAAGCTACAACTGTTCCATATGGTGCTCAGTCCAGATAAAGCAAGCATATCCAATAATCCAGGTAGTAAGAAAAGAGGACGGCACTCACCCAGGATTGCAGCTTCAAACGTTATTTATTCTGTGAACACAGTGGCGGTGTCGGACAGGTGAGAGGACAGGAATGCCGAGGGCCTCAGCATGCAGGTAACAGCTGTGTCGTACTTCCGTACTTCCTACTGATGGTCTGACGAAGTACGGAAGTACGACACAGCTGTTATCTGCACGCTGAGGCCCTCGGCGTTCCTGTCCTCTCACCTGTCCGACACCGCCACTGTGTTCACAGAATAAATAACGTTTGAAGCTACAATCCTGGGTGAGTGCCATCCTCTTTTCTTATTACCTAGATTTGTAAATTACTTCTAATAAAAAATCTTATTCCTTTCAGTAGTTATGAGCTTCTGAAGTTAAGGTTGTTCTTTTCTGTCTAAGTGCTCTCTGAGGACACGTGTCTCGGAAACCGCCCAGTTTAGAACCACATCCCCAAACCTCTTCTAAACTGGGCGGTTCCCGAGACACATGTCATCAGAGAGCACTTAGACAGAAAAGAACAACCTTAACTTCAGAAGCTCATAAGTACTGAAAGGATTAATATTTTTTTTAATAGAAGTAATCTACAAATCTGATTTCTTTCTGGAGCCAGTTGATATATAAAAAAAAGTTTTTCCTGGATAAACCCTTTAATCCACTTATATAAGCCTTTGCTGCGTCCCAGAACACATTACCCGAGGCTGTCCCCTCATTAAGATAAAAAAAATTCTGAGAAATTTCCCACTATGTATGGTTCTTCCCCCATATCTCTAACCAGTATGGACTTACACATAGTCCTCTTCCGTGTTTTCTCTTGTTACTATACAATTTTATCAGCATTGGTGAGTGGTCTGAGACGCTTCTAGGCTAATATTTAACTTCTTTCACTCCCCTTAGCATATCCTGCGATCCTATTGTCATATCTATTCTAGACAAAGTTTGTTTAGATTTATTTAAGCATGAGTATAATTTTTTTTCTGGGTTTTGGATCCTCCATAAATCCTTCCACCCCATTTCATCTAAAAATTTCCCCAGCCCCGAATTAGATATTTTTCCCTTTATTAATTTTTTTCTCCATCTATCCAAATAATCTAGAATCACTGTATTATAATCACCCATAATTAGTACTGGGATATTCCCCATATCTTTAAAAAATTTACATAGGCTCAACAGAACTGAAAAATTTAAAGGGGGTGGAATATAAATGAAGGCCCAATCATTTTTTCCCTCCCATTCTATCATCAAGAACACATACCTTCCTTCCCTATCAATTCTATTCTCTAACACTTCCATCTGTTTCCCTTTATGTATCATCACACTTACCCCCCTTGAATAATTAGAGTACATTGAGTGGTATGATTGAGCTATTCATTTACGGTTTAACATCATAATTTTTTCCTTATTTAAGTGGGTCTCTAAAAGGCAGACCACCCCAGGCAGATGTTTTGCTATTACCCTGAACACTGCAGCTCTCTTTCTGATAATCATCTAACGTTCCATACCAATATATTTACCATCTAACTTTTGGCTTTTTGTACAAGGAAAAAAAAAAAGAAAAACGCTAGTGCCAACCCCCCCCCCCCCCCCCCACATGGTTCACTCTCCCCTTACCTCTCTACTGAGCCAAACCTCCACCTGACCACGCCATACTTAAAACAATTGCATAAGAAAAAAAATATTATTAAAGGGGTACTCCGGTGCTTAGACATCTTATCCCCTATCCAAAGGATAGGGGATAAGATGCCTGACCGCGGGAGTCCCGCCGCTGGGGACCCCCGTGATCTTGCACGCGGCACCCTGTTTGTAATCAGTCCCCGGAGCGTGTTCGCTCTGGGTCTGTTTACGGGCGACCACAGGGCCGACGGCGTGTGACAGCTATAACGCCCCCTCCCATAGGCTTGCATTGAGGAGCGGAGCATGACGTCACACGGGGACGGAGGCGTGACGTCACACGCCGTCGGCCCTGTGGTCGCACGTAATCAGACCCGGAGCGAACAGGCTCCGGGGACTGATTACAAACAGGGTGCCGCGTGCAAGATCATGGGGGTCCCCAGCGGCGGGACTCCAGCGGTCAGGCATCTTATCCCCTATCCTTTGAATAGGGGATAAGATGTCTAAGCACCGGAGTACCCCTTTAAAGGGACAACTATTTAATCGCTTCGTTATCCAGCCACTCCGTTGCATCTGCTGGTGTCGTAAAAAAAAGTGTTTGATTCTTGTACTCTGTTCTCAATTTGGCCGGGAATATCAATGAATATTTTATTTCCTCCACTCTTAATGTTTTTTTAACCTGTAAAAAATTCATCCTTGCTTGCTGCGTTTTTTTTGAAAAATCCGAGAATATTCCCACCTTACTACCTTCAAACAATGTCTCTGTATTCCTTCTCGCCCTTCTTATAATGTAATCCCTATCTGCTGAGGATACCAATTTTATCAGCATAGCTCGGGGCCTAGCTCCCGGTGGAGGGGAATGAAAAGGAACTATGTGCGCTCTCTCTTTTACCATTGTCTCCAGCAAGCCCCCTCCTCCAAAAGTTTCTCTCAACCACTTTTCCATATATCTATTACAATCCTCTCCTTCTGCCTTTTCTGGGATGCCAAAGACTCTAATATTCGAAAGCCTACTTCTATCCTCCAAATCCCTAACCTTGTCCGTCATCTGTTGGCAAACTCTTTTTAACTTAACTGATTTTTTAGCCTTCTCTTCTACCTTGCCTACTCTTTGCTCGACTTCTCCCATTCTTTCTGCCATTTTCTTAATATCATCCCTTATCAGAGATATATCTACCTTTACTTCTCCTAAATTCCCCTGGACCTCGATTAGGGATTCATTAGCCCTCTGCACCCCTTCCAAAATTTTATTCAAGATTTCCGAAGATTCCCTTCCTGGACCCTCATAATCTACCTCCTCCTCTGGATCAAATCTATTCTCTTGATGTTTTTTTTTTGACTGCTGGAGACAAAAATTTCTCCATTACCCCTCCAACCGCTCCCTCACCTTTCTCTTTCTCTCTTACTTTAATTCCTATACCAGATCTCTTAGCACCATCCTCCTTTCCATCTTTCCCTACATTTCTGCATCCCATCATAGCTTTATCAAAAATTATTGAAGATGTAATATCCTTAATTTACATATATATATTTACAATCTGCAACTATTATACACAGGTCCCAGTGAAAAAAACAATTTAGAACTTTGCAATTTTATAACCACTTAGAACTATACAGTCCACAGCAGATTTAGAACAATTTAGAACTATGCAGTCCCAAGCAAATTTAAAGCCAGTCGAGCAGATCCAGCGCAGTTTTAACCTCAGGCCAGATCTCTTCCCAATATAACAGCATGTCTGGACCAATATTTTGCTGCTTCTCAGACCTGCAGACCAACCCAAAACACCCAAAAGGACCTCCCAATCCAGTGGATAAACTCCCATAACATTTAGTGCCTCTTAGCAAACTAATTAATGGCCCAGGTCTGACCTTGTCTTCAGTGTTAGCAGTTCACACCAATGTCATCCTCCTGGCTTCACACCTCTCGCTTGCCTGGATGCCCCAGCCACTGCTCACACTCAACAGTTCCCCCTCCTGCTTACTTGCTACCACAGTCTTCCTCCTGCAGCTCCATTCCCTGGTCCCAGCGCTTCAAAACCTCCGCTCTCCGGCGTCCTCAGCTCCCGGCACCACATCCACACTGTCAGCGATCCTTTCCCGACATTAATCCTCAGACAACAGAGGACTTAGCTTCCCGCACATGCCGACACCCCGGGGGACTCAGCTCTGCATCCCGGCTATCGCAGCATTCTCACAGGTGGAGGTGAGCGGCGTGCTTGTGTGCGTCCGCTCACATGCTCCTCCTCCCAGCTCCCAGTTATATACCTTTTGCAAGTGGACACTACAAAAAGTGGAAACAGAATATCCCATTTGGGCAATTCAAAAGGGTTAGAAAGAACTGTACAAATTAGTCCACTTTTTTGAACAATCGAATACCCTAAATTCTCGGTTCATGGCAAAGGGATATCCAAAAGACCTGGTAAATAAATCTTATGAAAAAACATATATACTCACCCAGGATGACTGCCTGGATAAACTTGATTCAGAATCATTCATCCTAGAGAAAAAAAGAAAAATTGTTAAAGGAGATAAATACAAATGTAACTCCATCACTATGTATTCAGCAGGTCAGCTAAATATTAGGAAAATTCTTAAAAAACATTCGCAGATACTGTTATCCGACCCTTATTTGACCAACATCCAACCAAAAAATCCTGGCCTAACTTTCGGACGGGCCCCCACCATCAAAGGAATGATTGCCCCAAGCAATTTGAAATACCACCATCCACCCCCAAAGGATCTTTCAAAAAAGGGGAATCCTGGAGTCTTCAAATGTGAAAAATCAAGGTGTTTGTGTTGTAAAACAATAAATCATGGAAGCAAAACCTTTTCCAGTACACATTCGGGGGAATCTTTCCCTATTTAACTGCATCTCACTTGCCAAACTGATTTTGTCATCTATCTTATAGAATGCCACTGCAAAAAACAATATATTGGACGGACCACACAACCCTTATGCAACATGGCCTATCTAGGCATTTTACCTTGGCACATGATGGAGAAGCTGCAACATTTTTCATCACACCGCTGGAACATATTCCACTGGAAAATAAAAATAGATTCCAGACTTTGTCTCGCAAAGAAATGTTCTGGATTTACAGCCTCCAGACATTGTAGCCTTTTGGACTAAAATAAGCTGTGGAACTTATATGCTAACACTCTCACTTTTAAAAATGTGTCAGTGCATAATTCACTCCCATTCCCTTCCCCTGATTCCCCTCTTTTTCCCCCTACCTCCCTTCCTCCCCTCCCATGTCATTTACCTGTCCATAACAGTCCCCATTACATTGGGACATCTTTGTTGTCCAAATAATAATTACATCTGTACAACATGCTGTTGTGAGTCCCTCCAAAAACGCTTCCCATATCTGTTGAATATAAGTACCCATGTTCATTCGTCCAATGCAAAGTAACACTATACTGACACATACTAACAAATGCTACACTTTAATCTGCCCAATACAATAAAATAGACCTCTTGTTAAAAAGACATTCATATCACCATAATATAAAATTGTTTGCCATCTCTCTAGCCTTTCCCACCTGCGGGTTCATTTTTTGAAGCACTGTAGGACCAATATTTTCTGCCCACCATTTAAGTAGCTTGCTCTATGCTGCCTTGGCTGCTTGTCTGCGACTTTAACTATTACTAAAATGTTTAGTGTCAAAAGATATATTTATAGAGAGCAATAGCGTACTGTACGCACTGTAGCGTATTTTTCTGCCCTTATAAGTGCATACCACACACCTACATCTAAGTAGTGTACTATTTTGTACCCGTTAATCTGTCAAAGGCCTAGATAATGTGAAAGGACAGACAATGGTACACACCTGCTGCTGTTCTAGACAAATACTGTTTTAAGCGTAGCGAAGCGTATTGTACTCCCCTCATATACGCATTAAGTATGTCAGGCAGAGAAGTTCCAGGACGTGCACAGAGAAGTGCCAGAGGCCTAAATTCCTCAGACAGAGGTTGCAGCAGACTAGGGGCGAGTGGCAGCAGGAATCGCAGCGAGAGGCCTGAGCTCCTGGTATCATTTAGCGGTCGTGTCTCGACCAGCAAACCATCTGCCATCATCGATTGGTTAACACGGTCATCCACTTCATCACAAGTGGCATCTGATACCCCCAGTCAACAGTCGGTGGGTTCCTCAGACACAACACTCAGTTGGCATGTCCCGGGAGCAGTCTTTGTCCTCCGATTGCCTCTGTCCTATGCTGTTCCCTCCCCTAAAGAAGTATCTTATGCTGTGGGTTCAGCTCCACTATTCAGTGAGGGCGATCTAATAGAGGACAGTCAGCAGCTACTACCCAGCCTAGAAGTGGAGGAGACATCTGCCGCTTCCCCCACTAGGTGGGCAAGCAGTGATGAGGAGAGTGACGTGGGAGGCGGTGTTGCCAGCGTTCAGGGTCCTGAAGCAGACATTGTTGAGGAACCTGAGGAGGACATCAGTGACGTGCAGACACTTGTTGGTGATGATGAAGCCAATCGCAATTTGTTTGGTGTAGAAGGAGCTTCATCATCATCATCAGGAGAAGAGAGGTGCAGGTTGCCCGTGAGGCAGCAGCTGAGCCAGCAAGGTGGTAGTATGGTTGGCAGTAAGCATGGTGGCAAAATTGGAAATTCTGGAGCCAAACGTTCCCGGGGGAGACCACCTGCTTCGCGGCAGCCTACCTTCCCGGGAGGTAGTAGAACAGGGGTTCCTGGAGACGGCGGCAGTAGCAGTCAATTAGTGCAGACTGTTGGTGGGAAAATCAGCTACTCGGCGGTGTGGCAGTTTTTCATCAAGCATCCGGTGGAGGTTCACATAGCCACATGAAAGATTTGTCGGCAGAAGGTGAAGCGTGGCCAAGGTCCCAATGTTGGCACCACTGCACTGCGTCAACATATGCTTCGCCACCATAAAGCGGTCTGGGAGAACCGTGGCTCCAATGTAGTGGTCCAGCCTGCTGCATTGCCCAGTGGCTCGCCATTCCCTCTATCAGCCAGCCAAGGCTCAACCACCTCAGCCGAAGGGAGCTGTGTGTCATATCCTCCTGCTCCTCCTACTTTTAGTCAATCATTCCGCCAACAATCCATCGGCAAAGCCATGTCCAAGATACAAAAGTATGGCTGACTCATCCAATGGTGTGAAAAATCCCCTCCCCCAATAAAGTTTAAAATCAAACTTTTTCCCAGTTTAATACATAAAAGTGTAAAAAAAACAATAGATAATAAACATATTTGGTATCGTTGCGTGCGTAAATGTCCGAACTATAAAAATATAATGTTAATGACCCCCAACGGCGAACGGCGTAAACATAAAAAAAAAGTCAAATTTTTTTATAAAAAGCGATCAAAAAGTCACATATACGCAAATCTGAAACAAAACAAACTACAGATCATGGCGCAAAAAATGAGCCCTCACACATCCCTGAATATGGAAAAATAAGAAAGTTATAGGTGGTCAAAATAGGTCAATTTTAAACATACTGATTTTGTAAAAAAAAAAAAAAGTTAGAGATTTTTTAAAAGCAGTAGAATAATAGAAATGTATGTAACCATGGGTATCATTTTAATCGGATTGACCCAGAGAATAAAGAAAACGTGTATTTTTTACCGTAAATTGTACAGCACGAAAAGCAAAACCCCCCAAATTTGCTAAATTATGATATTCGTTTAAATTTCCTAACACAAATTTTTTTTTTTTTTTTGGGGGGGGGGGGGTTTACCATACATTTTAGGGTAAAATGAGTGATGTCATTACAAAGTACAACTGGTCACACAAAAAACAAGCCCTCATATGGGTCTGGGAATGGAAATATAAAAGAGATATGAATTTTAGAGGGCGAACACTACGCAAACATTTAATTGGCTGCGTCCTTAAAGGGGTATTCCAGGCAAAAACTTTTTTTTATATTTCAACTGGCTCCAGAAAGTTAAACAGATCTGTAAATTACTTCTATTAGAAAATCTTAATCCTTCCAATAGTTATTAGCTTCTGTAGTTTTCTGTCTAACTGCTCAATGATGATGTCACGTCCCGGGACGTGAGTCATCAGAGAGCAGTTAGACAGAAAACAGCAACTCAACTTCAGAAGCTAATAACTATTGGAAGGTTTAAGATTTTTTAATAGAAGTAATTTACAAATCTGTTTAACTTTCCGGAGCCAGTTGACATATAAAAAAAAGTTTTGGCCTGGAATACCCCTTTAAGATGAAAATGGGCTGAGTCCTTAAGGGTTAATATATATAATGGAACTTATATCTTTTCCATCAGTTGAGTCGGTTTAGGGCTGGAACAATTAATCAATTAATCAGCAACTAATCGATTATGAAAATAGTTGTCAACTATTTTCATAATCGAGTAATTGGTCAGCCAATTTCTAAAGATCAATATCACTGAACATCACTGTATGTATATATGCAACTGTGGTCCTTGGCAGCTTAATTAGTGAAGAGGGGGCAAAGCACAAACAATCTTCTGCTTCTTGCAGCTATTGTAAGTCCCCAGTTATGTTAAAGGGGTACTCCGCCCGGAAAACATTTTTTTAAAATCAATTGATGCCAGAAAGTTAAAGGGGTATTCCAGGATTTTTTTTTATTTGACTATGCTATAGGGGCTGTAAAGTTAGTGTAGTTCATAATATAGTGTATGTACCTGTGTGTGATGGTTTCCTCACAATTCTGTGATTTTCACTCCAATATTTATTTTTATCAGCATAGAAAATGACTCAGATTTTTCCCAGCTTGCAATGCGGCCAAGACCTGACTCACTAGTCAGCTGATGACAGGGAGCCTGTCTGCTTCAATGGGTGTAGGGATCAATCTGCAACTAATGCAACAGCTGTAGGCACTCTGATTGAAAACCACAGGTCTTTTGATGGATGCAGCTCATTTATGTTTCAATGGGTGGGGTGGCTGATGTGTGGGAGGGAGGAAAATGGAATTGTGGGATTTGTAGTCAAAAAAAGAAAAGTCAAACAGGAAATACAAGTTCACAAAAAGCTATCTCACAACATAGCCATTTAGCCCCAATACAAGCGCATATCCTTCTTAAGCATGTCCATTACTGCCTGCCAGGTACGTACTAAAATCACCTTATGGCGGATAAACCCTTTAAACAGATTTGTAAATTACTTCTATTTAAAAATCTTAACCATTCCAGTACTTAGCAGCTGCTGTATGCTCAACAGGAAGTTCTTTTCTTTTTGGATTTCTTTTCTGTCTGACCACAGTGCTCTTTGCTCCACCTCTGTCCATTTTGGGAACTGTCCAGAGTAGGAGCAAATCCCCATAACAAACCTATCCTGCTCTGGACAGTTCCTGACATGGACAGAGGTGTCAGCAGAGAGTGCTGTGGTCAGGCAGTAAGGAAATTTAAAAAGAAAAGAACTTCCTCTGTAATATACAGCAGCTGATACGTATTGGAAGGATCAAGATTTTGAAATAAAAGTGATTTACAAATCTGTTTAACTTTCTGGCATCAGTTGATTTAAACAGAAATGTTTTCCGGCAGAGTACCCCTTTAAAGGCCAGACTCACAATAGTTGCAGAGAGAAGATGCAGAAAGTGAAAGATTATGTGTGTTGACCCCCTCTTCACTATAGAGGCTGCTGGGGGAACATAGGATGGACAACCAGGGAATGTGCTGCCCCTCCTATCTGGCACAGGTGAGAAACAGGGAGGGGGTATACCCTTATAAGGAAGAAAAAAAAAATATATATATATATATATATATATTTTTTTTTTTTAAAGAATTATTATACATAGTTAAATATAATTTAAAAAAAAATACTCCTTTCATTCTCTGCAAGGCTCAGCATCTTTCCGACCCCACAAACCCTCTCTTAACACACAATGCATCCTTTAACTTACACACACACACACACACACACACACAGAAGACCTTCAGTCCAAACCACCCCCCCCCCCCCCCATTAATGCCATCCTTAAAGGGGTTATCGGGGGCGTGGCCTGGGTAAGGAGCCTGCTGCAAGCATGTAGCTGAGCTCCTGTGACTGAGAATTCCTAAAAGCGTCACAAAACTGGCATTTTAACTCGGATTCACTCCAAATTTGTTCTGGGGACCCAGGATCAGCTCAGGACCTTTCCTGCCAACTTTGGGCTACATTGACTGAATAATAAAAGCAAGCACTGCAGACCGACCCAGGCTGAGGGCTCAGGCATAGCTCCTAAGAACAGGAGCTGTGAGACACCAGCACTACATTGACAGAGGAGAAAGTAAGGGAGCAGCTGAGGAAAAGAAGCACAGCAAACACAGGAGACCAACTTAAGAACTGTGAGTTTACCTATATTCTTCCTGTACTATACCTGTTGAGTGCTTTGCTGCACAGTGGTGTTCTTCTGCGGGAGCCATTTTACCTAGGGAGCTCCAGGCACGTGTGAGATAGTGCTGAAGCACCACACAGCACTCCGTCTACTGAGATCAGAGGCAGTGTCTCTCACACACAACACGGAGCTGTTCTGCCTGCCAGCAGAGTAGATAACAACAACTCCACTAAGTGCCTCCATTAACCTCTGAACCCTCCTGTGATCTCCCACCTCACTACAGCTGGTTACACTGAACAGATAACAGTACAGCTGACATTAACCAGCTCCATTCAGACCTCCTTTACAGCCACCATTTGTTTATCTAAGAAGCATATACACAGCAGCTCCCTTCCTCCCTGCAGCGTGAGTCTGCTCTATTTCCAGTTATTCATGATATAATAACTACTGCCTATATATAACGAATCCCCTGCACATTACAGTATTTCTGCAAGAGACTGTCATACTTTTAAGATATTCGCAAACAGCTCAATTCAAGCACTACCCTTACCCAACTAAAAGACAAACTACCTGAGAATACTGTTCTGTGGAAATCTCACCTGTCGTGCGGTTGTTCCATAATTGCATTACACAGAACAACCAATAACTCTTGCAGACAATTTAATGCATTTCTGCTTCTGCATAAGTCTCCTGTAAAAGCATATAGGATTACTATCTATTCAAGTCATTTCCAAGCACGCTTAAACTCACTGTAAATTATACAAGTCAACACACTCTACTGGTGTCTAAAGAGCAGTGTTACTTTAAAAAATTTAATATATTGCGAGACATTCTACCTTCTACAATTGTATGACAGAGAACTAGGAATAATACTTACCTTCGACTTAATACCAACAGTGAGCATTTCAAGTCTGAAAACAGCTGCAGTCCCCTGGAAAGTGACCACCACAATTTAACATTTATTCTATCTCAAAGTTAAGCAAAAACGTACTGCTTTATTAAACACAAATAACACCGGGAATCTTCCCTATTCTGATTCTATCAAGTCTTTTCTACCATTCCTCTGCTAAATTAAACAAGAAATATGTCAAATACAAGAAACGCAAAGAAAATTGAAGCTTCCAAAAAAATGGAACAAATAGAACAAGACGGAGTATTCCAAACCACTTCATACAAAAAAAGAAACTCCACTAACAGATACGGCAACAAATCCCAACCTTCAAGATATCTCAACACACCACTATCACAGAGGATAAGAGTTACTCACATTGAACAGCCTGAAGATACAAACCTTCCTCTGTCAAACAGATACTCTCCACTACAAGAAAATGAAAATTCGTCAATTACCTCTTCCCCATCGCGGAGTCCAGAAAAACAAAAACAAAAGTTTTCCTCCCAAGAAAACTTATCTGAAAACATCCATTTAGATACAGAACCGGACGACCAATTACAAAACATGCCAGCATCTTCGGACACTGCCACAGAAGTAAAAAATATGCTGCTGTTGCTAAGACGTCAGATCCAGAAAGATACAAAATCCACAATGGCAGAAATAAATAAAAATGTAGAAGCCTTAGGAGAAAGGGTTGATCACACCGAAAAGAAAATGGGAGAATGTGTGGCAGCCCATAACAAACTAGCAGACGCCCAAGATCTACTTTGCGATGAAGTAGAATCCCTGAGAGCCAAACTCATCGACTTAGAAGACAGAAACAGACGAAATAACCTAAAGTTCAGAGGAGTTCCAGAAAGTATCTCAAGCCCTGAAATAGTCCCATACCTACAAAAGATGTTCAAATGTTTGGTTCCAGAATGCTCAGATATTGAGCTCACCATAGACAGGGCACATCGATTGCCCAAACCAAAAAACCTACCTGATTCAGTCCCAAGAGATGTAATAGCGAGACTATTATTTTTTCAAACAAAGGAGAAAATCCTGACAGCAAACAGGAAAGCGGGTTCCCTTCCAGACCAATACAAGGGAATATCGATATTCATAGACTTATCACCATCTACCTTAGCGGCAAGAAGAAATTTCACCCCTGTAACTACAGCTTTGAGAAAAAATGGCTTCAAATACAGATGGGGATTCCCGACTAAAATCATTGTGATGAGAAACGGCATCAATCATATCCTCACCTGTCCCATCAAAGCCAAAGAGACATTGGAACAATGGAACATAACGGTTGAGCCCTTCCCATTCCCACCACTGAAAGAAAACCAATCCCTGGAACGAACTGTAACACCAACTTGAACCATCTATCCGAGGTGGTGATGCTCTGTTGATTATCTATTCTAGGAAGTCACTACCCATGTCAAATTTATTTTCTCTCTGGATGCAAGCTCACCCCAACTTGCACATGTTAAATCAGCTCTGTATTGTTATCTATTTTTTCATTCTAGTTATCACATTCTATTGGTTTAATAATAACTACTGTATTTATGTTGTTCACACTCTATTTTCTCCATACTTATTTAGGACATTATGGTATGATGTCTACATACTGTGGTCCGAGGTGCTCAGCCGTCTACAACTGAAATGCTACACTCCACGTTCCCTAAGGTATTATCTACTACTCAGAACCTCCTCTACGCAAATCATTTTCTTACACAGATAGATGACGCTTAAATTTTATAGCCATAATGTTAGGGGCCTAAATTCACATAAACGTAGAACTTTCCTATGGAACGACATTAAGGAATCTAATGCAGATATTATTTGTATACAAGAAACACACATTAGGGATCAAGATAGCAACAAATTTAAATATAAGCATTTTCCAAATATATTCATGTCCTGTGCTCCGACGAAGAAAGCTGGTTCCATGATTTTGGTTAGAGACACTGTGACATTCCATAAGAAACAAATAGAAACAGATCCACTAGGACGCTTTATTATCGTATCCTGCACAATCAATAATAAGGACTACACAATTGCATCAGGCCAGATAAGGTTCTTAAATAAACTAATGAAAAAAATAAATAAGATTAAACAAGGAAAACTAATTATATGCGGTGACCTAAACTTAACAAACGACTTTAAACTAGACTCTAATTCTCAGAGTTCAAGAAAAGTTCTAACACTCAACAAATGGTTATTCACTGAAGGTCTATTCGACATTTGGAGATGTAAACACGGAATTGAGAGGGATTACACATTCTACTCTCAGACACACAAGTCTTACTCGAGAATAGATTATTTTCTAACTACAATTCATACAATCTCTGATGTTGAATTATGCACTATTGGCAATATAACGTGGGCCGATCATGCCCCTTTGTCCTTAACTATCTCCACACCTGATTTTCCAAAGAATAAATTTATTTGGAGGAATAATTCTTACATTATGAACCTACCAGAGGTCAAAAACAGACTCTATAAAAACTTAACTGAATACTTTAAGCTTAATGTAAACTCCACTACGAAGTGCTCAACCCTCTGGAATGCACATAAAGCTTATGCAAGAGGGCTATTAATCCAAGAGACTGCTAGATACAATAGAAACACGAAAGAAAACATCAAAAAAGTTCTCCAATCCATAGCAACCCTAGAATCCCAAGATAAATCGAACCACTCTCAGAACTTGGATATAAACACAAAACTAAAAGCAGTTAGGATAAAATTAGCTGAGTTATTGTCCGCAAAGTTTGATAAACAGATTAAAAGACTTAAATACAATTATTATTGTAATTACAATAAAGCATCTTCATTGATGGCCATGAGAGTGAAGGGTATCAACACTAAAGCTAGAATCCCCCACCTGATTAACCCACAGACAAAAGAAAAAATACAAAACCCACAAAGTATAGCAGATTCCTTTAGTAAGTATTATGAATCCTTATATAACTTATCAAATGACCCCTTAACAACACAACCAGACCCTGACAAAATAGACCTCTTTTTGAAAAAATGCAACCTCCCTCAACTACCACAGAATTGCATTACAGAACTAAACAACCCTATCTCTCCAAAAGAAATATCAGAAGCCATTACCTCCATGAAACTAAATAAATCCCCTGGGCCAGATGGTTTTACGTCAGAATATTACAAAACGTTTGAGTCCATACTTCTCCCCTATTTGGAACAATTCTTCAATGAATCAAAATTGAATGGACATTTCCCTAACGAATCTTTAGAGGCGACTATAGTGACTCTTCCGAAACCAGGGAAAGATCCGTCATGGCCATCTAATTTTAGACCCATATCCTTACTAAATAATGATGTGAAAATTTATGCTAGGATATTAGCTAATAGAATTTCGCTAGTCCTGTCCCACATTATACACGATGACCAAGTAGGATTTATGATTAATAGACAAGCAAATGATGGAGTCAGGAAAATAATTGATTTAATTCACTGGTCAAACAAAAATAAACATCCATCCATATATTTATCATTAGATGCAGAGAAAGCTTTCGATAGGATCCACTGGACTTATGCGTCTAAAGCAATGAAATCATTCGGCTTTCCTGATGAAATTATAAAATCCGTCTTTGCCCTATACAGCAACCCGAGCGCCTCAGTCCTGGTCAATGGCATTCTTTCAGTCCCTTTTCAGATAACAAATGGAACTAGGCAAGGTTGCCCCCTATCTCCATTATTATTCCTTATCTCATTAGAACCATTAGCAAAAATGATAAGAGACAATCTTTCCATCAAAGGCATCCCTATATCTAAAGAAAGCCAGAAAATAGGATTATTCGCAGATGACATAATCTTATCTCTATCTGAACCTCTCACTTCTCTCCCGATAGTACAAAATATTCTACACAGATTCGGCGAACTCACATATTACAAAGTCAATGAACCTAAATCTAATATTTTAAGCATTCATATTGACCCACCCACCAAGGAGCAATTAATGAGACGCTTCTTATACCAATGGGACCCACCGAAAATGAAATATTTAGGCATAATCTTAAACAAAAACATTTCGTGCATGGTGAAAACAAATTTCTCCACCCTAAAGTCAGATCTCCAATCCTCTCTAGATAAATATACGAAAGGTGAATGGAGTTGGATGGGTCGTTCCATCATATACAAAATGTTTATTATGCCCAGGGTTTTATATGTTATGCGATCCCTTCCAGTTTACGTGCCAGCCAACATACTAAACAGTCTTAATAAACAAATGACATCATTTATATGGGGTCAGTCTAAACCCAGAGTCTCCCTAGTGGCATTACAAAAATCTTTTAAACATGGAGGAATGGGACTACCCAATTATCATGCCTATTATAAATCTATTATTATCAGGCAATCCCTGGAATGGCTAATACCCCTAGAACAACAGAAACCATGGGTTAAGCTTGAATCAAATATTACTAAAATAGAGAACTGGAGCACTACCCTATTAAATAAATCACGCTTCCAATTACTTAATAGACCTGGAATTCCCCCAACCCTCTCAATAGCGGGAAAAGTGTGGAGTTCGAGTATTATAAACATTGACAAAATTGAGGGTACCATGGACTCCCCGATACCACTCCAATCTCTCCAGCTCTTTCTCCCTAAACTGAACATTCTACATTGGGAGGATCTGGGCATTAAATACATCTCTGATGTACTTAGGAACAACAAAATGCTATCATTTGATGAATTACAGTCAAACTACAAAATACCCGAATCCGATAAAAAATATTACAACATTCTACAGAAGCACTTGCAAAAATTCCCTGAATCCTATTCTTCGCTCCCAAAAAGCCTCCATACTTGGTTCCTTGATCCTGTAAAGGAGAAAGAAAAGGGACTTAAAAACTTTTATTCCTATTTTAATGAAGACAAATGGTTAAACAAAAATTCGGGGATGGTACGATGGGAATTCGACTTGGGACAATCCTTCTCTGAATCTAAATGGCTGAATACATCCTTAAAGATAAAAAAAGCAACAGTATGTGCTAATTTATGGGAACATCATTGCAAGTTTGTCAATAGATGGTACTACACACCTAAAAAATTATCTTTGATTTTTCCTCACCTGTCGCCACTATGTTGGAGGGATTGTGGGGAACAAGGCTCCCTAAAACATATCTTCCTCACTTGTCCGGCCATAGTTACCTTTGTTTCAGAAGTAAAAAGTATGATTTTGAAATTGATCCCTCATTGCTCACAACCTAAAGATGAATTACTTCTATTACTTCTGGGTCTGGAAGATCTCCCAAAAAACATACAAACTCCGATTGTACACATATGTTTGTCATATAAAATGTTACTAGCCTCCAAATGGAAATCAAAAGAGATTCCACACATTAACGAATTAATAAATACACTGCTATCTCATTATAACTATGAGCTAATATTTTTTGGTCAAAAGGGAAAAAGAGATGAGTGTACAGCCTCATGGGAATCCTGGATTAAGCTTTATAAACCCCCATAGACCCTTACTATCTAAACTAAGTTATGATACAATTTAGCTTACTACACACAAAAGAGCGGTTCTTCGAGTGTATAAGACGGCTGACCCTTGTGACACCTCGATTCTGAATTCTACCAAATACCAGACAACTGCCTGATTCAGCAATTTTGATTGATTTTGTAGAAGTTATGGAGACTCACTATTTTATTGTTTTATTGTTTTCCTTCTTATTGTTATTTTCTTGCTCTCAAATTTCAATTAAGGTCCCTTTGGACCTGATAGATCCTTTGTGAATATGCATGACACTGTTTGGATGAACAATTATGCTCCACCGGTCAAGGTTGTTATGCATGTTCATATGTAAACTCTGACACATCTGATGTCATAATATGTTATATGTTACATTTCTTATGTTTATAAAATTCAATAAAAACATTGTGAAACTTAAAGGGGTTATCCAGCATAAGGTGATTTTAGTACGTACCTGGCAGACAGTAATGGACATGCTTAGGAAGGATCTGTGCTTGTCTTGGGCTAAATGGCTATGCTGCGAGATTACCAGAACACTGTGGCTAGCTTTCTGTGAGCTTGTATTTCCTGTTTTCAGTTTTCTTGTTTGCCTACAGATCTCATGATACCATTTTCCTCCCTCCCACACATCAGCCACCCTACCCATTGAAACATAAATGAGCTGCCGACCTGTGATTTTCAATCAGGAATCCTTCAGCTGTTGCATTACTTGCAGATTGATCTCTCCACCCATTGAAGCAGACAGGCTCCCTGTCATCAGCTGACTAGTGAGTCAGGTCTCGACCGCATTGCACGCTGGGAAATATCTGAGACAGCAGTCATATTGTATGCTGATAAAAATAAATATTGGGATGAAAATCACATAAGAATTGTGAGAAAACCGTCACACACAGGTACAGACACTATATTATGAACTACACTAACTTTACAGCCCCTGTAGCATAGTCAAATGAAAGAAAAATCCTGGAATACCCCTTTAATCTAACTCACAAATTATCTCCACTATGGTTATTTTTATCTGATTAGTCGATTAATTAAAACAATAATTGGCATACTAATCAATTATGAAAATAATAGTCGCAGCACTAAGTAAGTTTGAGGATTTTCCATAGATACTTGAAGATGGCTTGTGAAAATGCTATTCAGTCACAAGGGTGTGGAAATTTAATAAAAAACTACTTGTCCAAGTGACTAAAATGAGCAAAATTTACTTGTCCTTCATGACGATCCACTTGTCCTGGTATACAAAATAATTTTAACCAAAATAGTCTGTAAAAAAGGTCTTTATTAGTTTATTTCGTTTTTGCACTCTCTTTTTTCCCTCCTCGCCCTATAATAGCCATAACTCCTATTTTTCCATCTACAGACTCATATAAGGGCTTGTTTTTTGCGGGACCGATTGTCCTTTGTAAGGACACCTTTTATTTTTCTATAACATGCTCCAACACAAAGAAAAAAAATATTTGTGAGGTGAAATTGTAACTTTGTTTTTTTTTTTTTTACTCCAATCACCTTGTGGTCTGACTAAGGCCCCTTTCATACTGCCGTTACTCCCCATCGAGAACGGCCGTCAAAGTCTCTTTTTTCTTTCTGACTTTAGCGGCTGTTCTGATGACGGGAAGCAACGTGCAACAAAGGGTCCCGGCGGCTCCCATTTACTATTATGGGGGCTGCCGGGTGCAGTTATGAATAGCGGGAGAAAAATACGGCACAAGCAGAAATTTTTATCCCGCTATTGTGCCCAGCCCTCCCAACGGCCGCGTACTAACGGCAGTGTGAAAGAAGCCTTACATGGTATTTTTATACTTTAGATCGGCCTAATTACAGGAATTTTGTTTAGTTTCCATCATGTTTCACTATTTAAAATTCAAAACTTTATAAAAAATATTTCCCTTAAATTGTCATTTTCTGACCCCTATAACATTTTTATTTTTCTGCATACTGGGCTGTATGAGGGCTAAATTTTTGTGCCGTAATCTGCTGTTTTTATCGGTACAATTTTGGTGTGAATCAGACTTTTTGATTGCTTTTTACTTTCTTTTTTCTGGATATGATGTTTTAAAAAACACAATTCTGTGGTTTGGTATTTTTTCATGGTAACGACATTGACCGTAAAGGATATGTTATATTTTAATAGTTGGGACAATTACGCACACGTCAATACCAAATACGTTTATTTTTATTATGTTTATTCTAGCCCACTCCCCAATCCCTGACTACTGACGTACCCGCCCTAGGCGACGGTTCCGTAACAAGGGTGACAGTCCCTCCCTAGACAAGTGAGGGGAGTCAACTGTTAAAATAATAACATACAATAATACAGACACAGGTCAAAGTACAGTAGGGAGCTTACAGACTAACAGAAGCAAAATAACAAACACACACACAGTAAGTCAAATTCCACTATTCGCGTCAAAACCAGGAGTTGTCAAAGTACAAAAACGCTAATACCAGAAGAAGAGTCCGAGAGCTGAGCCAAAGGGTCAAAATGCTAGATATATAAGAAACAGTATAAATCTAGCTAGGAGTACAAACTGAGCTCTATGGCAGGCAAAGACTGGAAGTAGACTGCCAGCTTATATGGAGCCAGAACAGGTGCTCCAATCAAGGTCCGCTGAAGAGTCCAGACAGCCGGGCGTAACCCAGCAACAAAAAACAACAAAGAACCTATCAGAACCTTTTAACCCTATACGTTCTGACAGTTTACATGTTTTTTGCATGGAAAATGGGAGGGGGGGAGGTGATGTGAATTTTTAATATGGAACGGGTTAATGTGTGTTTCCTGAACTTTTATTAAACTTTTTTTTTTTTACACTTTATTAGCACCTTAGGGGACTTTTAGGAGGAATAATTAGTATTTTAAGAGAATAATTCCTCATACAGATTAATGCAGTTCTATTGCACTCCATTGATCTGTGTAATATGTGCTCATTTGGTTGAGCCTGCTCCAGGAAGGCTCAAACAAAAACAGGTCCACGGCCACCGGGGAAGGACAGGAAAGCCCTCTGGCTACCTCCACAGTGGATCACAACCATCTGCTCCCCGTGATTGCACTGCGGGGGGACGATCCACCCCACTGGCCCACCTGGTATAGTTAAAAGGTCCCTTTAGATGCTGGTCTAAAGGGTTAATAGCCGTCCGTGGCAATTGCCACATGCCGGGCTATTAGCGGTGGCCCCCAGCTACTTAAATCAGCTGGGGGCCACTGGGTATGGAGCTGGAGTCAGGAGCCCCCTCCATACACCCTGAGTGCCGCTGGGTTGTATGGCAAAAATCTAAACTTATGGAATGTTCACAAGGCAGAAATGACATGTGGAAATCTGCAGGGATATACTGCATAGATATTCAGCTGAACCTGAGTAGCATTCAATTCAATGGGATTCTGCTGCACTGTTCACACACAGGAATTCCCGCAGCAGAATGCCATCATCTTGCGGTGTAACAATATATGTTCTGATGTCTAAGGGTACAGAAAAGAAGTAAACTACAAATCTATTGTAATACAGGCTAAACCATAAAACTGTAAAAATGTTGACAAGCAAACATAGATTTTAAGGACTATGTAGTATAATAGTGGCTAGACAGTCGAGGCATGTTACTACATTGTGTAATTTTAGAAATACCATCCAGCACTATTTTATTAATGTATATGTTTTCTCTAGCACTTCTGCTGTAGGAAACAGATCAAGCCTGTGAAGTGACTTGATATACATCATATAGGAATATCATAGAAGAGGAATAGAAGAAAAAAAATAGAAGAGACTGGTTAAAGAGATACCAATGACTACTTCTGTGCTGATTTTTATTGCATTAGTTTGGTCTTTGGTGTCATTTTCCTGCTGGAAGACCCATGATCTCGGACACAAACTCAGCTTTCTGACACTGGGCTGTACAGTGCGACCCAAAATCCGTGGGTAATCCTCAGATTTCATGATGCCTTGCACACATTCAAAGCACCCAGTGCCAGAGGGAGCAAAACAACCACAAAACATCATTGAACCTCCACCATATTTAACTGTAGGTACTGTGTTCTTTTCTTTGTAGGCCTCATTCCATTTTCAGTAAACAGTAGAATGATGTGCTTTACCAAAAAGCTCTATCTTGGTCTCATCTGTCCACAAGGCATTGTCCCATAAGGATTTTGGCTTACTCAAATTAATTTTTGCAAAATGTAGTCTTGCTTTTTTATGTCTCTGTGTCAGCAGTGGGGTCCTCCTGGGTCTCCTGCCATAACATTTCATTTCATTTAAATGTTGACGGATAGTTCGCGCTACACCAAAAAAGAAAAAGAAATACGCAATATAATGCACACCCACAGTAGCTATAGTCCAAAGAATATCTTTATTGCACATAAGTATTACAAAACACAGACAATACAATTAAAACCAATTAAAAAAGGCCCAAATGGCCACTGCACAAACAAGGGGGGGGGGGACCCCCTAACAAAGAAGGGGGGAACCCCACCCAGGGCACCTGCCTCCACAAATAAACAGGTTGTTAGCCTATCATATAACAAGAATGTTAGGTCAATACAGTCCTGTCCCCACACCATTAATAATATGTATACCACCTGAGTATCCTTCATATATAGCACAGGGGACTAGCAGTGGAGGACAATAGATGGAGGAGTAGTACGGAAGGTGCCCCCCTAGAGACCCCACGCGTTCCGTTGCCCGTCAGCAACTTCCTCAGGGGTGTTGTGCCTCCTTGATTAAGTTTCTGCCATATATACCAAACATAATTAACCTAATTGTGGTGAAGGAGTTACCTGTTTGTCCATTGTGTCCCGTCTCCGGGCATTAACCCGCTTGTACTTCCGGGTACAGAGAAGGTTACATCCGCTCCATGATCCACATCCGCTCTGTCAATCTCTCACAGCTGCGTCCCACACACAAATCACTCGCGCATGCGCAGAGTATATTCCATATCCACGGCTAAGAGTCTCTCATCTGCGATCACTGCGCCTGCGCGTCTCCACTCATACACAATCATCGCAGCACATTAGTCACACAGCACAAACCTCATATCGCATTCATACGCATGCGCACCACCACTCATATCCCCACAATCTATTCACACCAATCTACCACACGATGGAGTTCCCTTTCACCACGCATGTGCATCTCAGTTACCATCCCCATAATTCACACAAATATATTAATCTCTGCACAAGGCATCTTTTTTATCCTTTTTAGGAATCGCATCTTATTGCCGTTTTATGCATATATGGGGATGTAATTTTACATAGTTCAAACACTGTTTTAGCTCCATACAGCAAAATACATGAAGTAGCATACTCAAGGATCCCTGCATCTACTCATGACCGTATCCTCCTATATTCTTATGATACAGACGGGTATCAAACAATAACATTCATCTTAATACTCTAATACCTTATTTAACCCTTTAGTACATCAATACCATATTTATCATATAGCTCATACATCTCAAGACAATGTTTATAACATGTCGTGTTATAAAAAGTGCGCTCATCCAATAATTCATACCCCTAAGGGTGATATTTATAACATATCATAAATGAAACTATAACGCACTTATGAACTCAATAGCACATATTATACCCTTGGGTCATAGACCTGTAAACTTTACTCGTGAACCTTATATACAAAGGCCCAGGTGGGTATCAAAGCATAGCTGTCATCTTAATACTCCAATATCTTATTTAGCCCTTTTGTACATCAATACCATATTTATCATATAGCTCATACATCTCAAAACAGTGTTTATAACATATATTATAAAGAGTGCGCTCATCAAATAACTGCGCTCATCTAATAACTCATACCCCTTAGGGTGATAATTATAATATGTCACAAGTAGAACTATAACATACTTATAAACTAATAACACATATTACACCCTTGGGTCATAGACCTGTTCCCCTTTATCGTGAACCTTACACCACTCACATGCATCTTATCATAAAAACTTATACATATATTGGGCTCATATATACCTTTTATATCCCCCTTAAACCATCTGAAAACCACATGTATTACACATCTTATACCATTAGTCCCAAAGTATACATACTATATCACCTATTGGTACATCACCACATATTCTGTATTATTACTAAAGCAGTGGAGCCTATATCACTTAGTATGTAGAGCACGGCACTGTATTGTCATATCAATTAAACTAACATGTCCATTATTTGCCTAATACGTGACCTACACATTTTTTTGTATATATACCAACCTCATAATATTACACCTACACATATTGACACAATAATTTAAATAGGTCTACCCTGTTAGAGCTTATTAAGTAGCTCACACTAGAACACCTCATTATAATTCATACGGCCCCCAAAATTATCCACAATAAATGTGCTATGGAAGAACGTGCTATAAAGAAATATATATATATATATATATATATATATATATATATATATATACATATATATAAATAAACACATGCACTTAGATCCAAGATATAGTGACCCACTTCTTTCAACATAAGCCTATACATTTTTCAGATCATCACTCTCAGATGATCTGTATCCACATACTCAAAATCTTACCCCAATCTCTCACATATCTACACCATACTTCATACTGCTCTCTACATCCTTCACTTTCCATGCACGCACCAGAAAGTTATTTGTATATAGTCACCCTGTACCCCTAACTATTGGACTCCAGGTAACTCCTTCGAACAAATCTATGATTGTTATATTTTATTAGATTCATTTTACTTTAGTACATCTGTTTAACCATCATATTACATCTGTTTAACCATAATATTACTACATTAACGATCTAGCGTCTGCATCACACTGGTTCGTAAACATCTTTCCATATCCATGGGGAAATCTCCCCAAGCCCCTATCTAGAGGGGCATTCAGTCCAGAGATGTAGTTTTAGAGGATATACAAATCAAAGTCCCCCATTGTTGGAGGATATACATATCAGATTCTCCCATTGGAGAGGCACCGTGAGGAAGGAACATACAGAGTCCAAATCCGATCAGTCGTGCCCCAATAGTCCTCCATGTTTAATTTTCCATGAGGAGAGACGAAGAAAGAAGAAATTTGCTCGATCGAGGCGGATGTAACCTTCTCTGTACCCGGAAGTACAAGCGTGTTAATGCCCGGAGACGGGACACAATGGACAAACAGGTAACTCCTTCACCACAATTAGGTTAATTATGTTTGGTATATATGGCAGAAACTTAATCAAGGAGGCACAACACCCCTGAGGAAGTTGCTGACGGGCAACGGAAGACGTGGGGTCTCTAGGGGGGCACCTGCCGTACTACTCCTCCATCTATTGTCCTCCACTGCTAGTCCCCTGTGCTATATATGAAGGATACTCAGGTGGTATACATATTATTAGTGTTGTGGGGACAGGACTGTATTGACCTAACATTCTTGTTATATGATAGGCTAACAACCTGTTTATTTGTGGAGGCAGGTGCCCTGGCCATTTGGGCCTTTTTTAATTGGTTTTAATTGTATTGTCTGCGTTTTGTAATACTTATGTGAAATAAAGATATTCTTTGGACTATAGCTACTGTGTGTGTGCATTATATTGCGTATTTCTTTTTCTTTTTTGGTGTAGTAATTGTTGTTTGGTACGCTTAATAGCACCCCTTTCTATATGATGCTGAGCCCGCCTGTCTCTTATATGGATAGTTCGCGCTGACACTGATGCCCCCTGAGCCTGCTGGACAGCTTGAATATCTTTGGAACTTGTTTGGGGCTGCTTATCCTCCATCTGGACTATCCTGCATTGACATCTTTCATCAATTTTTCTCTCTCTTCTGTCCACACCCAGGGAGATTAGCTACAGTGACATGGGTTGCAAATTTCTTGATAATCCTGCGCACTGTGGACAAAGGCAAATCTAGATCTCTGGAGATGGACTTGTAACCTTGAGATTGTTGATATTTTTCCACAAGTTTGGTTCTCTAGTCTTCAGACAGTTCTATTCTCCTCTTTCTGTTGTCCATGCTTAGTGTGGCACACACAGTCACACAATGCAAAGACTAAGTGAACTACTCTCCTTTTTATCTGCTTTCAGGTGTGTCTTTTATATTGCCCACACCTGTTACTTGCCCCAGGTGAGTTTAAAAGAGCATCACATGCTTGAAACAATCTTATTTTTCCACAATTTGGAAAGGGTGCCAATAATTTTGTCCAGCCCATTTTTGGAGTTTGGTGTAACATTATGCCCAATTAGCTTTTTTTCCTCCGATTTTTGTTTAGTTCCAATAGACACAAAGGAAATAAACATGTGTATAGCAAAACATGTGTTTCTGCAATCCTTTTCTGTGAGAAATACTTAATTTTCTTGAAAACTTTCAGGGATGCCAACATTTACGGCCATGACTGTATATATACGGATATATATATATATATATATATATATATATATATATATATACAGTATAAAAGGGGCAAGTATTCTCCTTAGGGAGGAGCACCGCTTCTGGCATAGAACGGAGATTGAAAAAGGCCATTAGCACTCCACAGGCTTTCTGTGTAAGGAATATGCAAAGCAGCTCATCACACCATCTTCTCAGGTAGCATGCCCTAAGATCAGCTCTGGCTCCAGGTACGAAGTCTCAGAAACTTATTGGGATTAATACCAAGCCAGAATTCTACCAAGAAGGGAAGACGATCCATCTGCAGACAGCTGCTTCGGGGTGCTTGCCCCTCGTCAGTACAGAGCAGGGTGTTCTGGCTTGGCTGAGGTGAGAGGCCTATGACTAGCTAAAAGGGGCAAGAATTCTCCTTAGGGAGGAACACTACATTTGGAGTAGAACAGAGATTCAAAAAAGCCTAGCTAAAGGGGCAAGTATTCTCCTTAGGAAGGAGCACCGCTTCCGGTGTAGAACGGAGATTCAAAAAGGCCTGTGCTGTGCTCTGTACTGACGAGGGGCAAGCACGCCGAAACAGCTGTCTGCAGATGGGTCTTCTTCTCTTCTGGGGAGAATTCTGGCTTGGCATAAATCCCAATCAGTTTATGAGACTTTGTAACTGGAGCCAGAGCTGATCTTAAGGCATGCTACCTGAGAAGGTGGTGTGATGAGCTGCTTTGCATATTCCTTACCCAGAAAGCCAGCGGAGTGCTAATGGACTTTTTAGCTAGTCACAGGCCTCTCACCTCAGCCAAGCAAGAACACCCTGCTCTGTACTGATGAGGGGCAAGCACCCCGAAACAGCTGTCTGCAGATGGGTCTTCTTCCCTTCTGGGGAGAATTCTGGCTTGGCATGAATCCCAATCAGTTTCTGAGACTTTGTAACTGGAGCCAGAGCTGATCTTAGGACATGCTACCTGAGAAGGTGCTGTGATGAGCTGCTTTGCATACTATCTACAGTATATATATATATATATATATATATATATATATATATATATGTAGATGCAGAATCAAAAAATTTAGCAGTATCTTGTAATACCTTTTTATTTGACTAATAGAATTTTGCAGAGGCAAGCTTTGGGGATTCCTCCCTTTATCATGTCAAAAGCAAATCTAAACTGACAAGCAGAAGACACACAGGTTACATCTCACAAATATGCAGGGGTTAAGACAATACATTTGGAGAATTCACACTAAGTTGGGCCATAAATTGTCCAGCTATATGAACATTAACTACATAGATAAGGATGAGAAAAAGGGGGAGGGAGGGGAGGAGCAGGGGATAAACTGTAATTAAGAAGGACAAAGTGAGATACAAAAGAGAAGATAATCCAGCACAGGTTATGAGAAGTTTTGATAACGCAATAAGAAGCTCAAATCCCCCTTTTTCTCATCCTTTTCTATGTAGTCTATGTTCCTATAGCCGGACAATTTATGGCCCAACTTAGTGTGAATTCTCCACATCTATTGTCTGGGACCCCCCTGCGATCTCCCTGCAGCACCCGCATTATGTGCAGAGCTGCATCTCCAGGCTGGGAAACCGTAAGTATTAGGGACTGGAGACGTGATGTAATGCCACGCCCCCATCGTGATGTCACATCACGCCCCCCTTCCTTCATGTATATGGAAGGGGTCTGCAAATTGCGCATTTTGATGCGCGTGTCTATTTTTGCAGGTTTTTTGCTTAGTTCTTTTTTATCTTTTAGTGTTGTTAGAGCTTTTTTTGAAGTGTCGGATGCAATGGTCATGAATATCTCTACTGCATGTTTTAGAATTTTGCCGCATCTGACGCAAAAAAAAAAAACGCAAATATAGACCACCAGCCAGGTCTAAAAAGATGACTACTCCCATCTGCTAGCTTCACATGGGTGGTCAACTAGTTTACCTAATTGACATCAACAGTTCTGTATGTACTACTGAGTTACGTATGTAGCATATATTAAAAAGAAACAGGCTTGGTTTTGCGTTGATTTTCCCTTACACCTGCAAGCTGATTGATTGTTATTTTACACAAAATGTAATGTAATTTACTGCCAGGAGGATAGGATGGTCCTGCCACTGGATGATGGGGGTTCAACTGCTACTGCAAGGATGGGGCAGTAGCACTCTCATCATCCATCGGAAGGATTATTCTCCTGGCAGTAGCACCCCCATCTTCCAGGAGGATGGTATTGCCGCTGGGTGATGGGGGTGCTACTGCCAGGAGGATGATTCTGCCTATGGATGATGGGGGTGCTACTTCCAGAGGGGGGGGCAGTAGCACCCTCATCATCCATTGCCAGGATCATCCTCCTGGTAGTAGCACCCCATCGTCCAGGAGGATGGTGCTGCAGCTGGATGATGGGGTGCTACTGGCAGGAGGATAATCCTGCAGATGGATGATGGGGGGCTACTGCCGGGGGGGCCAGTGTTGGGTTATATTATCATCATTGGGTTATATTAATAATTGTTTTCATATAGAGGCTTAGAATCCGCTAACACAGTTCTGGGTTCTACTCAAGTTCTACAGAGTGAACATTTAGCTGGGACAAGTACTGGTGGTATGTACCAACTGAATAAGATAAGGAAAGACTATACTGTAGAGAAGACGTCACCTATAGTCACTGATATCACTGTGTATTCTCCTCACTAAAGAGAAGATGTCACCTGTAGTCACTGATATCATTGTGTTTTCTCCTCACTATAGAGAAGACATCACCTGTAGCCACCGATATCATTGTGTATTCTTCTCACTATAGAGAAGATGTCACCAGTAGTCACTGATATCATTGTGTATTCTCCTCACTATAGAGAAGACATCACCTGTAGTCACTGTTATCATTGTGTATTCTCCTCACTATAGAGAAGACGTCACTTGTAGTCTCTGATATCATTGTGTAATCTCCTCACTATAGAAGACGTCACCTGTAATCACTGATATCATTATGTATCCTCCTCACTATAGAGAAGACGTCACCTGTAGTCACTGATATCACTGTGTATTCTCCTCACTATAGAGAATACATCACATGTAATCACTGATATCATTGTGTATTCTCCTCACTATAGAGATGTCAACAGTAGTCACTGATATCAATGTGTATTCTCCTCACTATAGAGAAGACGTCACTTGTTGTCACTTATATCATTGTGTATTCTCCTCACTATAGAGAATACATCACCTGTAATCTCTGAAATCATTGTGTATTCTCCTCACTATAGAGATGTCAACTGTAGTCACTGATATCATTGTGTATTCTCCTCACTATAGAGAAGAGGTCACCTATAGTGACTGATATCATTGTGTGTTCTCCTCACAGTTGCACAACTACAATTCCCAGCATGCATGGACAGTCAAAGGCTGTCAAAGGCTGTTTAGGCATACTTGGAGTTGTAGCTTTGAAACATCTGAAGGCTGGTGAGGTCATTGTGTACATATATTACATTACATATCCTGTACTGATCTTGAGTTATATCCTGTAGATCTCTCATTTAAAAATATAAAACATTTTAATAATTATAAACAACAACATTACAATAATAGTAGTCCTTAACCACTTAAGGACCTAGGGCGTATGGATACGCCTTGACGTCCTGGTACTTAAGGACCCAGGGCGTATCCATACGCCCGTGGGAATTTCGGTCCTCGCCGCGTGCCGGGCGGGGACCAGACCGGGATGCCTGCTGATATCGTTCAGCAGGAATCCCGCGCAAATGCCCAGGGGGGTCATCAGACACCCCCCCCCCATGTCGGCGATCGCGGCAGATTGATGGTGAATTCACACTAACGATCTGCCGCTGACCCGAAGATACAAGGTGATCGGGGGTTTACAATACTAATTTGAGGGACAAGTTAATTTGAGACAAGGTAATTGTGACAAGGTAATTTGAGGGACAAGCTCCTAATTTGAGGGACAAGTTAGTTTGAGCAGATGTGGGTTCACGAAAAACTGAACTAAAACAAGCAGTTTTGAGGAGCCAACATAAGGGCACCTATCCGTGTCTGCACTGTGCACAGTGCAGCAATGTCATAAAGAGTGATAGTGTATTACATCGACACACTGGTGAGGCCATCAAACTGAAAATTTTTGTACGTTTAACTCTAGAAATGTCATTTACGTCATTAAATGCCCGTGCGGTCTCCTATACGTCGGGGAGACCACCCAGCGTGTAGGAGACCGCATAAATAGACACAAATCAACCATCAGATGTAAGAACCTACTACACCCCATTCCATACCATTTTGATAGGGCTGGTCATAACATTTCAAAGGAAGGAAAAAGGAAGCCTATTGGATTCACCGACTGTCTACCCTAGAACCAAGGGGATTAAATAGAGTTTATGAACTCTCTTCTTTTTTGTAAAAATGAATTTTGGTTTAAAAAAAAAAAATAAAGTTTGTATCTTTTTATTGTTTATAGATTCACCATTGATGGGAGGAACCAAAACAGAGCAGGCAAGTCATAAGAGATCAGTATATTTATTAATTTATTTACTTATCTAATTTACATGTGATATGTTCATTTGAGTATGTGGTATCAAGTAGTCTGATGGTATCAGAAATGTGTACAAACAAATTGGTATCCATAGTAACCACAGAAACCGGAAGTAAGAGGAGCTTCTGTATATATATACTGTGATGTATCCATTGTATTGCATGTCAGTCTGAATAAGGCTTTGGCCGAAACGCGTCCTTTGTATTTTGCACCGTGTTAATAAAACACACATCGCTTGGCAGAAGAATATTGTGTGTGCCAGAATTTTTTCCTTCATTTCCTTCCTTTGGCACCCTGACCAGGATGGGAGAAGATCATAAATCTCCCCTTTTTCTACTTTTACCCCCGCTTTCATGTCTCCTTCTGCCATCTCTCTTCATCCTCCTCCACGCTATCTGAGGAGATGGCACCTCATTCTGGATCCTCTTGACCTACTTATCCAGCTCGTCAATCCTCAGGGTCTCAGCAGCAAGCTTAGCCTCTGGGACAAGATTAGAGGTCGTCCCGGTAACCCGGGCTTTCCCCACCACCCTATCCCTTAGGCGTTTATCAAGATGTCTTAGTTGGGCTGGAGTCTTTTTCTTGCTGTTCCTAACTGACCCCTCAGTTCCCCCACCTCTGCTAGCCCCCTCCCCAGCAGATTCCAGCTTGTGATCTTCATCTGCTGGGGCCTAGACCGCATTAGCGAAAGAACGAGGACAACAACTGAATGGGTGACCTAAATCACCACACAGGTGACACCTAATCTCTGCAAAAGATGCTGCAAAATTGCCTACACCCCCACACAAGGCACATTTCTGTACCGTACAGTTTGCACTGAAGTGTGTGGGGTGTGACCTGTGACAGAGCTTAGGCTGACCCCGGTAGAAAATCTGGATACGATCCCTACCGAGAAAGGCAGAGGATGGAATATGGGTAACTGTATTTCCTGAATGCTTAAGTTGTACCAAAAATATCCAGGCTCCTGACCAGATGCCAAACTCGTCCCTGTTCTTCTGGGGAACCCCCATCACCTTGCCATACTGTCCTAACCAGGTGATGATGTGTACACAAGAGAGTGATTTGTTACGGGTCAAAACGGTCACTCTCTTGATTTCGTTTTTACAAGACAATGCCTTCACAGCAAAGTCTCGCCAGCCGGGCTAATTCTTTACCAATTCATAGTTCAACCAGAAAAGCTCAAGCCCCTCCGGCCAAACAAAACTGATATTGAATTCAGGAGAACCATAGGGATGTATCAAGCCATAGATATCAACCGCCTTGAAGCCCATCTTTAGCAAGAGCTCAACCACTTTGGTCCTTGATGGACACATATCTTTGCCCTGCCACCGAAGACGAACCACATTCCTATGGTTACTACCTGGCCCGGCTGTTGGGAGTGACCACACAGTATCCTCTTTCCTCTCGGAAGGCAGAGATTCCATGCCTCTCTATCCAGCAGCAGTGATATTTGCACAACTCCTACGGTCTGTCACTACTGGGGGGGGGGGGGCAACCGGAACAGACCCTACACCACTAATGAAGACATCCTCACCACCCCCAACAACATCAGCACCAACCCCAAAAACATGGTCCACAAAATTTTTTCGAGCCCCATCACCACCACCCCCAACAAGAGTAACACCACCACCTCCCCCAAAAACACTTTCCCTGGTGTCAACTTCCATCCTCTCCCCAGTCATACACCCCGCACCCCCATTTACCTTCTCATTCACACTGGCTGGACCAGAAACAGATAAACCGGCAGCAGCAGATGATAATGATGACAATGAATTTTCAGTCCATTTTGCCTCGGCATCACGGGGCACTAGGGCTGGGACAACCTCCACTGGCCCTTTAAGGGACTGGGCAGCATGCTTCCCCAGTCTAGAGGAGGCCCCAGCCCTGTTCTTATTAATGCCCTCTGCCTCATCAGCAATTTCTCCAGTCCTAGCAGGGCGCCGCTGATCAATGGTATCAGCGGCGCCAATGCAAAACAATATTTTACCTTTATTTTTGGGAGCATCTGTTACAATGTCCTTGGCCGCCGCATCTTCCTCCGAGGCTGAGTCACCCCCCCACTCCCACAGGGGAGCGAACTACAGCACCAGAGTCTGCCTCTCTGCCCACCGCTGGGCCGCCCTCACTGTCCGGCATTCTCTGCTCCATCCCTGCTACTACAAAAAAGCATGGAGCTCTGCGCCTTTTAGTACCTGTACTCTCCCCGCACCCTTGCACTGAGTCCACCACAGAACACGGGCTGGGTAATGGGGCTCGCACAATGAGCTGACCCTGCGGCCGACTCAGGGTTTACAGGGAGGGGGGTGTACATGTAACTCACCACTTCTTGCTGCTTTGGCTTGGTCTTCTTTTTCTTCTTCTTACCCCCACGTGCCTCATGTGGGAGTTCCTTTCCGAATACCAGGTTCTGAGGACGCACTAGGGATTCCAGCATTTTGATCTGAGCCATCAGCGCCCATTCTCTGGCCACTGCTGTCACTATCCTTCCCTGATTCGGCAGGTGACACTGCTGGCTGCTGTGCAGGGGGCCCACTGTAAGGGGCCTGATGGTCTTTCTGCAGGCTACCAGGTGGATCTGGCTGTTGTTCTCCATCCATCTCCTCCGCATCATCCACCTGGCTCTCAGGTTGCAGCCCCATCAACCTATTCTCGCTGTTGTCAGCCATTTCCCTGAAGCGGTCTTCATTTTCCAGTTTTTCCTTGAATGGTCCACTCATCTCTCTTAATATCGTTTTCTTTCCTCCAAAGCTTCAATTGCAGACATTAGTCTCTTTATCTGTGCCTGAATTTCTGCCCTTTTCCGTTTTGGGGTAACATCAGCCCTAGAACGGGCACACCGCAATTCCTCTCGGAGTCTCCTGGTAGCTTTGCAGGTATCTTCATACTCACGGAGATGACTCTTTACTTTGAGCCATAGGTGGAAATAGACTCCCGGGCCCTCAGCACTCCCCAGCGTTCCTCACTGAGGTCAGCTTCACCTCCGTGAGCACTCTCTGAAAAACCCAGCTTTCCACTGGCAGCAACCAACTTTCCTGAGGTTGATTCAACCTTGCGGCTTCTCGCCTCAGTGGGGGGAGTTGGACCCACATTGTTGTGACTCTGGGTGAAGCGCCTCACCCTCAAATCCTCCGACGTACAGGCCGCTTGCTGGCCTCTCCTGCCCCCTTGCGGCCTCTTCCGGGGAGCAGAAGCCTAGGCCTCACCTCCCTCACTCATCCATGTAAACCCACTCCCTCCCTGGGGAGGAGGAAGCAGGCTCCAGGTGGAACAGATGGTAACTCCCTGGAGCTCAGGAGGCACAACAGACACAGCTGAACTGGAGCATGACCACACCCACAACTAATTGGCCAGCACTCCAGAGCTGTATGCACTATTCTGCTGGTGGGGTCACTGTGTAGATACATAACTTATCCTGTACTGATCCTGAGTTATATCCTGTTTATACTCCAGAGCTGTACTCACTATTCTGCTGGTGGGGTCACTGTGTACATACATTACATTATTTGTTGGGGGTTGATGTCAGTGAGCACTTAGTGGTGATGTCAGTCAGAACTCAGTGGTGAGATTAGGAGACGACAGCGAATGGTGTAAATGTAAGAAAAATACCAAAGTCTAGAATTGCTGCTTTTTGGTCACATCATATACCATAGAAAAAAAGGAATAAAAAGTGATCAAAAAGTCCTATCTACACAAAAATGATACCGATAAAAACTACAGACCATGGCATAAAAATTGGTCCCTCATATAGCCTTCTATACAGAAAAATAAAAGTGTTATAAGGTTCAGAATGGGAAAATGCTATGCAAGTCTTGAGAAGAGACGTTTAAGGGGGGATATGATAAACGTATATAAGTATATTAATGGCCCATACAAAAAATATGGAGAAAAACTGTTCCAGGTTAAACCCACCCAAAGGACGAGGGGGCACTCCCTCCGTCTGGAGAAGAAAAAGTTTAGTCTCAAGGGGCGACACGCCTTCTTTACCATGAGAACTGTGAACTTATGGAACAGTCTACCTCAGGAACTGGTCACAGCAGGAACAATTAACAGCTTTAAAACAGGATTAGATACATTCCTGGAACAAAATAAGATTAATGCTTATGAAGAAATATAAAATCTCATCCCTTCCTCAATATCGCGCCGCACCCCTACCCCTTAATTCCCTGGTTGAACTTGATGGACATATGTCTTTTTTCGACCGTACTAACTATGTAACTATGTAAGTTAATTTTCTCACAAAAAGTAGAAAAATATAACAAAATCGTTGTATCGTTGTAATCTGTGGACCTATAGAATGAAGATAATGTGTAATTTTAACCGTAAAATATATTGCGTAGAAACAAACCCACACCCAAAAAAATTCGCTAAATTGCGTTATTTTGCTATATTTTCTTTATGAATTGAAAAATGTATTTATTATATGTAGGCAGGGCATCTATACTGGTGTGGGTGCATGGGGGGCCCCATGAGTTGTCAGTCTTGGGGGGATTGTTTGGAAGCCCCATCATACTGAAGTGCTCCATCATACTTAATCTGGCCCTGCTCCTCACTATAGAGAAGAAGTCACCTGTGGTCACTGATATCATTGTGTATTCTCCTCACTATAGAGAAGATATCACCTGTGGTCACTGATATCATTGTGTGCTCTGCTCACTATAGAGAAGACATCACCTGTATATCATTGTGCATTCTTCTCACTATAGAGAAGACGTCACCTGTAGTCACTGATATCATTGTGTATGCTCCTCACTATAGAGAAGTCACCTGTAGTCACAGACATCATTGTGTATTCTCCTCACTATAGAGAAGACGTCATTTGTAGTCACTGATATCATTGTGTATTCTCTTCATTATACAGAAGACGTCACCTGTAGTCACTGATATCATTGTTTATTCTCCTCACTATAGAGAAGACGTCACCTGTAGTCACTGATATCATTGTGTATTCTCCTCACTATAGAGAAGACGTCACCTGTAATCACTGATATCATTGTGTATTCTCCTCACTATAGAGAAGACGTCACCTTGGGGCATGGAACATCTTAGCTATGAGGAGCGATTAAAGGAGTTACAATTGTTTAGTCTTGAGAAGAGACGTTTAAGGGGGGATATGATAAACGTATATAAGTATATTAATGGCCCATACAAAAAATATGGAGAAAAACTGTTCCAGGTTAAACCCCCCCAAAGGACGAGGGGGCACTCCCTCCGTCTGGAGAAGAAAAAGTTTAGTCTCAAGGGGCGACACGCCTTCTTTACCGTGAGGACTGTGAATTTATGGAACGGTCTACCTCAGGAACTGGTCACAGCTGGAACAATTTACAGCTTTAAAACAGGATTAGATACATTCCTGGAACAAAATAACATTAATGCTTATGAAGAAATATAAAATCTCATCCCTTCCCAATATCGCGCCACACCCCTACCCCTTAATTCCCTGGTTGAACTTGATGGACATATGTCTTTTTTCGACCGTACTAACTATGTAACTATGTAACCTGTAGTCACTGATATCATTGTGCATTCTCCTCACTGTAGAGAAGACGTCACCGGTAGTCACTGATATCATTGTGTATTTTCCTCACTATAGAGAAAACATCACTTGTAGTCACTGATATCATTGTGCATTGTCCTCACTATAGAGAAGACGTCACCTGTAGTCACTGATATCATTGTGTATTCTCCACACTATAGAGAAGACGTCACCTGTATTCACTGATATTATTGTGTATTGTCCTCACTATAGAGAAGATGTCCCCTGTAGTCACTGATATCATTGTGTATTCTCCTCACAATAGAGAAAACATCACCTGTAGTCACTGATTTCAATGTGTATTCTGCTCACTATGCCCCATCAGAGCTGTAGTCAATTGTAAGTTCTTCAGTGATGATGGATGAAACAACAACTCCCAGCATAGTCTTACCAGTACTTAGATCATACTGGGAGATGTTGTTTCACATGGTAAAAGCTTATTTACCCCTTACTTGCCAATTGTGTGTATGTAATATGTAGATCACACAGAGAACCCAATTACTGAAAATCAACCAATGACCTACATATTGATAAAGAGCTTTGTAAAGTGAAAAATCTATTGTACTGCACACAATACTCCAAGTGAGGTCTCACCAGTGCTCTGTACAGCGCATGAGCACTTCCCTCTCTATTGCTCTGCAGAAGGTGTTTCACATTCAATATCCAATGATTGCTCTTTCTCCTCCATTAAATCGCCTTCATCCACACTTTCCTCCCTTAAAGCAGCACTTGAGGTGGAAGGCAACTCTGCCCCTCTCTTTCCAGACCTTCTTTTAGACATGAGTTTGTCTTTAAAAAAAAAAAAAAAAAAAAAAGGAAATAAAGACAAACACAAGGACAAACAAGCTCTTCAGAAGCAGGGTAGACGTGATCTGAAAGTGGCGGAAAATAATTATCTAGGTGTGGTTGTGTGTATCTGCACGAAATTTATCACAGTCACTGTGACAATATGATAAATTTGTTGCAGAACCGACACAAATAACGCAACCAAACAAAAATCATCTAGCAAAGAACATTATTGATAAATAACTCTGAGGCCAATGGTCCAGAAACAGTATATATGGCATATACAGCAATAGTTGATATGCGTACCTTTCACCTAGCAAGTTACAGACGTCTTAGATGTTAGCTAGTTAGCTGGCAATAGTTGTGCATCCGTTTACACCAATTCAATCTAGACGCATTTCAGGGTTTTTACGGAGTGCAGGGTGTTTCGTTAAAAATGAAACATTGGCCCAGAGTGGAGTGTAGTTTTCTTTGTGGGTTTTTATTCTCTCCTTTTTTTTTCACGGTATTTACTAATGTTTTGCCGTTTTTTTTTTTTACACATGCTCTGATCTGTGAGGTTTTCCTCAGCTCAAAACCACCACTTTTTTTGAGGAAACCTTAGTAAATATGTTGGGTTTTTGTGAAAATGTCGGGGACACGACCATTTTCAGTAGCCACTCCCCTTTCCCTGACGGTCATGCCCCTTTCGGTGTTTTTTTAAGTAACATGGACAGTTGGTTGGGGTTTTTTCAATTCTGTCACAAATTCTGGCGCAGATTCTGACACTGAAAGAATTTCTGGTGCAATGCACAAGAATCTGGTGCGCTTTTTATCCCTCACTATAACTGTACAACTTAACTTTTCTTAATTCTTTACTTTCTTAACATGTGAGCTAACAAAAATGTTTGATTTAAAAAACCCAGCACTTGTAACCACCTATCCACCGTATATATTAAGTTGCAATATTAGCAAATATTGATGAATATGATGCTCAGGCACACCTGCAGTTTATGCCTTGGTTACGTGGTTTGTGCTCATCTTAAAGGGTCACTCCGACCCTAGACATCTTATCCCCTATCCAAAGGATGCGGTTGCGGTACCCCAGACATTCGGTGCCGGATGACTGGCGATTCGGGGCGGAGGCTCGTGACATCACGGCAACATCCCGCTTTTGATGTCACGGCCACGCCCCCTCAGTGCAAGTCTGTGGCCGTCATGCCCCCTCCCATAGACTTGCATTGAGGGGGGCGGGCCCGTGACATCAAGAGCCTTCCATGCTCCGATGCTGCACCAGACGTTGTAAACGAATGCCAGGTGCAGCAGCGAGATGCTTTGGATAGGGGATAACATTTTTAAAGTCAGAATACCCCTTTAATCTGTACCCCCAAAAAAATAATGGCTCTGTTTGGTTTGGATGATTTCTCTAGTTATATTTATCAAGTTATAATATATATTGGGAACTGGACATGGGTCACATGGTAGCTGCATGTAGGTGGCAGTAGAAAGACAGCTTTTCTCCTCTAGCTATTTGGTATATCTTCTTCAAAAGAGCAGTGCCTGTGAGGACTTCCTATATCAGCATAATCTTTACAGAGAGAAGCAGTACTTTCCGCTATCCATTTTCATATTTAGTAGCTTTTAGTTATACTGATCAAGGTAAATGCTAAAGGCCAAAAAGAAATAAAATATAGAAAAGGCACTTAATAATTGTATTCAGAATAAAATATCCAACTAAAAAAGCTGTTTTAGAAAATTCTAATTATATCCTGCCATTACATTTTTCCTATTGATATTAATTAGGTCTTATCAAAATATATATTTTTTGCTTTAAATTATTGTATCCCATGCGCAGAACACTATATCTACTCTTATAAATTGGAAATATAATTAAAAGTTGAGTAAGAATTCTTTGAAGTCTTTATCTTGTCTGTGCAAGTATCGTGTAACTATATATGTGGCACAATACCCCTTTAAAATGTAACTTTTATTTAGATCCTTAGACAATAAAATTATTTACAACCAAATGAGACCATTAGTAATGTCTGTAGGGTGTATATCAGGGCACAGAGTTGATAAATACAAGATATATCACTGAAACAGGTCAAGATGTACCAAGCAAAAAACCCATATATGGACCATGTATAGAGTAATACGTAGCAATTCTATGACCTGCACAAAAGTACCATAGTATATGAATGCCGTGTATAGTTATAAATACAACAAAAATATATATGGTTGAAATTCACTTACAGTTCTCCGCCAATGGTAGCAGGACAGACTGGTCGACTTAGGACAGTTGAAGGGTGTATTCTGTTGGAATGATGGTATAAAGATATAAACCATACAACAATTACTATCCCTAGGATACAGATCCTACAATTGCCCTACCTGACAGTGGAGGATGAGCCCCCACTTCAACCGTTGACTGTCCGTAGATGGCCCTAAGTAACCCTATACAATAATAGGATCCCTAATGGTAATGTATCACCACTTACAGACTACAGATAAAATACAGTGCAATAATGTGCTCAAATTAATACAGATAATAACAAAAGGTAAAAACCTAGACTTCCTCTACGCGTTTCCCCCCATGTTAGGTGTTTTGGGGTTCTTCAGGAGGGAGTGAAATTGATATAAAATTAAACACTATGAGAGAGGAAGATGAAAAAACTGATGTAACAAAATCTCTCCATAGCTGAGGTGAACATAGATGCCGTGCGTCCCTAACACTGAGAGTGAAAGAGATCTTTTTATAGCTAAATACTAAAGAAGGGGGAGGGATATGCTTAAATGATCACACACCTGTACTGTCCCATAAGTTGGTTTCATGGTTCACAGGACTCCATTACCGCTACCATGTGGAACGCTAAATCCATGGAGTCCGGAAGTATAATTCACGCATGCGCACAGTATGTGTGTCACGGCCGCACATGCGCACAATACATGTACTATACAAAGCACGATGTAAGTCAGTCGTGTGCGTTCCAAAGCGGCCGGCGCTTGCGCCTGAGGTATCATAGCCCCTTAGTATGGCGCATGCTCCCGAGGTATAATAACCCATAAGATCAAGTATCATGTATGCGAATCCAACAGGAAGTGTCGTGTGCGTGTCACGGCCTCCCAAGATGGAACGCAAACATAGCAGCATGTGTATGTTGCTATGCTACAGTATGTATGCGACTCCAGCCGGAAGTGAAGTGTGCGTGTCACGGCCTCCCGAGATGGAATGCAAACATAGCAGCATGTGTGTGTTAGAGACAGATAGTATGTATGCGACTCCAGCCGGAAGTGAAGTGTGCGTGTCACGGCCTCCCAAGATGGAACGCAAACATAGCAGCATGTATGTGTTAGGGACAGGTAGTATAATTCAACCGGAAATGGTGAGTATGTTTCAATAGTAATAGAACGCATGATGTACAAGAAAAACAGTATTATTCAACCAGATGGAAATATATAGATTATATTATGATAACAAATAATAATAATAAATGGGATAGTTATATCTCCCATATAGTACTTTTACTGATATTAGTGATATTACATATATAGATGGATATAATATTGCTAACAGCAAATCCAACTATCTATAGTGGTGTGAACTATATATGTAGTCACAACACTATATAGTTAAATATGTCACACATATAGTCACATATACATAATCTTATTCAACATAATATTAATTGTATATAAGTATGTCCCCATAAACCGCACCGTCCTAGTCATAATATACTATAAAAATTCTTCATAATATATAGTAATAATTGCCATTTCTTAGTCCCTATAGGGTTGTGCAATAAACAATCCATAATGATTACATAACACCTACATTTCCAACACAGGACACATTTATGTAACCCGACACATAAAGGCTACTAAAATGGGACTACCATAGTGTGTGTAATAAGGTATATGACCTACTATCTCTTCCCCTGAATTTTATTATCGGCATCTATGAAAAGATGAACCACAAATATTTAGGTCCCATAGATCTACTTGGGGAGTCTACAAATGGCTTGCCACTAAATGGACAAGTACATAATATCATCTATCACTCCCCATGAAGATGAAACATACATCCCAGAAATTCTACTGGGATTCATCGGTTTCAATAACTAGAATGTAACCAGAAGGCACTATAAAGTAACAGAAAATGTAATCAATAAAGCATTGAAATGATAATTGGTCATTAAGACCATAAGGTGACACACAGCCAAACCTGAAAATCCACTGAGTTTCCTTTTGCAAGATCTTTTTATCCCAATCGACCCATCTAGGGCTTTTCCGAATAACCTCAATCCCTTGAAAAGTGAGGGTTTTACTGTCACCCCCATGCACTTCCCAGATATGTCTTGCCACTACTAGAGGTATCTCTACGATGTCTGATGTCACTTAGGTGTTCACCTACTCTTCTCCTAAGTTCCGGTTTGGTTTTGCCAATATAATTCAATGGGCATGTGCAGGTAATCAAATACACTACCCCCTCAGTTCACAAAATCTCTGACCACATAAAGACGGCCATTTCGGGCATTCCTGAACGTTTTGCCAGTACTGATGTATGGACAGGCAATGCAGCCACTACATCTAAATTGTCCCAAAGTTCTACATGTCAACCATGTACCTTCTCTGGGGGGTCCTGAATAGTGACTATGGATGATCCGGTCACCTATGGACCTCCCCCTTCTATAGGTCATGGAAGGATGTTTTGTGATCACAGTAGCAGTGTCGCCTTAACCTGTTAAGGACCCAGGGCATACCTGTACGCCCTGAGTCCGCTCCCGATCTATAACGCGGGGCCACGGCCGGGGCCGGGACCCGTGGCTAATAGAGCGCCATTAACCCTTTAGACGCGGCGTTCAAAGTTGAATGCCGCGTCTAAAATGAAAGTGAAACCATGTCGGTTAGCTCAGGGAGCTGTTCGGGATAGCCGCGGTGAAATCGCGGCATCCCAAACAGCTTACAGGACAGCTGGAGGGTCCCTACCTGCCTCCTCGCTGTCCGATCGCCGAATGACTGCTCAGTGCCTGAGATCCAGGCATGAGCAGTCAAGCGGCAGAATCATCGATCACTGGTTTCTTATGAGAAACCAGTGATCAATGTGAAAGATCAGTGTGTGCAGTGTTATAGGTCCCTATGGGACCTATAACACTGCAAAAAAAAGTGAATAAAGATCATTTAACCCCTCCCCTATTAAAAGTATGAATCACCCCCCCCCCCTTTCCCATAAAAAAAAAAAAAAAACTGTGTAAATAAAAATAAAAATAAATATATGTGGTATCGCGGAAATGTCCGAATTGTAAAAATATATCATTAATTAAACTGCACGGTCAATGGCGTGTGCGCTAAAAAATTCCAAAGTCCAAAATAGTGCATTTTTGGTCAATAAGTCAATGGTCAATAAGTCATTGATAGGTCAATAAGTCCTATCAATGCAAAAATGGTACCGCTAAAAACTTCAGATCACGGCGCAAAAAATGAGTCCTCAAACCGCCACATATGCGGAAAAATAAAAAAGTTATAGGGGTCAGAAGATGACAATTTTAAACGTATACATTTTCCTGCATGTAGTTTAAATTTTTTCCAGAAGTACGACAACATCAAACCTATATAAGTAGGGTATCATTTTAACCGTATGGACCTACAGAATAAAAAGAATGTGTCATTTTTACCAAAAAATGTACTGTGCAGAAACGGAAGCCCCCAACAGTTACAAAATGGCGTTTAAAAAAAAAAAATTGTCTCATATTGATTTTTTTTTTCCATTTCGCCGTAGATTTTTGGGTAAAATGACTGATGTCATTACAAAGTAGAATTGGTGGCACAAAAAATAAGCCATCATATGGATTTTTAGGTGAAAGATTAAAAGAGTTATGATTTTTTAAAGGTAAGGAGGAAAAAACGAAAATGCAAAAACGGAAAAACCCCGGGTCCTTAAGGGGTTAAGATTGACATAAGTCTATTATTTTGATTATCAAACATGCCCACCAGGCAGATGATATCTTCATCCTCAGTCTTGATTTTTGGTCTCAATAGTGCAGATCTATCCTGTGAAATGGCATGCTGATATGTTATATTTAATGGCTTACTGGGATATCCCCTCTCAAGGAATCTATTTTTTACATCTAGGGCTTGATTCTTGAAGTCACCAAGGGCCGAACAATTTCTTCTCATCCTGAGATATTGGCCCTTGGGGATTCCAGTTTTTTGTTTTAGTGGGTGGTAACTGTCCCACCTAAGTAGGCTATTGGTACTAGTGGGTTTTCTGAATGTGGCAGTCTGTAGGTACCCCTCAGGGCTTTTTTTTAATAGATACATCTAGGAAAGACAATTTATGTCTATCCAGCTCAAAGGTGAACTTAAGGCCTATGGGATTGATGTTTAGATCTTTAACAAAATTACTGAAAGAAAATTTGTCTCCTGCCCAGAGAACTAGAATGTCGTCAATATAGCGCCCCCAGAAAAAGATCTGGGGGCACCACCAAGCATCTTCATCCTGAAACACCCATGTGTCCTCCCACCAGACCAGGAGTAAGTTGGCATATGTAGGCGCACATGGACTGCCCATGGCGGTACCCCTGAGCTGGTGGAAGAACTTGGTGTTAAAGAGAAAATAATTATGGGTCAGGACGAATTGCAATAATTCCAGGATGAAATCATTATGGGCCTTGTAGTGGTTTCCTCTGCTCCTGAGGAAATGTCTCACTCCCTTTATTCCAAAATCATGGGGTATACTGCTATAAAGAGCTTTGACGTCAATAGAACCCAAGAGAGTGTTAGGCTCCAACATTATACCCTCGATTTTGTTGAGCAGGTCGGTTGTATCCCGAATATATGAAGGGAGTGCAGTAGCAAACTGGCGTAAACCGTATCAATATAAATCCCGACATTTTGGGTAAGCGATCCCACTGACTGGCCGGATGACTGGCGATGCGGGGGGGAGGCTCGTGACATCACGGCAACATCCCGCTTTTGATGTCACAGCCACGCCCCCTTATTGCAAGTCTGTGGTCGTCATGCCCCCTCCCATAGACTTGCATTGAGGGGGGCGGGGCTGTGACATCAAGAGCCTTCCATGCTCCGATGCTGCACCAGACATTGTAAACGAATGCCAGGTGCAGCAGCGAGATGCTTTGGATAGGGGATAACATTTTTAAAGCCAGAATACCCCTTTAATCTGTACCCCCAAAAAAATAATGGCTCTGTTTGGTTTGGATGATTTCTCTAGTTATATTTATCAAGGTATAATATATATTGGGAACTGGACATGGGTCACATGGTAGCTGCATATAGGTGGCAGTAGAGAGACAGCTTTTCTCCTCTAGCTATTTGGTATATTTTCTTCAAAAGAGCAGTGCCTGTGAGGACTTCCTATATCAGCATAATCTTTACAGAGAGAAGCAGTACTTTTCTGCTATCCATTTTCATATTTAGTAGCTTTTAGTTATACAGATCAAGGTAAATGCTAAAGGCCAAAAAGAAATAAAATATAGAAAAGGCACTTATTAATTGTATCCAGAATAAAATATCCAACTAAAAAAAGCTGTTTTAGAAAATTCTAATTATATCCTGCCATTCCATTTTTCCTTTTGATATTAATTAAGTCTTATCAAAATATATATTTTTGCTTTAACCTATTGTCTCCCATGCGCAGAACACTATATCTACTCTTATAAATTGGAAATAAAATTAAAAGTTGAGTAAGAATTCTTTGAAGTCTTTATCTTGTCTGTGCAAGAATCGCCATGAAAGTTTTATCAAACTCTCCAATATTTAATTACAATCTGAAAAAGTAAAAGAAACACTTTTACTGCACTACAAACATTTCACCATTTCTACAGGAGCTAGATGGATTTATATCAGCCACTAAAGCAGCCTCATTCTAGATGCAAAATTTAAGCATATTGTTACGTTATGCGCTCTGGCCGCACACACTGGCCATGAGCGCATGGTCCCCTTACCTGCTGCTGCCGACTGGGCTGGGACTCGCATCGCGGGACGCGCCCGCATGCGAGCCCCAGTCCGTCACTCTCCGGGTGTTTCTCCTGCCTCCGCCTCTCTGCTTCTGCGCACGTGTCCCCGTCCCCTATCGCACGTGCACGACAGAGCTTTAAGATTTAAAGTACCAGTACGCTCATTAGTGTAATTCCCATGTGGCTCATTTATAAATTCATCTACCCTCCTCACTCCCCTGCCGGGTCTTTGTTGCCTTGTGCCTTAGAGAAAGCGTTCCTCAGTATTGCCTTGCTGTGTATCTGATCCCTTGCTTTGTGACTTTGACCTTGCTCCTCTGCTGCCTGCCTACTGAACTCCTGCTACGTCTTGACTACGCTACTGTGCCGCCTGCCCTGACCTTCTGCTATCCAAACTAGAGGCTGCCTTATCCCTCCTGTGCCTCGCATTTCCTCAGCTGCCTGTGTGGTTGAGCCGTGCCAGGGGTAGCGACCTGGGTGCCGCCTGCCGCAGCAAGTCCATCCTGCTTTGCGGCACGCTCTGGTGAAAAACAGCAGCACCTTAGACTCCACTGCCTGGTACGGTCCAAGTCATCTGCTACACAGGTCCAGCGGATCCACATCCACCGGAGTTCCTGTCTTCTAAAACGTAAGTGTTACACATATACAATATGTGTATACTTTATGTAAATGTATAGTTTAGTTACTAATATTTGGTTTATGGATATATAAGACTATTGGTAAGATATTAACTAAGTGGTTAAGACTTATTTTACAATTTTAATATTTATTTATGATAGAGACAAGTTAATCACCTAAAACATTTAGAAATGTATATGCTCACCTATGTTACTCTGTACCTTTATAAATGAATTTCATAAATAAGCATTGTCTTTTATTGTGCTACTGTTGTGTTTATTAGGGATGTAAGAAAAAATCTATTTGCGCGATTAGCGTGATTTTTCATTTGGCGATACTGAATCGATTCAAAATATTTTTGAATCAATCCTTTTAGGGATATGGAATTTGTATCTCCTGTCACCCGGAACAACATGCCGGGCAGGTGAATTTTTCCGGCTCGTGCAAGCAGGGCTGGGCCTGACAAGCACGGCAGCCCTCTGGGTGTATGGAGCGAGCTCCCGACTCCTGCCCGCTCTGTACTCTGCAGCCCCCGGCTGACTTCAGTAGTCGGGGGCCGCTGATGCAACACCGCCGCTAATATCCAGCATGCGGCGCTCAGCAGTCTGTATGGAGCGGGCTCCGGACTCCTGCCCGCTCCATACTCTGCAGCCCTTGGCTGATTTCAGTAGCCAGGGGCCGCCGCTAATAGCCGGCATGCGGCGATCGCCACGGCTGGCTATTAACCCTTTAGATCGCCGCTGTCAAAGCTGACAGCAGCGTCTAAAGGGATCTGTGAATGCTCCCTGGTGGGCTAGTGGGGTGAATCCCCCCCCCCCACAGCGTGATTGCGGGCAGGCAATCCACTGTGGAGGTAGCCGGAGGGCTTACCTCTGCTTCCTGCTGTCCCGTGGCTCTGTCATTGATAGAGCCCGGCTTGACATGGCTCTATCATTGGATCGCAGATCAATGTAGCTCAATATAACTCTATTAATCTGTCTGAGGAATCTAATGATTCCTCCTAAAAGTCTAATACAGTGTATAAAAAAAAAAAGAAAGTTTTAATAAAAGTGTAAAAGACATTGTTTTTGAGACAGAATCGGGATATATCGTCAGCTAGACGGTATCGCGATATATCGAATCGCCACACCGGTATCGCGATTCGAATCGTATCGCCAAATTCTTGGCGATTCACACCCCTAGTGTTTATTATTAACAACATGTTTTTTATTGCCCATTTTATTATATATATATATATATATATATATATATATATATATATATATAGCATTTTAAATTAAATACTGTACCAAACGCCCTTCAAGCAAATAAAGGTTAACAGTATTTTTCATTGTCTTCTAACATGCATACATTTAGCAACATGTCTGTTGTAAATTAACCTATATGTATCTGGCCTGTCTTGTTCCATCACCTTGTGTTTTATACAAGGCTATTATCATAGTAAGCACCTTTGAGACAAAGTAGTCATTAAAATGATAAATGGTGCAGAAAGGAAACAAAGAAAGAAAACTTTGTAAACCAAGCCAGTCTGATTTTACAGAAAAATAATATGCCTTATGATTTAACATAGCCCTATTTTTTATTTATTTTTTTGAATAATCATGTAACAAGCATTTCATAATAAAGGTCATTTTACTCTAAATATAAAAGTAGTCCATACAGTTGAAGTTTTTAAATACTTTAGCCACTCTTTTTTTTTTTTTTTTTTTTTTTTTTTCTTATACAATGCCAGATATTCAATCTTAGTAAACACTCCCTCTCTTAGGTCACTTAGGATCACTACTATATTTCAAGAATGTGAAACCTCAGAGTAATACTAAAGACAATGATTTATTACATGGGGAAATGTGTAAAGACAGTAAATGGAAATAGTAATGCTTCAGCATACCAAGACATTTTAGACTGTATGCTATAAACTTTGTGGGAACTGTTTGGGAAAGCCCCTTTTCTGTTCCAGCATGAATGCCCTAATAAGGGCTGGTGCAAGGATTTTTCCCACCCTAGGCAAAACCTCATTTTACCGCCCTTATTCTAATTTATTTTATTTTTTGTCCAATTTGTAAACATGGCCTTAGGCTATGTTCCCCCATTTGTTTATGAACAAAACTGATATACCGTGACTGAATAACTAGGCCATACCAGGACAGAACAACACCGCCATACCATGATTGCATAACCACACCATACCAGAACAATACCCCCATACTGTGACTGAATAACACTGTCACACCAAAACTGAAAAATACCCCCATACCGAGACACTATTATACCAGACCTGTGAATCTCATAAAGGAAACAGGTTTCTGAATATAGCTAAAGACAATCATCTGTCCCATATGGTGCAGGGCCCAACCAGAAGGGGTGCCCTATTGGACTTGGCAGAGTAACTACCGTATATACGCAGAGTTTTTCAGCACGATTCTTCGTGCTGAAAACACCTCCCTCGGCTTATACTCGAGTGAACAAAAAAACGTTTCTGTCATAGCTGTGAGGGGATGTGTGGGCCATCCATCTTCGCCTGTCAATCAATTCTCAGTGGTCTTCAACCGCGCAGGGACGTTCATGCGCAGGGACGTCACAGACGTCTGCTGCGCCGGGAACGTCCCTGCGTATCGTCGTCACTAGTCCGGGCCGGCCCGGAGAGGAGAAGAGGGCCTCCCGGTGAAGATGGACAGCCCAGAACGACTAACCCTCCCCACCGGACGGTCCCTGCAGCATAGATGGCCGAAGATGGACGGCAGAGACCAGCTCACCCTTCCTTCCCACCGAGGGGAGGGGAGTAGAAAACAAAAGGGGGGGTCTGGATGATGACGAAGGCCGGGCAGTGGTCTTCAACCTGCGGACCTCCAGATGTTTCAAAACTACAACTCCCAGCATGCCCGGACAGCCGATAGCGGCAGGCGGTGATGACAAAGGGGTGATGACGAGGGTGATAATGACAGGGTGATGATGGCGGGGGTGTTATTGACGTGGGTCTGGAAGATGACATGGGGGGATGATGACGTGGGGGATGATGTATTTCCCACCATAGGCTTATAGTCGAGTCAATACATTTTCCTTGGTTTTTGGGGTGAAATTAGGGGCCTCGGCTTATATTCGGAATGCTAATACTCGAGTATATACGGTAATGTGCAGGTAGAAGGACAACTAGGAAATAGTGATCATAATATAATACATTATAACTTGTTCTGCAATAAGGGAATCTCACGAGGGGGCCACAAAAACAATAAACTTTAGGAAGGCAAAGTTTGACCAACTCAGAGAAGCCCTTAACAATATAAATTGGGACAATGTCCTACTAAATAGGAGACTTTTAAAAATATTTTAAATTCTCACTGTAAGAAGTATATGCCTTATGGGAATAAAAGGGTCAGGAATAGAAGAAAACCAATGTGGATGAATAACAATGTTAAAGGGGCAATAAATGACAAAAATAAAGCTTTTAAACTACTAAAACAGGACGGCAGTGAAGAAGCATTAAAAAGCAGATAAAAGCCGCATAGGTAGAGACAGAAAGACTCATTGCCAAAGAGAGTAAAACTAATCCCCAAAATGTTCTTTAACTATATAAATAGCAAAAAAGGTTAAAAATGAAAGTTTTGTCCCTTTACAAAATGATGAGGAAGAAATTATAGACGGGGATAAGAAAAAAGCATATATATTAACCCCTTAACGACGCAGCCCTTTTTCACCTTAAGGACTGAGCCCTTTTTCGCAATTCTGACCACCGTTGATTTACGAATTAATAACTCTAAAATGCTTTTATCGAATATTCTGATTCTGAGATTGTTTTTTCGTGACATATTCTACTTTATTTTGGTGGTAAATTTTCGGCGTTACTTGCATCCTTTTTTGGTGAAAAATCCCACAATTTCATGAAAATTTAGCATTTTTCTAACTTTGAAGCTCTCTACTTTTAAGGAAAATGGATATTCCAAATAAATGTAATTTTTATTCACAAATACAATATGTCCACTTTATGTTGGCATCATAAAATGGACATATTTTGTTTTTTTGAAAAAATTAGAGAGTTTCAAAGTAGAGCAGCAATTTTCAAAAATTTCATGAAAATTGCAAAATCTGAAGGGACAGATGTTACAGAACTACAACTCCCAGCATGCCTGGGCAGGCTAGGCATGCTGAGAGTTGTAGTTTGGCAACATCTGGAGGGCTACCGTTTGGGCACCACTGTAACAGTGGTCTCCAAACTGTGACCCTCCAGATGTTGCAAAACTACAACTCCCAGCATGCCCAGACAGCCTTTGGCGGTTTGGGCATGCTGGGAATTGCAGTTTGGCCTTCCTAGTGGTTGCCACAGTAAAAAGATCACTTTACTTTCACTTTCATCCCCCCCCCCCCCCCCCCCACGTGGTTTCCCTACCTGAGCCAGGATCCAGCAGTCTCCAGTGACGATCGGGGGTCCCCAGGCATCTTCTCCTCCAGGTACCGGCCTCCTTCTTCTCCCCACGTTCCCCTCGACATGGGCAGAACGGGGGGTTGCCATGGCAACCCACTGTCCTGCCCTGCAATTGGTCAGAATCAGTTCTGACCAATGGCAGGGGAGAGGAGGAGATCGCAGAACTGCAACCTCTCTCCCAGCACTCAGGATGATCGGGGCTGTCACTGACAGCTCCGATCAGCCCTATTTTCTGGGTGATCGGGTCACCAGAGAACCGATCAGCCCGGAATAGCAGAAAATCGCATGTCTGAATTGACATGCGATTTTCTGCGATCGCCGACATGGGGGGTCTCAGGACCCCCCCTCGGTGATGTGCCGGGATGCCTAGCGGCGGTGACCGGAATTGCCACGGGCGTATGCATACGCCCCACGTCCTTAACCCCTTAACGATGCAGGACGTATATTTACGTCCTGCGCCGGCTCCTGCGATATGAAGCGGGATCGCGCCGCGATCCCGCATCATATCGCGTCGGTCCCGGCGCTCATCAACGGCCGGGACCCGCGGCTAATACCACACAACGCCGATCGTGGCGATGTGCGGTATTAACCCTTTAGAAGCGGCGGTCAATGCTGACCGCCGCTTCTAAAGCGAAAGTGAACCGGCTGCTCAGTCGGGCTGTTCAGGACCGCCGCGGTGAAATCGCGAACAGCTGACAGGACACCGGGAGGGCCCTTACCTGCCTCCTCGGTGTCCGATCGGCGAATGACTGCTCCGTGCCTGAGATCCAGGCAGGAGCAGTCAAGCGCCGATAACACTGATCACAGGCGTGTTAATTCATGCCTGTGATCAGGATGAGAGATCAGTGTGTCCAGTGTTATAGGTCCCTATGGGACCTATAACACTGCAAAAAAAATGTTTTAAAAAAAGTGTTAATAAAGGTCATTTAACCCCTTCCCTAATAAAAGTTTGAATCACCCCCCTTTTCCCATAAAAAAAATAAAACAGTGTAAAAAAAAATAAACATATGTGGTATCGCCGCGTGTGTAAATGTCCGAACTATAAAAATATATCATTAATTAAACCGCACGGTCAATGGCGTACGCGCAAAAAAATTCCAAAGTCCAAAAAAACGTATTTTGGTCACTTTTTATACCATTAAAAATGAATAAAAAGTGATCAAAAAGTCCGATCAAAACAAAAGTCATACCGATAAAAACTTCAGATCACGGCGCATAAATTCTTGCCGATTCACATCCCTAATGGTAATATGTATGGTCCTAATCCGTTACGAATTTCATGAAAAATTCAATTTGCAACGAATGCGAATATCTCCGCGATTATATTGCGCAAATTGCTTCATTTAACTCCATTTAGTGCGGTCCAGGCTCCAGGGCATCTAAAATGGCGGAGACATGGGGCAAGGAATCCCGGGAAGGCGGGAACAAGGGTAAGTGGTATGACCCAGAATCACATGCAGGATGCAGCCTGTCAGCAGCCAGTCACCCCTGTGATGTCACAGCCCTATATAATCGGCAGCCATATTGCAGCCAGTCACTTCAGCCTTTCACTGCAGAGAGATAGTTAGGGACAGACAGCACTGTGTACTCACCAGGTGGTATTATACACAAATACTTTTTTAAGCATACTGTAGCGCATTTTTCTGCCCTCATAAGTGCATAGCACATATATACATCTAAGTAGCGTACTATTTTGTTCCTGTTACATTAACAAGGGCCTAGATACTGTGAAAGGCCAGGCAAAAGTACTCACCGGCTGGTGTTTTACACAAATACTTTTTTAAGCATACTGTAGCGCATTTTTCTCCCCTCATAAGTGCATACCACATACAAACATCTAAGTGGTGTACTATTTTGTTCCTGTTAAAGTCTCAAGGGCCTAGATACTGTGAAAGGCCAGGCAAAAGTACTCACCGGCTGGTGTTATACTCAAGTACTTTTTTAAGCGTACTGTAGCACATTTGTTTCTGTCCTCATAAGTATATAGCACATACGTACATCTAAGTGGTGTACTATTTTCATCCTGTTAGTCTCAAGGGCCTAAATACTGTGAAAGGACGGCCAAAAGTATACACCTGCTGCTGTTCTAAACCAACACTGTTAAGTGTAGTGGAGTGCATTCTACTGCCCTCATAAGTGAATACCACATACGTACATCTAAGTGTTGTACCATTTTGTTCCTGATAAAGTCTTAAGGGCCTAGTTACTGTAAAAGGCCAGCCAAAATTATGCAACTGCTGTTTTAAGTGTAGTGAAGCGTATTGTACTCCCCTCATATACGCACTAAGTATGTCAGGCAGAGAATTGCAAGAACGTGCACAGAGGAGTGGCCAAGGCCTAAATTAATGAGGAGCAGGCAGAGGTCGCAGTAGACTAGGGGCGAGTGGCAGCAGGAGTCACAGCTAGAGGACTGAGCTCCCGGTATCAGCTAGCGGTCGTGTCTTGCCCAGCAATCCATCTGCTGTCATCGATTGGTTAACATGGTCATCCACTTCATCACAAGTGACATCTAATACCCCCAGTCAACAGTCGGTGGGTTCCTCAGACACAACCCTCAGTTGGCATGGCCCGGGAGCAGTCCCTGTCCTTCCATTGCTTCTGTCCTATGCTGTTCCCTCCCATACAAAAGTATCTTATGCTATGGGTTCAGCTCCTCTATTCAGTGAGGACGATCTAATAGAGGACAGTCACCAGCTACTGCCCAGGAGGAGACATCTGCCGCTTCCTCCGCTAGGCGGGAAATTAGTGATGAGGAGAGTAACGTGGGAGGTGGTGTTGCCAGCGTTCAGGGTCCTGAAGCAGACACTGTTGAGGAACCTGAGGAGGACAAGAGTGACGTGCAGACACTTGTTGATGATGATGATGAAGCCAATCACAATTGGGAGCCGGGTACAGAAGGGGCTTCATCATTAGGAGGGGAAGAGGGTTGCAGGTTGCCCGTGAGGCAGCAGCTGAGCCAGCAAGGTGGTAGCATGGTTTGCAGTCAGCATGGTGGCAGAAGTGGAATTTCTGGAGCCAAACGTGCCCAGGTTTTTCATCAAGTATCTGGAGGAGGTTAAGATAGCCACATACAAGATGTGTCGGCAGAAGGTGAAGCATGGCCAGGGTCCCAATGTTGGCACCACGGCCCTGCGTAAACATATGCTGCACCACCATAAAGCGGCCTGGGAGAACCGTGGCTCTGATGTGTTGGACCAACCTGCTGCATCACCCAGTGGCACGCCGCTCCATGTTTCAGCCACCCAAGGTTCCACCACCTCAGCCAAAGGAAGCTGTGTGTCATACCCTCCTTCTGTTGCTCCAGATGCTCCTGCTCCTCCTACTTTGAGTCAGTGATTCCAACAGAAATCGATCGGCAAAGTCATGTCCAAGAGACAACAGTATGCACCCACTCATGCAATGGTCAGAAGCTGAATGTCCTCCTGTCCAAGTTGCTGGTGCTGCAGTCCCTCCCTTTTCACGTGGTGTACTCTGCACCTCTAAGAGAACTGATGGCTTGTGCCAAGCCGAGGTGAAGAGTCCCAAGCCGTCATTTCTTTGCGAAGAAGGCAGTACCAGCCCTGCACAATTTTGTGGAAGAGAAGGTGGGCCTGTCCTTGAGCCTGTCGGTGTGTACCAAAGTGCACGGCAGCGCTGACGTCTGGAGCTGTAACTATGGTCCGGTACAATACATGTTCTGTATGGCTCTCTGGGTGAATGTGGTTCCTGCACAGCCACAACAGCAACTTGGACAGGTCACGTCGCTTTCAGGTCGTTGGTTACTCATCCTCCACCGTGTCCTCGGCCTCCACTGCACGGACAAGAGATACACAGGGGAGGAACTGCTAAAAGCCATTCATAAAGAAATCGGAGCATGGCTTACTCCACAAAAACTGGAAATAGGAACCACGGTGACTGAAAATGGGACGAACATCTTGCCTGCGCTGCGACAAGGAAGGCTGAGACATGCGCCCGGCATGGCACACGTGTTCAATCTGGTTGTCAAGCGGTTTCTGAAGTGTTCCCCCCATTTGCAAGACATCCTAACAATGGGAAGGAAACTTTACATGCACTTCAGCCACTCGTACAGCGCAAAGCACACCCTCCTTGATCTGCAGCGTCAGAATGGTATCCCCCAACATAGTCTGATTTGCGACTTTTCCACACGTTGAAATTCCACCCTCCATATGTAGGACAGACTATACGAACAGAGAAAAGCCATCACCGATTTCTTGATGATCCAAGTGGATAGGGGGACTGCCCTGTGTAACTTGTGTAAACCAGTGGCAGCTCATACGTGACACCTGCCATTTGCTCAGGCCCTTTGAGGAAGGCTCATTATCAGTCAGTCACAAGGATTACGGGACGAACGACGTCATTCCACTGCTTCATTTCCTACAAGTGTTGGAAACGATGTCTGGTCAGGGAACTGGAGACGTGGCGCCTACATCTCATGGCCACATGAGCCCTGTGGGGGCTGAACTGGAGGAGGGGGAGGGGCACAGTGGAGCACAGTTTTGGATTTGCAAAATGGGTGGTTTTTCTAGTCATATGACCAAAGAGGAGGAGCAGGAGTAGCCATAGGAGCTAGAGGGTTATGAGGAAGGCGAGACCGAGGACCCAGACACACCGTGGCAGTATGCAGTGGAGATGGAGGCCGGGAGTCCCCCCGAGTCACTTGCACAAATGGCATGATGCATACCCAGTTGCTTGCGTAGTGACTGCCGAATTATCACCATTTGGCATTGGGATGACTTTTGGCTCTCTACCTTATTGGACCCTCGCTTCAGGCACAAAATGGGGGCTTTTTTACACCCACAGAGAGGGAGGACAAACTGACCTACTACAGTGACATTCTACATAGCCAGTTGGCAGATGTCTATCAGCGCCATCATCCATCCTCTCGCAGGTCTGACTCGGGGGGCCCTCTGTGCTCACCTTCCACTGCCATGGCTGCTGGGGAGGGGTGGGGTGGCAGGAGCAGTACCAGCTTAATCAACAGCAGTCTGAGTCTACAGTCGCTGATCAGTACCTTTCTTCACCCGCATAGTGAAGCAACTCATCAGCAACAGGTAGACCTGGAGGAGGACCTAAACCAGCAGGGGGTGGCATACCTTGACATGCTCATGCAGACACACCTTGAACTATATGTTTTCCGCATCCAGCCACCACCTACACGCTGTGTCATTTAGCCACTATATGGTTTTCTCATGCTGCCGCCAACTCCAGACTGTGTCATTCAGCCACTATATGGTCTCCTCTTGCTGCCGCCATCTCCTGGCTGTGCCATTCAGCGACTATATGGTCTACTCATGCTTCTGCCAACTCCAGGCTGTGTCATTCAGCCACTATGTGGTCTCCTCATGCTACTGTCAAATGCAGGCTGTGTCATTCAGCCACTATGTGGTCTCCTCATGCTGCCGCCAACTCCAGGCTGTGTCATTCAGCCACTATATGTTCTCTTCATGCTGCCGCCACCTCCATGCTGTGTCATTCAGCCACTATATGGTGTCTTCATGCTGCCACCAACTCCAGGCTTTGTCATTCAACCACGACATGATCTCCTCTTGCTGCCGTGAACTCCAGGCTGTGTCATTCAGCCACTATATGGTCTCCTCATGCTTCTGCCAGCTCCAGGCTGTGTCATTCAGCCACTATAAGGTCTCCTCATGCTGCCGCCAACTTCAGGCTGTGTCATCCAGCCACTATATGTTCTCCTCATGCTGCTGCCACCTCCACGCTGTGTCATTCAGCCACTATATGGTCTCTTCATGCTGCCGTCAACTCAAGGCTGTGTCATTCAGCCACTATATGTTCTCCTCATGCTGCCGCCAACTACAAGCTGTGTCATTCAGGCACTATATGGCTCCTAATGCTGCTTGTACATTACTTAAACATTTTGACGATAGCACTACCTACCATAAAACTTCAATATAAAATTTTTAATTCATCTTTTAAGCTTCAGGATTGTAAAGCCCTATTCTCTCCTCATGCTGTCGCCAACTCCAGGCTGTGTCATTCAGCCACTATATGTTCTCCTCATCCTGATTGTACATTACTTAACCCCTTAAGCACTTTGGGCATATCCATACGCCCCCATTTTAAAGTCCTTAAGGACTGAGGGTTTATGGATATGCCCATGGGAATTCCGGTCCCGAGATCCTATGTAAACCTCCGCCCATGTGAATGTACCCTAAAAAATCTACACTACACTAACACATAATAAAGGGCAAAACACTACATATACACATACCCCTACACAGTCCGTCCATCCCCCCCCCCCCCACCAATAAGAAAAGAGAAAAAAAAAGGATTGTACGGCAGTGTTTCCATAACAGAGCCTCCAGCTGTTGAAAAACAACAACTCACAGTATTGCCGGACAGCCATTGACTGTCAAGGCATGCCGGGAGTTTTGCAACAGCTGGAGACACCCTGTTAGGGAAACACAGCCAAAGGGAATTTTTGTGGTGGATTCAAATCCCCAATTTAGTCCTAAAATGCGCATGGTGCTCTCTCACTTCGGAGCCCTGTCGTATTTCAAGGAAACAGTTTAGGACCACATATGGGGTATCTCCGTACTCAGGAGAAATTGCGTTACACATTTTGGGCGGCTTTTTCTCCTTTTACCCCTTATGAAAAGGTAAAGTTGGGGTCTACACAAGCATGTTAGTGTAAAAAAAAAATTTTTTTACACTAACATGCTGGTGTTGCCCCATACTTTTTATTTTCACAAGAAGTAAAAGGAGAAAAAAATTTGGAACGCAATTTCTCTTGAATACGGAAATACCCCATATGTGGGCGTAAAATGTTCTGCGGTCGCACAACATGGCTCAGAAGTGAGAGCGTGCCATGTACATTTGAGGTCTAAATTGGTGATTTGCACAGGGGTGGCTGATTTTACAGCAGTTCTGACATAAACGCAAAACAATAAATACCCAGATGTGACCACATTTTGGAAACTACACCCCTCACGGAATGTAACAAGGGGTAAAGTGAGCCTGAACACCCCTCCGGTGTTTGACAAATATTTGTTAAAGTTGGATGTGAAAATGAAAATAAATTTTTTTTCACTAAAATGCTGGTGTTACCCTACATTTTTCATTTTCGCAAAGGAGAATAGGAAAAAAAGCCCCCCAAAATGTGTAGCCCCATTTCCTCTGAGTAAGAACATACCCCATATGTGGATGTAAAGTGCTCTGCGGGCGAACTACAATGCTCAGAAGAGAAGGAGCGCCATTGGGCTTCTGGAGAGAGAATGTGTCCGAAACTGAATGCCATGTGTGTTTACAAAGCCCCCATAGTGCCCGAACAGTGGACCCCCCGTTATGTGACCCCATTTTGGAAACTACACCCCTCACGTATTGTAATAAGGGGTACAGTGAGCATTTAAACCCCACAGGTGTCTGACAAATTTTTAGAACAGTGGTCCGTGAAAATGAAAAATTACATTTTTCATTTGCACAGCCCACTGTTCCAAAGATCTGTCAAACGACAGTGGGGTGTAAATATTCACTGCACCCCTTATTAAATTCTGTTAGGGGTGTAGTTTCTAAAAGGTTCACATGTGGGGGGGTCCACTGTCCTGGCACCACGGGGAGCTTTGTAAACGCACATGGCCTCCCACTTCTATTCAACCAAATTCTCTCACCAAAAGCTCAATGGCGCTCCTTCACTTCTGAGCATTGTAGTTCACCCGCAGAACACTTTACATCCACATATGGGGTATTTCCATACTCAGAAGAAATGGGGTTACTAATTTTAGGAGGCTTTTTCTCCAATTACCTCTTGTAAAAATGAAAAATGTGGGGTAAAACCAGCATTTTAGTGAAAAAAATCAAATTTTTCATTTTCATGTCCAACTTTAGCAGAAATTTGTCAAGCACCTGTGGAGTGTTAAAGCTCACTGTACCCCTTGTTACGTTCTTTGAGGGTGTAGGTTCCAAAATAGTATGCCATGTGTTTTTTTGTTGTTGTTGTTCTGGCACCATAGGAGCTTCCTAAATGCAACATGCGACAAAAACCATTTCAGCAAAATTTGCTTTCTAAAAGCCAAATGTGACTTCTCTTCTGAGCATTGTAGTGCACCCGCAGTGCACTTGACATCCACACATGGGGTATTTCCATATTCAGAAGAGATGGGGTTACAAATTTTGGGGGGCACTTTCTCCTATAACCCCTTGTAAAAATGTAAAATTTGGGGGGAAAACCAGAATTTTAGTGAAAAAAATTTATTAAGGCTCAGCGGACCCCTTGTTACGTGTCTTGAGGGGTGTAGTTTCCAAAATGGTATGCTATGTTGTTTGTTTGTTTTTTGCTGTTCTTGCACCATAGGGGCTTCCTAAATGGGACATGCCCCCCAAAAAGCCATTTCAGAAAAACTCACTCTCCAAAATCCCATTGTCGCTCCTTCCCTTCTGAGGCCTCTAGTGCACCCACAGAGCACTTGACATACACATATGAGGTATTTCCTTACTCAAGAGAAATTGGGTTACAAAATTTTCGGGGGCTTTTTCTCCTTTTACCCCTTGTAAAATTTCAAAAACTGTGTCTACAAGAATATGTGTAAAAAAGTGTAAAAAATTTAGATTTTGAATTTTCTCCTTTACCTTGCTGCTATTCCTGTGAAACACCTAAAGGGTTAACACACTTTCTGAATGTCTTTTTGAATACTTGGAGGGGTGCAGTTTTTATAATGGGGTCATTTATGGGGTATTTCTAATAATGACCCCTCAAATCCATTTCAAAACTGAACTGGTCCCTGAAAAATTCCGATTTAGAAAATTTTGTGAAAAACTGGAAAATTGCTGCTGAACTTTGAAGCCCTCTGATGCCTTCCAAAAGAAAAAACATGTCAACTTTATGATGCAAATATAAAGTAGACATATTGTATATGTGAATCAATATATAATTTATTTGGAATATCTATTTCCTTACAAGCAGAGAGTTTCAAAGTTAGAAAAATGCTAAATTTTTCACCAAGAAAGGATGCAAGTAACGACAAAAATGTACCATTAACTTAAAGTAGAATGTGTCACGAAAAAAAAACAATCTCGGAATCAGAATAATTGGTAAAAGCATCCCAGAGTCATTAATGCATAAAGTGACAGTGGTCAGAATTGCAAAAAAGGGCTCAGTCCTTAAGGTGAAAAAAGGGCTCAGTCCTTAAGGGGTTAAACATTTTTAAGGTAGCACTAGCTACCATAAAACTTCAATATAAAATTGAAAATCCATCTTTTAAGCTTCGGGATTGTGAAGCCCTATTGTCTCATCATACTGTCGCCAACTCCAGGCTATGTCATTCAGCCACAATATGGTCTCCTCATGCTGCTGCGACATTACGTAAACATTTTTATGGTAGCACTAGCTACCATAAATCTTCTATTTAAATTTGAAAATGTATCTTTTAATCTTAGGGATTGTGAGGCCCTATGGTCTACTCAAGCACTAGCTACCATAAATCTTCAAAATGAAGGACATCTGTACTGCATGAATTTAACATATTCCTGTGCCCGGGCTGCAAAAATTAACAAAATAAAATTTAACTCACCTTCCTACGTTCCCCCGTTGCTTCGGTATTGGCCTCACGGTCCTCCGCTGCGGTTCTCTTGCTGCTTCCTGGGGACAGTAACGTCATAGATCCATCAGCGTATCACTGGCGGCTGCAATATCCCACCTCGGCCAGTGATAGGCCGGCTCCTTACATGACAGTGCGCTCAGCCTATCACCGTCCGAGGTGGGACATCGCTGCGGCCGATGATAAACTGACGGCTCTGTGACGTTACAGTCCCCAGGAAGATGCAAGAGGACCGTGAGGCCGGTACAGAAGAAACAGGGGAACTTAGGAAGGTGAGTTAAAGTTTATTTTGTTTATTTTTGCAGCCCGGGCACAAGAATATGTAAAATTCATGCAGTACCAGATGTCCCTTGAATTTGAAAATTCATCTTTTAGTCTTAGGGATTGTGAGGCCCTATGGTCTCTTCATGCTGCAGCCAACGCCAGGCTGTGTTATTCAGCCACTACATGGTCTCCTTATGCTGCTGGGACATTAACTAAACATTTTTATGGTAGCACTAGCTACCATAAATCTTCAATTTAAATTAGAAAATTCATGTTTTAATCTTAGGGATTGTGAGGCTCTGTGGTCTCCTCATGCTGCTGGGACATTTCCTAAACATTATTATTGCAGCACTAGCTACCATAAATCTTCAATTTAAATTTGAAAATTCATCTTTTATCTTAGGGATTGTGAGGCCCTATGGGCTCCTCTTGCTGCTGCCAATTCCAGGCTGTGTCATTCAGCCAGATTATGGTCTCCTCATGCTGCTGCCACCTCTAGGCTCTGTCATTGTGCCACCATGTGACATGTGACTCCTTGTTGGATTTGGTCTTTTGTAACCAGACATTTTTTATTAAATCTTAAATTTTAATTTCAAAAAATCGATAGAGCGATAACAATGAACCATAACTGATTAAAAGAAACATTCACACTTTCACAGTCAGGGGGCGCTGAGAGGGAGGGGCTAGAACAGGTGGTATCTCGCCTGGCGGAGGACCACCAGCCCGATTTTAAGATACAAGTACAAGCTTTTTCACTGCAGCCACTTCTAGCTTTATGCGCCCACTTATCCAATGGCACAGAAACTGAATGTGCTCCTGTCCAAGTTGCTGGTAATGCAGTCCCTCCCTTTTCAAGTGGACACTCAGATTATGGAGGTGCTCTTAGAGGCATTGGCTGGAACAGGTAGTAGCTTGCCTCGCTGCGGACCGCCAGCTCGATGCTCACCAGAACGGGTAATCAAAAAATTAAAATAAATTCAAATTAAATAAAAATTACTGTATTTATCGGCGTATAACACACATTTTTAGCCTAAAGTCTATCTGCGTGTTATACGCCGATAGACTGTTTGTGACCACGCAAAAGCCGCTGCAGTTCAATGATTTAAAGCGGGCGCTTTAAATCATTGAACTGCAACAGCTTCTGCCTGGCCAGAGTCCCACTGCCACTGCGCGATTCCCTCCCCATCTACGGTTTTATAGTAAAATATACCGCCGCCATTGCCCAATTCCCTCCCCGTCCCCGGTTTTATAGTTACATGTGCCCCGGGGACTGCGGTCCTTCATGCTCCTGCAGTCTCCTGATCTGTCACTGTGCGCTGCGTAATGACGAGTGACGTCCTCAACATGACGTCACTCGTCAGTCAGTGCGCGGCACACAGTGACAGATTAGGAGATCGCCGGAGCATGAAAGACCGCAGTCCCCAGGGCACATGCAACTATAAAACCGGGGACGGGGAGGGAATTGGGCAGTGGCGGCGAGATATTTAACTATAAAACAGGGACACGGAGGGAATTGTGCCGTGGCTGCGGCGGGATATTTAACTATAAAACCGGGGACAGGGAGGGAATAGAGCAGCGGCACTCTGGCCCCACAGAAGCCACAGCGCTTGCTTTAGATCATTGAACTGCAGAAGCCGCCAGAAACAGTTTATCGAGGGACAACTGCACACACACGCACCCTCATTTTTCCAAGGATATTTTGGTAAACAAAACTTTTTAACCAAAATTTCCTTGGAAAAATGAGGGTGCGTGTTATAGGCCGGTGCGTGTTATACCCAGATAAATATGGTACATAAAAAATCGGCCACATCTAGATGTTCTGCGACAGTGATTCTAATAGCAATGCCTGTAATCTGCATGTCATACTGAATAACAGTATTATTTCACTAACACAGCATACTCCCTAAGCATGTTAGGACAAGGCTAAATGTTCAACACCCCTATTGAGCCTCTCTGAAGGCCAGAAATAGCCGATTTTTATAGCGATTCACTGCAAATAGATTCTTACCGAACCAAATTTTTGCGGAAAATTCACCAAATCGTCAGAATCAAATTTTACAAAAATGTGCTTATCTCTAATTGGTAATATCAGTCTCTGTATAGTGGGTTTCACATGCAATGCTTCAGTTCCTCCATAGAATCTTTTTCAAGCATTGCCACCATTTTGCACTATAATGGAGCCATTTTACTTTTTGAACCTGTGGACTGTGATTGGGTCCTAGATGCTGGCACCATTTTAATGGAAACATTTAGTGAAGTAGTGGTGTATTCCTTCCTATCTTAAGAGAGTGTTCATATAGCACCTCCACTGAGCCAAAAAAGAAAACTACCAGAAGGAGGGGATGCAGAGGAGGTCACAACCGGAGGGAAAGGAAAGAAAAATAGAGAGCTGAACACCAAGAAGAAAACTAATTAAATATGGTCAAGATATTCAATCTCTCAAGTTATGTTCTCACGGAAATTGAACGTCAAGTACTCATGAAGGGTTCATCCTATTGTCCCACCAACAAATCTGACAGTTTTGACCTTTTCCTCGATCTCAACAATTTCAGCCACAAAATCACCATCAAGAGGTTTTTTGCTCTCAAAGAAGGTACCAACCCACCCCATACCACCACAATGGAGACCACCATCTCCTCCTCCTCACCCCCGCCTATACACACCGACCTGCGCCCCAAATCCACCTTTTACCCACTACATGCCAAAGGCAGCCACATCGATACCTTCTACACCATGGTCCAATCTGACTTCGACACTCAGCTCAAGGACACCCATCCCTAGAAGTACACCTCAAAATGCTCTCCATCTGAGTGGACAGCACTCAAATCCCTCTCTTCGAACGACTCTATCATCATCCGTTCAGCCGACAAAGGCGGAGGGATTGTCATCCTTAACAAGAATGACTACATCTCCGAAGCCAACAGGCTTCTCTCTGATACTACGTACTATAAGCCCATTCCTCTGAACCCCACCAAAATGTTCTAGGATGAACTCACCAAACTCATAAATTTTGGATACTATCAAGGGGTACTCTCATAGACTGAAAGAGATTACATCATCATCAACGAACTCTCCGTACCTATCTTCTATTACCTCCCCAAAATCCACAAGCATCTCACCCAACCCCCAGGTCGCCCCATCATCTCAGGCATTAATTCCATATACTCCTACTTATCACATTACATCGATTTACTTCTACAAAAGCATGTCACCAAACTCCCTTCACATCTCAAGGATACAACTGAGTTTATCAAGTCCATCTCACAATTCAAGTGGTAACCCGGTCTCACCTTGGTAACAATGGACCTCTCCTCACTCTACACCGTCATCGATCACGAGTTGGGAAATCCGAGCTGTCGCATTCTTTATGGCCAGAGACCCCACAATGCCCTCCACACAGGAAGAATTCATTTTGGAAGGACTAAGATACATTTTGACACACAACTACTTCGAGTTCCTAGGTCAAATGTATCTGCAACACAAGGGTACCGCTATGGAGTCAGAAGTGGCCCCCAGCTTTGCCAACCTTTTTGTAGGCATGTTTGAAGAACTACACATCTACACTCACCATAAGTTCAACAACTGCTTGTATTACCTCCGTTACGTAGACAATATTTTTCTCATCTGGGAAGGCGACAAATCCTCACTCAACCCCTTTCTGGCAGACTTCAATTCCAACACATAGTCCTTGCCTTTTACCCAGACCATCTTCGACGACAATGACGGATTTCTCGACGTCATGGTCTCCCACAACAACTCCATCTGCCTGTCTACAAAAACATTTTTTTAAACAGGTAGACAGCAACAGCTACTTGGACTTCAAAAGCGGACACTACAAGAAATGGCTTTGCAATATCCCCTATGGCCAATTTAAGCGGATCAGGAGGAATTGCACCAAGGAAGAAGATTTTGTTTCACAGAGCAAGACCTTGAAAGCCAGATTCAAGGCCAAAGACTATCCTCGGGCTCTAATTCAATCCTCCTAAAACAGGGCACACGCCCTAACCCAGAAACCTGCCACCACTACCCCCTGTTCGTGACAGATCCTCCAATTTCATCACAACCTTCAGCCATGAGCACAACCACATCAAAAAGATTATTCTGGAACATAGGCCCATTTTACTGAAAGATCAATACTTGGGCCCTCTGTTACCCACTAAACCAGCACTCACCTTCAGAAGAAGTCGCACTATACGTAACCTTGTATCCGGTACCACTCAGCCTGCAACCTCCAACCTTCACGCCAACACTGGGAGCTACAGATGCGGACATCCAAGATGCAAGTGCTGTTCAATTATTTCACACAAATGCAGTACCTTCTCCTCTACTAGCACCAAATCCACATACCCATCAAAACCCGCCTAAATTGTAACTCACAATAAATTATCTACCTGCTACAATGTCCATGCGGACTCCAATATATGGGGTGCATTATCCGTTGCTTCAGGGAGCGTATCAACAAACACCGCAGCAATACCAACAACGGATTCCACCTTCATAGTGTATCTCGACACATGGCCGAATCCCACAAAAATTTCAACACCATCATAGTCACTCCCATGGAACAAATCAGCAAGGACGTATCCCACAGGTACAGCACCCTGAGATGCAGGGAGAACTTCTGGATTCATTCCCTCCAGACCTTGGTCCCCCGCGGACTCAATGAATTGATCAAATGCAACCTTTAAATCCTCCCCCACTTAATCCAGCTCCTTATTTAGTCTCCTTCCCACCTCCACCCTCACCACAGTCCCACCCCATTCCCAGCCCTCCCCCCCCTTCCCTTTCCAGCCTCCCTTCTATATGTTCTGAAAATTGCCTCATATCTACACACCCCTTGGTACCTCACCGATACCCCACTGGTATCCATCATCCTCACCTATATGGGAGTTTACCCTACTCCCATTCTCATTCCTATATCCCCTTGGGTCACTCATGTACCCTTCTACCTAGACTACTTTATAACGGCTCTTGCTCCATTACACCCCCCATTTACATATCTTTATATATTCTTTTTTTATATATTCATGTCAGGATTCGGCAGGCTGGAGGTGGATCCTCTGTGTCAGAGAGGGATTGGCGTGGACCGTACCGGTGGACCGGTTCTAAGTTGCTACTGGTATTCACCAGAGCCCGCCGCATAGCGGGATGGTCTTGCAGCAGCGGTAGCAACCAGGTCGTATCCACCGGTAACGGCTCAACCTCTCTGACTGCTGAGATAGGCGCGGTACAAGGGATTAGGCCAGAGCAAGGTCGGACGTAGCAGAAGGTCAGGGCAGGCAGCAAGGATCGTAGTCAGGGGCAACGGCAAGAGGTCTGGAACACTGGCTTGGGACATAAAAAGAACGCTTTCACTGGCACAATGGCAACAAGATCCAGCCAGGAAGGGAAGGGGAAGTGAGGTTATATAGGGAAGTGCACAGGTGGAAGCTAATTAGACTGATTGGACCAGGCACCAATCATTGGTGCACTGGCCCTTTAAATCTGAGAGAGCTGGCGCGCGCGCGCCCTAAGGAGCGGAGCCGCGCGCGCCAGGACGTGACAGCCGGGAACCGGGACAGGTGAGTGACTTGGGATGCGATTCGCGAGTGGGCGCGTCCCGCTATGCGAATCGCATCCCCGCTGGCAGTGTCAGTGCAGCGCTCCCGGTCAGCGGGTCTTACCGGGGCGCTGCAGAGAGAGGAACGCCGCGAGCGCTCCGGGGAGGAGCAGGGACCCGGAGCGCTCGGCGTAACAATTCATTGACTCTAATTTAATCATTACCCTATCCATTTGTATGTGTTATTCCACCTGCTAGTGGATTATATCCATAATCTGACCACAGATCCCCTTTATTGTGCCCTCTGACAGCCCACCACCCTGTCAGCACCTCCCTGCAAGACATGCATAATATATACATTATTATTTTCCAGCACACAAGATTCTCTCAATTGTGTTTTCCAACATCCCACCACTCTAATATACATAATATATACACTTATTTTCCAGAACACAGCATATCTCCAAGCATGGGACTCACCTCCCTCCCTCAGCTGACAGCTTCTTCATTACAGTTGACAGCTCCTACGTCACACACAGGGCTCACCGCCCCTCTCCTTCTGATTCCGCCCACTGTCAGCGGCCAGCCTCTTCACACAGGAGGCGTCTCCCTGGCAAAGCGCCTCCACCACATGACACGCGTGCTACCGCCCTAGCGTCGCGTTTGTGGTTACCCTCCCTTTCGCTCCATGCTCTGGTGCACTGAGCTGTCTCCCGAGCACAGGGCAAACCCTGCAATCTGGCGCAAACATGAATTTCTGCTCAAGAAACACAAAACACCCCGCCAATGCAACCATCCTAACATACCTGTTTCGGTTTATTTTGATCATTTTCCACTTACTCCCCATACCATTGTACACCTCTGTGGCTCCTATTCCTTTATGTTTTGGTGCCCTTTTCAAATGTATTTAAACTCTGTATGTGGCATTGTGTATCAGCACTGATCTGAAGAAGGGGGGTCTGTCCCCCGAAATGCGTTATCCTGCTTGTATCCTGCCTGTAACTTTCATCTTGCTAAATGAATTGATCCAGCTTGGTTTATCACTGCATCTTCTTGCTTGATCATTGCTACTCCAACATCGGATGTCCTTTTCACTGGACCACAGCAACGCCTTCTCCAAAGGGTATTTTCTAATTCCTCCTTCCACGCCTTCATCTGGATGGGCTACGCCTCTCCTGCACTCTAGGCAAAGCAGCTGTTTCCAGTTCTTAACCCCACTGAGGGTTGATATTCGAATATTTTACTCGCCTCAGGTGAGTACACACTATCTATGGGCTCTGCATGCCCATTTGCGCCTTGTTTTTTCCAGGAAATTTGTCTTTACGGTATCACACTAGGCGCCCCTTGTCGGTCTTTCCTTTTTCTCCTTCTACAGTATTCCTATATTAAAGGAAACCAATCATCAGATTTTACCCTATATAACGCTTGGCAAAGTGTTATATAGGGTAAAATCTTTATCCTCACTATTCCCGGGGGACACTTCTGCCCCCAGGGATGGTGAGGATATGAACTTATAAACTAGTCCCCTGGGAGGGGAGCTCCTCTTACCTACTCCCGTTACTTCGGCCTGCAGCGACGCGGCCCGTCAATCAAGCTGAAGGAGACTAGTTTATACGTTCATATCCTCACCATCCCTACAGGCAGGAACGTCCCCCAGGGATGGTGAGGATGAATATTTTACCCTATACAACGCTTTGCCAAGCGCTATATAGGGTAAAATCTGATTATTAGTTTTCTTTAATGTACAGATTTATACAGATATGTATGAGTGTGTATATATATATCAGGGATGTGGAAATCCTATCGCCTGACGCCCGAGACAAGTAGTTTTGGGCGCCGGGCAGGTGAATTTTTTATAGATTTAGCCCTGTATCGGGCAAGCAGGGACAGACCGACTTCCCCCGTATTTTTCTTTAATGCGTGTGTGAGGCGCAGAAGCCGATGCAAGTCTGCACCTCACACCGTCGCTCAGAGTGTATGGGGGGGCGGCCCCCAGCTGACCGCAGAGCCCGAGGTCGCAAGTTTGGGTTACATAATTAAGCCACGCCCCCTTATCTACCCCCTCCCGGAGGATGGAGGACGCAGCTCAGAAGACACAGCAGGGGGAGAGAAAGGACGTAGACAGCTCAGTACACAGCTCCATCCCCTGCACACAGCTCTATCCCTCCCCCTCCCCTTGCTCTGTACACATAGGACCTAATCCAGCACGGGGAGGTTGCAAAAAAAACACAGAGCAGGGGGAGGAGGGGAAGTCCGGTGTGAGGTGAGATTTTCAAACCCATGCAAACTCACAATGGCAGTGTGACTACAGCTCTGATGTCCACTCATGGCTGGCTCAGGTGAGGAGGCCGAGAATGCGGGCGGCGGCTGCAGGAAGGGTGATTGTATATGTAGGGTGTGAGTGTATGTGTGATGTCTGTGTATATGTAATGTATGATGGGGGGGTGGGCAGCGACGGGTGTATGTAAGATGTGTGCATATGTATGGTGAGAGTATGTGTGATATGTGTATGTATGTAATGTATGATGTGGGGTGGGCAGCGGTGGGTGTATGTATGATGCGTGCATATGTATGGTGTGAGTGTATGTGTGATATGTGTATGATGTCTGTCTATGTGTGATGTGTGTATGGATATGATGTATGATGTGGGGTGGGCAGCGGCGGGTGTATGTATGATGTGTGCATATTTATGGTGTATATGTATGGTGTGAGTGTATGTGTGATATGTGTATGATGACTGCCTATGTGTGATGTGTGTGATGTCTGTATGTGTGATGTGTGTATGTAATGTATGATGTGGGGGGGGCAGCGGTGGGTGTATGTATGATGTGTCCATATGTATGTTGTGTGTATATGTATGGTGTGAGTGTATGTGTATGATGTATCTGTGATGTGTGTATGTAATGTATAATGTGGGGGGGCAGTGGCGGGGGGTGTGTGTATGCATGATATAGGGGCCAGTGGCTGGTGCATTGATATGTGTATGCATGAATGTTTTGTATAGGAGCGGACTGTAACCTCGGGCATTAGGTCAGTGCCCAAGGGCCTGTGTCTAGGGGGGTGGGGGGATTGGGGAGGGGCACGCTGCTGCCGCCGCCGCCAGTTTTGCCATCTAATTGTATTCATTTTTAGTGGCTTTTGGCCACTCGCACTAAATTGCACCACCAGAATCCAGCCCCTTCGTACTCGCCCGCCGACCAAGAGCCCCACGGATGCACGCAAACATGCCCGAACCAAAACTACAACTTTCAGCATGTTGCACCATAACCTGAACTGTAGAACTATAAAGTGCAACATGCTGTGAGTTGTAGTGTTGGTTCGGGTCAGCTGCAGAGCCATAGGCTGCATCAGGGCATGCTGGGTGTTGTAGTTACTAACTGTAATTACCAGTATTCCTTGACACAGCCTATGGCTCTGCAGCTGACACGAACCAAAACTACAACTCCCAGCATGTTACACAATAACCTTAACTGTACTACTATACAGTGCAACATGCTGCAACACCCACACAACCATAGGCTGTATCAGGGCATGCTGGGAGTTGTAGTTGTCTAGTAACTAAATGCAATTTCCAGCATTTTTTGACACAAAATGCACCACATAAACTGGAGAAGCAGAACCCCTCCCCTCCCCCCCCCCCCCAGTAACACATAAGTCCCTATGAAGACTGAAAAATAGTGATTCAAATATTTTAAAAAGTGCGTATATAACTGAAAATAAGCCCCTTTCCTAATAAAAGTTTCCAATTTTCTTTAAATAAAAATAATGTACAAAAATAAGCATAAGTGGTATTGCTGCATGTGGAAATGTCCAGACTATTAAAATATAATGTTAATTAAACCGTACGGTGAACGGTGTAAATGTAAAAAATAGTCCAGAATTGCTCATTTTTGGTCACTTCATAGGAAAAATTTTATATCAGACAGGAGGCTCGTATCAAAATGCATATTCCTTCTTTATTAAACTCACTAGCAGAAAGAAATGCAAAGTAACTTTAACATTGAAAGAAAAAACCTGGATGCAGGTCACCTAGCAACCTGACCGCATCCTAATCACCATTCCCACCAATTCCATCCAACTTGCTCCCTATAAAACTGGCTCCAGCTCCACCCTCATCCTCTTTCTTTCTGCTCACTAGCTGCTTACCAGATAAGTACCCTGAGTGCTTAGATTTCTTGTTGCTGTTTTACTGTGACGAGTTTGGTTTTGTTTTCTTTTACCCTTTTGGCATACTTGGAACTCTGGTTCCGGGCTTTCTCTACTCTGCCTGCGGTTTTTCATTTTTGTTTTTTGTCCACGGCGTAGATACAGTATACGCGGGGGCTTGTAGGTGTTTTTGTCCAGTTTGTGTCTCCCTTCCGGTGGGTCGAGGAGCGCTCCGGTTCTCCCGGTTCCGCGCCTCACCTGTCAGCGTTTTTTGGTTTCCCCGTTGTCCCTTGTGTCCCCTGTACTCACCGCCATTGCTGGTGACGTCAGGGTGCTGTTGTCTGGGCCCGCCCTTCTTCTCAGCCTGAGCGCGCGAATCTCTGTGCGCTGGCCGCGCGTCTAGCCGGGCCTGGGGGCGGGAGCTAGCCACGCCCCTTCCCCTCTGCCTGTATAGCTGCGTTCCGGGCCTCCTTTTGACAGCAGCGCCGGTGAGAGCGCTCTACAGCGCTGTCGGCGGCAGGTACCTGTAGGGAGAGTGGTGATTTATTGCTCTCTCTACAGGTCCTTGGCTGTGATAAATATATAGGTATTTCTTGTGTGCATTACTACACGGCAGTCTACTTCTGGGGTGTGTGGGTTTTCATCTTCCCCTATTTACACCCTCTCCCCCCCCCTTTTTTCTATTTGAATTAAACTTTACTGTTTTTTCTCTTCTCCACAGATCCTTGGGTATCCGTTTTTTCCCCACTTCCGGTTTTTCTAATTATGTCTGTTGACAATGGTACCGTGACACTGGGGGAGGGCCCCAATAACATGCAGCAGTCGGAGTCTATGTCTGCGGATCAAATAACTGCGCTGGTCAATCGGTCGGTGCAACCGGCCTTGACATCAGCCATGTCATCCCTTAATGATGTCATAACTAATTCTGTGTCGATGGCGATGCTGAGTGCTCGTCGCGATGTATATGCCCCTCCACCTACCGTATCTAATTTGGAGGTGGTTGATGCAGGAGCTTCTAGCTCAAAAAGACCCAGCAAGTCTGACCAGAAGAAAAACCACACATCAGACTTTCAGACCTCTCCTGTGACGGGAGATTGCATAAATAATCAAGCCAACCCCATATCTGGGGGCGATGACCAATCGCGGGGAAAACGACCCTTGCAAAAGGAAGATGTTCTAGTGCATAAGGCCGCTAGGGCGGCTAAACGGGTAAAACCCAACACTTTTGTGGATGACTCTGAGGTGGACTCGGAGATGGAGTCGGGGCTGTCCGAGTCTGTTGACTCTGGTGATGAGGTGGACGCTGACTACGAGGAAGAGGGAGCCGCCCTAAGCGACCCTGCTAATGAGGGCATAGTCTCTCCCAATGCTATCCTCGATTCCCAGGGTGTGCCCTTCTTTGACCCTGAGGACATTAAGCATCCACGGTCTGGGGAGTGGACCCCCATTCCGGAAGTGGCCAAATACTTGGAGGTCTGGCTCCGTAAACCATTGGGCAAAAGTAATCGTAATAAACTCCGTGCCGAGTGTCCTCGGCCTTTTCTGGCCAATCAGGTGGCGGTTACACCCGAATTAGATCCTATATTGGTAAAATATCTGGTGAAATCGGGAAAAAATCCGAAAAAAGGGATTGACCGCTCTTTTCGATCGGTCCAGGATAAGTTGTTGGACCTCCTCGGTCCCATCACCAAGATCCTTAACATGGCGGAACGGGCCGTCGCCTCTGGCGAACAGGTAGATGCGACCCTGAAAGGGTGGGCGGTCCGAGCTGCTTGCCTTTTGGGTAATGCAAACTCTGCCGCGTCGGCTGAACGTCGACGGTCCATTCTTATGCGCTTGGACCCGCAACTCTCACATTTAGCTACAGAGGAACCGGGCCGTTCCGCTGAGGGGCTGTTGTTCGGAGATTCCCTGTTAAAAAATCTAAACAAATTTGTGGGCTTGTTTTCTGACCTTGATAAAGCCCAAAATGCCCTAAAAAAGAATCTTGGGAACAAGGTTTTCGGAAAGGCTGGAAGGGGTAGGGGTCGCCCTTCCGGCCGTGGTGCCTACTTTAGACCCTATCATAGAGGCACGGGGCAGTATGTCCAGGACCGGTCACAGACCCCGAAGGTTGCTGCAGCAGTTGCCCCCACAACGTTCTTTCCAGCGAGAGGGAGGCCCTGGAGGGCTAGAGGTGCCCGTGGATTCCCGAGAGGCAGGAGCGCAGGTGGGTCTACCTGTCCCAGTCGTGACACATATACCTGTGGGGGGCAGGATTCTGTTTTTTACCCACGCTTGGTCCCGGATTACGGTAGATCCGTGGGTCCTTCAGGTGGTGTCGGGTTATACCATAGAGTTCGTGTCCACGCCGATTCAGCGGTGGGTGGCGGGACCTCTCCATTTTTCGAAAGCAGACCGGTTATTGGTTCAGGCGGAGATCGAAGATCTATTCCTCAAACGAGCCATACATCCGGTAGACGAGTATTCACCGGGTTTTCTCAGCAGTATCTTCTTGGTGAAGAAGAAGGATGGCGGTCATCGACCGGTCATAAATCTAAGAGACTTGAACGAGTACGTGCTATTTCGCCACTTCAAGATGGAGAGCGTTCATCTTCTCAGGGACTTATTGCTCCCAGGAGATTGGTTGGCAAAAATCGACCTAAAAGACGCGTACCTCACGGTACCGATTCATCGGTCCTCCCATCCTTTCCTACAGTTCAGGTGGGAGGGACAGACATGGGTGTTTTGTTGTCTCCCGTTCGGACTGTCGTCCGCCCTATGGTGTTTCACTAAACTTTTGAAGCCGGTGGTGGCGTGTCTGCGAAGTCGAGGAGTGAGATTGATCATTTATCTAGACGATATCTTGATCATGTCTCGCTCGCACGATCAGGCTCGGATTCATGTGGGCTGGACCATGTCCCTGCTGGAGGAATTGGGATTTCTCATCAACGAGAAAAAAATCTGTCCTGGTTCCGGCCCAGGAGATGGAGTTTTTAGGATTTGTGGTGAATACGAAGTTGGCGACTTTGAGTCTGCCCAACAAGAAGCTTGCGGTGCTCCGCAAAGAAATAAGGAGTTTGTTGCGCAAGGAGATGGTGACTTTGCGAGCGGTGGCTCGCATTGTGGGCCTGTTGGCAGCCTCGGTGCAAGCGATTTTTCCGGCACCGCTTCAGTACAGAGCGCTGCAGAGGTTGAAGAATATTCATTTGTCAGGCGGCCTGACGTACGAGACTCTGGTCCCTCTGTCGCAAGAAGCGCAAGAGGAATTACGGTGGTGGCTTCGGCATGTCCAGGATTGGAATGGGAGGACAATCTTCAATTCCAAACCGGATTTGATTATAGAGTCGGATGCTAGTCTCGAAGGGTGGGGCGCCCGATGCGGGTCGTCCACCACAGGGGGCAAATGGTCCCCGATCGAGGCGCAGTTACACATCAACTGCCTGGAGTTATTAGCGGGTACATTCGCTCTGCGCAGTTTTGTGCCCCGACGGAGAAATTGTTGTGTGCTCATACGCATGGACAATATCTCCGCTGTACAATATGTCAACCGTTTGGGAGGCACCAGGTCGAGACAACTGTCGGATCTGGCGAAGGAGCTGTGGTTTTTCTGCCTGGAGAGGAACATTTTTCTTCAGGCGGAATATTTACCAGGCGTTTCCAATTCAGTTGCGGATTGGAATTCCAGACACCTGGTGGAAGGAAGCGACTGGACCTTGCATCCGGTAGTTTTCCAGGCTATCCAGACCTTAAGGGGGCCACTTGTGCTGGATCTATTCGCATCGCGGCTCAATCGCCAACTGCCCAAGTTTTTCAGTTGGAGGCCGGATCCGGAAGCATTGGCGACAGATGCTTTCCTACAGTTTTGGCCTCGGGGGACGCTGTATGCATTTCCCCGAGTCGCCATGATTCCCAGAGTGTTATGGCAAACGGAGTCGCAGAAGTCAACGCTGGTTCTGATTACTCCATGGTGGCCGACCCAGCCGTGGTTCCCACAGGTCTTGGGAATGACCTTAGATCACCCGAGGATTTGCCCGAAGTTTCCATCGATTCTGACGGGTCCGGCGGGGGAGTTGCACCCGCTGGTGCTGACAGACCAATTGCCTCTGGTGGCTTGGAAGATCTCGGGGGTTCCCTCTCTGATAGAGGTTTATCGCAGTCAGCTAGGGACCTCATTCGGGAAGCCTGGGCTCCAGGTACCAGGTCGGCTTACCGATCAGCCTGGGGATTTTGGGTTCATTGGTGCGCACAGCAACAAATGGATCCCATTCTTGCCCCTGTGTCAGGAGTGATGAATTTTTTATCCCAAGCTTTTGATGAGGGTAAAGCTTATCGGACCATTAACGTGTATAGGTCGGCGATTTCAGCCCAACACGTGGCGATTGATGGGGTGTTGGTTGGCCAACATCCGTTAGTGTGTCGATTGTTGAGAGGAATTAGGTTTTAGCGACCTCCCGGTGTCCGATATCAATCCACGTGGGATGTGTCGTTAGTGTTGAGTATGTTCTCCAGTTGGGAAGACAATGAGGCTTTGTCACTCCAGATGTTGTCTTATAAGCTTACTATGTTATTGTGCCTGGTGTCAGTTAAACGTGTCTCGGATGTTCGGGCTCTGGACATTTCCAGGAGACAATTTACTCCTCATGGGGTTCAGTTTTCCTGGCTAGACGTACGAAGACTAATTTGCGCGTTGTTTTTTATCCGAGTTTTCCGGCGCACCCCAAGCTTTGTGTGGTACGTTGCCTTAAGGCGTATGAAGCAATGACGAAGGAGATACGTTCGCCGAGTTTTTCGCAGTTGTTGATTTCATTTCGATCACCTCATCTACCAGTATCTTCTCAGACGTTAGCTCGGTGGGTGAGGTGTGTTATGGAACTGGCTGGAGTTGATATTTCGCTTTCTCGTGCGCATTCTTCTCGTGGCGCCATGGCCACTAAAGTTATCTGAACTTTTGAAGGCGGCGGATTGGTCGTCGGAGGTTACTTTTCAGACTTTTTATTTTAGACCTGAACATCATGTTTCATTGTCTGTTTTGTAAGATTGGTTTATTGTACTTTGAACTTGCATTTTGATACGAGCCTCCTGTCTCATATCAAATTTAGGATTTTCCTAGTGGTGTGACGGAAAATATAGATTTTATGAAGACAGGAGGCGAGTATCATCCCTCTCTGTTTACCCAACCCTGTCATGGTATGTGTTTTTTATTCTCTTTCAGGTTATTGACCGTTATGCCAGGACGAATCGGGGTTGCTGATCTAGTCCTTTCGTTTGGTCGTCTGTTCTATGGTTGGAGGCGATAAGTTCCGTTTTCTCTGGAATGGGAAGTTTCGTTGCTTCCGTTGGAGCTGGCAGTGTCATGTTGATGTTGGCCGAAGATGTTGATTCCGTTCAGTGGTTCATCATGCACAGTGTTCTGCCATGGACTGTTCGCTGCAAGAAAGAGGATTAGGGTGGAGCCGGAGCCAGTTTTATAGGGAGCAAGTTGGATGGGATTGGTGGGAATGGTGATTAGGGTGCGGTCAGGTTGCTAGGTGACCTGCATCCAGGTTTTTTCTTTCAATGTTAAAGTTACTTTGCATTTCTTTCTGCTAGTGAGTTTAATAAAGAAGGAATATGCATTTTGATACTCGCCTCCTGTCTTCATAAAATCTATATTTTCCGTCACACCACTAGGAAAATCCAAAATTTTTTATAAGGTGATCAAAAAGTTATATCTAGACTTTTCTGGGCTTGCCTCGGGCGTAAAAGGAGCGAGCTACAGCTCTCCCGCCGCTAATAGCCTGGCATGCTGCGATCACCATGGCCGGCTATTAAACCATTAGATCACCGCTGTCAAACTTGACAGCAGTGTCTAAAGGGATCTTATATACATCCCTGGTGTATCGATACATCCCTATTTTGGTTGAGTGGCTCAGTGAAAGGAAACAGAGGGTGGTTATTAATGATACAAAGTGGTTAACACAATAGAGGACAGTGGACTGTTACAAATGGATCTGGATAGGTTGGAGGTTTGGGCTGGGAAGTGGAAGATGAGATTCAACACTGATAAATGTAAGGTAATGCACATGAGGAGGAAAAATCCAGGCTGTGATTATGTATAAAATGGGAGAACACTTAGGACGACTGACATGGAAAAAGACTTTAACAGTAAATTTAGCTGTCGGGCAACTGCTGCCAAGGCAAATAAAATCATGGGGTGCATCAATAGGTGCATAGATGCCTACAACAAGGAAATAATTCTACCACTGTACAAATCACTAGTCATAACACACATAGAATACTGTGTACAGTACTGGGCACCAGTGTAAAAGAAAGATAGAGTGGAGCTGGAGAGGGATCAAAGATGGGTAACCAGAGTAAAACGGGGAATGGGAGGACTACAGTACCCAGAAACATTATCAGAATTAAGGATATTTAGTTTAGAAAAAAGAAGGCTTAGGGGTGACCTAATAACTATGTATAAATATATCAGGGGACAGTAGAGAGATCTCTCCCATGATCTATTATACCCAGGCCTGTATCTATAACAAGGGGACATCCTCTACATCTAGAGGAAAGAAGGTTTCTAACCCAGCACAGACGGGGGTTCTTTACTTTACGAACAGTGAGACTTTAGAACTCTCTCCCGGAGGAGGTGGTCATGGTGAACTCTGTAAAAGAGTTCAAAAGGGTCTGGATGCATTTTTGGAGAGTGAGAACATTACAGGTAATGGATAATAGATCTAAAGGGACAGAAGGTTGATGCAGGGATTTATTCTGAAGGTTTTTTGCCTTCCTCTGGATCAACTCAGCAGGGACTCAATCGGGATATTCAAACTTATGAACTATGTTACTATGTAATACCCCCATACAATGACTGAATAACACTGCCATACCAGAACTGAACAATATCCCCATATCGTGACTGAATAACACCACCATACCATACCAGAACAAGATCTCCATACCATGACTGAATAACAACACCATACCAGGACAGAACAATACTGCCATACATGACTGAATAACAACGCCATACCAAAACAGAACAATACAGCCATACTGTGACTGAATAACAATGCCATACCAGAACAGAACAATACCGCCATACCGTGACTGAATAACCATCTTCCAAAGTTTTTTCCCCAAAGTTTTTCACCCCAATGTAATATTGTAATATATGTATGTACAAATACACAATTGATGATCAGGCACTTACAGGGAGCCATATGACAGTGCCCATTTAATTAGCATTATTTACCATGCATTGTTTTACATTTACACCTCCTTTTTAATAAAACTAGCAAGCATAACAATCAGTAAAATTACAAATAAAATATTTCTAAAATGATTATAAATTCTCGATAAACTGTTATTTATGACAGGATTCATTGTACTGGGTGGGCCATTTATATGGATACACCTTAATAAAATGGGAATGGTTGGTGATATTAACTTCCTGTTTGTGGCACATTAGTATATGTGAGGGGGGAAACTTTTCAAGATGGGTGGTGACCATGGCGGCCATTTTGAAGTCGGCCATTTTGAATCCAACTTTTGTTTTTTCAATAGGAAGAGGGTCATTTGACATCAAACATATACTAATGTGCCACAAACAGGAAGTTAATATCACCAACCATTCCCATTTTATTAAGGTGTATCCATATACCGTATATACTCGAGTATAGGCCGAGTTTTTCAGCACGATTTTTCGTGCTGAAAACACCCCCCTCGGCTTATACTCGAGTGAACTCCCCCACCCGCAGTGGTCTTCAACCTGCGGACCTCCAGAGGTTTCAAAACTACAACTCCCAGCAAGCCCGGGCAGCCATCGGCTGTCCGGGCTTGCTGGGAGTTGTAGTTTTGAAACCTCCGGAGGTCCGCAGGTTGAAGACCACTGCGGCCTTCAACATCATCCAGCCCCCTCTCACCCCCTTTAGTTCTGAGTACTCACCTCCGCTCGGCGCTGGTCCGGTCCTGCAGGACTGTCCGGTGAGGAGGTGGTCCGGTGGGATAGTGTTCCGGGCTGCTATCTTCACCGGGGAGGCCTCTTCTAAGCGCTTCGGGCCCGGCCTCAGAATAGTCACGTTGCCGTGACAACGACGCAGAGGTGCGTTCATTGCCAACGTAATTCTGCGTCATTGTCAAGGCAACGCCTCTATTCCGGGCCGGAAGCGCGGAGAAGAGGCGCCCCCGGTGAAGATAGCAGCCCGGACCACCTCCTCACCGGACAGCCCTGCAGGACCGGACCAGCGCCGAGCGGAGGTGAGTACTCAGAACTAAAGGGGGTGAGAGGGGGCTGGATGATGTTGAAGGCCGCAGTGGTCTTCAACCTGCGGACCTCCGGAGGTTTTAAAACTACAACTCCCAGCAAGCCCGGACAGCCGATGGCTGCCCGGGCTTGCTGGGAGTTGTAGTTTTGAAACCTCTGGAGGTCCGCAGGTTGAAGACCACTGAGGGCGAATGATGAGAAGAGGATGATGAAGGGGGGGTGTGGGGATGATGAAGGGGGGTGGGGATGATGAAGGGGGGGTGTGGGATGATAAGGGGATGATGAAGGGGGGATGTGTGGGATGATGACAAGGGGATGATGAAGGGGGGATGTGCGGGATGATAAGGGGATGATGAAGGGGGGATGTGTGGGATGATGACAAGGGGATGATGAAGGGGGGATGTGTGGGATGATAAGGGGATGATGAAGGGGGGATGTGTGGGATGATAAGAGGATGATGAAGGGGGGATGTGTGGGATGATGACAAGGGAATGATGATGAGGATGTTAATGACGGGTCTGGATGATGACAGGGGGGGATGAGGTATTTCCCACCCTAGGCTTATACTCGAGTCAATAATTTTCCTGGGATTTTGGGTTGAAATTAGGGGTCTCGGCTTATACTCGGGTCGGCTTATACTCGAGTATATACGGTAAATGGCCCACCCTGTAGTATTAAACAAAATTCAAAGCACATCCAGTGTCTTTTCGACAACATTTTAGCAGTTTGTAGTAATGCCATATTCATATATTTCTAGAAAGCGTAAGCTGTATAGATCACATTTTAATAATACATGCACATATCCTGATCCATATCCTGAAGAACATGGCATCTAAAGTAGATTCTGGCAGCGAAATATTCTAAAACAGTCTCTTGGGGTTACAAAGGAACTCTCAAACAGGTGTCATTTTGGATCCAAAGGCTGGGTTCATACTTCGTTTATGTGAACCGTAATGTGAATCGTCTGGGAAATGTGCAAAGCGGTCGCTCCCCTATCCCATTTTCCCCAAGAAATGATGCAAATTTAGACGAAAATTTACCACTAACATAAAGTAGAATATGTCACCAAAAAACAATCTCTGAATCAAATTCATAAGTACAAGCATCCCAGAGTTATTAACTCCTTAACCCCTTAAGGACCGGAGGTTTTTCCGTTTTTGCATTTTCGTTTTTTGCTCCTTGCCTTTAAAAAATCATAACTCTTTCAAATTTACACCTAAAAATCCATATAATGGCTTATTTTTTGCGCCACCAATTCTACTTTGTAATGACGTCAGTCATTTTGCCCAAAAATCTATGGTGAAGCGGGAAAAAAAATCATTGTGCAACAAAATTGAAAAAAAAAACGCTGTTTTGTAACTTTTGGGGGCTTCCGTTTCTACGTAGTACATTTTTCGGTAAAAATGACACCTGATATGTATTCTGTAGGTCCATACGATTAAAATGATACCCTACTTATATAGGTTTGATTTTGTCGGACTTCTGGAAAAAATCATAACTACATGCAGGAAAATTAATACGTTTAAAATTGTCATCTTCTGACCCCTATAACTTTTTTATTTTTCCGTGTATGGGGCGGTATGAGGGCTCATTTTTTGCGCCGTGATCTGAAGTTTTTAACGGTACCATTTTTGCATTGATAGGACTTATTGATCACTTTTTATTCATTTTTAAATGATATAAAAAGTGACCAAAAATGCACTATTTTGGACTTTGGAATTTTTTTGCGCGCACGCCATTGACCGAGCGGTTTAATTAATGATATATTTTTATAATTCGGACATTTCCGCACGCGGTGATACCACATATGTTTATTTTTATTTTTATTTACACTGTGTTTTTTTTTTATTGGAAAAGGGGGGTGATTCAAACTTTTAATAGGGGAGGAGTTAAATGATCTTTATTTACTTTTTTTTTCACTTTTTTTTTTGCAATGTTATAGGTCCCATAGGGACCTATAACACTGCACACACTGATCTTCTATGTTGATCACTGGTTTCTCATAAGAAACCAGTGATCAACGATTCTGCCGGATGACTGCTCATGCCTGGATCTCAGGCACTGAGCAGTCATTCGGCGATTGGACAGCGAGGAGGCAGGAAGGGGCCCTCCCGCTGTCCTGTCAGCTGTTCGGGATGCCGCGATTAGCCGCGGCTATCCCGAACAGCTCGACTGAGCTAGCCGGGAACTTTCACTTTCACTTTTAGCCGCGCGGCTCAGCTTTGAGCGCGCGGCTAAAGGGTTAATAGCGCGCGGCGCCGCGATCGGCGCTGCGCGCTATTAGAGGCGGGTCCCGGCTTCACTATGACGCCGGGCCCGCCATGATATGACGCGGGGTTACTGTGTAACCCCGCGTTATATCGGAAGAGCAGGACCAAGGACGTACCGGTACGTCCTTGGTCCTTAAGGGGTTACGGACGTAGGGCGTACCTGTACGCCCTACGCCCGGTCCTGGTGTTTAAAACGGGGTCACGCCGTGACCCCGCATCACACCGGGTCGGTCCCGGCTGCTAATCATAGCCAAGACCTTGGGCTAACAGCGCGCGGCATCGATCGTTGTGCATTGCGCTGTTAACCCTTCAGACGCGGCAGTCAAAGTTGACCACCGCGTCTGAAAACGAAAGTAAACGCTTACCGGCAGCTCAGTCAGGCTGTTCGGGACATTGCGATAAAATCACGATGTTTCGATCAGCTGGGACGCAGGCGGAGGTCTCTTTACCTGACTCCGCGGCATCTGATCGTCGATTGATTGCTCCAAGCCTGAGCTACAGGCTTGAGCAATCAAGCCCCTATCTGACTGATCCGTGCAAAGCTATGGCTTTGCAGGGATCAGCATAGGAGATCAGTGTGTGCAGTGCTATAGCTCCCTATGGGAGCTAACAAAGGAGTTAACAAAGGTCATTTAACCCCTTCCCTAATAAAAGTTTTCACCCCCCTTTTCCCATAAAAAAATAAATAAATAAACATATGTGATATCGCCGCGTGCGAAAATGTCCGAAAATATAAAAATATATCGTTAATTAAATCGCACGGTCAATGGCGTGCGTGCAAAAAAATTCCAAAGTCCAAAATAGTGTATTTTTGGTCACTTTTTATATCATGAAAAAATGAATAAAAAGCGATCAAAAAGTCTGATCAATACAAATGGTACCGATAAAAACTTCAGAACACGGCGCAAATAATGAGCCCTCATACTGGTCCGTACGCAGAAAAATAAAAAAGTTATAGGGGTTAGAAGGTGAGAATTTTTAACATATACATTTTCCTGCATGTAGTTATGATTTTTTTCCGAAGTACGACAATATCCAACCTATATAAGTAGTGTATCATTTTAACCGTATGGATGCGTAGAAACGGAAGCCCCCAAAAGTTACAAAATGAAATTTTTTTCTTCACTTTTGTCGCACAATAATTTTTTTTGCCGTTTCGCCGTGGATTTTTGGGTAAAATTACTAATGTCACTGCAAAGTAGAATTGGTGGCGCAAAAAATAAGCCATCATATGGAATTTTAGGTGCAAAATTGAAAGTGTTATGATTTTTAGAAGGTGATGAGGAAAAAATGACCGTACGGATGCGTAGAAACGCAAGCCCCCAAAAGTTACAAAATGAAATTTTTTTCTTCAATTTTGTCGCACAATAAATTTTTTTCCGTTTCGCTGTGGATTTTTGGGTAAAATTACTAATGTTACTGCAAAGTAGAATTGGTGGCGCAAAAAATAAGCCATCATATGGAATTTTAGGTGCAAAATTTTAAGTGTTATGATTTTTAGAAGGTGATGAGGAAAAAATGAAAATGCAAAAACGAAAAAACCCTGCGTCCTTAAGGGGTTAATACTTAAAGTGACAGTGGTCAGAATTGCAAAAAATGCTCTGGTCCTTAGGGTCAAAATGGTCTTGGTCCCCAAGGGGTTAAGGGCACAGGCAATTTCATTTTTGCATTTTTATTTTCTCCTCCTCATCTTCTAAGAGGCATACCTTTTTCTGTATTTTTCGATCTTCAAAACCATATGAGGGCTTGTTTTCTGCGCGACCAATTGTACTTTGCAATGACACCTTTCATTTTACCATAAAATGTACAGCACAACTAAAAAAAAGTATTATTTGTGTGGGAAAATGGATAAGAAAACTGCAATGTTGCAACTTCAGAAGGAATTTGGTTTTACGCTGTGCACTTTACGATAAAACTAACATGTTCTCTTTGTTCTGTGGGACAGTACGATTGAAATGATATCCACATTTACACACTTTTCTATTATTGTACTGCTTTTAAAAAAACTCACACTTTTTGAACACAGTTAGTATGTTTAAAATTGACCTATTCTGAACCCTATAACTTTCTTACTTTTCCATATGCTGGGCTGTATAAGGGCTCATTGTGACATGATCTGTAATTTTTCTCAATACCACGTTTGCATATATGTGCCATTGTCATGGCGATTACAAATATGTTGATTTATTTAACTTTTTGTACATTTTGTTTTGTAAAACGGGAAAAGAGGATAGTTACATTTTTATTGGGGGAGGGACTTATTCACTTTCATAAAAATTTATTTTTATTTTTTTTCCCCCAAAGGGGATTAATAATTGCAGTCTTTTGACTGCAAATACTGAATAGTGTTATGCATAGGCATAGTACTCATCAGTATTATCTGCAATCTACTTGTCTGATCATAAGACAGCAGGCAAGAAGAGCCATCTTAACACATCAGATCCCTACAATCGCACCGCAGGTGGGCCAATGTGTGTACATACACCCCCATCATACTTCAGATGCCATGATCAGTATTTATCATGGCATCAAAAGGGTTAATGGCAGATATCAGCGGGATCATTGATGTCTGCCATTAACCCCTTAAGGACTCAGCCCATTTTGGCCTTAAGGACTCAGACAATTTAATTTTTACGTTTTCATTTTTTCCTCCTCGCCTTCTAAAAATCATAACTCTTTTATATTTTCATCCACAGACTAGTATGAGGGCTTGTTTTTTGCGCGACCAGATGTACTTTGTAATGACATCACTCATTATATCATAAAATGTATGGCGCAACCAAAAAACACTATTTTTGTGGGGAAATTAAAACGAAAAACGCAATTTTGCTAATTTTGGAAGGTTTCGTTTTCACGCCGTACAATTTATGGTAAAAATGACGTGTGTTCTTTATTCTGAGGGTCAATACGATTAAAATGATACCCATTATTATATACTTTTATATTATTGTTGCGCTTAAAATCACAAACTTTTTTACCAAATTAGTACGTTTATAATCCCTTTATTTTGATGACCTATAACTTTTTTATTTTTCCGTATAAGCGGCGGTATGGGGGCTCATTTTTTGCGTCATGATCTGTACTTTTTTTTTGATACCACATTTGCATATAAAAAACTTTTAATACATTTTTTATAATTTTTTTTTAATAAAATGTATTAAAAAAGTAGGAATTTTGGAATTTTTATTTTTTTTCGTTCACGCCGTTAACCGTACGGGATCATTAACATTTTATTTTAATAGTTCTGACATTTACGCACGCGGCGATACCAAATATGTCTATAAAAAAAAAATTTACGCTTTTTGGGGGTAAAATAGGAAAAAACGGACGTTTTACTTTTTTATTGGGGGAGGGGATTTTTCACTTTTTTTTTACTTTTACTTTTACATTTTTTTACATTTTTTTTTACACTTGAATAGTCCCCATAGGGGACTATTCATAGCAATTCCATGATTGCTAATACTGATCTGTTCTATGTATAGGACATAGAACAGATCAGTGTTTTCGGTCATCTTCTGCTCTGGTCTGCTCGATCACAGACCAGAGCAGGAGATGCCGGGAGCCGCACGGAGGAAGGAGAGGGGACCTCCGTGCGGCGTTATGAATGATCGGATCCCCGCAGCAGCGCTGCGGGCGATCCGATCGTTCATTTAAATCGCGAACTGCCGCAGATGCCGGGATCTCTATTGATCCCGGCACCTGAGGGGTTAATGGCGGACGCCCGCGAGATCGCGGGCGTCGGCCATTGCCGGCGGGTCCCTGGCTGCGATCAGCAGCCGGGATCAGCCGCGCATGACACGGGCATCGCTCCGATGCCCGCGGTTATGCTTAGGACGTAAATGTACGTCCTGGTGCGTTAAGTACCACCACACCAGGAGGTACATTTACGTCCTGCGTCCTTAAGGGGTTAAAGGAGTACTCCGATGGAAAACAATGTTTTTAATCAACTGGTTCCTAGAAAGGTAAACATATTTGTAAATTACTTCTATTTAAAAATCTTAATACTTCTAGAATTTATCAGCTGCTGTATACTACAGAGGAAGTTCTTTCCTTTTTAAATTTCAGTTTTGTCTGACCACAGTGCTCTCTGCTGACACATCTGTCCATGTCAGGAACTGTCCAGAGCAGAATAGGTATGCTATGGTGATTTATTCCTGCTCTGGACAGTTCCTGACATGGACAGATGTGTAAGCAGAGAGCACTGTGGTAAGACAGAAATTAAAAAGAAAAGAACTTCTTCTATAGTGTACAGCAGTACTGGAAGGATTAATATTTTTAAATAGAAGTGCTTTACAAAACTGTTTAACTTTCTGTTACCAGTTGATAAAAAAAAAAAAAGTACCCCTTTAACTATGAGGTCCCTAGCTGCTGATAACACCAACCACATGGTTCTGATCACGGTGCCAGGCAACATGGTGATCGCGGAACCACTTGACATACCAGGGCAGAGCAGTGTACATATACATCACGTGTCCTCTAAGGGTTAAACAGTAATGAGCATAATAAATTCATATTCTTTTTTAAACAATGCAATAAGAAACTCACCTACAAATGAAGAAACCAGTTACTGGACTGGTAGGATTTGGGTTTCTTTGCATATTTAGCAGCACACATGGCTGTTTTAGTTTAACAGCTATTGGAATCACTTCAGCTCATTTTTTTCTGAACTATTGTCTCTTCTTTAGCAATATGTTGCTCCTCTGACATTTTCTTTCCCTCTCTGTCACAGTTTTCTGTTTGCAGAAGCTCATTCATTTCAATTGCAGTTACTATGGTAATTCCTTAGTTTTAGGATTTATGAATTTCTAAACAGCTCTAGCATTTAAAGGGCATTTCTATTCCTATACTGAACTATTTTGACAATGCAAAGAAGAAAAAAAATACAATAAAGGACCTCATTTACTTAGAAAATCGGGTTGTAAGTCTATCTTGCTTTTAACTCGACTGCTTTTTTCCCCTGGTATTTATTATTATGTCGCATCCTTTTTGTGGTTTTTGTTGGTTTTGGTTTCCAACTCCTCTGAGTTGTTGGAAAAAAATCCACAACAATTCAACAAATTCGGGTTGGAAACCTTTATGAATCCATGGGAAAGCACAGAAATGTCGGGTTACTCCCCTTTTTCGGGTTTGGGAGAATCCACATCGGGTCCGTCGGGAAAAAATGTCGCATCATGTCGCAGACTGGCGCACGATGTCTGCGACATGTCGCAGACAAAGATGCGCCAAAAAAAAACCCGACAAAACAAGTCGGGTTTAGAATAGTAAATGAGGGCCAATAACTATTGTAAGTGTTCAAAAGTCGGGATAGGAGGTCAAGATAGGAGTTCGAGATAGGAGGACGGGACAGGAGGATGGAATATGAGGACTGTTGGCAGTATATAAGCAGCGCAAGAAGGCGGGTTCACCTGCGCGCAGACTCGGTACAAGTCCTCAAAGGATGTAGATCTTCAATTTCATGAAACAACAGATGTAATGTTTCGGTTGTTTGGATGCCCGTAGACTTTACCCAGAGCGGCCTAGTTACTATAGCATCGTAAAAAGAAAATCTATGTTACCCCAAATTTAACGCGAGCGAAGCCGTGGGCAAAAGCTAGTATATATATAAAAAGAGAAGACCTGACTCACTGACTCCTCAACGCCCAGCCTAAACCCATGGACCAAGAAAGCTGAATTTTTTCCCAAACTGCAAAGGTTTTGTTCTCTTTCCCTCCGGGATCACCCTCAGCATGTGGACGGCCTGTCATTTCCTTGGAGAGGGAAATTTCTGTATCTATTTCCACCGCCGGCCTTGATACAGAGAACCTTACTGATGGTCAAGAGAGAGAACCCTCGGGCGATTCTAATTCTTCCATACTGGCCCAGGAGAGCGTGGTTCTCCCTGATAAGGGAGATATCGGACAACCAATTCTGGCATCTGCCCAAGAGAGTGGATCTGTTGTCACAACACGGGATCTATCATCAAGATCTAGACCCATTACACATTTTGATTCACATATACAATATGTCTACGTTATATTTTCATCATAAAGTTGACATGTTTTTACATTTGGAAGACATCAGAGGGCTTCAAAATTCAGCAGAAATTTTCCAATTTTTCACAAAATTTTCTAAATCGGAATTTTTCAGGGACCAGTTCAGTTTTGAAGTGGATTTGAAGGGCTTTCTTATAAAAAAATAAATACCCCATAAATGACCCCATTATAAAAACTGCACCCCTCAAAGTATTCAAAATGACATTCAGAAAGTTTGTTAACCCTTTAGGTGATTCACAGGAATAGCAGCAAATTGAAGGAGAAAATTCTAAATCTTCATTTTTTAAACTAGCATGTTCTTGTAGACCCAGTTTTTGAATGTTTACAAGGGGTAATAGGAGAAAAAGCCCCCCAAAATTTGTAACCAAATTTCTTTTGAGTAAGGAAATACCTCATAGGTGTATGTCAAGTGCTCGGCAGGCACAGTAGAGGTCTCAGAAAGGAAGGAGCAACAATGGGATTTTGGAGAGTGAATTTTGCTGAAATGTTTTTTTGGGGGGCATGTTACATTTAGGAAGCCCCTATGGTGCCAGAACAGCAGAAAGCCCCCACTTTGCATACCCTTTTGGAAACTACAACCCTCAAGGCATGTAACAAGGGGTCCAGTGAGCCTTAACACCCCACAGGTGTTTGACGACTTTTCGTTAAAGTTGGATGTGTAAATGAAAAAAAAATAATTTCACTAAATGGCTGTTTTTTCACAAAATTTATCATTTTTTACAAAGGGTAATGCGAGAAAGTGCCCTCCAAAATGTGTAACCCCATCTCTTCTGAGTATATAAATACCCCATGTTAGGACATAAAATGCTCTGGGGGCGAACTACAATGCTCAGAAGAGAAGGAGTCACATTTAGCTTTTGGAAAGCAAATTTTGCTAAAAAAAACACACATGGGATACTATTTTGGAAACGAAACCCCTCAAGGAACGTAACAAGGGGTACAATGAGCCTTAACACCCCACAGGTCTTTGACGACTTTTTGTGAAAGTTGGATGTGTAAATGAAAAAAAAAAATGTTTTCACAAAAAAGCTTTTTTTTCCTAAAATTTTAAATTTTTACAAGGGGTAATAGGAGAAAACTACCCCCAAAATTTGTAACCACATTTTTTCTGAGTATGGAAATACCCCATTAGTGGACTTCAAGGGCTCTGCTGGGGCACTACAATGCTCAGAAGAGGAGGAGCGCCATTGAGCTTTTTGAAAGAGAATTTGTTTGGAATGGAAGTCGGGGGCCATGTGCGTTTACAAAGCCCCCGGTGGTGCCAGAACAGTAGACCCACCCACATGTGACCCCATTTTGGAAACTACACTCCTCACAGAATTTAATAAGGGGTGCAGTGAGTACTTACACTCCACTGGCGTTTGACAGATCTTTGGAACAGTAGGCTGTGCATATGAAAAATTAAATTTTTAATTTTCACGGATCACTATTCCAAAAATCTGTCAGACACCTGTGGGGCGTAAATGCTCATTGTACCCCTTATTACATCACATGAGGGGTGTAGTTTCCAAAATGGGGTCACATGTGGGGGGGGGGTCCTTTGTTCTGGCACTATGGGGGCTTTGTAAACACACGTGACCTTCAATTCCGGACACATTTTCTCTTCAAAACTCCAATGGCGCTCCTTCTCTTCTGACCATTGTAGTTCCCCCGCAGAGCACTTTACATCCACATATGGGGTATTTTCTTAAGCAGAAGAAATGGGGTTACAAATTTTGGGAGGCTTTTTTCCTATTTTCCCTTGTGAAAATGAAAAATTTAAGGTAACACCAGCATTTTAGTGAAAAAAAATTTTTTTTTTCATTTTCCCATCCAAATTTAATGAAAATTCGTCAAACACCTGTGGGGTGTTAAAGCTCACTATACCCCTTGTTACGTTCCGTGAGGAGTGTAGTTTCCAAAATGGGGTCACATGTGGGTTTATGTCAGAACCGCTGTAAAATCAGCCACCCCTGTGCAAATCACCAATTTAGGCCTCAAATGTACATAGTGCGCTCTCACTCCTAAGCCTTATTGTGCGTCCGCAGAAAATTTTACGCATTTTACGGGTATTTCCGTAGTCAGGAGAAATTGCGTTACAAATTTTGTGGGTCTTTTTTTTGTTTTTTCCGCTTGTGAAAATAAAAAGTATAGGGCAACACCAGAATGTTAGTGTAAAAAAATAAATAAAATTTACACTAACAGGCTGGTGTAGCCCCCAACTTTTTCTTTTCATAAGAGGTAAAAGGAAAAAAGCCCCCCAAAATTTGAAGTGCAATTTCTTCCGAGTACGGAAATACCCCATATGTGACCCTAAACTGTTTCCTTGAAATACGACAGGGCTCGGAAATGAGAGAGCGCCATGCGCATTTGAGGACTAAATTAGGGATTGCATAGGGGTGGACATAGAGGTATTCTACGCCAGTGATTCCCAAACAGGGTGCCTCCAGCTGTTGCTAAAATCCCAGCATGCCTGGACAGTCAGTGGCTGTCCGGAAATGCTGGGAGCTGTTGTTTTGCAACAGCTAGAGGCTCAGTTTTGGAAACATTGCTGTACGATACGTTTTTAATTTTTATTTGGGGGGACAGTGTAAGGGGGTGTATATGTAGTGTTTTACCCTTCATTATTTGTAAGTGTAGTGTAGTGTAGTGTTTTTAGGGTACATTCACACTGGCGGGCGTTTAAGGTGAGTTTCCCGCTGGGAGTTTGCGTTGTGGCGAAAAATTTGTCACAGCCCAAATTTGAAGCAGAAAACTAACTGTAAACCTGCCCGTTTGAATGTACCCTGAACATTCATATGGAGGGGGGGGGGGGCAAACCTCCAGCTGTTTCAAAACTACAACTCCCAGCATGTACTGACAGACTGTGCATGCTGGGAGTTGTAATTCTGCAACAGCTGGAGGCACACTGGTTGGAAAACCTTCAGTTATCTAACTCAGCACTTTCCAACCAGTGTGCCTCCAGCTGTTGCAAAACTTCAACTTCAACATGTACTGATCGCCGAAGGGCATGCTGGGAGATATAGTTATGCAACAGCCGGAAGTACGCAACTACAACTTCCAGCATGCCGAGACAGCTGTTCGCTGTTTGGGCATGCTGGGATTTCAAGTTTTGCAACATCTGAAGGGCTACAGTTAGAAACCACTGCACAGTGATCTCAAAACTGTGGCCCTCCAGATGTTGCAAAACTAAAAATCCCAGCATGCCCAGACAGCAAACTGCTGTGTGGGCATGCTAGGAGTGGTAGCTTTGCAAGATCTAGAGGGCCACAGTTGGATCACTGCACAGTGATTTCCAAACTGTAGCCCTCCAGCATGCCCACAAAGAAAATAGCTGTCTGGGCATGCTGGCAGTTGTAGTTTTGCAACATCTGGAGGGCTACAGTATAGAGACCACTGTATAGTGGTCTCAGACTGTAGCCCTTCAAATGTTGCTAGGCAGGGAGTCGTATAGCTGTCCTCTTCTTCCGCAGATCGTCGCCCTCTGCCGCCGTCGATCATTGTCCGCTGCCGTCGCCGATGGGTGAGTGGACTTCGCCCCGGTCCTCTGTCGGTTTCCCCATCCTGCCCCGCCTATTGTGGTTGGACAGAACTGGGAAAACAAAAGTTAACCCCCCGCCCCCGATCTGCTATTGGTCATCGCGTCTTGACGACCAATAGCAGGGATAGGAGGGGTGGCACCCCTGCCACCTCACTCCTATCCCTTCAGGAAGACCATAGGTGTCATTGACAACCGCTATCCCCCTTATATTCCGGGTCACCATAGACCCGTATGACCCGGAATCGGTGCAAATGGCAGGTGTCAATTCACTTGCGATTTGCCGCAATCACCGACATGGGGGGGTCTGATGACTCCCCTGGGCATTTGCGCGGGGTGCCTGCTGATCGATATCAGCAGTCACCCCGGTCTGATCCCCGCCCGGCGGGGACCGAAATTCCCATGGACGTACAGGTATGCCCTGGGTCCTTAAGTACCAGGGACCAAAGGCGTACCTGTACGCCCTGGGTCCCCTATGTGGTTAAAGGGGTACTCCGGTGGAAAACTTTTTTTTTTTTTTAAATCAACTGGTGCCAGAAAATTAAACAGATTTGTAAATTAATTCTATTAAAAAAAATCTTAATCCTTCCAGTACTTATTAGCTGCTGAATACTACAGAGGAAATTATTTTCTTTTTGGAACACAGTGCTCTCTGCTGACACCACAAGCACAGAGCTCTGTGTTCCAAAAAGAAAAGATTTTCCTCTGTAGTATTCAGCAGCTAATAAGTACTAGAAGGATTAAGATCTTTTAATAGAAGTAATTTACAAATCTGTTTAACTTTCTGGCACCAGTTGATTTAAAAAAAAAGTTTTCCACCGGAGTACCCCTTTAATGTAATAATGCAGTTCACTTAGCTATTCAACAGATCAACGTCCAATAAAAAAAATAAAAATACACCACACAGTATACCTTTTTTCGTATGTGGGAGTCAATTAATTACAGATGCAACCAAAAAAGTGTAGGTATCAATTAGGGGATCTCCCTACATATACTGTGAACACTGAAAAAAATGTGAAAGGAGCTTAACCTGTTGGGGACGAAAAGCGTACAGGTACTCCCTTGTGTCCCGGTAGTTAAGTGCCCTTGGTATTTCCAATCACAGCTGCTCACCGAGTGGTGATGGGAACAGGATGCCTGCTAAAATCATTCAGCACGCACCCCGTGACACATTTCTGGTGAACCGATGGCCCAGAAATAAGGGTGATTGGTGCTGTCTAAGACCTGAAGGATAGGAGTCAGGTGGCATGGGTGCCACCCCTCCAATTTCTGCGATTGGTCGGTCAGGAGCGACTGACCAATCGCATTTGGGGGAGCAGGGGGGGGGGTTAAAGTTTGGTTCCCCCAGCTTTGCCCACCCATAGCGGGGGAACAGTGGGAGCAGCGGCGGCTTACTCTTGGGCGGCAGCAGGCGTGATGTGGCAGGCGGTGGCATGATGAGGCGATCCAGCGGGCAGCGATCCGGTGAGTAGCTGCATTTGCAACATTTGCAGGGCCACAGTTTGGAGACCACTGTGCAGTGGTCTCTAAACTGTGGCCCTCCAGATCTTGCAAAACTACAACTCCCAGTATGCCCAGAAAGCCATTTGCTATCTGTGCATGCTGGGATTTGTAGTTTTTCAAGATCTGGAGTGATGCGGCGGGCAGTGGCATGATGAGGCGATCCAGCGGACAGCGATCAGGTCAGTGGTTGCATCTGCAACATCTGGAGGGCCACAGTTTGGAGAAAACTGTGCAGTGGTCTCTAAACTGTGGCCCTCCAGATCTTTCATAACTACAGCTCCCAGCATGCACGGACAGCGAACGGCTGTCTAGGCATGCTGAGAGTTGTAGCTGTGTGCCTTCAGCTGTGTCATTACTACAACTCCCAGCATGCCCTTCGGCTGTCATTACATGCTTGGAGTTGTAGTTTTGCCACAGCTGGAGGCACACTGGTTGGGAAACACTGAGTTACGTTCTGTTACCTGTTTTCCAACCCGTGTGCCTCCAGTTGTTGCATTACTAGAACTCCCAGAATACCCTTCGGCTGTCAGTACATGCTGGGAGTTGTAGTTTTGCAACAGCTTGAGGCACACTGGTGAGGAAACAGGTAACAGAACGTAACTCAGTGTTTCCCAACCAGTGTGCCTCCAGCTGTGGCAAAACTACAACTCCAAGCATGTAATGACAGCCGAAGGGCAAAGTCTGTTACCTAACTTGGTGTTTCCCCATCAGGCTGCCTTCAGCTGTGGCAAACTCCCGGTCTGTCAGTGCATGTTGAGAGTTGTGGTTTTGCAACAGCTGGAGGTCTGTGCCTCCCAAAAAAATTAAAATAAAATGACAAGGTATATTCACACGGACGAGGGTTTACAGTGAGTATCCCAATGCTAGCAGGAAAACTCGCTGTGAACCCCCGCCCATGTTAATGTACCCTAAAAACAATACACTACACTGCACCTACACAAAATAAAGAGTAAAACACAACACCCCTTCCCCCCATAAAAAAAAAAAAAAATAAGTCTCATACGGCACTGTTTCCTAAATGGAGCCTCCAGCTGTTACAAAACAACAACTTCCATGTGTTTTGTTTTTTGCTGTTCTGGCACCATGGGGGCTTCCTTAATAGTAACATAGTAACATAGTTCATAAGGTTGAAAAAAGACCAGAGTCCATCAAGTTCAACCTATAACCCTAATACGTCCCTATTGAGTTGAGTTGATCCAGAGGAAGGCAAGAAAAAACTCATACTAGAGGTAAAAATTCCTTCCTGACTCCAAATATGGCAGTCAGAATAAATCCCGGGATCAAACTTTTGTCCCTATAAATCTAGTATACATAACCAGCGATGTTATTATTCTCCAAAAATGCATCCAGACCCTTTTTGAACTCTATTACAGAGTTCACCATGACCACCTCCTCCGGGAGAGAATTCCACAGTCTCACTGCTCTTACAGTAAAGAACCCCCGTTTGTGCTGGTGTAGAAACTTTCTTTCCTCTAAATGTAGAGGATGCCTCCTTGTTATAGATACAGTCCTGGGTATAAATAGATCATGGGAGAGATCTCTGTACTGTCCCCTGATATATTTATTTATACATAGTTATTAGGTCTCCCCTAAGCCTTCTTTTTTCTAAACTAAATAACCCTAATTCTGATAATCTTTCTGGGTACTGTAGTCCTCCCCTTCCCCGTATTACTCTGGTTGCCCATCTTTGAACCCTCTCCAGCTCCACTATATCTTTCTTGTACACTGGTGCCCAGTACTGTACACAGTATTCTATGTGTGGTCTAACTAGTGATTTGTACAGTGGTAAAATTATTTCCTTGTTGTGGGCATCTATGCCCCTATTGATGCACCCCATGATTTTATTAGCCTTGGCAGCAGCAGCCCGACACTGGTCACTACAGCTAAATTTACTGTTAACTAAGACTCCTAAGTCCTTTCCATGTCAGTCGTCCCAAGTGTTCTCCCAATTAATACATAATCCCAACCTGGATTTTTTCTTCCCCATGTGCATTACCTTACATTTATCAGTGTTGAACCTCATCTGCCACTTCCCAGCCCAAACCTCGAACCTATCCAGATCCATTTGCAACAGTTCCCTGTCCTCTAATGTGTTTATCGCTTTACAGAGTTTAGTGTCATCTGCAAAGATTGCTACTTTACTATTCAACCCCTCTGCAAGGTCATTAATGAATATATTAAATAGGACAGGACCCAAGACGGACCCCTGTGGTACCCCACTAGCAACAGTCACTCAATCAGAATAAGTAGCTGTATGAGATGCAGCGTCTGGTAGGGCTGGGCGGTATACCGGTTCATACCGGATACCGTTTTTTTTTCGTTGCACGATATCAATTTTTGCCCATACCGGCATATCGGTCGGGCTTCTTCCCCCACTTCCGAATGAATTACTTGTGATGGAGCCGCGGGATGTGCAGGAGCGGGAGCCGCTGAGCTCACGTTCGGTGCACATCCCCGCTCCCCCTGCAGCTGCCGCTTGTTCTCAGTGATCAGAGCCAGGGGAAAGCAGAGAAACTTAATTCCCTGGCTCTGATGTTTCCCTCAGTCCCGAGCCTGCTCCCTGCTCAGCCCCCCTCTCACCTTCCCACAGGCTATTTGTTTATCTTACCAGTCCCCAGGCGCGGGCTCTGCAGGACCTCCTTCCCCCTGCAAGCACTAAATGTGACAGGCAGGCACAGGTCACAGGATCTTCATCCCCGCTCTGTTCTCTGATCCCCGAGCAGGGACGGGGATCAGAAGCTCTGCCGCACCCGTACATTCAGCGCTTGCAGGAGGAGAAGGCTCTGCTGATTCTTACATTCCCATCCCTGCTCGGGGATCAGAGAACAGAGGGGGGACAAAGATAAGATGTCCTGTGCCTGCCTGTCATAGGGGGAGAAGGCTCTGCAGCGGCTGGGGACGGGGATTATAAACTTCAGCGGCGGACAATGAATGTAAATAGCTGACAGTGAGCCCGTAGGGGGAATCACGATAGCGCTGCGACTGACAGTTAACCCTTTCCCCACTATAGGGGCCATGCGCACGGTCCCCATGGCGGGGAAGGGGTTAACTGTCAGCCGCTGCACTTCTACACTGTTTCCCACATGGTACCACGGTAATACCGTGATACCGCCATAACCTGAAAAAATACTGTGATATAAGTTTTAGGTCATACCGCCCAGCACTAGCGTCTGGCACTACTGTGTGTGAACAAGCACTAAGTGGAAGAATGCAGGCGTCGCTACCGGCCATCACAGGTGCAGAATCAGGTGGTGCCATGAGTGTAGAGATACAACTCACCATTTCATGCAAGAATCAAATTCCTTTAATCCAGGTGGTAAGACGGGTGAAACGTAACAGCAAGGGAGGGCAGGAGGAGAGGCAAGGGGTGCGGGTAGGACTGTGCGGTTTCGTGCCAGGCTGGCACTTCTTCAAGTTACATGCACAGTGAATCCACCGGAGCTCGCTGCTAATAAGGCAGGTGAGGCTGGGGGGAGGGGTGGAACACAGGTATAGGGGAGGAACAAACCGACAGCAAGGAACAAAACATCTTGGTACATACATATAGTAAACCAATTACAAAAATACACTAAAATCATTCTTATCATTGAGGCCGGCCGGCCCCAAGACACATAGCTTAAGAATCCATCGGGATTCTTTTTGCAATAACACACGATGCCTATCTCCTCCTTGTCTTGGGATGTTAACTGTTTCGAGCCAAGCAAACTTTAAACACTTCCCATTGCCTCCATGTGTTCGATAAGTCTCGGAGCCCCGGGCCAGTAACCAGAGAACGTAAGTGTTCTCTTATCCTTATGAACAGGCACCTTTTCGTCTTGCCTATATAATACCATCCACAGGGGCATATTAGGGCATATATTACAAACTTTGTGCGACACGTAATAAGATTCGAAACCACATGTTGGATGCCACCTATGAAAACTACTTTGCTGTTAATATTTAAAGAGCAAAAAGAACAATGGCCACACCGTTTATTACCTTTTGGGGCTGATTGTGACAGCCATGTGTGTTGTTGTATCTCTCTTGGTGTATGGCAACCTTTGAGCCTAACTCCAACTGTAATGTTTTTTCTAAACGCTATCAGCAGTTTTGATGTAGTGAGATCGGATAGATCGATGTCAGATTCCAAGATATACCAGTGTTTAACCCCTTAAGGACCAAGGACGTACTGGTACGTCCTTGGTCCTGCTCCCGTGATATAATGCGGGGTTACACGGTAACCTCGCATCATATCACGGCGGGCCTGGCGTCATAGTGAAGCTGGGACCCCCGCTAATAGTGCGCGGCGCCGCGCGGTATTAACCCTTTAGCCGCGTGCTCAGAGCTGAGCCACGCGGCTAAAAGTGAAAGTAAAAACTGCCGGATAGCTCAGTGGGCTGTTCGGCATAGCCGCAGCGGAATCGCGGCATCCCGAACAGCTTGCAGGACAGCCGGAGGGTCCCTACCTGCCTCCTCGCTGTCCGATCGCCGAATGACTGCTCAGTGCCTGAGATCCCGGCATGAGCAGTCAAGCAGCAGAATCATCGATCACTGGTTTCCTATGAGAAACCAGTGATCAATGTGAAAGATCAGTGTGTGCAGTGATATAGGTCCCTATGGGAGCTATAACACTGCAAAAAAAAAGTGAAAAAAAAAAGTGAATAAAGATCATTTAACCCCTCCCCTTTTCCTATAAAAAAAAAAACACAGTGTAAATAAAAATAAACATATATGGTATCACCGCGTGCGGAAATGTCCGAATTATAAAAATATATCGTTAATTAAACCGCTCGGTCAATGGCGTACGCGCAAAAAAAATTCCAAAGTCCAAAATAGTGCATTTTTGGTCACTTTTTATATAATTTATAAATGAATAAAAAGTGATCAATATGTCCTATCAATGCAAAAATGGTACCGTTAAAAACTTCAGATCACGGCGCAAAAAATTAGCCCTCATACCGCCCCATACGCGGAAGAATGAAAAAGTTATAGGGGTCAGAAGATGACAATTTAAACGTATTAATTTTCATGCATGTAGTTATGATTTTTTCCAGAAGTACGACAAAATCAAACCGATATAAGTAGGGTATCATTTTAATTGTATGGACCTACAGAATAAAGATAAGGTGTAATAGAAACGGAAGCCCCCAAAAGTTACAAAACAGCGTTTTTTTTTTTCAATTTTGTCGCACAATGTTTTTTTTTTCCATTTCACTGTAGATTCTTGGGCAAAATGACTGACGTCATTACAAAGTAGAATTGGTGGCGCAAAAAATAAGCAATCATATGGATTTTTAGGTGCAAAATTGAAAGAGTTATGATTTTTTAAAGGCAAGGAGCAAAAAACGAAAATGCAAAAACGGAAAAAACCCCGGTCCTTAAGGGGTTAAACAGGGCCGTGCGTATGACTGTGTTCATAATGGAATTAGAAAAAGAGAATGTAGATCGTGGCTTAACAGGAGTGTGTTTTTTTGTGCCTGGGAAGAAGCAACTCAGAACGGTTTAACGGAATGTTTTGATCCAGTACAGTTTCAAGTAGATTTGTTTAACCCCTTAAGGACGCAGGACGTACTCAAACGGCCCCTTTTCCGAGTCCTTAAGGACTCAGGACGTTTGAGTACGTCCTGTCAAATCCCAGCCCCCCGCCGCTAGCTGGAGGGGAGCCGGTGACCGATGCCTGCTGAAATCGTTCACCAGGCATCGGGGCATATCGCCCAGGGGGGTCATTATGCCCCCCCATGTCGGCGATGGCCGCAGATTCCGGGTCAATCGGGTCTCCAGTGACCCGGAATTACAGGCTGTTCGGGGCCGTCTCCGACCTAGCATGCCCTTCCGCTGTCCGTACATGTAGGGGTTGTAGCTTTTGCAACAGCTGAAGGCACACTGGTTGCAAAACACTGAGTTTGTTACCAAACTCGGTGTTTCACAACCAGTGTGCCTCCAGCTGTTGCAAAACTACAACTCCCAGCATGCACTGATAGACCGTACATGCTGGGAGTTGTAGTTTTGCAACAGCTGGATGTTTATCTCCCCCCCCCCCCCCCCCCCCCCAATGTGAATGTACAGGGTACACTCACATGGGCGGAAGATTACAGTAAGTATCCGGCTGCAAGTTTGAGCTGCGGCAAATTTTCTGCCACAGCTCAAACTGCCAGCGAGAAACTACTGTGAACTCCCGCTCGTGCAACTGTACCCTAAAAATACCACACTACCAAAAAATAAAATAAAAAGTAAAAAAACACTACATATACACATACCCCTACACAGCCCCCCTCCCCAATAAAAATGAAAAACGTCTGGTACGCCACTGTTTTCAAAACGGAGCCTCCAGCGGTTGCAAAACTACAACTCCCAGCATGCACTGATAGACCGTACATGCTGGGAGTTGTAGTCTTGCAACAGCTGGATGTTCCCCCCCCAAAGTGAACGTGCAGGGTACACTCACATGGGCGGAGGATTACAGTAAGTATCCGGCTGCAAGTTTGAGCTGCGGCAAATTTTCTGCCGCAGCTCAAACTGCCAGCGAGAAACTACTGTGAACCCCCGCTCGTGCGACTGTACCCTAAGAACACCACACTACCAAAAAATAAAATAAAAAGTAAAAAACACTACATATACACATACCCCTACACAGCCCCCCTCCCCTCCCCAATAAAAATGAAAAACGTCTGGTACGCCACTGTTTCCAAAACGGAGCCTCAAGCTGTTGCAAAACAACTACTCCCAGTATTGCCAGATAGCCACTGACTGTCTAGGCATGCTGGGAGTTTTACAACAGCTGGAGGCACCCTGTTTGGGAATCACTGGCGTAGAATACCCCTATGTCCACCCCTATGCAAGTCCCTAATTTCGGCCTCAAATGCGCATGGTGCCCTCACTTTGGAGCCCTGTCGTATTTCAAGGCAACAGTTTAGGGCCACATATGGGGTATCGCCGTACTCAGGAGAAATTTTGTTACAAATTTTGGGGGCTATTTTCTGCATTTACCCTTTGTAAAAATGTGAATTTTTTGGGAAACCAAGCATTTTAGGTAATTTTTTTTTTTTTTTTTACATATGCAAAAATTGTGAAACCCCTGTGGGGTATTAGGGTTCATTTTACCCCTTGTTACGTTCCCCAAGGGGGTCTAGTTTCCAAAATGGTATGCCATGTGGTTTTTTTTTTTGCTGTCCTGGCACCATAGGGGCTTCCTAAATGCGGCATGCCCCCAGAGCAAAATTTCCTTCAAAAACGCCAAATGTGACTCCTTCTCTTCTGAGACCTGTAGTGCGCCAGCAGAGCACTTTTCACCCCCATATGGGGTGTTTTCTGAATCGGGAGAAATTGGGCTTCAAATTTTGGGGGGTATTTTCTGCTATTACCCTTTTTAAAAATGTAAAACTTTTGGGAAACTAAGCATTTTAGGGATTTTTTTTTTTTACATATGCAAAAGTCGTGAATCACCTGTGGGGTATTAAGGTTTACTTTACCCCTTGTTATGTTCCCAGAGGGGTCTAGTTTCCAAAATGGTATGCCATGTGTTTTTTTTTTGCTGTTCTGGCACCATAGGGGCTTCCTAAATGTGACATGCCCCCCAAAAACCATTTGTCGCTCCTTCCCTTCTGAGCCCTCTACTGCGCCCGCCGAACAATTAACATAGACCAGGGGTGTGGAAATTAAAAAAAAACTACTTGTCCAAGGGACTAAAGCGGAACACAATCTACTTGTCCCTCAAGAAAATCCACTTGTCCTGGTAGATGAAATAATTTCAACCAAAATAGTCTGATCCCCCCCACTAGACCACCAGGGATGAATATAAGATTCCTTTAGACACTGCTGACAGCGGTGATCTAATGGTTCAATAGGTAATTGCAGTATGCCAGGCTATTAGCGGCGGGAGAGCTGTAGATCCTCTTGAGACAAGCCCAGAAAAGTCTAGATGTAACTTTTTGATCACCATAAAAAATTCCTCATATGACGTGACCAAAAATGGGCAATTTTGGACTATTCTTTTACATTTACACCGTTCACCATACGGTTTAATTAACATTATATTTTAATAGCCTGGACATTTCCACATGCAGCGATACCACTTATGTTTATTTTTGTACATTATTTTTATTTAAAGAAAATTGGAAACTTTTATTAGTAAGGGGCTTATTCACATATATACGCACTTTTTTAAATATTTTAATCACTATTTTTCAGTCTCAATAGGGACTTATGTGTTACTGGGGGGTGTTCTGCTTCTCCAGTTTATGTGCTGCATTTTGTGTCAGAAAATGCTGGAAGTTGCATTTAGTTACTAGATAACTACAACTCCCAGCATGCCCTGATACAGCCTATGGTTGTGTGGGTGTTGCAGCATGTTGCACTGTATAGTAGTACAGTTAAGGTTATTGTGTAACATGCTGGGAGTTGTAGTTTTGGTTTGTGTCAGCTGCAGAGCCATAGTCTGTGTCAAGGAATACTGGGAATTACAGTTAGTAACTACAACACCCAGCATGCCCTGATGCAGCCTATGGCTCTGCAGCTGACCCGAACCAAAACTACAACTCCCAGCATGTTACACTTTATAGTTCTACAGTTTAAGTTATGGTGCAACATGCTGGGAGTTGTAGTTTTGGTTCGGGCGTGTTTGCGTTAATCTGTGGGGCTCTTGGTTGGCGAGTGAATATGAAGGGGGTGGGATTCTGGGGGTGCAATTCAGTGCAGGTGCCACTAAAAATAAATAAAATTAGATGGCACAACTGCCCTAATGCCCGACGTGACAGTCTGCTCCTATACAAAACATTCATGCATACACATATCATACATACACCAGCCACAGCCCCCATATCATACATACACACACACACCCCCGCCACTGCCCCCCCACATCATACATTACATACACACATCACACATACATCATACATATACACCATACATATGCACACATCATACATACACCCACCGCTGCCCCCCCCCACATCATACATCACATACACACACACATCACACTTAGACATCATACACACATCATACATTACATACACATCACACACAGACAGACATCATACACACATCACACATTACATACACATCACACACAGACAGACATCATACACACATCACACATTACATACACATCACACATAGACATCATACACACATCATACATTACATACACACATCACACATTACATACACATCACGCATAGACATCATACACACATCACACATACACTCACACCATACATATACACCATACATATGCACACATCATACATACACCCGCCAATGCCCACCCCACATCATACATCACATACACACACACATCACACTTAGACATCATACATTACATACACATCACACTTAGACATCATACACATCATACATTACATACACATCACACATAGACAGACATCATACACACATCACACATACACTCACACCATACATATCCACCAGTGTTTCCCAACCAGGGTGCCTCCAGCTGTTGCAAAACTACAACTCCCAGCATGCCCAGGGCATGCTGGGAGTTGTAGTTTTGCAACAGCTGGAGGCACCCTGGTTGGGAAACACTGATATGCACCATACATATGCACACATCATACATACACCCGCCAATGCCCACCCCACATCATACATCACATACACACACACATCACACTTAGACATCATACATTACATACACATCACACTTAGACATCATACACACATCATACATTACATACACATCACACATAGACACATCATACACACATCACACATACACTCACACCATACATATATACACCATACATATGCACACATCATACATACACCCGCCACTGCCCACCCCACATCATACATCACATACACACACACATCACACTTAGACATCATACATTACATACACATCACACTTAGACATCATACACATCATACATTACATACACATCACACATAGACAGACATCATACACACATCACACATACACTCACACCATACATATCCACCAGTGTTTCCCAACCAGGGTGCCTCCAGCTGTTGCAAAACTACAACTCCCAGCATGCCCAGGGCATGCTGGGAGTTGTAGTTTTGCAACAGCTGGAGGCACCCTGTTGGGAAACACTGATATGCACCATACATATGCACACATCATACATACACCTGCCGCTTCCCCCCATCATACATTACATACACACATCACACATACACTCACACCATACATATACAACCACCCTTCCTGCCGCCGCCGCCTGCATTCTCGGTCTCCTCACCTGAGCCGCCATGAGTGGACATCAGAGCTGTAGTCACCGCCGGTGTGAGGTGAGATTTCCGTCCTCCCCCCTCTGTGTTTTCCCCGTGCAAACAAGCAACCTCCCCGTGGTGGATTAGGTCCTGTGGAGACAGATCAGGGGGAGGGGGAGGGATAGAGCTGTGTGCGGGGGATGGAGCTGTGCACGGAGCTGTCTACGTCCTTTCTCTACGTCCTGCTGTGTCTTCTGAGCTCCGTCCATCCTCCGGGAGGGGGAGATAAGGGGACTCTGCAGTCAGCTGGAGGCCGCCGCCCCCTCCATACACTCTGAGCGCCGGTGTGAGGTGTAGACTTCCATCGGCTCCTGCGCCTCACACCGACATTAAAGAAAAATAAGGGGGAAGTCTGTCTGTCCCTGCTAGCCCGATACAGGACTAAATCTATGAACAATTCACCTGCCCGGCGCCCAAAACTACTTGTCCCGGGCGTCGGGCGATAGAATTTCCACATCCCTGTAGACATATGAGGTATTTCCTTACTCGAGAGAAATTGGGTTTCAAATACAAGTAAAAATTTTCTCCTTTTTACCCCTTGCAAAAATTCAAAAATTGGGTCTACAAAAACATGCGAGTGTAAAAAATGAAGATTGTGAATTTTCTCCTTCACTTTGCTGCTATTCCTGTGAAACACCTAAAGGGTTAAAACGCTGACTGAATGTCATTTTGAATACTTTGGGGGGTGCAGTTTTTATAATGGGGTCTTTTATGGGGTATTTCTAATATGAAGACCCTTCAAATTTACTTCAAACCTGAACTGGTCCCTGAAAAAAAGCGAGTTTCAAAATTTTGTGAAAAATTGGAAAATTGCTGCTGAAATTTGAAGCCCTCTGGTGTCTTCCAAAAGTAAAAACATGTCAATTTTAGGATGCAAACATAAAGTAGACATATTGTATATGTGAATAAAAAAAATTATTTGGAATATCCATTTTCCTTACAAGCAGAGAGCTTCAAAGTTAGAAAAATGCTAAATTTTCAAATTTTTCATCAAATTTTGGGATTTTTCACCAAGAAAGGATGCAAGTTACCACAAAATTTTACCACTATGTTAAAGTAGAATATGTCATGAAAAAACTATCTCGGAATCAGATTGATAACTAAAAGCATTCCAGAGTTATTAATGTTTAAATTGACAGTGGTCAGAATTGCAAAAAATGGCTGAGTCCTTAAGGTGAAAAAGGGCTCAGTCCTTAAGGGGTTAAAGGCATACGTAATTTAAACCTTCACAAATTATTTAAGTGCAATAGGGTTCCAGAGAAGTGTAGTAATTTGGAAGGGGAGAGTCCAGCTATAATAGGACCTTTAGGATTTAGTCCTGTAGATAACCTCAATGACACAGACAGGCAGGTTATACACGATCTGTGTGAACTCACTGAAATGTTACCCTTATGATAATGGCCCTCATTTACTAAGAAAATCGGGTTGTAAGTCTATCTTGCTTTCTTACCCGACTGCTTTTTTCCCCTGGTATTTATTATTATGTTGCATCCTGTTTGTCGCACGTGGGTTTTGTTGGTTTTGGTTTCCAACTCCTCTGAGCTGTCGGGAAAAAATCCACAACAATACAACAAATTCGGGTTGGAAACCTTAATAAATACGTGGGAAAGCTCAGAAATGTCGGGTAACGCCCCTTTTTCGGGTTTGGGAGAATCCACATCGGGTCCGTGGGGAAAAAATGTCGCATCGTGTCGGCGACAAAAAAACCCGACAAAAGAGGTCGGGTTTAGAATAGTAAATGAGGGCCAATGTCGTCATCCCTATATAGGATTCCACCTTTAAAGGTGGTAATCCCTCTAGGTTTGTTCCTCCTGTGGACTCCCGAGGAGTCCATATGACCTCTTCGAGAGGGCAGTGTTGCAGGACGTGGTATCCTTGATGTACCCCAAAAAGGTGGATAACCTGTCTAGCGGTGAATGACGAGCCTTAGAGTGGTTGGAAAGTAGAAGCGATTTGAAAGTTTGTAAAGCGGACAAAGGGGGGGCAACGGTAGTTATGTCCCAGCAATTATACCATGAAGAAGCCTGTAAACAATTTAATAACAGTGCTGTCTACTCCCCCCTCAAAAAGAATCCCACCTGGGACACATTGAATAAGCTCCGGTCCTTTCTTCGCAAATACACTGATTGTGGTGTCCCTTCCAGAAAAACGGCTGAAAAATTGATTCCCGAGATCCCCAAAATTCCTAAATGGTATTGCCTCCCCAAGATTCACAAGTCACAGAGCCGACCCCCTGGCAGACCAATCGTCGCGGGGTTCGGCTCTGTGACTGAATCTCTGTCGAAATACATAGAATGGTTATTGCACCCCATTGTACCTTCTACACCTACATATGTGAAAGACACAGAGGACTTGTTGGTGCATCTGAATAATGTAAATTGGCAGGATACATATTGCTTGGCATCCTTGGACATTGAGAGCCTGTACACCCGCAATCCCCCATGATGCGGATGTGCAGGCTGTCACTGAGGTCCTAGAAACCACTGAAAAGTCCCCTGTGTTCATCAAATTTGGTTCAGAAGCCCTTTTGATTTATTTTGAACCACAATGCCTTTACTTATGAGAATGATTGGTATCGACAGGAGACCGGCACGGCAATGGGCACGCCAGTCTACGTATGCCAATCTTTTTCTCACCATTTTCGAAAGAAGATGGATCTTTTCCGAACTCAACCCCTTTGTCAGCCACATCAAACTTTTCCTCCGTTACGTCGATTACGTATTCGTCATCTGGGAAGGGACAGAAGACATATTTGGAAAATTTGTACATTACTTGAATACACAGAATAGGGAGAATATGCTGTTTACATATGTTTTTGGAGGGGACTCTATAGAGTTTTTGGATGTCCATATTTCTGCAGTAGACAATATATTGGTTACCACAAACTTCCGAAAACCCACGTCTAAAAATGCCCTGCTCCATTACTCCAGTTCACATCCAGTGCATTGTAAAAATTCTATTTCTTATTCCCAATTTTTGCGCCTGAAAAGGAACAATACTGTAGAAGAGAATTATTGAATGCAAGCTGCTGACCTCAGAGATCGATTAGTATCGAGAGGTTATCCCAAAGATGTAGTTACTACAGCATTTGAACGTGCGAACGCGTTAACCCGTTCTGAGTTGCTTCTTCCCAGGTGCAAAAAACACACTCCTGCTCAGCCACTATCTACTTTCTCTTTTTCTAATTCCAATATGAACACAGTCATACGTTTGAACACTGGTGTATCTTGGAATTTGACACCGATCTATCCGATCTCACTACATCAAAACCGCTGATAGCGTTTAGAAAAAACATTACAGTTGGAGTTAGGCTCAAAGGTTGCCATACACCAAGAGAGATACAACAACACACATGGCTGTCACAATCAGCCCCAAAAGGTAATAAACCATGTGGCCATTGTTCTTTTTGCTCTTTAAATATTAACAGCAGAGTAGTTTTCATAGGTGGCATCCAACATGTGGTTTCGAATCTCATTACGTGTCGCACAAAGTTTGTAATATATGCCCTAATATGCCCCTGTGGACGGTATTATATAGGCAAGACAAAAAGGTGCCTGTTCATAAGGATAAGAGAACACTTACATTCTCTGGTTACTGGCCGAGGGGCTCCGAGACATATCAAACACATACGAGAAGTCCATGGAGGCAATGGGAAGTGTTTAAAGTTTGCTGGGCTCGAAACAGTTAACATCCCAAGACAAGGAGGAGATAGGCATCGTGTGTTATTGCAAAAAGAATCCCGATGGATTCTTAAGCTATGTGTCTTGGGGCCGGCCGGCCACAATGATAAGAATGATTTTAGCCTATTTTTGTAATTGGTCTACTATATGTATGTACCAAGATGTTTTGTTTCCTTGCTGTCGGATTGTTCCTCCCCTATACCTGTGTTCCACCCCCTCCCCCAAGCCTCACCTGCCTTATTAGCAGTGAGCTCCGGTGGATTCACTGTGCATGTTGCTTGAAGAAATGCCAGCCCAGCAAGAAACCGTGCTGTCCTACCCGCACCCCCTGCCTCCCCTCCTGCCCTCCCTTGCTTTTACGTGTCACCCGTCTTACCACCTGGATTGAAGGAATTTGATTCTTGCATGAAATGGTGAGTTGCCGAGTCTCCTTTGCTTTTCCATAACAATCAGAATAAGTACCATTTATAACCACCCTCTGTTTCCTATCATTGAGCCAGTTACTTACCCACTTGCACACATTCTCCCCCAGCCCAAACCTTCTAATTTTATGCACCAACCTTTTATGTGGAACCGTACCAAATGCTTTGGAAAAATCCAGATATACGACCCAATGCGACCCAAAACCATTTCAGTAAAAATGAAAATGCTATTCCTGTGAAACACCCAAAGGGTTAACAAACAATCTCGGAGTCAAATTCATTAGTTAATGCATCCCAGAGTTATTAATGCTTAAAGTGACAGAGGTCAAATTTGCCAAAAATGGCCCGGTCCTTAAGGTCAAAATGGTCTTCGTCCTTAAGGGAATAAAGTGTAAATGACATTAAAAACAACTTTTGACTTATCAAATTCATGTCAAAAAGTGTCAATCGTAAGCAGGTCTAACTCCTGAGACTTGCTCAGATTGTTAGTTATGAGCAATGGAAGTGGGCGGCATTGCACTCCACTGCCCAGCTAGCTAAAAGATGTGTACATTTCTCTGTATAGATATTAACAACTTTTGACATTTGAACATCTCTGATCGACATGTCGTTGTTTTTAATTAAGTTGTTTTTAATGACAATAAAGTTATACAGATTTGAAAATGACTATTTATGAACCTTAAGCCTTCCAATACTTACTAGCTGCTGTAAGCTATAGAAAAATATTGGTAGTTCTTTCCAGCCTGACCTGTCTGGAGCAGAAAAGATTTGCTATAGGAATATGCTCATGCTTTGAACAGTTTGTGACATGAACAGAGGTGTCAGCATAGATCACTGTGGTCAGACTAGAAAGAACTACACAACTTTTTCTGGAGAATACAGCAGATAAGTACTAGGAGGGTTAGGAAGTTAAAATAATCATAATTTACAAATCTCTATAACTTTCTGGTACCAGTGTACTTTAAAAAAGTATTTTATTCCTCCAGAGTACCACCTGAAATGTTTCTACATAATAATGCATACACTTCCTTGTCCCACATTGCTTCATATATACTCAACAGACCATGCAATGCACAAAAGTTAATTTAACCTGAAAACTCTGCTTTAAAAGTAAACTCACACACTGTTTACTTCTGAAGCGGACATTTTAGGTTAAGTAGACTTTTGAGCATTGCATGGTAGAGCTGGTTATTAGGTCATCATTTATCTATCAATTTTAAGTTATTTTAACAATGAATGAATTACGGATCAGCCGCAGAGGCCATGCGACTGGTTTTGTACTAAACTTATTTACGTCTACTACCATTGATAGTTTATCGCATTTATAGGGTAATTTGTTCAGAACACTCTATGTAGTTTCCCCCCAGAGTCACCTAGACCACAGATTCTCTTTTCTATTGTGCACTTTTGCATGTTGGTGCCTTTGCGGTTAACCTCGGTACCTCTTGGCAGGTATTATTTGTGAGCTGCCCTTATACATATCTACTTCTACAAACTAGGTAGTTCCTAAAAACTACTGTGCTTTATAGAAAGTAACAAGCTCTTGTTGGCACCCCTGAAATTTTTCAAGAAAATGAAGAATTTCTCACAGAAAAGGATTGAAGTGACACAAGTTTTGCTATAAACATGTTTATTCCCTTTTTGTGTATTGGAACTAAACCAAAAAAGGGAGGAAAAAAAGCAAATTGGACATAATGTCACACCAAACTCCAAAAATGGTCTGGACAAAATTATTGGCACCCTTAACTTAATATTTGGTTGCACACCCTTTGGAAAAAATAACTGAAATCAGTTGCTTCCTATAATCATCAATACGTTTCTTACACCTCTCAGCCGGAATGTTGGACCACTCTTCCTTTGCAAGCTGACAGTTTTCCTTTAAGATCTCTCCACAGGTGTCCAATGGAATTTAGATCTGGACTCATTGCTGGCCACTTCAGAACTCTCAAGCGCTTTGTTGTCATCCATTTCTGGGTGCTTTGACGTATGTCCTGCTGGAAGACCCAAGATCTCGGATGCTAACCAAGCTTTCTGACACTGGGCTGTATAGTGCGACCCAAAATCCATTGGTAATCCTCAGATTTCATGAAGCCTTGCACCCTTGCATTCAAGGCACCCAGTGCCAGAGGCAACAAAACAACTAGAGATGAGCGAATCAAAGCTGAAAAACCCGAGTTCCCAATGAATTTCTTGAAAATTTCATTTTGCAACGAATGAGAATATCGCCGCCATTCTATAGTGCGAATCGCTTCATTAAATGGGCACTCACTGTCAGATACAAAAACTTTTGATATGTTGTAACGCATGCAAAACCAATAGGTTTGCAATTGCGTTCATTAGAAAATGTTCTGTATTTGATACTGAAAAAGCCAGTCAAACAACTGCCCCCCCCCCCCCTGCCTGCTTGGACACATACTAGTCCTGCTGTGTCCATGCATCATCACCTATGTCATGGACCATTTCCTTGATTGACAGCTGTGAGCGCAGGGCTCACAGCTGGAGGGGAAAATCCTCCCACTGTCAGCTTGTGTTCCGCTACTGTCAGTGAGGACAAGCTGGGAGTTGTAGTTTTGCTAATGCTAGGGGAGATATGAGCAGACAGCATACTGAGGGAGGGAGCGGAGACCTGCACAGTGAGGCCACGCCCCCTCCCTTTGAGAGGAATTCAGACCAGTGAGCTAAATTAAAAGTGTAATAAAAAAATAAATAAAGGTGCGGGACACATAAAAATATATAGATGTACATGGTCAGGATTAGGTACTGAGTGATATGTTTAAAAAAAAATTGTTTGATCTGACGGGTACGCTTTCAACTCCATTTAGTGCGTTCCTGGCTCCAGGGCATCTAAAATGGCAGATCCACATGTCATGACATGGGGTTAGGAACGCTGGGAAGGCGGGTGGACGGGTTGACCCTGAATCACATGCAGGATGCAGCTTATTAGCAGCCAGTCACCCTTGTGATGTCATAGCCCTATATATTCGGCAGCCATATTCCGGCTCATCATTTATTTCATTACACTGCAGAGAGATAGGACGAACATCAATGTGTGTGTGTGTTACACAGAAAAGCTTTTTGCAGCAGTGTTTCACCTCCTAGTCACCTCAGACTTCTGGTGGACACAGAGCACAGCATTTTTGCACAGAAATGAATTCTTACTGCAGCAATTAACCCCTTAGTCACTGTGAATAGCATTGTATTACAGAGAGGGGCAGAGAGCTGTGTGTTGCCTCAGCTGCAGAAACGTTTTCAGAGGAGGGAGAAATATTTTTTTAGGGCAAATCTGTATCTTTGTTCCACAACAACTGGTCTGCTGGTTATACTAGTCTGTAGACGGCAGGGGCGGACTGAAGGCCCGGAAGGGGGAAAGGGCCCGCTGTCCGCCGCCTGCCACATTAAATAAAATAAACATTTTATCTAACTGTCCGGCACACACCCAGACCCGGGCCCGGCACACACCCGGACCCGGAGAACGGTGCTGCTGGCTAATGTTTGGCATCTTCCAAACAGCCACAGCAGCCCTGTAAGAGAACCGCAGTGGCTGCCTGGGAGATGCGCTTTGAACTCCGGCGTGGCACCGCGGCGCGTGAGGTCACGTCACCGTGGAGGGTGACGTGACCTCACGTCTAAGCGCCGCAGCGCCACATCGGAGCTCATGGTGCGCCCGCCGCCCTGCTCACAGAGGACAGGCAGGGCTCTGTACACAGTGTACAGAGTTCCGCTTGTCCTCAGTGTACAGGGCCCCGCTTGTCCTCAGTGTACAGAGCCCTGCTTTTCCTCAGTGTACAGAGCCCTGCTTGTCCTCAGTGTACAGAGCCCTGCTTGTCCTCAGTGTACAGAGCCCTGCTTGTCCTCAGTGTACAGGGCCTGCTTGTCCTCAGTGTACAGAGCCCTGCTTGTCCTCAGTGTACGGAGCCCCGCTTGTCCTCAGTGTACAGAGCCCCGCTTGTCCTCAGTGTGCAGGGCCCCGCTTGTCCTCAGTGCACAGAGCCCTGCTTGTCCTCAGTGTACAGAGCCCCACTTGTCCTCAGTGTACAGAGCCCTGCCTGTCCTCAGTTTACAGGGCCCTGCTTGTCCTCTGTGCAAAGAGCCCCGCTTGTTCCTCAGTGTACAGGGCCACACTTGTCCTCAGTGTACAGGGCCCCGCTTGTCCTCAGTGTACAGGGCCCCGTTTGTCCTCAGTGTACAGAGCCCCGCCTGTCCTCAGTGTACAGGGCCACACTTGTCCTCAGTGTACAGGGCCCCACGTGTCCTCAGTGTACAGGGCCTGCTTGTCCTCGGAGGACAAGCGGGGCTCTGTACACTGAGGACAAGCGGGGCTCTGTACACTGAGGATAAGCGGAACTCTGTACACTGTGTACAGAGCCCTGCCTGTCCTCTGTGTACAGAGCCCCGCCTGTCCTCGGTGTACAGGGCCCCGTCTGTCCTCGGTGTACAGGGCCCCGCCTGTCCTCAGTGTACAGAGCCCTGCCGAAGAAGTGCCCTGATCTCTCTGCCGGCTTTCTCAGTCGGCATCTGCATGGACACATAAACTTATGAATTGTATAATTGTATGTATCTTCTACCTGCCTTTCACCGCTCCCTACATGATGGAACAGTCTGACGTAGTTATATGTGAAATATAACTTATATCTCTGACTGTGCCATCATGTAGGGGGCGGTAAAAGGCAGATAGAAGATGGAGTAGGCTTCCCAGCAGCACAGAGTATTTCAGACTGTCTGACTCACTACAGTTCCCTCCAGAAATACTCTGTGCTGCTGTGCTATTTCTGTAATAAATCTAAGAGGCCTCACACAAGAAGGAGGAAAAAAAGTTAAAGTGTGTGGCTTATAAATGGACTAGTTGCTATTGTCTACCTGCCTTTCACCGCTCACTATATGATGGCACAGTCAGAGATGAGTTATATATCTGACTGTGCCATCATGTAGTGAGCGGTGAAAGGCAGGTACTCCTAAACTCCTTAAACAGATATTTAAATTATTTATATTAAAATTTTATAATCCTTTCAGTACTAGCACTAGGGTATTAGCAGCTGTATACTACAAAACAATTTATTTTCTATTTGGGATTTCTTTTCTGTCACGACCACAGTGCTCTCTACTGACACCTCTGTCCATTTTAGGAACTGTCCAGAGCAGAAGAAAATCCCCATAGCAAACATATGCTGTTCTGGACATTTCCCAAAATGGACAGAGGTGTCAGCAGAGAGCACTGTGGTCGTGACAGAAAAGATATCCCAAATAGAAGAGAATTTTCTCTGTAGTATACAGAAGCTAATAGGTACAGGAAGGATTGAGAATTTTTAACAGAAGTAATTTACAAATCTGTTTAACTTTCTGGCACCAGTTGATTAAAAAAAAAAAGTTTTCCACCGGAGTACCCCTTTAACCCCTTAAGGACCAAGGACATACAGGTACGTCCTTGGTCCTGCTCCCGTGATATAACGCGGGGTTACACATTAACCCCGCATCATATCACGGCTGGCCCGGCATCATAGTGAAGCCGGGACCCGCCGCTAATAGCGCGCAGCGCCGATCGCGGCGCTGCGCACTATTAACCCTTTAGCCGCGCTCTCAGAGCTGAGCCACGCGGCTAAAAGTGAAAGTAAAACGTGCCGGTTAACTCAGTGGGCTGTACGGGATAGCCGCGGCGAAATCGCGGCATCCCGAACAGTTACAGGACAGCGGGAGGGCCTACCTGCCTCCTCGCTGTCCGATCGCCGAATGACTGCTCAGTGCCTGAGATCCAGGCATGAGCAGTCAAGCGGCAGAATCATCGATCACTGGTTTCCTATGAGAAACCAGTGATCAATGATAAAGATCAGTGTGTGCAGTGTTATAGGTCCCTATGGGAGCTATAACACTGCAAAAAAAAAGTGAAAAAAAAAGTGAATAAACATCATTTAACACCTTCCCTACGTACGTACGAGCAAAAAAATTCCAAAGTCAAAAATAGTGCATTTTTGGTCACTTTTTATATCATTTAAAAATGAATAAAAAGCGATCAATAAGTCCTATCAATGCAAAAATGGTACCGTTAAAAACTTCAGATCGCGGCGCAAAAAATTAGCCCGCGATGCAAGTAACGACAAAAATTTTGTAGAATATGTCACGAAAAAATCTCAGAATCAAAATAATCGGTAAAAGCATCTTAGAGTTATTAATGCATAAAGTGACAGAGGTCAGAATTGCAAAAAAGGGCTGCGTCCTTAAAGGGGTAATCCGGTGAATAACTTTTTTTTTTAAATCAACTGGCGCCAGAAAGTTAAACAGATTTGTAAATTACTTCTATTAAAAAATCTTAATCCTTCCTGTACTTATTAGCTGCTGAATACTACAGTGGAAATTCCTTTCCATTTGAAACATAGAGCTGTCTGCTGACATCACGAGCACAGTGCTCTCTGCTGACATCTCTGTCCATTTTAGGAAGTGTCTCGAGTAATAGGAAATCCCCATAGCAAACATATGCTGTCCTGGACAGTTCCTAAAATGGACAGAAATGTCAGCAGAGAGCACTACTGTGCTCATGATGTCAGCAGACAGCTGTGTGTTTCAAAAAGAAAATAATTTCTGTAGTATTGAGCAGCTAATAAGTACATGAAGGATTAAGATTTTTTAATAGAAGTAATTAAAAATCTGTTTAACTTTCTGGCACCAGTTGATTTAAAAAAAAAAAAAAGTTTTCCACCGGAGTACCCATTTAATGTGAAAATGAGTATGGACCTAAGGAATAAATATATGGTGTAATTTTTACCGAAAAGTGCACTGCGTAGAATCGGAAGCTCCCAAAAAGTTTTCCTTTTCAATTTTGCCTCACAAATATTTTTTGGTGGATTCGCTGTAGATTTGGTGGTGAAATGATTGACAGTATTACAAAGTAAAATTGGTGGCGCAAAAGGCAAGTCCACATATGGGTCTGTAGGTGAAAAACTGAAAGCGTTTTGATTTTTAGAAGGGGAGAAGGAAGAAACGAAAGTGCAAAAATGAAAAAATGGCCCCGTCCACAAGGGGTTAATAGTAATGTGTACAAAAACAACTTGCTCTTCTACTAAACTAGACCAGGAAAGAGACCAATTGTACTGTAGTTTTAATCTTTTGTTTTTGTACTCACCTGATCACAATAATTTTTTTTTATAATAATAAAAGTTACATTTTATTCTATTACAGACATATAATACTGGAGGATTTTATTTTGGAACTCTTCTAGGGGTTCTTTGTTGTAATTGTAGTAGCCTCCTGGTGTGAAAATGTATTGTGCTGTCCTAAGCTGCAGAATCTGACTCTTTGGATAAGGCAGTGAAGGACAAGGAAAGGCAGGTACACAATGTTTTCATTTTTACTGAACTCTATTTCAATATAAAATAAATTACACTGCTATTCACAGTTCTCTCTGCATTCCTTCCAGAAGGACAGGAGTTTAGTGAAGAAAAAAAAAGTGCAAGCAATATTTTTTTTCTCTTCTAAATTCCTGTAAAATTACTGGATCACCAACGGACCCCATGCAAGGGAATTGGGTCCATTGGGACCCGATAGTAGCCGGTTGCATCCGACCTGTTTTAGGGTTTGAAAAGATTAAGATTTTTTTAATAGAAGTAAGTTTAATAGAAGTAAGTTTAGAAGTAAGTTTAACTTTCTGGAGCCAGTTGATATATAAAAACAAGCTTTTTCCTGGATAACCCCTTAAGGACTCAGCCCATTTATACCCGGCCATTTTTTGCACATCTGACCACTGTCACTTTAACCCCTTAAGGACCGAGGGTTTTTCCGTTTTTGCATTTTCGTTTTTTCCTCCTTGCCATTTAAAAATCTTAACTCTTTCAATTTTGCACCTAAAAATCCATATGATGGCTTATATTTTGCGCCACCAATTCTACTTTGTAATGACGTCAGTCATTTTGCCCAAAAATCTACGGTGAAACGGAAAAAATAAAAATCATTGTGAGACAAAATTGAAAAAAAAAACCCTGTTTTGTAACTTTTGGGAGCTTCCGTTTCTACGTAGTACATTTTTCGGTAAAAATTACACCTTATGTTTATTCTGTATGTCCATACGATTAAAATGATACCCTACTTATATAGGTTTGATTTTGTCGTACTTCTGGAAAAAATCATAACTACATGCAGGAAAATTAATACGTTTAAAATTGTCATTGACCCCTATAACTTTTTTATTTTTGCGCGGATGGGGCGGTATGAGGGCTAATTTTTTGTGTCGTGATCTGAAGTTTTTAGCGGTACATTGATAGGACTTATTGATCGCTTTTTATTCATTTTTTCATGATATAAAAGTGACCAAAAATGCACTATTTTGGACTTTGGAATTTTTTGCGTGTACGCCATTGACCGTGCGGTTTAATTAAGGATATATTTTTATAATTCGGACATTTCCGCACGCGGCGATACCATATATGTTTATTTTTATTTACACTGTGTTTTTTTTTTTTATGGGAAAGGGGGGTGATTCAAACTTTTAATAGTGATCTTTATTCACTTTCTTTTCACTTTTTTTTTGCAGTGTTATAGCTCCCATAGGGACCTATAACACTGCACACACTGATCTTTTACATTGATCACTGGTTTCTCATAGGAAACCAGTGATCGATGATTCTGCCGCTTGACTGCTCATGCCTGGATCTCAGGCACAGTCATTCGGCGATCGGACAGCGAGGAGGCAGGTAGGGACCCTCATGCTGTCCTGTAAGCTGTTCGGGATGCCGCGATTTCGCCGCGGCTATCCCGAACAGCCCACTGAGCTAACCGGCATACTTTCACTTTCACTTTTGACGCGGCGTTCAACTTTGAACGCCGCGTCTAAAGGGTTAATAGCGTGCGGCACCGCGATCAGCGCCGCGCGCTATTAGCCGGGCCCCGCGTTATATATCGGGAGCGGACACATGACATTCCAGTACATCATGTGTCCTTAAGGGGTTAAGCATTAATAACTCCGGGATACTTTTACCTTTCATTCTGATTACGAGATTGTTTTTTCATGACATATTCTACTTTATGTTAGTGGTAAATTTTCACCGATACTTGAATCCTTTCTTGGTGAAAAATTCCCAAATTTGATGAAAAAATTGAAAATTTTGCATTTTTCCAGCTTTGAAGCTCTCTGCTTATAAGGAAAATAGACATTCCAAATAAATAATATTTTGTTTCACATATACAATATGTCTACTTTATATTTTCATCATAAAGTTGACATGTTTTTACTTTTGGAAGACATCAGAGAGCTTCAACGTTAAGCAGCAATTTTCAAATTTTTCACAAAATTTTCTAAATCGGAATTTTTCAGGGACCAGTTCAGTTTTGAAGTGGATTTGAAGGGCTTTCTTATTAAAAAAAAATACCCCATAAATGACCCCATTATAAAAACTGCACCCCTCAAAGTATTCAAAATGACATTCAGAAAGTTTGTTAACCCTTTAAGTGTTTTACAGGAATGGCAGCAAAGTGAAGGAGAAAATTCAAAATCTTCATTTATTATCCTCGCATGTTCTTGTAGACCCAGTTTTTGAATTTTTACAAGGGGTAATAGAAGAAAAAGCCCCCCAAAATTTGTAACCCAATTTCTCTCGAGTAAGGAAATACCTCATATGTGTATGTCAAGTGTTCGGCGGGCGCAGTAGAGGGCTCAGAAGGGAAGGAGCGACAATGGGATCTTGCTGAGTGAATTTTGCTGAAATGGTTTTTGGGGGGCATGTCACATTTAGGAAACCCCTATGCAGTGGCGTTGCGACCGGGGTGCTGATGGGGTGACACCAGGTACACCCCCGGTCCTCACTTGCGCTGTCTCTGTACTAGCCCCCCCCCCCCCCCCCGTCATTACTTGCGTTGTCTCTGTAATAGCACCCCCCCCCCCGTCCTCACTTGCGCTGTCTCACTTGTGCTGTCTCCGTACTAGTAGCACCACCACCCCGTCACCTGCACAGTGAACCGGCCTGCGTCCCCACGTCTTCTGTTGCACCGGCCCGACGTCCCTCCGCAGGGCCGCGCAGGAGGAAGTGACATCAATCGCAGAGCACCCGGAGAGAAGGAGCGCTGCGCTGGATGGGTGAGTGAGTGTGTGTCTGTCTCACTCTATCTCTGTTTGTGTGTCTCTGTCTGTGTGTGTGTGACTCTCTGTGTGTGTGACTCTGTGTGTGTGTGTGACTGTGAGTGACTCTCTGTGTGTGTGTGACTGTGTGTGTGTGTGTGTGACTGTGTGTGACTCTGTGTGTGTGTGACTGTGTGTGACTCTCTGTGTGTGTGACTGTGTGTAACTCTGTGTGTGTGTGTGTGTGACTCTCTGTCTGTGTGACTGTGTGTGTGTGACTCTCTGTGTGTGTGACTGTGTGTGACTCTGTGTGTGTGTGTGTGTGTGTTTGACTCTGTGTGTGTGACTCTGTGTGTGTGTGTGACTCTCTGTTTGAGTGTGTGACTTCTGTGTGTGTGACTCTGTGTGTGACTCTCTGTCTGTGTGTGTGTGACTCTCTGTCTGTGTGTGTGACTGTGCGTGTGTGACTCTCTGTCTCTGTGTGTGTGTCTGTCTGTGAGTGTGAGTCTCTTTTTGTGTGTGTATGTGTGTTTGTGTGTCTGTCTGTCGCTATCTCTGTCTGTGTGTGGCTCTCTGTCTGTGTGTGACTCTCTGTGTGTGACTGTGTGTGACTCTGTGAGTGTGTGACTGTGTGTGACTGTGTGTGCGTGACTGTGTGTGTGTCTCTCTGTCTGTGTGTGTCTCTCTGACTGTGTGTGTGTCTCTCTCTATCTATCTGTGTGTGTGTCTCTGTGTTGTGTGTGTGTGTGTGTTTTTTTGGTGTGGGGGGAGGGGGGGGGGTTTGTTTGAACCAGCGATCTAATGTGGGGAGACTTTGACCTATTGTGGGGAACATGCAATGGAACTGGAACCTGTGGCCTAATGGGGGGAAACTACTACCAAATGTGGGGAATCTATGCTACCTAATGTGGGGAAACTGCTACCTAATGTTGGAAAACTGCTACCTAATGTGCAAAAGATGCTACATAATGTGGGAAAACTGCTACCTAATGTGGGAATCTGTTCTACCTAATGTAAGAAACTGCTACCTAATGTGTGGAATCTGTGCTACCTAATGTGTGGAATCTGTGCTACCTAATGTGGGGAAATTACTACATAATGTGGGGTAACTGGTACCAAATGTGGCGAATCTATGCTACCTAATGTGGGGAAACTGCTACCTACCTAATGTGGGGGAACTGTTACCTACCTTAATGCTACCTACCTAATGTGGGGGAACTGTTACCTACCTTAAGTGGGGGCACTGATACCTACCTAATGCTCCCCCCCTGCCAGTAGCACCCTCATCATCCACCAGCAACCCCCCCCCCCCCCAGCAGCAGCACCTCCTGATGGTGGATGATGGGGGTGCTCCTGCCAGGAGGATGATCCTGTCGATGGATGATGGGGGTGATACTGCCAGGGGAGGATGGCCAGTAGCACCCTCATCATCCTTCAGCAACACCCCCCCAGTACTAGCACCCTCATCATCCACTAGCAACACCACCAGATTTATATTCAGAGGGTACAGTATGTGGCAGATTTATATTCAGAGGGTACAGTATGTGGCAGATTTATATTGAGAGTGTGCAGTATGTGTTGGTATTATATTCAGAATGTACAGATGTGTGGTAGTATTATATTCAGTGGGTACGGTGTATGGAAGGTTTATAATCAAAGAGTATAGTGTATAGTAATATTATATTTAGAGGATACAGTGTCTGGCAGGTTTATAATAATACTTGTTTTAATATAGAGTATGAGAATGCGCTGACATAGTGAGGAGTCATCTGGTCGTCACATTCTGCAGAGAGAAGTTTTAGCTGAAACAAGTCCTGGCGGTATGTACCATGTGAATTTGATAAGGAAAGACTATAGAGAAGATATCACCCATAGTCACTGATATCATTGTGTATCCTCCTCACTATGTCCTATCAGAGCTGTAGTCACTTGTCAGTTCTACAGTTATGATGAGTGAAACTACAACTCCCAGCATAACCTCACCACTGCTCAAAGGGGTACTCTACTGGAAAACATTTTTTTAATCAACTGGAAAGAACTAAACAACTTCATGTGGAGAATACAACAGCTTATAAGTACTGTAAGGATTAAGATATTAAATAGAAGTAATTAAAAAATCTGTTTATCTTTCTGGCACCAGTTGATATAAAAGTAAATGTTTTCCAGTGGAGTATCCCATTAAGTAATTCTGGGAGCTGTATATTTAAATGGTGAAAACTTCTTTAACACTTTCCCATTCTGTGGCAACTGGTATATCTGATTATTATACTGGAATTTCTCATAATGCGCTACACCAGTGGTGTCTGTCACAACAGGCTAAAAACTTACTGAGGGGCGGGGGGGAAGTTATGGGGTGACACCATTTTCTACCGCACCGGGTGACACCAACCCTAGCAACGCCACTGCCCCTATGGTGCCAGAACAGCAGAAAAGCCCCACATGGCATACCATTTTGGAAACTACACCCCTCAAGGCACGTCCAGTGAGCTTTAACACCCCACAGGTGTTTGACGACTTTTTGTTAGTCGGATGTGTGAATGAATAAAAAAATTTTTTCAATAAAGTGCAGTTTTTTCCCCAAATTTATCATTTTTAAAAAGGGTAATGGGAGAAAATGCAAACCAAAATGTATTACCCCATCTCTTCTGAGAATATAAATACCCCATGTTAGGACGTAAAATGCTCTGCGGGCGAACTACAATGCTCAGAAGAGAAGGAGTCACATTTGGCTTTTGGAAAGCAAATTTCGCTGAAATGGTTTTTGGGGGGCATGTCGCATTTAGGAAGCCCCTATGATGCCAGAATAGCAAAAAAAAAAACACATGGCATACTATTTTGGAAACTATACCCCTCAAGGAACGTAACAAGGGGTACAGTGAGCCATAACACCCCACAGGTGTTTGACGACTTTTTGTGAAAGTCGGATGTGTAAATGAAAAAAAAAATGCAGTTTTTTCCCCAAATTTTACATTTTTACAAGGGGTAATAGGACAAAATGACCCCCAAAATTTGTAACCCCATTTCTACTGACTATGGAAATACCCCATGTGTGGACGTCAAGTGCTCTGCTGGCGAACTACAATGCTCAGAAGAGGAGGAGCGCCATTGAGCTTTTTGAAAGAGAATTTGTTTGGAATGAAAGTCGGGGGCCATGTGCGTTTACAAAGCCCCCCGTGGTGCCAGAACAGTGGACCCCCCACATGTGACCCCATTTTGGAAACTACAGCCTTCACAGAATTTAATAAGGGGTGCAGTGAGTATTTACACCCCACTGGCGTTTGACAGATCTTTGGAACAGTGGGCTGTGCAAATGAAAAATTAAATTTTTCATTTTCACGGATCACTGTTCCAAAAATCTGTCAGACACCTGTGGGGCGTAAATGCTCATTGTTCCCCTTATTACATTCTGTGAGGGGTGTAGTTTCCAAAATGAGGTCATATGTGGGGGGGGGGGTCCATTATTCTGGCGCTATGGGGGCTCTGTAAACAAACGTGGCCTTCAATTCCGGACAAATTTTCTCTTCAAAATCCCAATGGCGCTCCTTCTCTTCTGAGCATTGTAGTTCACCCGCAGAGCACTTTACATCCACATATGGGGTATTTTCTTACTCAGAAGAAATGGGGTTACAAATTTTGGGGGACTCTTTTCTGATTTTACCTTGTGAAAATGAAAAATTTAGGGTAACACCAGCATTTTAGTGAAAATTTTTTTTTTTCATTTTCACGTCCAACTTTAATGAAAATTCGTCAAACACCTGTGGGGTGTTAAGGCTCACTATACCCCTTGTTACGTTCCGTGAGGGGTATAGTTTCCAAAATGAGGTCACATGTGGGTAATTATTTTTTTGCGTTTATGTCAGAACTGCTGTAAAATCAGCCACTTCTGTGCAAATCACCAATTTAGACATCAAATGTGCATAGTGCGCTCTCACTCCTGTACCTTGTTGTGCGTCCGCAGAACATTTTACGCCCACATATAGGGTATTTGCGTACTCAGGAGAAATTGTGTTACAATTTTTTTTTTTTTTTTTTTGCTTTTACCGCTTGTAAAAATAAAAAGTATGGGGCAACACCAGCATGTTAGTGTAAAAATTACATTTTTTTTACACTAACAGGCTGGTGTAGCCCCCAACTTTTCCTTTTCATAAGGTGTAAAAGGAAAAAAGCCCCCCAAAATTTGAAGTGAAATTTCTCCCAAGTACGGAAATACCCCCATATGTGGCCCTAAACTGTTTCCTTAAAATACGACAGGGCTCCGAAGTGAGAGAGCGCCATGCGCATTTGAGGACTGTATTAGGGATTGCATAGGGGTGAAAATAGGGGTATTCTACGCCAGTGATTCTCAAACAGGGTGCCTCCAGCTGTTGCTAAACTCCCAGCATTCCTGGACAGTCAGTGGCTGTCCGGAAATGCTGGGAGTTGTTGCTTTGCAACAGCTGGAGGCTCTGTTTTGGCTGTATGATAAGTGTTTCATTTTTATTGGGGGGACAGTGTAAAGGGTTGTATATGTAGTGTTTTACCCTTTATTATGTATTAGTGTAGTGCATTGTAGTGTTTTTAGGGTACATTCACACTGGCGGGCGTTTACGGTGAGTTTCGCGCTAGGAGTTTGCGCTGCGGTAAAATATTTGCCGCAGCCTAAACTTGAAGCAGAAAACTTACTGTAAGCCTGTCCGTGTGAATGTACCCTGTACATTCACATGGGGGGCAAACCTCCAGCTGTTTCAAAACTACAACTCCCAGCATGTACTGACATACCGTGCATGCTGGGAGTTTTACTTTTGCAACAGCTGGAGGCACACTGGTTGGAAAACCTTCAGTTATCTAACTCAGTATTTTCCAACCAGTGTGCCTCCAGCTGTTGCAAAACTTCAACCCCCAGCATGTACTGATCGCCGAAGGGCATGCTGGGAGATGTAGTTATGCAACAGCTAGAGGTACTCAACTACAACTCCCAGCATGCCAAGACAGCTGTTTTGGCATGCTGGGAGTTGTAGTTTTGCAACATCTGGAGAGCTACAGTTAGAGACCACTGAACAGTGATCTCTAAACTATGGAGCTCCAGATGTTGCAAAACTACCGATACCAGCATGCCCAGACAGCAAACTGCTGTGTGGGCATGCTAGGAGTTGTAGTTTTGCAAGATCTAGAGGGCCACAGTTGGATCACTGTAGAGTGATCTCGAAACTGTGACCCTCAAGCTGTTGCAAAACTACAACTCCCAGCATGTCCAAACAGCTGTCTGGGCATGCTGGGATTTGTAGTTTTGCAACATCTGGAGGGCTACAGTATAGAGACCACTGTATATGGTCTCAGACTGTAGCCCTCCAGATGTTGCTAGGCAACTTACCAGCCTCCGTAGGATCCAGGGAGTAGCATCGCCGTCCTCTTCTTCCGCCAATCCCCGTCCCGATCGCAGCCCGCAGCCGTCGCCGATGGGTAAGTGGACTTCGGCGCCCGGTCCTACGTCGTTTCCCCGTCCTGCCCCACCTATTGTGGGTGAGCAGAACGGGGAAAACGAAAGTTAACCCCCTCCCCGATCTGCTATTGGTGGTCGCGTCTAGACCACCAATAGCTGGGATAGGAAGGGTGGCACCCCTGCCACCTCACTCATATCCCTTCAGGGGGATCGTAGGTATCTTGAACAACCGCGATCCCCATTATATTCCGGGTCACCTTGGACCCATAATTGGCGCAAATCGCAAGTGTGAATTAACTTGCGATTTGCGCCGATTGCCGACATGGGGGGATCTGATGACCCCTCTGGGCATTTGTGCAGGGTGCCTGCTGATCGATATCAGCAGTCACCCCGGTCCCCGCCCGGCGGGGACCGAAATTCCCACGGGCGTACAGGTACGCCCTGAGTCCTTAAGTACCAGGGACTGAAGGCGTACCTGTATGTGGTTAAGGACCAGGACCATTTTGGCCTTAAGGACCAGAGCGTTTTTGCACATCTGATCACTGTCACTTTAAGCATTAATAACTCTGGGATGCTTTTACTTTTCATTCTGATTCCGAGAAAGTTTTTTCGTGGTAAAATTTCATCCATATTTTGATGAAAAAATTGAAAATGTAGCATTTTTTTACTTTGAAGCTCTCTGCTTATAAGGAAAATGGACATTCCAAATAAATGATATATTGATTCACATATACAATATGTCTACTTTATGATTGCATCATAAAGTTGATATCTTTTTACTTTTGGAAGACATCAGAGGACTTCAAAGTTCATCAGCAATTTTACAATTTTTCACATTTTCAAAATCAGAATTTTTCAGGGACCTGTTCAGTTTTGAAGTGGATTTGAAGGGCCTTCCTATTAGAAATACCCCACAAATAACCCCATTATAAAAACTGCACCCCTCAAAGTATTCAAAATGACATTCAGTAAGCGTGTTAACCTAGGAATAGCAGCAAAGTGAAGGAGAAAATTTAAAATCTTAATTTTTTACACTTGCATGTTCTTGTAGACCCAGTTTTTGAATTTTTACAAGGGGTAAAAGGAGAGAAATCTTCCTAAAATTTGTAACCCAATTTCTCTCGAGTAAGGAAATACCTCATATGTGTATGTAATGTGTTCGGCGGGCGCTGTAGAGGGCTCAGAAGGGAGGGAGCGACAATGGGATTTTGGAGAGTGAGTTTTTCTGAAATAGTTTTGGGGGGGGCATTTCACATTTAGGAAGCCACTGTGGTGCCAGAACAGCAAAAATAAACCCACATGGCATACTATTTTGGACTACACTCCTCAAGGAACGTAACAAGGGGTACAGTGAGCCTAAACACCCCACAGGTGTTTGACGACTTTTCGTTAAAGTTGGATATGTAAATGAATTTTTTTTCCACAAAAATGATGGTTTTACCCCAAATTTTACATTTTTAAAAGGGGTAATAGGAGAAAATGCCCCCCAAAATTTGTAACCCCACAATGCTCAGAAGAGAAACTACATCCCTCAAGGAACGTAACAAGGGGTACAGTGAGCCTTGACACCTCACAGGTGTTTGACGACTTTTTGTTGGATATGTATCAAGTTGGATATGTAAATGTTTTTTCCCCAAATTTTACATTTTTACAAGGTGTAATAGGAGAAAATGACCCCCAAAATTTGTAACTCCATTTCTTCTGAGTATGGAAATACCCCATATGTGGATGTATAGTGCTTTGCTGGCGCACTACAATGCTCAGAAGAGGAGGAGCGCCATTGAGCTTTTCGAAAGAGAATATGTTTGGAATGGAAGTCAGGGGCCATGTGTGTTTACAAAGCCCACGTGGTGCCAGAATAGTGGACCCCCCCCCCAGACACACACACACGTGACCCCATTTTGGAAACTACACCCCTCACAGAATTTAATAAGGGGTGCAATGAGTATTTACACCCCACAGATCTTTGGAACAGTGGGCTGTGCAAATGAAAAAGTTTATTTTTCATTTTCACGGACCACTGTTCCAAATATCTGTCAGACATCTGTGGGGAGTAAATGCTCACTGTACCCCTTATTACATTACATGAGGGATGTAGTTTCCAAAATGGGGTCACATGTGGGTATTTCTTTGTTTGCGTTTATGTCAGAACCGCTGTAAAATCAGCCACCCCTGTGCAAATCACCAATTTAGGCCTCAAATGTACATGGTGCACTCTCCCTTCTGAGCCTTGTTGTGCCTCCGCAGAGCATTTTACGCCCACATATGGGGTATTTCCGTACTCAGGAGAAATTGCATTGCAAATTTTGGGCGTCACTTTTTATTTTCACAAGCGGTAAAAGGAAAAAAAATGGGGCAACACCAGCATGTCAGTGTAAACATTTTTAGTTTTTTACACTAACAGGCTGGTGTAGCCCCCAACTTTTTCTTTTCATAAGGGGTAAAAGGAGAAAAAGCACCGCCAAAATTTGTAGTGCAATTTCTCCCAAATACGGAAATACTGAAATACGGAAATGTGGCCCTAAATTGTTTTCTTGAAATACCACAGGGCTCCGAAGTGAGAGAGCACCATGCGCATTTGAGGAATAAATTAAGGATTGCATAGGGGTGGACATAGGGGAATTTTACGCCAGTGATTCCCAAACAGGGTGCCTCCAGCTGTTGCTAAACTCCCAGAATGCCTGGACAGTCAGTGGCTGTCCGGAAATGCTGGGAGTTGATGTTTTGCAACAGCTGGAGGCTCCATTTCTGAAACACTGCCGAATGATAAGTTTTTTAATTTTTATTGAGGGGGGACAGTGAAAGGGGGTGTATATGTAGTGTTTTACCCTTTATTATGTGTTAGTGTAGTGTAGTGTTTTTAGGGTACATTCGCACTGGTGGACGTTTACAGTGAGTTTCCTGCTAGGAGTTGCGCTGAGGCGAAAAATTTGCCGCAGCTCGAACTTGAAGCAGGAAACCCACTGTAAACCTGCCAGTGTGAATATGCCCTGTACATTCACAACCTCCAGCTGTTTCAAAACTACAACTCCCAGCATGTACTGACAGACCGTGTTTGTTGGGAGTTGTCATTTTGCAACAGCTGGAGGCACACTGGTTGAAAAACCTTCAGATAGGATCTGTTACCTAACTAAAAGTATTTTCCAACCAGTGTGGCTCCAGCTGTTGCAAAACTACAACTCCCAGCATGTACTGATTGCCGAAGGGCATGCTGGGAGATGTAGTTATGCAACAGCTGGAGGTATGCAACTACAACTCCCAGCATGCCGAGACAGCTGTTTACTGTTTGGGCATGCAGGGATTTGCAGTTTTGCAACATCTGGAGGGCCACAGTTTAGAGACCACTGCACAGTGATCTCCAAACTGTGGCCCTCCAGATGTTGCAAAACTACAAATTCCAGCATGCCCAGACAGCAAACTGCTGTGTGGGCATGCTGGGATTTGTAGTTTTGCAAGATCTAGAGGGCCACAGTTTAGAGATCACTATGCAGTGATCTCCAAACTGTGACCCTACAGCTGTTGCAATACTACAAATCCCAGCATGCCCAAACATCTGTCTGGGCATGTTGGGAGTTGTAGCTTTGCAACATCTGGAGGGCTACAGTTTAGAGACCACTGTATAGTCGTCTCAAACTGTAGATCTCCAGATGTTGCTAGGCAACTCACCGACTTCCGTAGGATCCAGGGAGCCGCATCACCGTCCTCTTCTATCGCCGATCCTCCTCGGTTTCCCCCCATTCTGCCCGGCCTACAGTGGGTGGGCAGAATGAGGAAACCGAAAGTTAAACCCCCCCCCCACCCGCCCGCGATCTGCTATTGGTCGTCTCTTCTAGACGACCTAATAGCAGAGATAGGAGGGGTGGCACCCCTGCCACCTCACTCCTATCCCTTCAGGGGGATTGTGCATGTCTTAAACAACCCCGATCCCTCTTATTTTCCGGGTCGCCGGAGACCCATATGACCCGGAATTGAGGCAAATCGCTGGTGTGAATTCACAGACATGGGGGGGGGTCTGATCACCCTGGTACGGTCCCCAACCGGCACGCGGTGGGGACTGAAATTCCACTGCATAAATACCAGAGTAGATTTTGAATCGTGTTTTGGGTAGTTGTCTTGTTGAAATATCCACTTTGTGACTGATTCTTCTCCATTATTTGCAAGTACCGTATTTATCGGGGTATACCAAGCACCGGCCTATAACACGCACCCTCATTTTACCAAGGATATTTGGGTAATATGTTGCTATGCACGGTGCGGCGCACTGACGTCATGCTCCGCATAGCAACGACGCCGGGGACGCACGCCGGAGGCCTGCAGCAGCGCGGTAATTATGCCACCGGGGATGGGGGGAGGCAACGGGGCAGCGGCGCCGCCCCTTCTCTCCCCCTGGCTGTCGGCGCTGCTTCTCTCCCCCTGGCTATCAGGGGGACAGAACGGGCAGTGGCGCCGATAGCCAGGGGGAGAGAAGGGCCGGCAGCAGGGCTCTACACCCCAGGAAAGGCAGGGGGAGAGAAGCGGGCAGCGACGGCCTCTCTCCCCCTGCCTTTCCTAGGGGTGTATCGGCATATAACACGCACATAGACTTTAGGCTAAAAATTTTAGCCTAAAAAGTGCGTGTTATACGCCGATAAATACGGTATCTGCTGATATTGAGTGGAATCCATACTCAACTTTAACCCCTTAAGGACTCAGGGTTTTTCAGTGTTTGCACTTTCTTTTTCCTCCTTACCTTTTAAAAATCATAACCCTTTCAATTTTCCACCTAAAAATCCATATTATGGCTTATTTTTTGCGTCGCCAATTCTACTTTGCAGTGACATTAATCATTTTACCCAAAAATGCACGGCGAAATGGAAAAAAAATCATTATGCGACAAAATCGAAGAAAAAAATGCCATTTTGTAACTTTTGGGGGCTTCCGTTTCTACGCAGTGCATATTTCGGTAAAAATTATACTTTATCATTATTCTGTAGGTCCATACGGTTAAAATGATACCCTACTTATATAGGTTGGATATTGTCGTACTTCTGGAAAAAATCATAACTACATGCAGGAAAATTTATAAATTTAAAAATGTCATCTTCTGACCCCTATAACTTTTTTATTTTTCCACGTACAGGGCGGTATGAGGACTCATTTTTTGCGCCGTGATCTGAAGTTTTTATCGGTATTATTCTTGTTTTGATCGGACTTTTTGATCACATTTTATAAATTTTTTAATGGTATAAAAAGTGACCAAAAATGCGCTTTTTTTGACTTTGGAATTAAATTGCGCGTACGCCATTGACCGTGCGGTTTAATTAATTATATATTTTTATAGTTCGGACATTTACGCACGAGGCGATACCATATATGTTTATTTTATTTTTTTTTACACTGTTTTATTTTTTTATGGGAAAAGGGGGGTGATTCAAACTTTTATTAGGGAAGGGGTTAAATGACCTTTATTAACACTTTAATTTAACTTTTTTTTTGCAGTGTTATAGGTCCCATAGGGACCTATAACACTGCACACACTGATCTTTTACACAGATCACAGGCGTGTATTAACACGCCTGTGATCAGTGTTATCGGCGCTTGACTGCTCCTGCCTGGATCTCAGGCACAGAGCAGTCATTCGCCGATCGGACACCGAGGAGGCAGGTAAGGGCCCTCCCGGTGTCCTGCAAGCTGTTCGGGACGCCGCTATTTCACCGCGGCGGTCCCGAACAGCCCGACTGAGCAGCCGGGTCACTTTCTCTTTCACTTTAGAAGCGGCGGTCAGCTTTGACCGCCACTTCTAAAGGGTTAATACCGCACATCGCCGCGATCGGCGATGTGTGGTATTAGCCACGGGTCCCGGCCGTTGATGAGCGCCGGGACCGACGCGATATGATCGCGGCGCGATCCCGGCTCATATTGCGGGAGCCGGCGCAGGACGTAAATATACGTCCTGCGTCGTTAAGGGGTTAACAAGACTCCCAGTACCAGCACTGGCCACACAGCATGATGGAACCTTCACCAAATTTTACTGTGGGTAGCAAGTGTTTGTCTTGGAACACTGCGTTCTGTCCATGCATAATGGGGGGCATTTACTAAGATATGTGTGATTTAGTTAATTTTTTTGTTCTTTTTTTTTTTATGTGTTTTTTTGAGTGACTCCGCCAAATTTATTACATCATCATAGGGCATGTGATACATTTTGTGGAGGATACACATTTTCTGAAATTTCACTCTTCACATACACCAAAAAGCTACGCCAGGTCTGGGCTGGTGTAGAATTGCGCCTTATTGGGGGGGGTTTGCAACTTTTTTGCGAAAGTCGCAGTTGATAAATTCATTACTACTGCACAAGACTGTTTGGGAAACACTGCTGTAGGGTAATTTTGGTATCCGAGGCAAGTCTAATTCTTGCATCCGGGTCAGTCTCAGTTTCACAATGTTTTTATTGAATTTTATAAACATAAGAAATGTAACATATAACATATTATGACATCAGATGTGTCAGAGTTTACATATGAACATGCATAACAACCTTGACTGGTGGAGCATAATTGTTCATCCAAACAGTGTCATGCATATTCACAAAGGATCTATCAGGTCCAAAGGGACCTTAATTGAAATTTGAGAGCAAGAAAATAACAATAAGAAGGAAAACAATAAAACAATAAAATAGTGAGTCTCCATAACTTCTACAAAATCAATCAAAATTGCTGAATCAGGCAGTTGTCTGGTATTTGGTAGAATTCAGAATCGAGGTGTCACAAGGGTGTCACAAGGGTCAGCCGTCTTATACACTCGAAGAACCGCTCTTTTGTGTGTAGTAAGCTAAATTGTATCAGCAAATATCTAATTTAGGCCTCAAATGCACATGGCGCTCTCTAACTCCGGAGCCCTGTCGTATTTCAAGGCAACAGTGTAGGGCCACATATAGGGTATTTCCCTACTCGGGAAAAATTACCCAACAAATTTTGGGGGGCTTCTTCTCCTTTTACCCCTTATGAAAAGGTAAAGTTGTAGTCTACACCAGCCTGTTAGTGTAAAAAAAAAAAAAAATGTTTACACTTACATTCTGATGTTGGCCCATGATTTTCATTTTCACAAGAAGGAAAAGGAAAAAAAGACCCCCAAAATTTGTAATGCAATTTCTCCTGAGTACGGAAATACCCCATATGTGGGCGCAAAATGCTCTGCGAACACACAACAAGGCACAGGCGTGAGAGCGCACCATGTACATTTGAGGCCTAAATTGGTGATTTGCACAGGGGTGGCTAATTTTACAGCGGTTCTGACATAAACGCAAAAAAATAAATACCCACATGTGACCCCATTTTGGAAACTACACCCCTCATGGAATGTAACAAGGGGTATAGTGAGACTTTACACCCCACAGATGTTTAACAAAAATTTGTCAAAGTTGGACATGAAAATTAAAAATTTTATTTTCTTCACTAAAATGCTGATGTTATCCCAAATTTTTAATTTTCACAAGGGGTAATAGGAAAAGAGCCCCCCAAAATGTGTAACACCATTTCTTCTGAGTATATAGATACCCCATGTGTGGACGTAAAGTGCTCTGCGGGGAACTACAATGCTCAGAAGAGAAGGAGCGCCATTGGGCTTTTGGAGAGAGAATGTGTCTGGAATTGAAGGCCATGTACATTTAAAAAGCCCCCATGGTGACCCCATTTTCGAAACTACACCCCTCACAGAATGTAATAAGGGGTACAGTGAGCATTTACACCCCACAGGTGTCTGACAGATTTATTGAACAATGGTCTGTGAAAATGAAAAATGTAATTTTTCATTTGCACAGCCCACTGTTCCAAAGATCTGTGAAACAGCAGTGGGGTGTAAAATTTGGAGTAACACCATCATTTAAGTGTTAGAAATTAAATTTTCCTTTTCACGTCCAACTTCAACGGAAAGTCGCCAAACACCTGTGAGGTGTTAAGGCTCACTGTACCCCTTGCCACGTTCCTTGAGGGGTGTAGTTTCCCAAATAGTATGATATGTGTTTTTTTTGTTTTTTTTTTTTGTTCTGGCACCCTGGGGACTTTCTAAATGCAACATGCCCCCCAAAAACCATTTCAGCAAAATTCTCTTTCAAAAAGCCAAATTTTGCTCCTCCTCTTCTAAGCATTGTAGTGCGCCAGCAGAGCACTTAACGTCCACATATGGGGCGTTTTCTTAATTAGGAGAAATTGAGCTTCAAATTTTCTCCTATTATCCCTTGTAAAAAAGAAAAATTTGAGGTAACACCATAATTTTAGTGGTAAAAATCAAATTTTCAATTTTTACGTCCAACTTCAACGCAAAGTCGTCAAATACCTGTGGGGTGTTAAGGCTTACTATACCCCTTGTTACGTTCCTTGAGGCGTGTAGTTTCCAAAATAGTATGCCATGTGGTTTTTTTTTTTGCTGTTCTGGCACCATGGGGGCTTCCTAAATGCAACATGGCCCCCAAAAACCATGCAGTGACATTAGTCATTCTACCCAAAAATTCACGGTGAAATGGAAAAAAAATCATTGTGCGACAAAATGGAAGAAAAAACGCCATTTTGTAACTTTTGGGGGCTTCCGTTTCTACGAAGGCATATTTCGGTAAAAATAACACCTTATCAATATTCTGTAGGTCCATATGGTTAAAATGATACCCTACTTATATAGGTTTGATTTTGTCATACTTCTGGAAAAAATCATAACTACATGCAGGAAAATGTATACGTTTAAAAGTGTCATCTTCTGACCCCTATAACTTTTTTATTTTTCCACGTATAGGGCGGTATGAGGGCTAATTTTTTGCGCCGTGATCTGAAGTTTTTATCGGTATGCTTTTTGTTTTGATCGGAATTTTTGATCACTTTTTATAAATTTTTTAATGGTATAAAAAATGACCAAAAATACACTTTTTTGTACTTTGACATTTTTTTGCGCGTACGCCATTAACCGTGCGGTTTAATTAATGATATATTTTTATAGTTCGGACATTTACGCACGCAGCGATACCACATAAGTTTATTATTTTTTATTTACACTGTTTTATTTAGACATATTGTATTTGTGAATCCATATAACATTTATTTGGAATATCCATTTTCCTTACAAGCCGAGAGTTTTAAAGTTAGAAAAATGCAAAATTTTCAACATTTTCATTAAATTTTGTGATTTTTCACCAAGAAAGAATGCAATTAACGACAAAAATTTACCGCTATGTTAAAGTAGAATAAGTCACGAAAAAACAATCTCAGAATCAGAATAATCGGTAAAAGCATCCCAGAGTTACTATTGCATAAAGTGACAGTGGTCAGAATTGCAAAAAAGGGCTCAGTCCTTAAGGTGAAAAAGGGCTGAGTCCTTAAGGGGTTAAAAAAGGTGTAAAACGAAAAGGCACAAAAAATAGCCTGAGGCGCAGCTCTGCGCCTAAATAGAGACACATCTAAATACAAAAACAGCTCTAAAGACAATGATAAACGCCCCCAAATATCCCTTTTTATGACCAAATAACTCTAATTTTGTTTGGCTTGTCCAAATGTGTGTTTGCATACCTCAAGCGACTCTGTTTGTGGCATGATGCTTAGGCCCAGAGTGAAGTCGGGTGTAATACTGCTGCTTAGCCAATCACTGGCCACAGTGATGTCCGGCTCGGCTAATGATTGGCTGATGTATGGCACAGTGTCATGCTGCATCTCAGAAAGAGGATTGCAGCTGGGGACCAGAACGGGACACCAGAGATACCAAGGGAGCACTGGAGGTAAATAAAGGTTTATATTTTTTAACCTCTTCAGGACATAGGGCGTATGGATACGCCCTGCATTCCGAGTCCTTAAGGACCGAGGGCGTAACCATAAGCCCGTGGGAATTCCGGTCCCCACCGCTAGCCGGTTGGGGACCGGAGCCGGATGCCTGCTGAAATCGTTCAGCAGGCATCCCGGCATATCGCCTAGGGGGGTCATTATGCCCCCCCATGTCGGCGATGGCCGCAGATCGCTGGACAATTCAGTCCAGCGATCTGCGGTGATTCCGGGTCAATCGGGTCTCCAGTGACAGCCATAGCCTGCAGGGGTGAGGTGGCACTGGTGCCACCTCAGGATCGCCCTGATTCGTCGGCCGGATTACCGGCCGACCAATCAGGGCGCCTGCTGCGGGTGTCACTCCCGCAACCCGCTCCGCCCCTCTTCCGGAGGACGTGAGCGGGACGTGCACCCCGGGAGCTGGGGACCACGATCCCCGGCGTCAATGTTGGGATCGGGGCCCCAGGAGCGGCGGCGGCGACGGGACTGACCTGTGTGCCGGCAGCAGTAGGAGGTGAGTGACAGCCTCCTGCTGTTGCTTAGCAACAGCTCCCAGCATGCAAAAAGGGCATGCTGGGAGCTGTAGTTATGCAATAGCAGGAGGCAGACCACCACAACTCCCAGAATTCCCTTATGGGCATGCTGGGACTTATGGTTTTGCAACAGCTGGAGGCAAATTTTTCTATGGAAAAGTGTACCTTCAGCTGTTGTATAACTACAACTCCCAGATTGCACAAACAGCTAAAGTGCATGCTGGGAGTTGTAGTGGTGCATCTGCTGGTTGCATAACTACAACTCCCAGCATGCCCGTTGGTTGTCGGTGACTGCTGAGAGTTGTAGTTTTGCAACAGCTGAAGGCACACTGATTGTGAAACTCAGAGTTTTTTTTTTTACCTAACTCAGTGTTTCACGACCGGTGTGCCTCCAGCTGTTGCAAACTACAACTCTCAGCAGTCAATGTACACCATGCACCGTACATGCTGGGAGTTGTAGTTTTGCAACAGCTGGAGGCACACTTGTTGTGAAACACTGAGTTAGGTCACAAACTCAGTGATACATAACCAGTGTGCCTACAGCTGTTGCAAAACTAAATCTCTCAGCATGTACAGTCTGTCAGCACATGCTGGGAGTTGTAGTTTTGCAACAGCTGGATGTTCCCCCGCCCCCGATACCCCCCCCCCTCAATGTGAACGTACAGGGTACACTCACATGGGCGGAGGTTTACAGTAAGTATCTGGCTGCAAGTTTGAGCTGCGGCAAATTTTCTGCCGCAGCTCAAACTGCCAGCGAGAAACTACTGTGAACCCCCGTCCGTGCAACTGTACCTTAAAAACACTACACTACACTAACAAAAAATAAAATACCCCTACACAGCCCCCCTCCCCTCCCCAATAAAAATGAAAAACGTCTGGTACGCCACTGTTTCCAAAACGGAGCCTCCAGCTGTTGCAAAACAACAACTCCCAGTATTGTCGGACAGCCGTTGACTGTCATGCTGGGAGTTTTGCAACAGCTGGAGGCACCCTGTTTGGGAATCACTGGCGTAGAATTCCCCTATGTTCACCCCTATACAAGTCCCTAATTTAGGCCTCAAATGCGCATGGCGCTCTCACTTTGGAGCCCTGTCGTATTTCAAGGCAACAGTTTAGGGCCACATATGGGGTATCGCCGTACTCGGGAGAAATTGTGTTACAAATTTTGGGGGGTATTTTCTGCTTTTACCCTTTTTAAAAATGTGAATTTTTTGGTAAAACAAGCATTTTAGGTAAAAAAATTTTTTTTTACATATGCAAAAGTCGTGAAACACCTGTGGGGTATAAAGGTTCACTTAACCCCTTGTTACGTTCCCCGAGGGGTCTAGTTTCCAAAATGGTATGCCATGTGTTTTTTTTTTTGCTGTCCTGGCACCATAGGGGCTTCCTAAATGCGGCATGCCCCCAGAGCAAAATTTGATTTCAAAAAGCCAAATGTGACTTCCGAGACCTGTAGTGAGCCAGCAGAGCACTTTTCACCCCCATATGGCATGTTTTCTGAATCGGGAGAAATTGGGCTTCAAATTTTTAGGGGTATTTTCTGTTATTACCCTTTTTAAAAATGTAAAATTTTTGGAAAAACGAGCATTTTAGGTAAAAAAAAATTTTTTTTACATATGCATAAGTCGTGAAACACCTGTGGGGTATAAATGCTCACTTTATGTTACATTCCCTGAGGGGTCTAGTTTCCAAAATGGTATGCCATGTGTTTTTTTTTTTTTTGCTGTCCTGGCACCATAAGGGCTTCCTAAATGCAACATGCCCCCCAAAAACCATTTCAGAAAAATGTACTCTCCAAAATCCCCTTGTCGCTCCTTCCCTTCTGAGCCCTCTACTGCGTCCGCCGAACACTTTACATAGACATATGAGGTATGTGCTTACTCGAGAGAAATTGGGCTACAATAACAAGTAACAACTTTCTCCTTTTACCGATTGTAAAAATTCAAAAATTGGGTCTACAAGAACATGTGAGTGTAAAAAATGAAGATTTTGAATTTTCTCCTTCACTTTGCTGCTATTCCTGTGAAACACCTAAAGGGTTAAAACGCTGACTGAATGTCATTTTGAATACTTTTGGGGGTGTAGTTTTTATAATGGGGTCATTTATGGGGTATTTCTAATATGAAGACCCTTCAAATCCACTTCAAACCTGAACTGGTCCCTGAAAAATATCGAGTTTGAAAATTTTGTGAAAAATTGGAAAATTGCTGCTGAACTTTGAAGCCCTCTGGTGTCTTCCAAAAGTAAAAACTTGTCAATTTTATGATGCAAACATAAAGTAGACATATTGTATATGTGAACCAAAAAAAAATGTATTTGTAATATCAATTTTCCTTACAAGCAGAAAGCTTCAAAGTTAGAAAAATGCAAAATTTTCAAATTTTTCATCAAATTTACGGATTTTTCACCAAGAAAGGATGCAAGTTACCACAAAAATTTACCACTATGTTAAAGTAGAATATGTCACGAAAAAACAATCTCGGAATCAGAATGATAACTAAAAGCATCCCAGAGTTATTAATGTTTAAAGTGACAGTGGTCAGATGTGCAAAAAACGCTCCGGTCCTTAAGGCCAAAATGGGCTTGGTCCTGAAAGGGTTAATCTGGAGAGTGGACATTGTTATAAATAAATAAAAAAAAACTTGATCCACAGGATTTTCTGCTGCAGTTTCAATGTAAACTAAATGACTGAGCACAGCTTCTAATCAGCAGTTACAAATCCTGCACATCAAATCTGTGTGGGATCCTGTATGTGTGAACGTACCCCAACTCTTTTCTGGTCCCCTAATCCCGTTTTTTTTTTTATTTATCCGATATATCAAACAAATAATCGACCAACTAATCAATTATGACAATAATCGTTAGTTGCTGCCCTAATGTATTTGTATATTTCTAGAGTATACAAACAAATAATAGAATAATAGTATATTTACAAGCAGCAGATTGATTGCAGAAGGGGAAGTCAATTCTCTATATTTAATTGTGGTTGTTTCTGCAGCATGCACATGGATTTCTACAAGTCTAGGTCAGATGAATGGGAAGCGCGTATAAATTGCTGCCATGTATACAAGAGCATGTAGGCTATAAAGCTCCATCTGGGCAATTCAATGTTCTGATTCACAGATAATTCTACATGCCAATCTAAACCTAAGAAAACAGAGATGGCCAAATGCACAGACATGCCATATGTATAGGTTTGGGCTTCAATTAGAACTAGGTAAGGGAAAAAATATAAAAGATTGAGCATTTTCCACTAAATTTATAGAACCGAAAACCCTCACAAACTGCACGTATATTATTAACCCCTTATGGATATAGTGTGTTTTGACCTGCAGGCCAATTAGTGTTTTTTGTTTTTTCCTCTTCTAAGAGCTATATTCCTTTTATTTTTCCATCCACAGAGCTATATGAGAGCTTGTTTTTTGTGCCACAATTGTACACTTGGAACAATTGAACACTAAGATAACACATCCTAGATCTGAATGAATGAACTAATCGTATGAAATACTTTGTATGGCTATTCTGTGGGTCAATACAATTAAAACGATACCAATTTTTATACGGTTATTTAATTATTTTTTTAAAGAAACAAACAATTTTGGCCTTAAGGACACAGCAAGCTTCATTTTTGCAAAATAATTTTTTCCTCCTCGCCTTCTAAAAGCCATATCTATTTTTTCATCCACAGACCCATATATGGCTTTGTTTTTTGTGCAACCAATTGTCATTTTTACTGACAACTTTCAACGTACCACAAAATGTATGGAGCAACCAAAAACCTGCAAATTTACAAGGTTTCGTTTGTACTCAGTGCACTTTACGGTAAAACTGATATGTTTTCTTTATTCTGTGGTCAATACGATCAAAATAATGGTAATGTTTACATGCTTTATTATTATTGTACTACTTTAAAAAAATAAATACATTTTTAACCACTTAAGGACCTAGGGCGTATGGATACGCCTTGACGTCCTGGTACTTAAGGAACCAGGGCGTATCCATACGCCCGTGGGAATTTCGGGGTGGGGGTGACTGCTGATATCAATCAGAAGGCACCCCGTGCAAATGCCCAGGGGGGTCATCGGACCCACCCCCGTCGGCGATCGGCGCAAATCGCAAGTGAATTCACACTTGCGATTTGCGCCGATTCCGGGTCATACGGGTCTATTGTGACCCGGTATAGAATGGGGATCGCGGTTGTTTAAGACACCCACGATCCCCCTGTAGGCATTGGAGTGAGGTGGCAGGGTTGCCACCCCTCCTATCCCTGCTATTGGTCTGCTATTGATCGTCAGAGGTGACGACCAATAGCAGATCGGGGGCGGGGGGGGGGTTAACTTTCGTTTTCCCCGTCCTGCCCACCCACAATAGGCGGGGCAGAACGGGGAACCGAAGGGGACCGGGCGCCGACGTCCACTTACCCGTCCGGAGGCTGCGGCAACGTTGATCGGCTGGCGGCGTCACGTGCGTCTGAAGAGGACGGCTGCCGGGATCCTACGGAAGCCGGTAAGTTGATCTGGAAGGCTACAGTCTGAGACCGTGGTCCCTAACTGTAGCCCTCCAGATGTTGCAAAACTACAACTCCCAGCATGCCCAGACAGCTGTTTGGGCATGCTGGGAGTTGTAGTTTTGCAACAGCTGGAGGGCTGCAGTTTGAGACCACTATACAGTGGTCTCTAAACTATATCCCTCCAGATGTTGCAAAACTACAACTCCCAGCATGCCCAGATAGCTGTTTGGGCATGCTGGAATATGTAGTTTTGCAACAGCTGGAGAGCTGCAGTTTGAGACCACTATACATTGGTCTCTAAACTATATCCCTCCAGATGTTGCAAAACTACAACATAGCTTTTTGTTGTCTGGGCATGCTGGGAGTTGTAGTTTTGCAACATCTGGAGGTCCACAGTTTGGAGATCACTGTGCAGTGGTCTAAAAACTGTAGCTCTCCAGATGTTGCAAAACTGCAATTCCCAGCATGCCCAGAAAGCAAACAGCTGTCTCGGCATGCTGGGAGTTGTAGTTGGGTACCTCCAGCTGTTGCATAACTACATCTCCCAGCATGCCCTTCGGTGATTAGTACATGCTGGGAGTTGTAGTTTTGCAACAGCTGGAGGCACACTGGTTGGAAAATATTGAGTTAGGTAACAGAACCTAACTGAAGGTTTTCCAACCAGTGTGCCTCCAGCTGTTGCAAAAGTACAACTCCCAGCATGCACGGTCTGTCAGTACATGCTGGGAGTTGTAGTTTTGAAACAGCTGGAGGTTTGCCCCCCCCCCATGTGAACGTACAGGGTACATTCACACAGGCAGGTTTACAGTAAATTTCCTGCTTGAAGTTTGGGCTGCGGGAAATTCACCGTAACCCGCCAGTGTGAATGTACCCTAAAAACACTAAACTACACTACCACATAATAAAGGGTAAAACACAACATATACACCCCTTACACTGCCCCCCCCCCCCCCAATAAACAATTTAAAACGTCTTGTACGGCAGGGTTTCCAAAACTGAGCCTCCAGCTGTTGCAAAACAACAACTCCCAGCATTTCTGGACAGCCACTGACTGTCCAGGCATGCTGGGAGTTTAGCAACAGCTGGAGGCACCCTGTTTGGGAATCACTGGCGTAGAATACCCCTATGTCCACCCCTATGCAATCCTTAATTTAGTCCTCAAATGCGCATGGTGCTCTCTTACTTCAGAGCCCTGTCGTATTTCAAGGAAACAGTTTAGGGCCATATAGGGGGTATCGCCGTACTCAGGAGAAATTGCACTACAAATTTTGGGGGTCTTTTTTTCCTTTTACCGCTTGTGAAAAGGAAAAGTTGGGGGCTACACCAGCCTGTTAGTGTAAAAAAAAAAATATAAAATGTTACACTAACATGCTGGTGTTGCCCCATACTTTCTATTTCCACAAGCAGTAAAAGGAAAAAAAGACCCCCAAAATTTGTAACGCAATTTCTCCTGACTACGGAAATACCCCAGATGTGGGCGTAAAATGCTCTGCGGACACACAACAAGGCTCAGGAGTGAGAGCGCACCATGTACATTTGAGGCCTAAATTGGTGATTTGCACAGGGGTGACTGATTTTACAGCGGTTCTGACAAACGCAAAAATAAATAAATACCCACATGTGACCCCATTTTGGAAACTACACCCCTCACCGAACGTGACAAGGGGTATAGTGAGCCTGAACACCCCACAGGTGTTTGACGAATTTTCATTAAAGTTGGATGGGAAAATTAAAAAAAATCTATTTTTTCACTAAAATGCTGGTGTTACTCTAAATTTTTCATTTTCACAAGGGAAAATAGGAAAAAAGCCCCCCAAATTTGTAACCCCATCTCTTCTGAGAAATAACATACCCCATATGTGAATTTAAAGTGCTCTGCGGGCGAACTACAATGCTCAGAAGAGAAGGTGCGCCATTGGGATTTTGTACAGAAAATTTGTCCGGAATTGAAGGCCACATGTGTTTACAAAGCCCCAATAGTGCCAGAACAATGGACCCCCGACACAAGTGACCCCATTTTGGAAACTACACCCCTCACGTAATGTAATAAGGGGTACAGTGAGCATTTACGCCCCACAGGTGTCTGACAGATTTTTGGAACAGTGGTCCATAAAAATTAAATTTTTCATTTGCACAGCCCATTGTTCCAAAGATCTGTGGGGTGTAAATACTCACTGCACCCCTTATTAAATTCTGTGAGGGGTGTAGATTCCAAAATGGGGTCACATGTGGGGGGGTCCACTGTTCTGGCACCACGGGGGGCTTTGTAAACGCACATGGCCCCTGACTACCATTCCAAACTAATTCTCTTTCCAAAAGCTCAATGGCGCTCCTCCTCTTCTGAGCATTGTAGTTCGCCAGCAGAGCATTTCACGTCCTAACATGGGGTATTTCCATACTCAGAAGAAATGGGGTTACAAATTTTGGGGGTCATTTTCTCCTATTACCCTTGTAAAAATGTAAAATTTAGGGGAAAAACTGCATTTTAGTAAAAAAAAAAATTTTTTTTCATTTACACATCGTCAAACACCTGTGGGGTGTTAAGGCTCAGCAGACCCCTTGTTACGTTCCTTGAGGGGTGTAGTTTCCAAATTAGTATGCCATGTGGGTATTTTTTGCTGTTCTGGCACCACAGGGGCTTCCTAAATGCGACATGCCCCCAAAAAACCATTTCAGCAAAAGTTGCTTTCAAAAAGCCAAATGTGACTCCTTCTCTTCTGAGCATTGTAGTTCGCCCGCAAAGCATTTTACGTCCTAACATGGGGTATTTCCATACTCAGAAGAGATGGGGTTACAAATCTGGGGGGGCATTTTCTCCCATTACCCTTTGTAAAAATGGTAAATTTGGGGGAAAAACTGCACTTTAGTGAAAATATTTTTTTTTTTCATTTACACATCCGACTTTAACGAAAAGTCGTCAAACACCTGTGGGGTGTTAAGGTTCACTGGACCCCTTGTTACGTGCCTTGAGGGGTCTAGTTTCCAAAATGGTATGCCATGTCTGTGTTTTCTGCTGTTCTGGCACCATAGGGGCTTCCTAAATGTGACATGCCCCCCAAAAACCATTTTAGCAAAATTCCCTCTCCAAAATCCCATTGTCGCTCCTTCCCTTCTGAGCCCTCTAGTGCACCCGCCGAACACTTGACATACACATATGAGGTATTTCCTTACTCGAGAGAAATTGGGTTACAAATTTTGGGGGGATTTTTCATCTATTACCCCTTGTAAAAATTCAAAAACTGGGTCTACAAGAACATGCGAGTGTAAAAAATGAAGATTTTGAATTTTCTCCTTCACTTTGCTGCTATTCCTGTGAAACACCTAAAGGGTTAACACACTTACTGAATGTCATTTTGAATACTTTGAGGGGTGCAGTTTTTATAATGGGGTCATTTGTGGGGTATTTCTAATATGAAGGCCCTTCAAATCCACTTCAAAACTGAACTGGTCCCTGAAAAATTCTGATTTTGAAAATTTTGTGAAAAATTGGAAAATTGCTGCTGAACTTTGAAGCCCTCTGATGTCTTCCAAAAGTAAAAACATGTTAATTTTATGATGCAAACATAAAGTAGACATATTGTATATGTGAATCAATGTATAATTTATTTGGAATATCCATTTTCCTTACAAGCAGTGAGCTTCAAAGTTAAAAAAATGCTAAATTTTCAATTTTTTCATCAAATTTTGGAATTTTTCACCAAGAAATGATGCAAGTATCGACAAAATTTTACCACTAACATAAAGTAGAATATGTCACGAAAAAACAATCTCGGAATCAGAATGAAAGGTAAAAGCATCCCAGAGTTATTAATGCTTGAAGTGACAGTGGTCAGATGTTCAAAAAATGGCCGGGTCCTTAAGGTATATTTGGGTAGGGTCCTTAAGGGGTTAAACCCTTAACCCCTGATGGCTGGGTTCAAACTGTGGAATTTCCGGGCAGAATTTCTGCCGGAGATCGAGGCGGCGGCACTAGGACTGCACGGACTACATTGCCGTCCCCATAGATGGCAATGCATTTCTGAGCAGATCTCCCAAAAGATCCACCCAGAAATGCACTGTAGTCTATGGGGGCAGCAATGCAGTCTGCTTGGTCCTTTTGCCGCCGGCTCGATCTGCGGCAGAAATCCTGCCCAGAAATTCTGCAGTGTGAACCCAGCCTTATGGACACATCCCATTTTGACCTTAAGCAGGTAGTAGTCGAGCAAAAAACCTTGAAGTGGCACTGCTGGTTCCAAAGATAAATGTAGCAAACCAAAGCCAGAGATGTAGAAGGTTTATAAATAACAAATAAAAACAATAAAAAAGGATTACGCGTTTCAGGGGAGCCATCCCCATCCTCAGATCAGTATGTATGCAATCCTCCTGGATCTTTCACTAGGTACACACGCACAGCACCTACAGATAATGCCGACCTCGTTGGTAACTTGCGGTGCTCCGGGCCAGATCGCTTTTGTCCAGTAATATGGATCGTGATTGCCGCTACTCTGGGATGATCGAGCAGACCTCCTGGTTCTTGCACACGACACCCTGCTTATAACGGCGAAGTGAGCAGGCCTATAAGAAATGACCGTAGACGCACTGAGGGAATCCGTACATATTAAATGTCACTGGGGTCCGATAGCTTCTGCATCAGTTAGTCTATGTACAGCGTTCTTGTGTTAGCACAGAGCACCAGGAAGAGACTCACATGTGGACAGGTTTTGGATAGTGATAAGACATGATAGCAAAAATGGTAAAATTGCTGATAAATTAGACATGTTTCGAGGCCACCATAGGAATCTTCCTCAGTAGAGTCAGCAATGCAAAAAACTAGTTTGCATTGCTGACATTAGTTTTTTGCATTGCTGACTTTACTGAGGAAGATTCCTATGGTGGAATAGAAACATGTCTAATTTATCAGAAATTTTACCATTTACCTCAAGCACAAACAACAGGCAGTCACATTATTTAATCTTAAGCAAATCATGAAGTAAAAGAAATAAGTTGTTCATGTTGCAGCTAATCTTAAACTCCTTGGGGATGGAGGGCGTATGCATACGCCCTCGCGTCCCGTCACTTAAAGGAGAACTCCAGACCATAAAAATTGTCCCCCATAGTGCCGGCAGTAAAAAAAAATAAAGATGTACATACATTCCTCCGCTCCCCTGGGGCCTCCGGTAACCGTCTCCGGTCTCCGCCGCAATCCACTTCCTGGTTGCCGGTGGTCGGATGAATCAGCCAATCACAGTCCGACTCGGCCGGCGATAGGCTGAGCGGCAGTGTGATGTTTTCAGCCCAGGCCGCAGGTGCCGCTGTAGTGAAGAATTTTGTGTCCTGAACCGTTTTCACACTGCCGCTCAGCCTATCGCCGGCCGAGTCGGACTGTGCTGCGGCTGGTGATTGGCTGATTCATCCAACCACCGGCAACCAGGAAGTGGATTGCAGCGGAGACCGGAGACGGTTACCAGAGGCCCCGGGGGAGCGGAGGAAGGTATGTACATCTTTATTTTTTTACTGCCGGCACTATGGGGGACAATTTTTATTGTCTGGAGTTCTCCTTTAAGGACGGAGGGCGCATCCATACGCCCTCGGCATTTCCGATCACTGCCGCTCGCCAGGCGGTGATCAGACCGGATGACTGCTGATATCTATCAGCAAGCATCCCATGGCAATGCCTAGGGGGGGTCCTGAGACACCCCCATGTCGGCGATTGCGGCAAATCGCTGGTCAATTCAGACCAGCGATTTGCCCGCGATCCGGGCCATTCGGGTCACTGGTGACCCAATCGCCCGGAAAATAAGAATGATCGGAGCTCCGACCATCCTAAAGGATAGGAGCAAGGTGGCAGTGTTGCCACCCCCTCCTATCCCCTGCCATTGGTCGGTCAGGCTGACCACCAATGGCAGGAGGGGGGCGGGGGGGTTAGAGTTCATTTCCCCCGCTCTGGACACCGATCGGAAGTCGGTACAGAGCGGGGGAACACGGGCGGCGAGGGAGGGAACATGGCCCGACTTACCCGGACCAGTGGAGGCGGCGGAGGCGGCATCCACGAGCAGCGGCGGCAGCAGGAGGAGCGGCGGCTGGAAAGTGCGGCAGAGAAGGCTGCAGTGAAGATCGCGGTAAGTGATCTTCACTGTGGCCTTCTAAAAGCTGCAAAACTACAACTCCCAGCATGACCACACAGCCAAAGGCTGTCTGGGCATGCTGGGTGTTGTAGTTTTGAAACATCTGGAGGGTCAAAGTTTGGAGACCACTGTGTAGTGGTCTCTAAAGTGTGGTCCTCCAGATGTTGCCAAACTACAACTTTCAGCATGCACTGACTGTCTGGGCATGCTGGGAGTTGTATTTTTGCAACATCTGAAGAGGCACAGTCTGGAGACCACTATAATGTGGTCTCTAAACTGTAGCCCTCCAGATGTTGCAAAACTACAATTCCCAGCATGGCCAGACAGTCAGGGATGCTGGGCATGTAGTTCTGCAATATCTGGCCATTCATATGTTGCAGAACTACAAATCCCAGCATGCCTGGACAGTCTGGGCATGCCTGGAGTTGTAGTTTTGCAACATCTGGAGGGCTACAGTTTGGAGACCACTACTTAGCGGTCTCCAAACTGTTCTTCCCCAGTTGTTGCATAACTACAATTCCCAGCATGGCCAGACAGTCAGGGATGCTGGGCATGTAGTTCTGCAATATCTGGCCCTTCATATGTTGTAGAACTACAACTCCCAGCATGCCTGGACAGTCTGGGCATGCTTGGAGTTGTAGGTTTGCAACATCTGGAGGGCTACAGTTTGGAGACCACTACTTAGCGGTCTCCAAACTTTTCTTCCCCAGTTGTTGCATAACTACAACTCCTAGCATGCCCAGATTGTCCAGGCATGCTGGGAGTTGTAGTTATGCAACATCTGAAGGGCCAGATATTGCAGAACTACATGCCAAGCATCCCTGACTGTCTGGCCATGCTGGGAATTGTAGTTTTGCAACAGCTGTAGGCACACTGGTTGGGAAACACTGTGATAGAGTCTGTTTCCTAACTCAGTGATTCCAACCCGTGTGCCTACAGCTGTTGCAAAACTACAACTCTCAGAATGCACTGACAGGCCATACATGCTGGGAGTTGTAGTTTTGCAACAGCTGGAGGCACATTGGTTGGAATCACTGAGCTAGAGTCTGTTTTCTAACTCAGTGGTTCCCCACGAGTGTGTCTAGAGCTGTTGTAAAACTACAAATACCAGCATGTACGGTCTGTCAGTGAATTCTGGGAGTTGTAGTTTTGTAACAGCTGAAGGTTTGGGGTGCCTCCACCATGTGAATGTACAGGATACATTCACATGGGCGGGTTTACAGTGGGTTTCCTTCAGCGGAAAACTTACTGTGAATGTACCCTAAAAACACTACACTACACTACCAAATAATAAAAAGTAAAACACTACATATACACCCCCTTACACGCACCCCCCCCCCCCAAATAAAAATTTAAAAAGTCACATACGGCAGTGTTTCCTAAAGGGAGCCTCCAGCTGTTGCAAAACCACAACTTCCAGTATTGCCGGACAGCCATAGACTGTCCTGGCAGGCTGGGAGTCTTGCAACAGCTGGAGGCACCCTTTTTGGGAAACACTGCTGTAGGGTTTTACTGTAGGTAACCGGGTCCGCCCGTATATAAATACCCCATATGTGGAAGTAAAGTGCTCTGCGGGCGAACTACAATGCTCAGAAGAGAAGGAGCACCATTGGGCTTTTTGAGAGAGAATTAGGCTGGAATTGAAGGCTATGTGTGTTTACAAAGCCCCCATGGTGCCAGAACAGTGGACCCCCTCCATATGTGATCCCATTTTGGAAACTACACTTCTCACAGTGAGCATCTACGCCCCACAGGGGTCTGACAGATTTTTTGAACAGTCGTCCGTAAAAATGAAAAATTTTATTTTTCATTTGCACAGCCCACTGTTCCAAAGATCTGTCAAATGCCAGTGGGGTATAAATGCTCACTGCACCCATTATTAAGTTATGTGAGGGGTGTAGTTTACAAAATACAATGCCATGTGTTTTTTCTTACTGTTCTGGCATCATGGGGGCTTCCTAAATGCGACATGCGCCCAAAAAACATTTCAGCAAAATTCGCTCTCCAAAAGCCCAATGTTGCTCCTTCTCTTCTGAGCCCTCTAGTGCACCCGCAGATCACTTTACATACACATATGAGGTATTTCCTTACTCGAGAGAAATGGGGTTACAAATTTTGTGGGGCATTTTCTCCAATTACTCCTTGTGAAAATGAAAAGTTTTGGGTAACACCAGCATTTCAGTGTTAAAAATGGAATTTTTCATTTTCACGTCCCATTTTAACGAAAGTTCGTCAATCACCTGTGGGGTGTTAAGGCTCACTGTACCCCTTGTTACGTTCCTTGAGGGGTGTAGTTTCCAAAATAGTATGCCATGTGGGTATTTTGTGCTGTTCTGGCACCATAGGGGCTTCCTAAATGCCACATGCCCCCCAAAAACCATTTCAGCAAAATTTGCTTTCCTAAAGCCAAATGTGACTCCTTCTCTTCTGAGCATTGTAGTTCACCCGCAGAGCAATTTACGCCCTAACATGGGGTATTTTGAATTTTCTCCTCCACTTTGCTGCTATTCCTGTGAAACACCTAAAGGGTTAACAAACTTTCTGAATGTCATTTTGAATACTTTGAGGGGTGCAGTTTTTATAATGGGGTGATTTATGGGGTATTTCTAATCTGAAGGCCCTTCAAATCCCCTTCAAAACTGAACTGGTCCCTGAAAAATTCCGATTTAGAAAAGTTTGTGAAAAATTGGAAAATTGCTGCTGAACTTTGAAGCCCTGTCTGATGTCTTCCAAAAGTAAAAACATGTCAACTTTATGATGCAAACATTAAGTAGACATATTGTATTTGTGAATCAATATACCATTTATTTGGAATGTCCGTTTTCCTTACAAGCAGATGGCTTCAAAGTTCGAAAAATGCTAAATTTTCAATTTTTTCATCAAATTTTGGAATTTTTTACCAAGAAATGATGCAAGTATCGACAAAAATGTACCACTAACATGAAGTAGAATATGTCACGAAAAAACTATCTCAGAATCAGAATGAAAGGAAAAAGCATCCTAGAGTTATTAATGCTTAAAGTGACAGTGGTCAGAATTGCAAAAAATGCTCCCAAGGACCAGAGCATTTTTTGCAATTCTGACTCCTGTCACTTTAGGCATTAATAACTCTGGGATGCTTGTACTTATGAATTTGATTCAGAAATTTTTTTCTTTGTGACATATTCTACTTTATGAAAGTGGTAAATTTCCGTCGATACTTGCATCATTTCTTGGTGAAAAAATTCCAAAATTTCATGAAAAATGAAAACATTTTGCAATTTTTATAAATTTGAAGCTCTCTGCTTGTAAGGAAAATAGACATACCAAATAAATTATATTTTGATTCACATATATAATATATCTACTTTATGTTGTGAGTGCTTCAAAGTTCAGCAGCAATTTTCCAATTTTTCAAGTACATTTCAAAATCTGAATTTTTCAGGGACCTGTTCAGTTTTGAAGTGAATTTGAGGATCTTTATGTTAGGAATACCCCATAATGGACCTCATTATGAAAACTGCACCCCTCAACGTATTCAAAATGACATTCAGAAAGTTTGTTAACCATTTAGGTGTTTCACAGGAATAGCAGCAAAGTAAAGGCGAAAATTCAAAATGTTCATTTTTTACACTAACATATTCTTGTAGACCCATATTTTTTTCTTTTTACAAGGGGTAAAAGGAGAAAAAGCCCCCCAAAATATGTAACCCAATTTCTCTTGAGTAAGGAAATACTTCATATGTGGATGTAAAGTGCTTTTCGGCTGCAATAGAGGGCTCAGAAGGGAAGGAGCGACAATGGGATTTTGGAGAGCGAATTTTGCTGAAATGGTTTTCGGGGGGCATGTCGCATTTAGGAAGCCCCTATGGTGCCAGAACAGCGAAAAACACCCCACATGGCATACTATTTGGGATACTACACCCTTTAAGGAATGTAACAAGTGGTACAGTGAGCCTTAACACCCCACAGGTGTTTGACGAATTTTCAATAAAGTTGGATGGGAAAATTAAAAATTAAATTTTTTTCACTAAAATGCTGATGTTACCCCAAATGTTTAATTTTCACAAGGGGTAATAGGTGAAAATGTCCCCCAAAATTTTAAACACCATTTCTCTCGAGTAAGGAAATATCTCACATGTGGATGTTAAGTGATCTGCACTAGAGGGCTCAGAAGGGGAGTAGCGACATTGAGCTTTTGGAAAGCGAATTTTGCTGAAATGGTTTTTGGGGGGCATGTCTCATTTAGGAAGCACCCATGGTGCCAGAACAGCGAAAAACACCCTATACGGTATACTATTTGGGAAACTACACCCCTCAAGGAATTTAACAAGGGGTGCAGTGAGCATTTACACCCCACTGGCATTTGACAGATCTTTGTAACAGTGTGGGCTGTGCTAATGAAAAATTACATTCTTCATTTTCACAGACCACTGTTTCAAAAATCTGTCAGTCACCTGTGGGGTGTTAAGGCGCACTATACCCCTTGTTACGTTCCGTGAGGGGTGTAGTTTCCAAAATGGGGTCACATGTGGGTATTTATTTATTTTGCGTTTATGTAAAAACCGCTGTAACTAGCAGCAAATCACCAGTTTAGGCCTCAAATGTACATGGTGCGCTCTCACTCCTGAACCTTGATGTGCGCCCGCAGAGCATTTTACGCCCACATATGGGGTATTTTCGTACTTGGGAGAAATTGCGTTACAAATTTTGGGGGTCTTTCTTTCCTTTTACCTCTTATGAAAATGAAAAGTATGGGGTAACACCAGCATGTTAGAGTAAAACATTTTTTTATTTTTACACTAAAATGCTGGTGTAGACCCCAACTTAGACCTACCTTTTCATAAGGGGTAAAAGGACAAAAAGCCCCCCACAATTTATAGTGCAATTTCTCCCGAGTACGGAGATACCCCATGTGTGGCACTAAACTGTTGAAACTGTTGCCTTGAAATACGACAGGGCTCCAAAGTGAGGGCGCATTTGAGGCCTAAATTAGGGATCTTCGTAGGGGTGTACCCGGATGGAAGAGTTACACTTGCCTCCTCCACCAAAAATACTGTACATCAGTTTTCCCCAAACAGGGTGCCTCCAGCTGTTGCAAAACTCCCAACATGCCTGGACAGTCAATGGCTTTCTGGCAATACTTGGAGTTGTTATTTTGCAACAGCTGGAGGCTCCGTTTTGGAAAAACTGACGTTTTAAATTTTTATTGGGGGGGGGGTGGCAACAGTGTAAGGGTGTAGTGTATATGTAGTGTTTTACTCTTTATTATGAGGTAGTGTAGTGTTTTTATGGTACAATAACACGGGCGGAGGTTTACAGTTAGTTTCCCGCTACAGCGGAAAATTTGCCGCATCTCAAACTTGAAGCGGGAAACTTGCTGTAGACCCCCGCCCTTGTGAATGTACCCTATACAGACCTGTGCATGCTGGGAGTTGTAGTTATGCACCAGCTGGAGGCACACTGGTTGGGATTGGGAAACACTGAGTTAGGTAACGGACTATCGCAGTGTTTCTGCACCACTGTGTTTCCTAACTCAGTGTTTCCCAAGCAGTGTGCCTCCAGATGTTGCAAAACTACAACTCCCAGCATGCATGGTCTGTCAGTGCATGCTGGGAGTTATAGTTTTGAAACAGCAGGAGGCACACAGGTTGGGAAACACTGAGTTAGGAAACAGACAATGTTTCCCAACCAATTCGCCTCCAGTTGTTGCAATACTACAACTCCCAGTATGCCCAGACAGCCGAAGGGCATGTTGGGAGTTGTAGTAATGCAACAACTGGAGGAGAACAGTTTGGAGACCACTGTGTAGTGGTCTCCAAACTGTAGCCCTTCAGATGTTGCAAAACTTCAACTCCAAGCATGCCCAGACGGCCCAAGAATGCTGGGAGCTGTAGTTCGGCAACATCTGAAGGACCAGATGTTGCTGAACTACAACTCCCAGCATGTCTGGACAGTCTCGACAAGCTTTGAATTGACATCTGGAGCGCTACAGTTTGGAGACCACTGTATAGTGGTCTCCAAACTGTGCCCTTCCAGATGTTGCAAAACTACAATTCCCAGCATGCTGAGACTGTCCAGGCATGCTGGGAGTTGTAGTTCTGCAACATCTGAAGTGCCAGATGTTACAGAACTACAACTCCCAGCATGCCTGGACTGTCTGGGCATGCTGAGAGTTGTAGTTTTGCAACATCTGGAAGGACACAGTTTGGAGACCACTGCACAGTGGTCTCAAAACTGTGGCCCTCCAGATGTTGCAAAACTACAACTCAGAATACAATACAGAAATTTAGGTGCACTACTGTGGTAGATGTATACAATTACATTGGCTATCCCTGAACACTGATGTTAAAATTGAGACATTCGACATTATATCCTTAGATAAAGGACATACCAGAGCCCGCACACCAATGCCAAGGTTTCTCAAGTGGCACGGGACCTAACACTAACCTACCTGTGCCTGATAAGCAAAACCAGGGGCCAGTGGGCAATTACAACAGCATTAGGCCAACTCGCAGCCTGCTCCCAGTTACCTCCAGTGTGACTGGGCACACATACAATGGGAGGAGGGAGACAGACTACAAGCCCCACCTAAGTTGGCTGATGTGTGTGCCGGCCTCACAGGTGAACAACAACAAAGACGTGGTCTCAAATGGCAGGAGGTGCTCAACCCCAAATGCAGTTGTGCATATATACTGGGGGAGCAGGATATACTGGGGACTGCAAGGGCAGGATCTGCTCCCCCAGTATATATGCACAACTGCATTTAGGGTTGAGCACCTCCTGCCATTTGAGACCACGTCTTTGTTGTTGTTTAAATCTTAAACTTGGAGGTGTATAAACTCCACATTTAATGCGCCTTGATCACTATTAGGGCAGCATTAAGCTTCACCTGTGAAGCCGGCACACACATCAGGCAACTTAGGTGGGGCTGGAGTCTGTCTCCCACCTCCCATTGTATGTGTCACACTGGAGGCAACTGGGAGCTGGCAGCGAGTTGGCCTAATGCTGCTGCAGTTGCCCACTGGCCCCTGGTTTTGCTTATCACGCACAGGTAGGTTAGTGTTAGGTCCCGTGCCACTTGAGAAACCTTGTAGTTGGTGTGCGGGCTCTGGTGTGTCCTTCATATAAGGATACCGTATATACTCGAGTATAAGCCGACCCGAGTATAAGCCGAGACCCCTAATTTCAACCCAAAATCCCAAGAAAAGTTATTGACTCGAGTATAAGCCTAGGGTGGGAAATACATCATCCCCCCCTGTCATCATCCAGACCCGTCATTAACATCCTCATCATCATCACCGCCTGTCATCATCCAGACCCTCATCATCATCACCTGTCATCATCCCCTTGTCATCATCCCCACCCCCCTTCATCATCCCCTTGTAATCATCCCACACCCCCCCTTCATCATCCCCTTGTCATCATCCCCACCCCCCTTCATCATCCCACACCCCCCCCCTTCATCATCCTCTTGTCATCATCCCACACACCCCCTTCATCATCCTCTTGTCATCATCCGCCCTCAGTGGTCTTCAACCTGCGGACCTCCAGAGGTTTCAAAACTACAACTCCCAGCAAGCCCGGGCAGCCATCGGCTGTCCGGGCTTGCTGGGAGTTGTAGTTTTGAAACCTCAGGAGGTCCGCAGGTTGAAGACCACTGCGGCCTTCGACATCATCCAGCCCCCTCTCACCCCCTTTAGTTCTGTACAGTACTCACCTCCGCTCGGCGCTGGTCCGGTGCTGCAGGACTGTCCGGTGAGTAGGTCGTCCGGTGGGATAGTGGTTCCGGGCTGCTATCTTCACCGGGGGCGCCTCTTCTCCGCGCTTCGGGCCCAGAATAGAGGCGTTGCCTTGACAATGACGCAGAAGTACGTTGGCAATGAACGTACCTCTGCGTTGTTGTCAAGGCAACGTGACTATTCTGGGGCCGGGCCCGAAGCGCTTAGAAGAGGCCTCCCCGGTGAAGATAGCATCCCGGAACCACTATCCCACCGGACCACCTCCTCTCCGGACAGTCCTGCAGCACCGGACCAGCGCCGAGCGGAGGCGAGTACTGTACAGAACTAAAGGGGGTGAGAGGAAGCTGGATGATGTCGAAGGCCGCAGTGGTCTTCAACCTGCGGACCTCCGGAGGTTTCAAAACTACAACTCCCAGCAAGCTGGGAGTTGTAGTTTTGAAACCTCTGGAGGTCCGCAGGTTGAAGACCACTGCGGGTGGAGAGTTCACTCGAGTATAAGCCGATGGGGGTGTTTTCAGCACGAAAAATCGTGCTGAAAAACTCGGCTTATACTCGAGTATATACGGTACACTGGCGAATGTCTCAATTTTAACATCAGTGTTGAGGGATAGCCAATGTCATTGTATACATCTCAGGGATGTGGAATTTCTATCGCCCGACGCCCCGGACTAGCAGTTTTGGGCGCCGGGCAGGTGAATTTGTCCGGCCCTTAGCCCGACTTCGGGCAAGCAGGGCAGGACCTGACAAGTGCGGCGGATCTGCAGTCTGTATGGAGCGGGCTGCCGACTCCTGCCCGCTCCATACTCTGCAGCCTGTGTCCTCTGAAGCAGAGCAGGGGAGATGAGAAGCTGTGTACATTTGTCTTCTCTCCCCTGCTCTGCAGACGTGCGGGGGGAGATGAGGGGGCGTGGCTTCTTGCTCCCCGTGCAGACCTGCGTACTCTGCCTTCGCTCCCCGCACGTCTGCACGGGGAGACTGTATGCGGCGCTCACAGGGGAGTATGGAGCGGGCTCGGGATTCGTGCCCGCTCCATACTCTGCAGCCCCCGGCTGTTCTCAGTAGCCGGGGGCCGCCGCTAATAGCCAGCATGCGGAGATCGCCGCGGCTGGCTATTAACCCTTTAGATCGCCGCTGTCAAAGCTGACAGCGGCGTCTAAAGGGAGATGTGAACGCTCCCTGGTGGGCTAGTGGGGTGGATCGCCCCCTGCAGCATGATCGCAGGGGGGCGATCCACTATAGAGGTAGCCGGAGGACTTACCTCTGCTTCCAGCTGTCCCAGCTCTGTCATTGATAGATCCTGGCTGGACCAGGCTCTATCAATGGATCACAGAGCACACAGATTAATAGAGTTCAATAGAACTCTATTCATCTGTCTGAGGAATCTAATGATTCCTCATAAGTCTAATAAAGTGTCAAAAAAAACAATAATAATAAATAAAAGTTTTAATAAAAGTTTGAAAGACACATATTAACCCAGTGGTCTTCAAACTGTGCCCCTCCAGATGTTACAAAACTACAATTCCCAGCATGCCAGGACAGCCGTTGGCTGTCCGGGCATGCTGGGAGTTGTAGTTTTGCAACATCTGGAGGGCCACAGTTTGAAGACCGCTGCATTAACCCCTTCCATGTTAAAAGTTCAAATCACCCCCTTTTCCTATATAAAAACATGCAAACATAATAAAAATAAACATATTTGGTATCGCTTCGTGCGTAATTGTACAACCTATGAAAATATAACATTATGTATCCCGTATGGTAAATGTAAAAAAAAATACCAAACCACAGATTTGAAATTTTTATAATATCGCTGAAAAAAAAAGTGAAAAAGCGATTAAAAAGTCAGATCAATACCAAAATGGTACCGATACAAAAAACAGATTATGGCGCAAAAAATGATCCCTCATACAGCCTGGTATGCGGAAAAAAAATAAAGCTGCAGGGGTTAAAAAATGGCAATTAAAAAAAATTAGAAAAAGTCCAGAATTAGTAAAACATGACGTAAACGATACAAATCTGGTATTACTGTAATCATGCGCCTAAATTATAAAACTAACATGTTACCTCAACCACAAGGTAAATGGCGCAGAAAAGAAAAACCACCAAATCTGCAAAATTATCTTTTACTATTTCAATTTCACTTCCCTTAATATATATTTATATATTTTTTTGGTTCGGAGAATATGTTATTGAAAAATTTAAAGGTATCATTATAGTAGGTAGTTATGGCTATTATAGGGCGAGGAGGAAAAAACGAGAGCGTAAAAGCGAAAATGACCAGACAAGTGGATCGTCATGAGGGACAAGTAGATTTTGCTCCATTTTAGTCCCGTGGACAAGTAGTTTTTTATAAAATTTCCACACCCCTGCATCCACCACAGTAGTGCACCTAAATTCCTGTATTGTATTTTAATTGTTATACATCCACACCGTTTATCTGGTGTAGGATGCCTTTGTGGCACTTGTAGTCTGTTGCAGGCATCCTCCATTGTATGCATTTTTATGCTGGGGATCGCCCTTAGCAATGGACTACAAGGGCAGGATCTGCTCCCCCAGTATATATGCACAACTGCATTTGGGGTTGAGCACCTCCTGCCATTTGAGACCACGTCTTTGTTGTTGTTAAAACTACACCTCCCAGCATGCCCAGACAGCCAAAGGCTGTCTGGGCATGCTGGGAGTTGTAGTTTTTAAACTCCTAGAAGCTGCAGTGAAGATCACTTTACGGCGATCTTCACTGCAGCATCTGACACCGCCGCCGCACCACTTGCCTGCCGCCGGTCACCGCGTGATCCCAGGTAACTGCCTCCGGTCCCCGCCGCATCCATGGGCCCCGCACCTCGCCGCCATCTTCCTTCGCTCTGCCCTGAAATCCAGGGGCGGGCAGAGCAGGGGAAATGAACATTCCCCCCCGCCCCTGCCCTGCGATTTGCCGATCTCAGTCCTGATCGGCCAATCGCAGGGGATAGGAGGAGGTGGCACCCTGCCGATCATTGTTATTTTCTGGGCTATCGGGTCATCAGAGACCCGATCAGCCCGGAATAGCCGCCGATCTGAATTGATTGCCGACATGGGGGGGTGTCAGGACTCCCCCCCCCCCCCCCCAGGCATTTGCCCAGGATGCCTGCTGAATGATTTCAGCAGGAATCCCGGTCCGGTCCCTGCCCGCCACGCAGCGGGGACCGAAAATTCCCACGGGCGTCCTCATCATCATCTAGTAGTGATGATGAGCCCCCTGCACTGCGGCGGAGACGCCGCCAGGCGAGGCCACACACCCCCATGATAGTGGCCCAGTGGCCGGCACTAGTGCGAGTGGTGATGCCGCTCATACTAGGAGTCTGACCCCCCAGACAAGTTTACCGGAGCCCCCTTCCAGTGAACCTGTCTGGAGACCCCCAGAGGGTTATCAGCCACAGGTTACGGAGGTTTGTTGGCGACTCCAGAATCCGGATTGACAATTCTGGATTCACTGAAATTAACTATTTCAGTTATTTTTTCAGTGACAGTTTTGTCAATCTGATGGTGGAGCAGAAGAATCTGTACGCCAGGCAGTTCATCGCCCACCACCCTGATTCTTTTTTGGCCAGGTCCAATGAATGGTGCGCCATTGATGCAGCAGAAATGAGGACATTTTGGGGCCTCTTGCTGCATATGGGCCTGGTCAAAAAGCCCAGTGTCAGACAGTACTGGAGCGGGGACATCCTATACCAGACCCCGCTTTACAGTATGGTCATGACACGGAGGCGGTTCGAGGCCATTTGGAAATGCCTGCATTATGCAGATAATGAGGCATGTCCACCCCCGAGGTGATCCCGCCTATGACCGGCTTTACAAAGTGAGGCCGGTCATCGATCACTTTGGGGCCAAATTTTTGGAGGCCTATGTAGCCCTCAAGGAGCTCTCGGTTGATGAGTCTCTTATCAGTTTTAAGGGGAGACTCATCTTCCGCCAGTATATTCCCTCGAAGCGGGCGCGGTATGGTGTGAAGCTCTATAAACTTTGTGAGAGTACCTCCGGGTACACTCTCAAGTTTAGAGTGTATGAGGGACGAGATTCCCGTATTGAACCATCAGATTGTTCCCCCACTCTGGGTGTTAGCGGGAAAATCGTTTGGGAGCTTGTGCACCCATTGCTGGATAAGGGTTACCACGTGTACGTGGACAACTTTTATACCAGCATCCCTCTGTTCACATCCCTAGACGCCAGATCCACGTCCGCTTGTGGGACCGTGCGGAAAAACCAGAGAGGCCTCCCTCTAAATTTTGTTAAGACACCTATTCCCAAAGGTGAGTCCCGTGCCTTTGCCCATGAAAACCTGTTGCTGGTCAAGTATAAGGATAAGAGGGATGTCCTTATGCTGACCACTATTCATGGCAACAGCAGCTCACCTGTCCCTGTGCGAGGTACCACAACACCGGTCCTCAAGCCCGATTGTATTCTGGACTACAATCGGTATATGAGGGGAGTTGATCTTTCTGATCAAGTCCTCAAGCCATATAACGCCATGTGGAAAACACAGGTATGGTACAAAAAAGTTGCGGTCTACGTGGTACAGGTTGCCATGTACAACTCTTTTGTACTGTCACAGTACGCTGGCAACACAGGGACATTCCTCCAGTTCCAAGAAGAAGTCCTAAAGGTCCTGATCTTTGGCGACCGGGAAAGAGCAGGCCGGACTTCCCAAGGAACTGAAGTAATAGGTGCCAGGATCGTCCCAGGCCAACACTTTCCAGGTGAGGTACCCCACACTGGAAAGAAGGGACGAGCCCAGAAAAGATGCAGAGTATGTTACAAGAGGGGGATTCGGAAGGACACCACCACTCAATGTGACACTTGCCCAGATAATCCGGGCCTCTGCATTAAGGATTGCTTCAGGGAGTATCACACTTCCATGGAGTTCTAAATTTTCCCTCTTCATTTTAATTTTCCACAATTTGACCCAAATGTACCAAGTCCAGAGTACATTCCAAGTTTTAACCCCATAAAACCACTAAATTGCCCCAAAAAATATTTAATCCCAAAAAAAAAGACCTTTTTATAAAAGACCTTTTTATAAAAAATGGGTCATGGGTCACTGAGTCACTATCATCAGGGACTTTTTATGTTGCCTCCACCTGAGCGAGGTGCGCATTTGAGGCAACAAGTTAGGGACGGCCACACACATCACATTCCCAGAATGATGATTCAGAGCATAGGGTTTGGGGCGGGCATTTTTTTCGTTTTGGCTATGCTCTGGGTCATCATTCTGGGAACATAATCTGTTTTATAATTTTATGTCCCATTGTACCCCATTTTAGTTACTTAGTGTACCCCAGTTATTTACCCCATGTAATACCCCTTGAGGGGGGGTCCCACTGTTCTGGCTCCATAGGAGAAAGCCAAAGCTCAAGGACCCTGACTGATCTCCGGCACCTCTGAGACCGGTGTGCATGCTGTTTACGCCCAGACTTGAGGTATGTCCTTACTCCAAAGAAATGTATTTACACATTTACATTGACATTTTCTCCTTTTATCACTTGTGAAAATGAAAAATGTGGGGTAACCCCAGCATTTTAGTGTAAAAAAAATAAAAATTTTCACATCCCACTTCATGAATATTTATCAAACACCTGTGGGATGTTAAGGCTCTCTGTACCCCTTGTTATGTTCCTTGAGGGGTACAGTTTCCAAAATGGTATGCCATGTGTTTTTTTTTTTTTGCTGTCCTGGCACCATAGGGGCTTCCTAAATGCGACATGTCCCCCTCATTTCAGCAAAATTTGCAAATGTGACTCCTTCTCTTCTGAGCATTGTAGCGCTCCCATAGTGCATTTGACGTCCACTTATGGGGTACTTCCATACTCATAAGAGATGGGGTTACAAATTTTGGGGGCTATTTTCTGCTATTAACCCTTGCAAAAATGTGAAATTTGGGGGGAAACACATTTTAGTGAAAATAAAATATATATTTTTTACATATGCAAAAGTCGTGAAACCCCTGTGGGGTATTAAGGCTCACTTTATTCCTTGTTACATTCCTCAAGGGGTCTAGTTTCCAAAATGGTATGCCATGGGGGGGGGGGGGGTTGCTGTTCGGGCACCAGAGGGGCTTCCTAAATGCGACATGCCACCCGAGCAAAATTTGCTCTCAAAAAGCCAAATATGACTCCTTCTCTTCTGAGCATTGTAGTTAGCCCGTAGTGCACTTCAGGTCAACTTATGGGGTACCTCCATACTCAGAAGAGATGGGGTTACAAATTTTGGGGGTTATTTTCTGCTATTAAAAATGTGAAATTTGGGGGGGAAACACACATTTTAGTGAAAAAAAAAATTTTTTTTTACATATGCAAAAGTCGTGAAACCCCTGTGGGGTATTAAGGCTCACTTTATTCCTTGTTACATTCCTCAAGGGGTCTAGTTTCCAAAATGGTATGCCATGGGGGGGGGGGTTTGCTGTTCGGGCACCATAGGGGCTTCCTAAATGCGACATGCCACCCGAGCAAAATTTGCTCTCAAAAAGCCAAATATGACTCCTTCTCTTCTGAGCATTGTAGTTCGCCCGTAGTGCACTTCAGGTCAACTTATGGGGTGCCTCCATACTCAGAAGAGATGGGGTTACAAATTTTGGGGGGTATTTTCTGCTATTAACCCTTGCAAAAATGTGAAATTTGGGGGGAAACACATTTTAGTGGAAAAAAAAAATGTTTACCTTTGCAAGAGTCGTGAAACCCCTGTGTGGTATTAAGGCTCACTTAATTCCTTGTTACATTCCTCAAGGGGTCTAGTTTCCAAAATGGTATGCCATGTGGGTTCTTGTTGCTGTTCTGGCCCCATAGGGGGCTTCCTAAATGCGACATGCCCCCCAAAAACCATTTCAGAAAAATGTACTCTCCAAAATCCCCTTGTCGCTCCTTCGCTTCTGAGCCCTCTACTGTGCCCGCTGAACACTTTACATAGACATATGAGGTATGTGCTTACTCGAGAGAAATTGGGCTACAAATACAAGTCTAAATTTTCTCCTTTTACCCCTTGTAAAAATTCAAAAATTGGGTCTACAAGAACATGCAAGTGTTAAAAATGAAGATTGTGAAATTTCTCCTTCACTTTGCTGCTATTCCTGTGAAACACCTAAAGGGTTAAAACACTGACTGAATGTCATTTTGAATACTTTGGGGGTGCAGTTTTTATATTGGGGTCTTTTATGGGGCATTTCTAATATGAAGACCCTTCAAATCCACTTCAAACCTGAACTGGTCCCTGAAAAATAGTGAGTTTGAAAATTTTGTGAAAAATTGGAAAATTGCTGCTGAACTTTGAAGCCCCTTGGTGTCTTCCAAAAGTAAAAACCCATCAATTTTATGATGCAAACATAAAGTAGACATATTGGAAATGTGAATAAAAAACAATGTATTTGGAATATCCATTTTCCTTACAAGCAGAGAGCTTCAAAGTTAGAAAAATGCTAAATTTTCAATGTTTTCATCAAATTTTGGGATTGCAAGTATCGACAAAAATTTACCACCATGTTAAAGTAGAATATGTCACAAAAAAAAAATCTCGGAATCAGAATGCTAACTAAAAGCATTCCAGAGTTATTAATATTTAAAGTGACAGTGGTCAGATGTTCCAAAAATGCTCTGGTCCTAAGGTGTAAAATGGCCTGGTCCTTAAGAGGTTAAATACCCTTACTCTGAGGTGCAATGAATTAAAATTGCCAGTAAACCATTGGTTACATGCAACACAAGATCAGGTTAAAAACAATTACTGATCAACGCCAACCATGAACTGAGTGTTGTGCAGCCATAGCTGTTGCTATATGAACAAATGTGTCAAAGCTATGATCTATCACATAGAATCTATTGCTCACTAACTGAGCAAAGCCCACACTATAAAAATATCTGTTGCCTATGAAGTGGCGTATGCAGCCTCCAAGTCCTTCATTGTTTTTTGGGTAAAGCTGTCATTGCCATCATTTGAAATATGCTGTATCGATAGCTAAACAAATCCCCTTTCCCATGACCAAAAAGAGAATGTTAAGCCTCTGTGTGTATCATGTCAAGAAAACAGTAAAATACAATCGTTAGTATAACACCTTACACAAACTCCATGGTCTACCATATGGAAGGCGACATACTGATGAATTTTACTCAATGTGCATATTTTTATGTTGATGGTCATACAGCAAAGATGCTATATTGTCATGCTTGTCCATACACTGGGGAAAATGAACTTTTTTGGATCACATTTTTGTCCCTATGTAAACCAAACTTTGTGGCACATAGCAGTTGCTCATTGAAGGAGATTTGCAGTGTATAACACTTATCCTCTACGCTGGGACCCCCCCGCAATCTCCTGTACGGGGCCCCGAATGTTCTGCGGCACTCCCGTGCAGGAGGCGTGTCGGCCGCAGAATGACGCCGCGGCTGACACGCCCCCTCCATGTATGTCTATGGGAGAGGCGGAGATGCAGCGGTTGTTCATCCCCGCCTCTCCCATAGAGCTGTATGGGGAGGGAGGCATGCCATTGTCCTCAGTGAGATCGGCGACATGCCCATTAGTAGCGGTAATGCCTGTGCCCCGTACAGGAGATCGTGGGGGGTCCCAGTGTCCATACCCCTGCGATGAGACACTTATCCCCTATCCGCATATACACCCCAGGTCTCCTTTAAATATTAGGCTAGGTTCACACTACAGAATTTCGGGCTGGACGAAATCCGTTGGCACTAGGACAGCACAGATACTGCCATCCCATCAACTGAATTTCCTAAGCAGAATTCTCGTTGGAAATTTCATAATGTGAACCTAGCCTTATTTTACACTACTCAGGCCCCACTTTTAGACACGTAGGTACTCAAGTGTTTTCCCTGCAAATTCACTCCTGGTGGAACGTACACAATACAAAGCAGAGATGTAAACTGGTGTTTGTTTTGAATCTGGACAGGGTAATACACGACAAAAGGCCCAAATTTATAAACAAACATGTGCCAAAATAGTAGAAGACCCTACAGAATACACTATAAAAAATGTAGCCAGCATGTTGGACACTCAGCAAACAATCTATATATATATATATATATATATATATATATATATAATATATATATATAAAACTCAATGTGTGTGTGTACATAAATATATGTATGTATGTATGTATATATGTTCCACAAAAACTTCCAAACGGCTAAAGATATTAACATGAAACTTGGCACACATGTTACTTATATGTCAACAACAAACATAGGATAGGTGATTTAACCCTTACTACTCACCCCCATTTGCCAGGGGCGGGGTTTATGTTTAAAGTCCCATACAAGTCTATGGAAAATAAATTCCATACGGCTGGAGATATTTCGATAATACTTGGTCACATGTTACTTATATGTCCACTTAAAATATAGGATAGTTAATTTAACCCTTAACTACCCCCATTTGTGAGGGTCAGGGTTTTAGTTTAACCCCTTAAGGACGCAGGACGTACTCAAACGGCCCCTTTTCCGAGTCCTTAAGGACTCAGGACTTTTGAGTATGTCCTGTCAAATCCCGACCCCCCGCCGCTAGCCGGAGGGGCGCCGGAGCCGGATGCCTGCTGAAATCGTTCAGCAGGCATCGCGGCATATCACCAGGGGGGTCATGATGACCCCCCATGTCGGCGATCGCAGCACATCGTACGTCAATTCAGACGAGCGATGCGCTGCAATTCCGTTACCCGTCGCTCGCCGGGCGGGGATCGGAGCCGGATGTCTGCTGATTTCAATCAGCAGACATCACGGCAGTGTGCCAGAGGAGGTCTGGAGGACCTCCTATACCGACGATCGCTGCAGGACGCCGGTAACTACTTACCGGCGTTCTGCAGCGGTTCCGGGTCATCAGGGTCACGTGTGACCCTGTGACCCGGATATAGATGATGAATGGTGGTGTAATAAACACCACCAATCATCATCAGTGCTGTACTGTGGGCTGGCATTGTTGCCACCGCCCCCACTACAGTGTGATTGGGTGGCCAAAGTGGCCACACCAATCACATAGTAATGGGAGGGGATGGTGGGGGCTAGGAGCATGTTGCCCGCCATTTCAGAGAGATCTGGTATGCAGGACGGAGCACCGTGCTGCCCACCATCCCCTCAGTAAAAAAAAAAGTTCCCCTTGCCCCCTTTCTGTGGCCCCTTGGCACAGAAATCCCTAGGGGTAGCTTTAGATTAGGTAGGGATAGGTTAGGGTTTTTTTTTTTCAGCGTACCTCAGTGGGTGTCCGTGGGTCCGTAGAACCTTTAGCTGCGTGACCCCGGCCCTGCTGGGTCGCTGCGGTCTGCCAGCATTTTTTTTTTGGCGCAGATCTTTTTTTTTTTCCTAAGCATGTGTGCGGACCCTTTTAGTTATAACAGAGAGGTCCGCCACCGTTTGTTAAAGCCCACCCGCCGCTGATCAGTCCCGTAGTACTGATCAGCGTTTTTTTTTTGTGGTGCCGGCGCTTTTTTTCAGGTTTTCTAGCGCTTTTTTGCACACATAGGCGGTCCGTGCCACCAGTAGCAGGCGTGTACTGTGTGGCCGGACCTTACTTGTGTGTGTGCGACGTGCCTCACCGCTGTCAGTGATTTATCACTGATCAGCGTTTTTTTTTTTGTGGTAAAGGCACTTTTTTCGGTTACATAGTTACATAGTTAGTACGGTCGAAAAAAGACATATGTCCATCAAGTTCAACCAGGGAATTAAGGGGTAGGGGTGTGGCGCGATATTGGGGAAGGGATGAGATTTTATATTTCTTCATAAGCATTAATCTTATTTTGTTCCAGGAATGTATCTAATCCTGTTTTAAAGCTGTTAATTGTTCCTGCTGTGACCAGTTCCTGAGGTAGACTGTTCCATAAGTTCACAGTTCTCATGGTAAAGAAGGCGTGTCGCCCCTTGAGACTAAACTTTTTCTTCTCCAGACGGAGGGAGTGCCCCCTCGTCCTTTGGGGGGGTTTAACCTGGAACAGTTTTTCTCCATATTTTTGTATGGGCCATTAATATACTTATATACGTTTATCATATCCCCCCTTAAACGTCTCTTCTCAAGACTAAACAATTGTAACTCCTTTAATCGCTCCTCATAGCTAAGATGTTCCATTCCCCATATTAGTTTAGACGCGCGTCTCTGCACCCTTTCCAACTCCGCAGTGTCCCTTTTATGGACAGGTGCCCAAAACTGAACAGCATATTCCAGGTAAGGCCGTACCAATGATTTATAAAGGGGGAGTATTATGTCCCTGTCCCTTGAGTCCATGCCTCTTTTGATACATGACAATATCCTGCCGGCTTTGGAAGCAGCAGCCTGACATTGCATGCTATTCTGTAGTCTGTGATCTACAAGTACACCCAGATCCTTCTCTACCAGTGACTCTGCCAGTTTAATCCCCCCTAAGACATACGATGCATGCAGGTTATTAGTACCCAGATGCATAACTTTACATTTATCCACATTGAACCTCATTTGCCAAGTGGATGCCCAGACACTTAGTCTATCCAAGTAATCTTGTAACTTATGCACATCCTCTATAGACTGTACTGTGCTACAAAGCTTGGTGTCATCTGCAAAGATAGAAACAGAGCTGTTAATACCATCCTCTATATCATTAATAAATAAATTAAACAACAGCGGGCCCAGTACAGAACCTTGGGGTACACCACTAATAACCGGGGACCAATCAGAGTACGAATCATTGACCACCACTCTCTGGGTACGATCCATGAGCCAGTGTTCAATCCAGTTACAAACTAAAATTTCCAAACCCAAAGACCTTAACTTACCTGTCAGACGTCTATGAGGGACAGTATCAAATGCTTTAGCAAAATCCAGAAACACTATATCCACAGCCATTCCTCTGTCAAGGCTTCTACTCACCTCTTCATAAAAGCAAATTAGATTGGTTTGACAACTTCTATCCTTAGTAAACCCATGCTGGCTATCACTTATAATACAATTATCCCCTATGTATTCCTGTATGTAATCCCTTATAAGTCCTTCAAACAATTTACCCACAATGCACGTTAAACTTACCGGTCTATAGTTTCCTGGGGAAGACCTAGAGACCTTTTTGAAGATTGGCACCACATTCGCCTTGCGCCAGTCCCTTGGCACAATACCAGACACCAGAGAATCTCTAAATATCATGAACAGGGGTACAGATATTACCGCGTTCTTTTTTTGCACCCATAGGCGTTCCGTGCCACCAGTAGCAGGCGTGTACTGTGTGGACAGACCGTTCCTGTGTGTGCAGCCTGTCCCACCGCTGTCGGTGATTTATCACTGATCAGCGTTTTTTGGGGTTCAGGCGGGTGCATTTTTTTGGGGTTAAGCGTTTTTTTATTTTATTTTTCGGGTTTTTTGTGTGGGGTCTGTGTACAAGCCACCAGCCACTGTTCTGGGCTGAGTGGCCGGACCCCCCACTGACTTCTGCGCCCCCTGCCGCCACAAGCGCTAATCAGTGCGCACACCACTGATTAGATAAACTTATTTTTTTTGGCGCAGGGCTTTTTTTGCACTAGAAGTCCCCTTTTTTTTTTTTTTTTTAAGTCCCCTTTTTTATATTTTTTTATTTTCTGTTAGGGCGGGTTAGTTTAGTTTAGTTAGGTTAGGCTAGGGCGGGTTAGGGAGGTAGTATTGCACCACACCACACGCAGCACATACACAAATAAAGTTTTTCCCCACACACACACACACACACCCGTATCCACATTAGAGTAGGGAAATGGCCCGCAGAGAGTTTTCGGCGGAGGAGGCATATGCCATAATTGCCTCCAACACCGAGAGCGGCTCAGAGGACGATGAAGACCCCACCTTAATTATTTCATCGTCCTCCTCATCATCTAGTTCAGATGATGAGCCACCAAGGCGGCGGAGACGCCGCCGTGCGGCGCCGCAAACCTCCTCTGCCCTTGACCCTGTGCCCCATGCTAGTATGAGTCACCCTGGCGCTCATACTAGTGAAGCCCCCCAGACAAGTTCACTGATACATCGTACCGGAGAACTTGTCTGGACTCAGCCAGCGGACCACGAGCCCGTGATTCCTGAGTTTGTTGGCGACTCAGGAATCAAAATTAACATTGTCGGGTTCACTGAAATGGACTTTTTCGGTCATTTTTTCAGTGACGACTTTGTTAATTTGATGGTTACACAGACAAATGTGTATGCCCAACAGTTCGTCGCCGCTAACCCGGGCTCATTTTTAGCTAGACCCGGCAGCTGGACTCCAGTCGATGCAGCCGAAATGAGGACCTTTTGGGGCCTCGTGCTGCATATGGGTCTAGTTAAAAAACCCAGTGTCAGGCAATATTGGAGTGGGGACGTCCTTTACCAGACACCCCTTTACAGTATGGCCATGACACGTCCCCGGTTCGAGGCCATTCGAAGATGTTTGCATCATGATGAAAATGCGGCATGTCCCCCCCGAACTGATCCTGCGTATGACCGTCTGTATAAAATCAGGCCGGTCATCAATCACTTCGGGGCCAGATTTTGGGAGGCCTATGTCCCGGGGCGGGAGGTCTCTATTGATGAGTCGCTCATCAGCTTCAAGGGGAGACTCAACTTCCGGCAATACATCCCGACCAAGCGAGTGCGGTATGGCGTGAAGATGTATAAACTTTGCGAGAGTACCTCCGGGTACACTTGCAAATTTATAGTGTATGAGGGACGAGATTCCCGTTTTGAACCCCCAGAATGTCCCCCCACTCTGGGTGTTAGCGGGAAAAATGTTTGGGGCCTTTTGCACCCATTGCTAGATAAAGGTTACCACCCTTACGTGGATAACTTTTATACTAGTATCCCTCTCTTCACATCCCTCGCCGCCAGATCCACGGTCGCTTGTGGGACAGTCCGGAAGAATCAAAGAGGCCTTCCGCCCCATCCCCTACATGCTCCTATCCCCCGGGTGAGTCCCGTGCCTTTTCCCATGAGAACCTGTTGTTGGTCCGGTATAAGGACAAGAGGGATGTCCTTATGATCACCACTATTCATGGGAATGGCAGCACCCCTGTCCCTGTGCGAGGTACCGCAGGACCGGTCCTCAAGCCCGATTGCATTCTGGACTACAATCGGTATATGGGGGGAGTTGATCTTTCTGATCAAGTCCTCAAGCCATATAATGCCATGCGGAAAACACGTGTATGGTATAAAAAGGTTGCGGTCTACATGGTACAGGTTGCCATGTACAGCTCTTTTATACTGTACAAGTACGCTGGCAACACAGGGACATATCTGCAGTTCCAAGAGGTAGTTCTAAGGGCCCTCATCTTTGGTGACCGCCAATGAGCGGGTCAGAGCACCTCTGGAACTTTAGGTCCCCGGATCGTCCCGGGCCAACACTTTCCTGGAGTGATCCCCAACACTAGAAGGTCAGGACGAACCCAGAAGAAATGCAGAGTGTGTCACAAGAAGGGGAGACGGAGGGACACCACAATTCAGTGTGACACTTGCCCAGATAATCCGGGCGTCTGCATAGGCTGCTTCAGGGAGTATCACACTTCCATGGAGTACAAAATTTTCCATACTTTGCCCTAATTTTCATTCCCCAGAATTCGGCTCCAATGTACCAGTCCAGGGTACACTGACTTCCGAATTTTTTACCAAAATACCCTACCCCCCCCCCCCCCCCAAAAAAAAAAAAAAAAAGCCTTTTTCCCAATACCCCAATATTTATTTTTTCTTCCCCCTAAAAAATGGGTCATGGGACACAGAGTCAACAGCATTGGAGGTTTGCAGTTGCCTCAAATGCGCAACGCTCTCTCTCCACCTGAGCGGGTTGCGCATTTGACGTAACAGAATAGGGACGGCCCCACACATCCCCTTCCCAGAATGATGATTCAGAGTATAGGGTTTGGGGCGGGCATCAATTTTACTTTTGGCTGTACTCTGGGTCATCATTCTGGGAAAATAATTGGCATATCAGTACTAAAATTGCTATTTTCTTCCCCCCCATAGTACACTTCATTCATTCCTGGAAAATAAGAGGGGAACACCCGTCTGTTCCAAATCTCCACTTCACCCTATACACGTTCCCTAGGGGGTGTACTGTTTGTAGTATTCTCACATGTGGGTGTTCCTTTCTTGTATTTTCCTCTGCATGTATGTAACTGTTAGGTCCGTAACAAACATCCGCCTCAAATGTGAAGAGTTCTCGCTGAGCTCTGTCGTATTTCCAGGCGACAATTCGGAGTCACATGTTAGTTGTTCCCAGAAAGATGAAGCAGAGCATAGGTTGAAAATTGCAATTTTCAAAAGCTACCCTTCATCCATTCCTGGAAAATAAAGTTAGGAAACACCTGTGCATTAGAAATGTCCTCTTTACCCCTATACCCATTCCTCAGGGTGGGTACTTTCTGTAATGGTGTCACATGTGGGTGTTTCATTTTTGTATTTTCCTCGGAATGTATGTAACCGTCAGCTACTGATATGCCATAGGCCACAAATACAAAGTGACCTCTATGACTTCCGAGCCTTGTTGTGCGCCCGCCCAGCACGTTACCCCATATGTGGATATATTTTTATAGTCAGGGGGAAAAGCCCTCAAAAATTTGTAACCCAATATCTCATATTACCCCTTGTGAAAATGTAAAAAATTGGGTAGCCCCAGCATTTTAGTGTAAAAACATCTTATTTTTCAATTTATGGCCCATTTTTCAAAAAACCTGTGAGGTGTTATTTCCCACTGTACCCCTTGTTATGTTCATTGAGGGGTGTAGTTTCTAAAATGGTGTCACATGTGTTTTTTTTTTTTTGGGCTGTAATTGCACAATGGGGGCTTTATAAATGCATATGACCCCCGACTTCGATTTCAACAAAATTTCACTCCTTCTATTCTGAGCATTGTAGTGTGTCCACAGAGCAATTTACATCCACATATGGGTTTTTTTTTTCTCAGACGAAGTTGTTCTACAAATTTTGGGGGCCTATTGCCCTATTACCCAATGTGAAAATGAAACATTTGGGGTAACACTATCAATATAGTGCAAAAAAATCTAATTTTTCACTTTTACGGCCCACTGTTCAAAAAACCTGTGAGGTGTAAGTACTCACTGTAACACTGTTGCGTTCCCCGAGGGGTCTAGTTTCCAAAATGTAATGCCATGTGTTTTTTTTTGTTGTTGCTGTCCTGGCACCATAGGGGCTTCCTAAATGCGGCATGCCCCCAGAGCAAAATTTGCTTCCAAAAAGCCAAATGTGACTACTCCTCTTCTGAGACCTGTAGTGCGCCAGCAGAGCACTTTTCACCCCCATATGGGGTGTTTTCTGAATCGGGAGAAATTGGGCTTCAAATTTTGGGGGGTATTTTCTGCTTTAACCGTTTGTAAAAATGTGAAATTTTTGGGAAACCAAGCATTTTAGGTAAAAATATATATATTTTTTTTTACGTATGCAAAAGTCGTGCAACCCCTGTGGGGTATTAAGGTTCACTTTACCCCTTGTTACATTCCCCAAGGGGTCTAGTTTCCAAAATGGTATGCCATGTGTTTTTTTTTTTGCTGTCCTGGCACTATAGGGGCTTCCTAAATGCGGCATGCCCCCAGAGCAAAATTTGCTTCCAAAAAGCCAAATGTGGCTATTCCTCTTCTAAGTCCTGTAGTGCACCAGCTGAGCACTTTTCACCCCCATATGGGGTGTTTTCTGAATCGGGAGAAATTGGGCTTCAAATTTTGGGGGGTATTTTCTGCTTTAACCCTTTGTAAAAATGTGAAATTTTTGGGAAACCAAGCATTTTAGGTAAAAATATATATATATATTTTTTTTACATATGCAAAAGTCGTGAAACCCCTGTGGGGTATTAAGGTTCACTTTACCCCTTGTTACGTTCCCCAAGGGGTCTAGTTTCCAGAATGGTATGCGATGTGTTTTTTTTTTTTGCTGTCCTGGCACTATAGGAGCTTCCTAAATGCGGCATGCCCCCAGAGCAAAATTTGCTTCCAAAAAGCCAAATGTGACTACTCCTCTTCTGAGACCTGTAGTGCGCCAGCAGAGGACTTTTCACCCCCATATGGGGTGTTTTCTGAATCAGGAGAAATTGGGCTTCACATTTTGGGGGGTATTTTCTGCTTTAACCCTTTGTAAAAATGTGAAATTTTTGGGAAACCAAGCATTTTAGGTAAAAATATATATATATTTTTTTTTTTTACATATGCAAAAGTCGTGAAACCCCTGTGGGGTATTAAGGTTCACTTTACCCCTTGTTACGTTCCCCAAGGGGTCTAGTTTCCAGAATGGTATTCGATGTGTTTTTTTTTTTTTGCTGTCCTGGCACTATAGGGGCTTCCTAAATGCGGCATGCCCCCAGAGCAAAATTTGCTTCCAAAAAGCCAAATGTGACTACTCCTCTTCTGAGACCTGTAGTGCGCCAGCAGAGGACTTTTCACCCCCATATGGGGTGTTTTCTGAATCAGGAGAAATTGGGCTTCACATTTTGGGGGGTATTTTCTGCTTTAACCCTTTGTAAAAATGAAAAATTTTTGGGAAACCAATAATTTTTGGTAAAAATTATCATTTTTTTTTTACATATGCCAAAGTCGTGAAACCCCTGTGGGGTATTAAGGTTCACTTTTCCCCTTGTTACGTTCCCCAAGGGGTCTAGTTTCCAAAATGGTATGCCATGTGTTTTTTTTTTTTGTTGCTGTCCTGGCACCATAGGGGCTTCTAAAGGCGGCATGCCCCCAGAGCAAAATTTGCTTCCAAAAAGCCAAATGTGACTACTCCTCTTCTGAGACCTGTAGTGCGCCAGCAGAGCACTTTTCACCCCCATATGGGGTGTTTTCTGAATCGGGAGAAATTGGGCTTCAAATTTTGGGGGGTATTTTCTGCTTTAACCGTTTGTAAAAATGTGAAATTTTTGGGAAACCAAGCATTTTAGGTAAAAATATATATATTTTTTTTTACGTATGCAAAAGTCGTGCAACCCCTGTGGGGTATTAAGGTTCACTTTACCCCTTGTTACATTCCCCAAGGGGTCTAGTTTCCAAAATGGTATGCCATGTGTTTTTTTTTTTTGCTGTCCTGGCACTATAGGGGCTTCCTAAATGCGGCATGCCCCCAGAGCAAAATTTGCTTCCAAAAAGCCAAATGTGGCTATTCCTCTTCTGAGACCTGTAGTGCACCAGCTGAGCACTTTTCACCCCCATATGGGGTGTTTTCTGAATCGGGAGAAATTGGGCTTCAAATTTTGGGGGGTATTTTCTGCTTTAACCCTTTGTAAAAATGTGAAATTTTTGGGAAACCAAGCATTTTAGGTAAAAATATATATATATTTTTTTTTTACATATGCAAAAGTCGTGAAACCCCTGTGGGGTATTAAGGTTCACTTTACCCCTTGTTACGTTCCCCAAGGGGTCTAGTTTCCAGAATGGTATGCGATGTGTTTTTTTTTTTGCTGTCCTGGCACTATAGGAGCTTCCTAAATGCGGCATGCCCCCAGAGCAAAATTTGCTTCCAAAAAGCCAAATGTGACTACTCCTCTTCTGAGACCTGTAGTGCGCCAGCAGAGGACTTTTCACCCCCATATGGGGTGTTTTCTGAATCGGGAGAAATTGGGCTTCAAATTTTGGGGGGTATTTTCTGCTTTAACCCTTTGTAAAAATGTGAAATTTTTGGGAAACCAAGCATTTTAGGTAAAAATATATATATATTTTTTTTTTACATATGCAAAAGTCGTGAAACCCCTGTGGGGTATTAAGGTTCACTTTACCCCTTGTTACGTTCCCCAAGGGGTCTAGTTTCCAGAATGGTATGCGATGTGTTTTTTTTTTTTTGCTGTCCTGGCACTATAGGGGCTTCCTAAATGCGGCATGCCCCCAGAGCAAAATTTGCTTCCAAAAAGCCAAATGTGACTACTCCTCTTCTGAGACCTGTAGTGCGCCAGCAGAGGACTTTTCACCCCCATATGGGGTGTTTTCTGAATCAGGAGAAATTGGGCTTCACATTTTGGGGGGTATTTTCTGCTTTAACCCTTTGTAAAAATGAAAAATTTTTGGGAAACCAATAATTTTTGGTAAAAATTATCATTTTTTTTTTACATATGCCAAAGTCGTGAAACCCCTGTGGGGTATTAAGGTTCACTTTTCCCCTTGTTACGTTATCCAAGGGGTCTAGTTTCCAAAATGGTATGCCATGTGTTTTTTTTTTTGTTGCTGTCCTGGCACCATAGGGGCTTCCTAAATGCGGCATGCCCCCAGAGCAAAATTTGCTTCCAAAAAGCCAAATGTGACTACTCCTCTTCTGAGACCTGTAGTGCGCCAGCAGAGCACTTTTCACCCCCATATGGGGTGTTTTCTGAATCGGGAGAAATTGGGCTTCAAATTTTGGGGGGTATTTTCTGCTTTAACCGTTTGTAAAAATGTAAAATTTTTGGGAAACCAAGCATTTTAGGTAAAAATATATATATTTTTTTTTACGTATGCAAAAGTCGTGCAACCCCTGTGGGGTATTAAGGTTCACTTTACCCCTTGTTACATTCCCCAAGGGGTCTAGTTTCCAAAATGGTATGCCATGTGTTTTTTTTTTTTGCTGTCCTGGCACTATAGGGGCTTCCTAAATGCGGCATGCCCCCAGA